>NC_137176.1:25007101-25607101 GCF_951804945.1 Podarcis cretensis
TGAAATGAGAGAATGTGTTAAGCAGGAAAGCCAGTCATCCTGCCCAATCGAATGCCAGCTCAGGGTACAGACAGAAATACAGTGGTACCTCGGGTTAAGTACTTAATTTGTTTCGGAGGTCCGTTCTTAACCTGAAACTGTTCTTAACCTGAAGCACCACTTTAGCTAATGGGGCCTCCTGCTGCAGCTGCGCCGCCGGAGCACGATTTCTGTTCTTATCCTGAAGCAAAGGTCTTAACCCGAGGTACTATTTCTGGGTTAGCGGAGTCTGTAACCTGAAGCGTATGTAACCTGAAGCGTATGTAACCTGAGGTACCACTGTACATCAAGGCATCCTGAAGGCATGTTCTGAATATCACTCTCAGGCCCTAATAAACACCCTGGGAATGATCTTCATGCATACCTGCTGAAACACCCTGAAAAACCAAGACTATCTCATTCCCTGAAATAGGACTGTTTGGGTAATTCTTTTTATATTTTCCTCCTTGTTTTGCTCCATACACCTATAAAAATGCTGTTCTTAGCATGACTTATCGACATTATTTTTATCCAGCTCTCTTATGGCTGCCACAAAATGCAGCCTGTTCTTTTTATTACGATTTATTGATTTTTTTAAAAAAGAGAACCCATCACCAGATTGATTGAAAGCCTAGCTATGCATTCTCAAAACTTATGGCTAGTTTCACCCCCATAACTTCAATTCAGCACTTGATATCATGAATCATCCCTCCCACCACACAGTTTTAAGTATGTGTTAGAACAGTGCATTAACAGTCTATTTTAGGTTCAAGCACTGCAGTAGCAGCATGTGAAAGTTTCTGAGCCACCTATCTTCAGAACTGATTATCTGGACATCCTGATAGTATCATCAAACGCCACCCTTCACCCTTTAGTCCAACATTTGTTACGGTATAATTCTTAACAACTTAAGACAAGCCAAAGCACCAAGTTAAAGGCATCTGTTGAGCTTAATGTGCCAACCTATAAATCCAGCTGCTGGACTTCTGGGTAAAAACAACCACCAGTGGGCACCGAAACACCTAAAAAATACATCTTATTATTTTTATTTATTTATTATTTTATTTCTTCCAACAATTTATATACTGCTTAATTGCAGTTGTCTCTAAGCGGTGCACAAGAAACTCAAAACGATGCAAATAAAAAAAAAAAAACACTGTAAGTTATTAAATTATAAAACCAGAATTCGGTTAAAATGCCCGCTGGAATTAAAAAAAAAGTATCCAGTAGGTGCCAGAAGTTCAACAGGGAGGGGGCCTTTCTAACTTCAACTGGAAGGGAGTTCCATAAAATTGGGCCCACAATACTGAATGCAAAGTGGAAATGAACCATGTATCAGAGTCATGGGGGACCACTAACAGTAACTCCACATTGATCGGGCAAAGATATAAGGGATCAGGGATTTTTTTTTCTGTGAAAAGCAGGGACTGAAATACAAAGTTCTTGAAAAATCTACTTTCACACATAGGAACACGGCACTTTATAAAATTAAACATATGTCAAGGATGACCTTTGTTCATATGTAGTGTTACAAATGACAAACCGGGTAGAAACAAGAAACACTCATGGGGGGGAAATGCTAAGGGAGGGGAAAAAAGAAAACAATTGTAAGTGCAATGTGGAAACAATCTTTTATAGACGTTTCTGAGAACTATATTATTTTACTGTTTTCTTTTCCTTGCAATAAAATGCACACATTGAGCTAATAGATACGCACAGTATAAATTTCCTGCTTGTTCCTTATTGAAATGTTGGGGATCTGTTCCCTTTTTTCTTCTTCATACGATGTTATTGGCTTCTCTTGGCTTGAGAGGAGTGAAACATATACTTGAGTTTGATTAGTTTCCCTAGACCATTGACCTAGACAGTCCTAAAACAATGAAACCCAAGTTCTCCAATACATAATTAGATACAGGTGGAACCCCAACAAGAGGAGGAGACCATTCTGGGTGACCTAGAAAGAGATGCTTAGATGGGAACAGAACTTAGAACGTACCAAGAACTTAGAAAGCCATGTTGGCAAGATAGTTATTATATGTCTGCTCTAAGCAAATTCATCATTCCAGACCAAGGAATCTTCCTTGTCTCGTGCTCTAAAAGCCTTGGCCACTGCTGAACTATTTCTCTGCTCTCCATTCTCTCCTCATGCATCCTGTGTCTTGCTGGTTCTCTCCACAGCAGAGACCAGCGCCACAGCAGAGACCAGCGCAAGATACTTGCTGCCTGAAGCAAAGGACCAGATGACCCTCTAGAGACCAGCAGCTGAAGCTCACTTCTACAATGGAGACGGATGCCAACGACTGCTACTATGACACTCTGTTTACCTTTCAGAATGTTTACCTTTAGCTAAGCAATTGACTGAGCGTGAACAGGCACATCACAGAGTGCAAGTTAAAGAACGCATTCACAGAAACTTCGTGTCAGAGCTGCCTCTAGGTCCCAGCTCACAGAGGACCAACGCTAGGCTGTAGTTATGTACAAAAGTCTTTATTGAGGTTCAGTTTCCATTTCAAAGCCGTAGCGCGCAGCTCTACGTCTTAAAGCCTAGACCGGCGAAGTACCGTCTGAGTCCCCTCCCCTATGACACCAGTTTAAGATCCCAGCCCTGCTCCACCTTTTACACTGCTCTCTCCTCCTCTGGGTCCTCCTGCCCGCTGGGGCATTGCCCTTTCTGGACTCTTCCGACGCTGAGTCGCTTAGCTCCTCCCCCTCCCTCCGGCGGGCTTTAGGACCCGGTTCCCAATCCTCATTCTCTGCTGTCCCGCGCTCCTGTACATTTGAACTTGCCTCTCGCGCCAACCCAGTGACCTTCCTCCTGACCGTTACACTACTTCTGTCACTGCTTCCCTCTTCCGGGATACTGGCTGGATCTGACCTCCCCTCCATTGTCTGACTCTCCGATGGAGGTGTGGTCAGCCCTGCCTTATCTTCTCTCCCTGGTGGGGAATGCACTGGCCCTGATCCTTGGGACTCTTCCCCCCCACTCTGCTCTGGTGGGGAAGCTGGTCCTGATTTCCAACTACTGCTCTGGGAGTCCCTGCTGCCCCCTTGCTCCTGGGACGTTCCCCTTGGGAACCCCCTACCCCTGGCCACTGGCGCCCCCTTCTGTGAATCTTCCGATTCGCTGGAGAGGCTCATGGAATCCCTCGGTCCACTGTCCTCTTCTCCTACGCTCCCCTCGGATTCTTCCCCTTCGCTCTCCATCTCCTCTCTTCCCTGTGCCTCTGCTCCTGAACCCCTGACACTTCGCATCCTGTTATTGTATATGTTGTTAGGCAAAGTGGGTTAACATTGCCATTGATCTCTCAGTAGCCCTTTGGGGATGACACAATACCAAAACACTATTGGTCTCTGGTTTAGATGCCCCTTGCTACTCCCCTAAAGGGCATTTCTTAGTGGAATTTTCCTTCCCTGCGTTTTCTTTGTAAATTCGTAGCATCGTGCACGCATCTTGTAATTTGTTCTGAAGTGGTTAATACGAGTTAGCTATGCGATTTTGTGTTGCTTTCTTGGTGTACATTGTATGAAAATGCAAATAAAGAAATTTATTAATTTTTAAAAGGCAGCATCCTCAAACCACATCTCAAAGTAGCAGTCTAGCTTGGGGGGTAACAGGTATCATGGATAGCTTTGCTGGGGCACTGGTTCATAAGGATGGAAGCACCCGGACTGCCTCAGGGGGATCAGCCAGGGAGCAGGCTGCTGCCACCTTCTATAATTTTCAAAGTGAGGCAGCTGTTTCATTCTGCCTAATGATAGGGTCGGCCCTGAAAATGACACATGTGCACAATGTGCTCAGGGCTCATCTGTTTCCAATGCCAGGGATCAATCCTTAGAATCTATGAAGTACAGTGGTACCTCGGGTTACAGACACTTCGGGTTACAGACTCTGCTAACCCGGAAGTAGTACCTCGGGTTAAGAACTACCTCAGGATGAGTACAGAAATCACATGGTGGCAGCACAGCGGCAGCGGGAAGCCCCATTAGCTAAAGTGGTACCTCAGGTTAAGAACAGTTTCAGGTTAAGAACAGATGAATTAAGTTCTTAACCAGAGGTACCACTGTAAGCATAAATGAAAGTGCCCCTGAGCAGGTACAGAGTGCATTCCCTCAAGTAACAATGGCTAAATGCATTGCCCGGCCATTTGAGATTAAGGGGAAGGGCTTCAAGGTCAAACGTTTGTGGTCACAGCCAGACTTCAGTCCCAACAGTTATTTTTTTTTCTAGAAATTAAACACCACTCGGTTCACTTTTGCAATGAGTCTATGGCTTATGAGTACAGAAACAGAGTACAGACATGTGTTATCAGTTTCTGTCTTAGACATTTTCTTTTTCTGTTTCTCTCCCCCACTTTTTTTTCTTTTTAAGAGCAGGAAGCCTCAATAGATGTGGCAGGATGATTTAATTCTTAGAACGTAAATATACACCACTTGATTTAATTCTTAGAATGTAGATATGCACCACTACCGGTGTTCTTGGAGTTCAGAGTATTTCACTGAACAAATATCGTATAATGCAAGACACATTTTCCCTGGAACTGTAGTTTATACTCATTAATGCATTTTCCTTAGAGACAGGAATGAAATGTATCAGAGAGAGATCAACAGACATTCAGCTACACAGGGATTTACTAATTTGGGCTGCATAAAACATACAACATTCAATTTACGCTAGGGCACTCTCATTCGTTCTAATGTACTCTGAAATAAACAGGTTGTAGATTAATTACAGCTTTTAAAATATAAAACTGTGAAGAACTGGGGGGGGGGGGTCTTAACCGCCTCACTAACTCCGATCTGTTTGGGGGCTTTTCTGCAGAGCTCCACGACTTTACCCCCCCCCCCAAAAAAAAAAAACAGAACAGAACAGCCGCCAGATCATCTTATAAAAATATCACACACTCCCCCAATATTTATGAGGAGTCCAAATGCAGGTAGCAAATGACCAAAGCAAGCATGGGTAGAAAGAGGTATGGAAGGGCCTAGGGAGCCAAGTTAAAAATTTACTTAAAGAGAAATAGGAAAGGGATTTAAAAATAATAGGGGAGAAAACTTCTAAAAGATAAAACACAATATTTCTTAGGCATTTGCACTGTCTGCATAGCTGTTGGGCTACAGATAGTCTCTTGAATGCGTGTACAGTGGTACCTCAGGTTACATACGCTTCAGGTTACATATGCTTCAGGTTACAGACTCCGCTAACCCAGAAATAGTGCTTCAGGTTAAGAACTTTGCTTCAGGATGAGAACAGAAATTGTGCTCTGGCGTCGCAGCAGCAGCAGGAGGCCCCATTAGCTAAAGTGGTGCTTCAGGTTAAGAACAGTTTCAGGTTAAGAACGGACCTCTGGAACGAATTAAGTACTTAACCCAAGGTACCACTGTATATGCACCATCCATCCCCCTTATGAGCTGAAGCCTGTCACACAGCAAAATCATCCCACCCACCCCTATTAACCTGTTACTTAGATAATACTAACTCATTTAAATGTCCTACAAATGGAACTTCTTTTTGCCTGTCAGTTATGTCCAGAGAGATGCAAAATGCCTGGCAAGCCAGCACCCCTTAGACAGATGAATGGCCAAACACCATGCAGTGCTTACTTCAGCTTCCTGCTCAGAATGAAATAACTCTCCTCTCTGATTGGTTGGTATAAATAAGCCTTGCCTACCTCACTTTGGCTGACCCAGATTGGCTTAAATCAAATGTGGGTTTTCCTATCAGATTATTTCTCTCTCTTCAAAGGTTGGCCCGGGAATTTCAAAGAGAGTCTTTGTCTAGAACAACCTGCCTCTTCTTGCTTCTTTGTTCTCAGAGGACATGTGCTTGACTCATTTACTTACTTACTTACTTACTTACTTACTTACTTATAAGAATGGAGTAAACAAACGAAAAATTTATGCAAACAAGGAAGCAGTGGAATTTCTTGGCAAGGTAAGAATTTGAGTCAGGTAATGTGGGAATTTTGCATCTAGATGCTTAAATACATTTTGCCATTTTTAGAAGTGGCTCCCCCCACCCCTTACTGCAATGCTACATAGTCTTGATTTCTAGAAATTAGCAAACCAACCAACCAACCACTTTTGAATATTCTTGGGTCCTTTTGCACTTGGCTAAATCTGTTATAGAGGTTTGGGGGAACTCCTTCGATAGATTGCTTTAATTAATGTTGCCAATTTGACACCCCCACTTGCGGATAATATTGATTTTCATTTCTTCTTTTTATGAAACATGTTACTGGGTATGATAAATATCCATAATAGTGGCAGGAAAAAAGGTTTATATGTGTTTTGAGCTCTGTGATAGCCAGGAAAGAACTGGAGGGGGGGTCAGGAGGGAAAGTTGTAAGTTTGAACCTCCAGGTTTGTCACAAGAATAGGGGAAAAGAAGGAGAAAATAACTATAGCTGGCCAAAAAAATACAGATGGGGGACAGCAGAAGCAAGATACCTGAAAAATCTAGGTAATGATGGGCAAATGTGTATAAACGATGATATAACTGAGAAGGAGGGAAACAAGTTTCCAATTGATAGCTGGATAGACGGAGCATCTTTAGGTCAGGCAAAGAGCTTACATTAAACCAGTAAAAAAAGAATTCCACCTCCTCCTTCTTTTATTATTATTTATAAAGTGCTTAACACTTTGACTGGTTTAAAAAATCTGGCAAAAAATTGTCAGTAAAATTGACTTATTTCACAAGGAGTTATTTCAGAAATCAAAGTAAGAGGTTTATTGAAATATTGCCCTTATTTATAAAATACTTAAATAACATTGTATGTATGTGTGTCATTTAATCCTTTAGAGTAGCTGATATTAACTGATACTTTTTACTATGTTTTAATTTATGATGTTTTAGCTGATATATGTTTACTGTTTAGTATCTTCATCAGTTTTTTTTTTATGCAGCACATTTATGAATGCAATAAAAAAGTAAAAATTATTAAAAATAAAACTTTTAATATTGAGCTCATTGCGACAGGGATTTTGTTTATTTAATGTCCCTGCCTGTGGCCTACAATTCTAAAGCAGCAAAATACAGAAGGGAGGAGACATGCTAAGGCATAAATCTGAATTTTCTGATTCAATTATTTTATGCTCTATGCTTAAATGCTTCACATTCGAAACACCTCTGAGGCTACAATTTTCTTCCCACTTGCCTGAGAGCAAACCGCACTGAACTCCAATGGGTTGTATCCAACAAAGTTGTCCCATTAATAATAATAATAATAATAATAATAATAATAATAATAATAATTTATTATTTATACCCCGCCCATCTGGCTGGGTCCCCCCAGCCACTCTGGGCGGCTTCCAACAAAACACTAAAATACAATAACCTATTAAACATTAAAAGCTTCCCTAAACAGGGCTGCCTTTAGATGTCTTCTAAAAGTTTGGTAGTTATTTTTCTCTTTGACATTTGATGGGAGGGCGTTCCACAGGGCGAGTGCCACTACCGAGAAGGCCCTCTGCCTGGTTCCCTGTAACTTGGCTTCTCACAGCGAGGGAACCGCCAGAGGGCCCTTGGCGCTGGACCTCAGTGTCCAGGCAGAACAATGGAGGTGGAGACGCTCCTTCAGGTATACTGGACAGAGGCTGTTTAGGGCTTTAAAGGTCAGCACCAACACTTTGAATTGTGCTCAGAAATGTACTGGGAGCCAGTGTAGGTCTTTCAAGACCGGTGTTATATGGTCTCGGCGGCCGCTGCCAGTCACCAGTCTAGCTGCCGCATTCTGGATTAATTGTAGTTTCCGGGTCACCTTCAAAGGTAGCCCCACATAGAGCGCATTGCAGTAGTCCAAGCGAGAGATAACCAGAGCATGCACCACTCTGGTGAGGCAGTCCGCAGGCAGATAGCATCTCAGCCTGCGTACCAGATGGAGCTGATAAACAGCTGCCCTGGACACAGAATTAACCTGTGCCTCCATGGATAGGTGTGAATCCAGAATGACTCCCAGGCTGCGCACCTGGTCCTTCAGGGGCACAGTTACCCCATGCAGGGAGTCTTCTACACCTGCCCGCCTCCTGTCCCCCCAAAACAGTACTGCTGTCTTGTCAGGATTCAACCTCAATCCGTTTAGCACAAATTCTGCTTCTGCAACGGAACAACCCTTCCCGTGCCCTCCCTAAATCTGCTCTGGAAAGTTGCGGGGGGGGGGGGGACCCAGAACAGATTTTGCAGGCAGGGGAGGGGAAAATGGGCAACAAGGGCAGGGGAAGTTCAACTGCACTAATAGAAGTCCTTCCACTAATGAAACGACTTCATTGAATGCAATCCACTGGAACTTACATCTGAGCAGACACGGATTAGACTTGCACTGTAAGTTTCAGAAGCAGCTTTGTTTGTTTGTTTACTTATTTATTTGCTGCTTCCCATAAAGCACCCTGAAGCGATTTGACAATAAAAACACATGTAAAACGCGTTCAAGATTACGGACTGGGATAAAAGTCTTATTGGAAAGACTGAGGAAATGGTACTGCATCTGTCTGACAGGTAACAGGAGTTCCAAGTGTAGCTGTTGCCAGACTAATGGTCCGATTCCTACATCCTATGGAATGGGATTCCTGATGAGATTGCATTTGCAAGAGTGCCTCTCCTGCGGAGCACAGTGGTCAGTTGGGTACAGAAGGAGTGAGACAATCTCTGAAGTCTCCTAATACCAATCTTTGTACACCAGAACCTATCCTGGTAAATAATTGGCTTTGAGGGATTTCAGCAGCAATCAAATCCTTCCCCCTGTGAACAGCTGAGCCGCTGGATTTTGCTGCACCAGAAGTCAACCTCAGGGGCAGCTCTACATGAGTGCATTGCAGTAGTTCATTCTCGAAGTTACCACCGCATGGATGGCAGCAATCAGGCTTTGCAGGTCCAGAAAGGGCCATAGTTTTCATCAGCCCAAACTGGTAAAAGGCACTCCTGCCCACAGAGGCCACCTGGGCCTCTAGGAACAGAGAGGGGTGCAGTATGGCAGCAAGCGTGGCAATTGCTGTGAAAAGAAAAGCAAGCTTGGAGCCCTCTGTGGCTAGCAAGACTAGTTTTATGGCCACTATACTATTGAAACTTAGGCTTATACAATGGTACCTGGGGTTACATATGCTTCAGGTTACAGACTCCACTAACCCAGAAATAGTACCTCGGGTTAAGAACTTTGCTTCAGGATGAGAACAGAAATCGTGCTCCGGTGGTGCAACAGCAGCGGGAGGCCCCATTAGCTAAAGTGGTGCTTCAGCTTAAGAACAGTTTCAGGTTAAGAACGGACCTCTGGAACGAATTAAGTACTTAACCCGAGGTACCACTGTATATGAGAAGAGAAGTTCAAAATTCCCCTTTTGGGGGAAAAAGTCAAAGCAAATTTAAATGTTGACCTCTCCTCGCCCCTTTCCTTCCTGGTAAGCAACAGAGATGATGCTCCCAAGAGGCTATTGCTTGTGTCTCCACCCCACCAGGCGAAACACTTCTGTTGTTACAGATTGTTGACCTATTAAATGTTCTTACAAAAAAAGTTTAGCGAGCCCAGATCCAAACTTGGTCCACTTAATATTTAACTTGTTAGATCTCAGTCCTCTTCTAACAGTTACTATCATGGGACGAATGCACCGCACTGTGGGCAATTCAACCACACACGTACACATCAGAAACTAATTTTCCCTCGTTGGAAACAAACACAAACATTCTGGCAACACAAAGTTGTTTCTCTTAAATGGATATGATGTAACGGGATATACACCCTTTTATTTCCCGATTTCTCATCTGGAACTTTACCCTCCAAAAATGCTGTTTAGTATCAATAGCGACTGGTTTTGCAGTTTAGTAAGGGGGGGGGGAACAGTGTCAGTTTCTCTCTTAGTCAAATGGTATATATTTTTAAAGATGAGTAAGGGATTTTTAAAGCTGTTTCATTTGGTCTGTGGTTTCAAATCTGCCAATTTATTTTCGCATGAAAATATGGTGTGTGTGTGTGTGTGTGTGAATAAAAAGTACTGTGCGATTTCCCTGCAAAGCAAGCGAAGCTGCACAGCCCATTTCTGCTAAGAACAGAAAACGGAATGACCCACTTACTGGAAATAGGACAAGGGAATAGCAGGTATACAGATTTTTTGCTGACTTAATAAATGAAGGGGATTTATTATATTTTATTTTGTACCATAAACACATGGTGTTCATGCTCCCAAGCGGAAAGCTTGTCTGAGGGCCTCATTTACGGACCTAGAAGGACAAGTTAATCCCTTATCCTTGCTGCCAGTTTTAGCCACGCTTGCATTTTTCTTGGCATGCGCTCAAATGTAATGTTGGTGTCATGTGCTTAAATACTGCTTCAGTCAATATAATTTCTGTCCGGGTCACCTGCAGTGTGAATTGAGGGACTGTTTGGCCTTATTACCACCAAACAGTTATTTTAAACCATAATTCTCTCACAGCTGACAAACTGAGAGAAATAGGCCTTTGGCAGCAGGAAGAGACCATATTCTTAGAAAAGCATCCTCCTCAGAAACTGATAAACCACAACAGCTACTGAGTTTAGATTACTCTGCACATTAAACCACAAGAATGGGATTGGTATACAACAAGGTCTGAAATCACACTCCCTCCCTTATTGCCCCCAGTTTAAGCCTCCATAAATCAGCTAAGAGCAACTTGCATCCATAATTCAACTCTTACCCCATCTGTCTTCTTCTCAAAAGGCTCATCATCAATTACTCCAATAATGTGAGTTTTGTCCTTCCGCTATTTAATGCCGCCATCATTTGTCATCATCATTACCGTTTGCTTAACAACCACACTGAGAAATCCCATTGGGATATGTTCTCAGTCTAAAAGGATCTCAAAGGCCCAATGGAACTCCAATGAGCACATTGAAATCACTGTAAACATGGAATTTATTGCATTTATTGCAATGTTTGCAGCACTTCCATGTGCTCAAAGGGAACAGCAGCACGCAGCTGGCACTGCACTGAAAGGAAAGGCCCAGGATGAGCTCCTGTAAACTCAAGGGTTCTATCAAGCAGGGATAAATATGCAGACCAGATCTAGTATTCAAAGCCAGTGATAACTTGCTCTCGCAATTCTAAGGTATCAGGCAACAACTGCAGCATTCATCTGAATAAAATAGACTGTGCCCGCTCATGAGGATAACTATCAGTGCAGCCAGAGAGATATAAGCTTTTGCTCCCAATTTCATAAAGCCCAGGGAATAGACAAAAGGTACAGGATAAGCCCTATTAGTTGAAGCTAAGTCAATCTAGCCCAAACAGCACCTCGGTAGCAGACTTCCTGGAGACCACATGTGGTCTGCTCAGTGCTTCTTGGAAGAAGAGTTGTGCATCATAATATAACTTTAACTCACACAAGTCACTCACACTTTGTTAACAGCACTGTCGTCAAGATTATTTATAACAATACTCACGCCTGAAAACCAAGAATAAGCAATATAAATGGGAAAGTGTTGTGAAAACAATTTTGAATGATGCACTGATTTTTTGCATGATCCTACTGGTCGGACTGTTAATGGAAAAATCAGTACAACCATAACTGCTTGCAGTGTTGTTGTTTGTTGTTTAGTCGTTTAGTCGTGTCCGACTCTTCGTGACCCCATGGACCAAAGCACGCCAGGCACTTCTGTCTTCCACTGCCTCCCCTTCATGGATCACTGCCTTGCCGTGGCGAAGGGGCTTGAATAACTCAGAGAAGCTATGAACTATGCCGAGCAGGGCACCCAAGATGAACAGGTCATAGTGGAGAGTTTTGACCAAACGTGATCCACCTGGAGGAGGAACCGGCAAGCCACTCCAGTATCCCTGCCAAGAAAACTCCATGGACAAAGACAACAGGCTTGCAATGTTGTTGACAACCAATTCCATAATTTTCTGAATGCACACTGCTGCAGGGTAAAGCAATACATCTCTGTTGCTAATGTGGATTTTCTGTTCAAGAACCACCCCCCAAAAAAGGTCACACACAAATTTATTAATATTGCAGGTGTATACTAGCTGGAGGTTAGAGAACCCTGTCTCCAAGTTGCCTAGATCCACTACATCAGGGACTGACACCCAGTGGTTCTCCAGATGTGACTGGACTCAGTCCCAGCCAGCATGGCCAATGGCCAGAGATGAAGGGAACTGTAGTCTAACAATATCTTGAAGGTCACAGAATCCTCAACATTTCACTATGTGGCTTCCGTTTGGCCTTTTAAAATAGTGATCTGGAATATGACTGGCCATCAGCCCAATATCTCTCCTGGGTTAAATGAGTGGAAAGCATTTTTTAAAGACCAAGTTGTTCAACATAAAGAATGAACCTAGCCAAGGAAAAATGGCTTGTGCCTTCCCAAACTTTTAGAATATGTCAACAAGCAAGTAGGTAGCTAGCTAGGCAGGCATTCTGCACCTGAACTTCCAACAAGCTTTCATCAAATTGAAGTAAACTTATAGCATAACTGTTAAGTTAGGAACGGTACTCTTGTGGAATGTTAAGTAGTTAAAGAACAGGAAGCAGAAAGTGGAAGAGTAGACAGCTTTCACAGCGGGAGGGAAGGAAGCACTGAGATCTCCCAAGGATCTATACTGGGGCTAGTATTGGGACTGGTATTAAGTTTATCCCTCTTGGGACTGGTATTAAATTAATGCATATATTATCTGGAGGCGGCAGTGAGCAAGCAAAGTCTGCAGATGACGTCCAATTTATTCAGATTGGTGAGAACCTAAGCAGCCTGCACAGTTCTTCCAAAAGCTTATCTTCAAAGTGGATGAGTGAGATCTAAAATTGGTTCAAGTAATTGTAAATTGATGCATACTGTGTATATATGTGTGTCGAGTGGCAAGGGGTGAATCCTAACTTCAGTCTCCCAAATGCCAACTGGCAGCAACTGATCAGGAAAGATTTGGGATTGTGATGGACAGCTCCATGAGAACACAAACTCCTTGCTAGGAGTTGATAGGGAAAGGACTCGAAAACAAAGCAGCTGGTAATGTAATGTCATTTGTGTATCAGAATCTATGATGCAACCACACACGGTATACTGTGTAAATATCTGGTTGTGCCGTTGCAAAGAAGGATGCTGTAGAGTTGGAAAAGGGGCAGCAAGAGGGCAGCCAATGTTCAATTAACTGGAGCACTCTGACCACAAGGGAAAGCTAAATCATTTGCAGCTTTTCTGGTTTAGAAAAAAAGATGACTGGAAGGGGACACAGATGGACATGATAGAGGTTTCTAAAATAAAAGGCTATTTAAGTTAGGAGTGGACACTCTGCAGCCCTAGGATTGTTTCAAAAAGTCCTCCAAAAGCTATCAGTTCAGGTCTCTGGCAAGAGCAATTCGTCTGCTTCAGATGGCCAGCTATGGGGTGAGGAAGACAGAAGGGGGTGTCAGAGAGAGAAGGGGTGGCCCATCCACTTTCCACCCTGGCACTGCCCAAAGAAAGGTTGCCCACTCCTGCTTTAAGTGTTCCATGTATGCCCAATGTCTAGGCCATTTTGGTCAATATCCTACCAGCTGTTGGTCTCAGAGATTAGCCTTTTATTCACCCGTGTATACTACTCATTTACATTTTCCATACTTAATTATATGTTAATCCTTCAAATAACCCTATCATTCTAATGCCTGCCTGCCTTTCTTTCTTTTTTTATTCTCCCCCTCCCTCTCCTTCACATAATGAATTTTGGAGCTCAAAATATTCCACTGGAAAATAGCTCCAGGCTTCTGCTGTTCGTAGAATTAAGCTCTGAGCTTCTTAGCCAGACCTGTACAACTCGTGACCTACCAAGCCAAGCAAAAGCCCACCAGCATGGAAGCTCAGTGGGGGCTCAATAAACCTCATGGTTTTGCCCCCTACTTGGAATTGTAACACACACACAAAAAGGTGTTGTTGTTGTTGTTGTTGTTGTTGTTGTGAAACAGCACATTACATAGCTGGTAGGGTGCATTCAACCTGGTGGGCGCAGGCCTGTTCACAGCAATTCACCCCATAAACTTTAGTTTTAATCAATGTCTGTTTAGTTTTAATCAACATCTGCACTTCAAACTTCTAAGGTGGCTTCGGAGAACTCAGAGGGGCTCTTACAGGAGCTCGCTTAGTCATCCCAGGGGCTCCTGCCAGAATACGCGCCTAGGTTTGATTTGAAAATTTCCATTAATTTGCAACGTCTGTCTTTTGAGTCCATCTTAGGACACTGAAGAGGAGCGATTCCACCTCCACCCCAGTAATTTTACTGGCTAGGAATCCTCAGACAGCTATTATTATTGTTGTTATTATTTTAAACAGGGATGTGGCTTGGATCTGTGCTGTTGAACGTTGAAAGAAAAGAAAAGAAACCCAGTTCCTTGCAATGGTTGCAATTCAAAATCCGTCACTTGGATTAAAAATTAAAAAGCAAACACAAAAGCGAAGTACAACCAACTCTACTTTGTACCAAAAGAACACATGCTTCAAGACTGTTCCCGGTGGCTCCCACCCCCACCCCGGCTTAAACAGTGAATGGCTGAGCTCCGAGTCTGAATAAACAGTGTGGGAGGTGACTGTTCTGTGAGGCCCATGAAAAGGATGCAATCATTCTTCTTACTTAAGTCTGTTCAGTATTAAATCATGTGAAACGAGCTCAATTACTACATGTGACATTCACACCACCAGTGCATGGCCAACATAACAGGTATTGTTTCCTAAAGGAGTGGGGGCGGTGGGGGGGGGGGGTGCGCACAAGGGGAAGGAGAAAGAAATATTCTGCAGCAAATTCTCCCAGCTTCTGGTATTTAATTGTGTATAAAGTTCATTGACTTGCTGGTTGCTGTCAGATGATCTTGCTTAAAGCCTATGAAAACATCTCAGGAATGCAGTGATGTGGGTAGGAACTGAAGTGAGTTCATGCCACAGGCGGCTTTAAATGAAACAAAAAGTCAACAAGCCAAACCCCCCCCCCCCCAAGGAGGGAATCTCACCAGAGAGCGGGCTGTGGGATAAGCACTGGTTTAACCTCACTTAAATGCTCCAGAAGTTATTATAAACCAAATTTTCCCCGCGCGCGCACACACACAAAACCCCATGCTTTTTAGTGAACTGGCTAATGAACAGATGAAGTAGTTCTGTTTCTATGTAACCTGCATTTGGAAGGGTGTGTTTGTGGAAGGAGACCACCAGAAGGAAAATTGTAGAATGCATGGTGTGGAGAAGGTTAGCTTACGGTGAATTCGGAAGTTCCTGCTACAAATCTCAACACAGCTATGTATATACCCTGGTGACCTCAGACAAGTCAGCCTCTCTAAACGTCCTACTTCAATCTATAATTTGGGAAGATCAATTATCATCATCATCATCATCAATTGAATTTATATATTGCACTCTACCCGGAGGTCTCAGAGTGGTTCACAGAATGAAATCAAAATATAAAATCACAAAACACATAATCAAAATAAAAACAACAACCCAATAACCCCTCACCCCCCCCCAAAAAAAACATTTTAAAAACGGCATAGGAGCCTCACAACATTTAAAGTAAGACAATTAACAAACCTGGACCAGAGCCACTCGTTGGAAAGCATGCATCTAATTGCATCCCACACCTCTGCCAATCTGTCTGCCCACCATTTGCTACCAAATTGCGTTGCCAGCAGGCACAGTGTTATAATAAAAAGCCACCCAGAGCCTACTAGGCTGTTTAGATTACTGAGAACTGAAAGAAGCTCTTTGAACTTTGCGTCACGGCTAACACAAGAGGCAATCCTGCCAAGGCTGTTGCCCACTTTGCTCCCTGGTACTCTAGGGAGCCGTGGGCAATGAAACAGGAAGCAGAATGACTGGAGCACAGATGGTGCGAGTCTCTCAGGTTATGGCACAAAAGTAGGTTCCGTTGCATCCTCAGGTAGCTGCCTGGAGCTTTTCCAAGGTGCCCCATGTCTTCCCTATCCCTTGTTGTATGTTTATATCACAAGTCCGATTTCATTATTACTTTGCATTTTTTATGCATGTCAGATATCTTGGCTTGCTTATTTTGCACATCTCTGTTCTACTGGATCAAGGAAAATATGCATCCTGATGTAAGTGGTGTACATAAAACCCCCATGAAATTAAAAGTAGAAACATTAAAAGCAACATGAAACTGGGTCATATGCCAGCGTAATCCTGTGTAAATGAGTTTTTATTTACATTTATTCTGTCTTGAATACTGAGATCCCAACCGCTTTAAAGTATATATGGGCTGTGGGGTCTAGATGTTTTCCCTCATCAAAGCACTACTGTGCTACTCGCAAACTCATCATCATTTTCTACTGTGAGGAATATGTCATTCTCCCTCCCAACTTGTGTGCCCTTTACTGCCATGAATGCTGCATTGAATCTGTTTTCAGGAATGCTTGGAATCCCCACACATGCTTTGCACCCAGGAAGTCCCACTGAAAAGGACCAGAAACCAAAAGACAATCTGCCTGAGACCCTGGGGAGCTGCTGCCTGTCAAAATTGGCAATACTGCATGGACAAGCTGTCTGACCAGACAAGGCAGCTTCCACTGTACTAGGTGGTGCTTCTGACATCAGTAGTGAGGAGTGACATAATTCTTTGGGGCTCACAGCACATCAAGGTCGGTTTTAGAGAGTCCTCCTTATTTATCTAGCAATGTTACTGCAGTAGTAACATTCCCATGGAGAAGCACTTGTTCAGCTTGTGGAAGGAACAAAGTGGCAAAACAAAAGCAAGAATCCTGTTACAGAAACACTGCAGAATTTCGATGCCTCTCATCTCCAGCATCAAACTCACATCAACACTGGTGGTAAAAGGGCAAAACAGCAGTACATGTACCTTCTCCCCACACTCAAGCATGGCTGTTCTTTCTTCCATTGTGTTCAGACTAGACACCATGCTATTGCCTTTCAGCCACTCTTTGTAGGAAAGTCCTGGAAGCCTAACACACAAGCTGAGTGATCCTCCTCAAAATCTCAGTTTAGTTCCTTTGCTGCTCATTTATATGGCACATGTTGGTGGCTACAGTAGGCTTAGATTATAACTTCAACCATCTGGAACATAATCTTCTTCACAGACAGCTAAAACCAGATCACTGCCATATTAAATTCTAAATTGTGGTATATTAAATTATAAAACGTTGCTTCAAAATATGATCAGTTTAAGGAAAAGCTGCAATATTAAAAAGTGTACTGGGGGGAAAATGCATTCTAGTTTCTTTCTCTTTAATCTGATCCACTTAAGGCAGACTACAATCATGTCCTTCATTTTTTTTTGGTGGAATAATCTTTACCGTATTACATCGTCCATACATTACTGGAAATTCATTTTGCTTTCCATTTCCACTGCTAACGCTACCTTGGTTCTCATGGGCATATGGAACAAGAACTGAAAATAAAGCTTGTGAACTGCTGCTCCTTCCCCACAATTCAACAGCCTTAAAAAATCAATCCGTTCCAAAACTTTTCTGCCGGTGAATTCACACTGGAAAGCAATGTACTGTACTGAGAACTGAAACGCATGTGATTAAAAGTTGCAAAAGCCTGAAAAGGTTGCAAAACCCAACAAGAACAGAGTATCTTCAAAACAGCTCTTGCCAGATAGGAGACTTATTTCCAGTTTACTTTTTGATACATGAAATAAAAAATGGAAATATTTGCACATCATAAACTTCAATCCTAAACACAGGGAAAAAAGTTACCAGTGTACCAATTACATAGAAGTACCACTGATATGAGTGAAACATATTTTCCACATGTATCTGATGAAGAACAATGTTGCCTATGAATGTTTGTTCAGCAATAAACAGCTATGGTACATTTTCAAATGTGCTTAGACAGGAGTTCAATTGTCATCAACATGCCCAAGTCTATATGGGATTCTGTTTTTAATCTTCAACAGAAATTTTGCCTTGTTTCCATACAAGTGGTAAAGTTTTATAATTTAAAGCAAGGGTATGATACATATATATTTAACACATCCTAAGACTTCATTCAGTGGTTCGAATCCCTGCGACGGGGTGAGCTCCCGTTGCTCGATCCCTGCTCCTGCCAACCTAGCAGTTCGAAAGCATGTCAAAGTACAAGTAGATAAATAGGTAAACAGTGGAGGGAAGGTAAACAGTGTTTCTGTGCGCTGCTCTGTTTCGCCAGAAGCGGCTTAGTCATGCTGGCCACATGACCCGGAAGCTGTACGCCAGCTCCCTCGGCCAATAAAGCGAGATGAGCGCCGCAACCCCAGAGTCAGCCACGACTGGACCTAATGGTCAGGGGTCCCTTTACCTTTAAGACTTCATTCACTCATTTTCATAAATGCATATGATCCCAATCCCCAACCCAACAATAATTTTTAATAGTTTCCAAAGTCTGCCATAAGAATTAACAATTTGGAGAAATTCGTTGGACTGATGTGGAAAATCTTTTAAAATGGTGTGATGTTCACATGACTTCCTAGCCAATGCCTGCAGTCAGAGCGGGATCACAGGAAATATTAACATGGCTGAAAGAGTAAAAATTCACACTTTAGACCAAGAAGTCCCGGGCACAAATACTTCACCACAGATTTCAGCCAACGTGACAAGTTCAAACTAAAGTAAGACTTCAGTTCTGCTCAGACATACACTAAGCTAAGCCATAGGATGATAGGAAACAGTTTTCTTTTTCTTTTTTAATAAATGTTTTTAAGGTTTATAGAGAAAAATACAAAACTTAATATCTCTCTCCCCCCCCTTTTTAAACCAAACCAAGATTTTTATCTAGATACAATAAAAACATAAAAAGGGGTGGAGATAATAAAAAAAATAGAAGAGAGGTTAAAAGAGAAAGAAAACAAAGAACTTCTAATTCTTCATCTGTCCACTATAAAAAACAATACTCACTTCATTCAATCCAATATAACACCCAACAAAAGCCACTTTCCTCAAATCCAGGTATCATTGTTTCTTTTTCACACAAAAAGTCTATGAGAGGTCTCCAATCTTTGACAAATGTTAACAATGACCTTTCTCTGATTAAACATGTCAGTTTCAAAATTGACACATTTAAGGAAGCAGTTTTTCTACTGTGCCAGACCACTGGTCCACGTAAGCTCAGTATTATGGCTGTGACTCTTGGATTTCATAAAGAAGTCTTTCACTGCCATACCTAGAGATGCCAGGGATTGAACATGTGATCTTCTAAAGCTGAACATGGAAAAATAATGAGCCTGATCTATGTGGAATGCCCTGCCAGAGCTTCCTGATCCACTGCTGTGATTGGCATTTGTCCCATGTAGCATTGCAGAAGAATCTATGCATGTCATTGTACATACGATGTACAATATGATGTACACTGCCTTGTTGTATTTTTATGAAAGTATAGAAATAATTGCTATGAAAGTATAGAAATATAAAGAGGACAGTCTACCAGGGTGATCATGTCTGGAGCCAGGCATGGCTTCCAAGGCCTGCCCACCCTCATTCCACAACAAGCTGGAGCTAGCAGCCCTTCTGAATGACATTCTCTGAAGCTCCCCATGCTTGTCAAGGAGCTGCTAATCTTATGGCTGCATAAACAGATATCAGAACCACGGAAAGTGCAAAAAGGCTAACCTTCCATGTGTTGGGCTGCACTTTAGCAATGATGTTTCCTAACCTGAAAACATACTGTCCAGCATAGATATCTGATAAATTAAAAACAAATATCACTTTTTTTAAATAACACAGAGATATGTCTAAGTTTCTGCTTTTACGTTTTTGATCATGCGTATCGTTACATGTGACATTGCTTCATATGTTGCTGTTTAGTCGTTTAGTCGTGTCCGACTCTTCGTGACCCCATGGACCAGAGCACACCAGGCACTCCTGTCTTCCACTGCCTCCCACAGTTTGGTCAAACTCATGCTGGTAGCTTTGAGCACACTGTCCAACCATCTCGTCCTCTGTCGTCCCCTTCTCCTTGTGCCCTCAATCTTTCCGAACGTCAGGGTCTTTTCCAAGGAGTCTTCTCTTCTCATGAGGTGGCCGCATTACAATGGTTTCCATTATTGTTCAAAGCTGTTTTTTATGAACCGTGATAATAACTTCTCGCTTCATGTAAATCACTGTGTAATACCATGAAACATTGGGCAGTATTCAACTAAATAACTGCATGAGTTCCACTAGTGCACAGGGACTTTTCCACTTTCTCTTCCTCCCACATTCCTTACAGTCCTAAATCTGTTCTAGAGGTTGCAGGGCAGGGGAAGGAGGAGGAACTTTCGCATTAGGCTCTGTTGAATTTCACCCTTTATCATGTGTATGCAACTCCACAGGCCCTAATAACTGAAAATTATCGAATGCATTCCTCAACCAGTTGTGTAAATTTGGTCCTTTTCTGGAAATGTGCGTGACTGAATGGCTATGCTGCCATGCTAACACGATCCTTAATAGAACCATTCTGAAAATATCAATTTTCTTACTGTGTATATCTATCATGCAATCAGGGAATCTGGCCCATAAAGCAAAACAAACAAACAAACAAACCTGGACTTTCCATGAGCTTTTCTATTTAGCCCAGAATACAAAGTCACAATTAACATGTGGGAAACGTGACAATATTTAAGAGAGTGAGAACTAGATACAACTTTTGTCTGGCCCTCTGGTTTTAATCCATTTTCCAGGTCTGTGTAAAATGAATTGTGATGAAAACTTCATAGCGCTTAAGCTTTAAGCAGTCTTTTCCATTTTAAAGCAATACATCTTCTCTGCCCGAAACCTGCACTACACACACACTCAGACGTCAGTATACTCTCACATCTAAAAAGAAAAAAAGAGCACTTCCAAAGGGAAGAGAAGCGATTAGGTACTGGAGTCAGAGAAAGAGTAAAGATTAATTGAGCAAGAAGAAGGAATGATTAAATTGAAAGCCCTCTTCTGTATGTTTGCACCAAAGATTAAGTGTGTTTAATCTTTCTGAACTGGTGCAGTGGAAAGAGTGATAAGAGAGGCCTAGCCTGGACTGGAAAATCTTACTGATTTTCCCTCCCAAAGAAACTGGTCAGGGGAAAAAGAATACTTTCCATCTAACAACAATACTGGGACTTAGGTCTTATATAGCAACTTCTATCAAGAGAATGCCTCACTCTGTTTCATAGTGAGGCATCTCTATTCTCTCTGTGTGCTTTTGCTAACCTAAGTGGCAGTTTGGATGCTAGAATAAGCAAGCCCAAAGACTTCCATGTGCCTAGAGAAATATTCTTTTTCCTCTGAAAGCAGATCCACCCCCTCATCTTTTCCTATATTGCATGTTGCTTTTGAAACTCCGGTCACTTTCAGCAATGGTTCCGTTTATCATGCATTATGGGGAACTGTTGTCCAGGATACCAAGAGACAAAAATCCCTCTTGGCGTAATGGAACTAATAGCAAGGAGACTGCTGCCTGGCCATTATGGCTTCTATAAAGCTTACAAATAGCCTGTGTTGACGCAGGATTCCATGCATGAAAACAAAGCGAGGAATTCAATGTAGCGTTAAGCAGGTCGTGCCGTCAGCACACGTGTTTCTGCTTGCCTGATGGAACTATCTGCTCACGCCTCCCCCAGCACGCAGTTCCGGGGTTCTCCTGACACCCCCCCCAAAAAAAAAAATTGAAGGGAGCGCTCCAGGGGAGGAGAGGGGAGAAAGCCCTGTTGTGCCAGAAGAAGTCTTCGTGTTGCCTTCAGCTGGTGGGGCTTGTTGGTTGAATCCTGCCCAAAGAGCTTAGTGGTAACACAGAAATGTAGAAATTAACATATTTTTCGCTCTATAAGACGCACCAGACCACAAGATGCACCTAGTTTTTGGAGGAGGAAAACAAGAAAAAAAAAATTTCTGAATCTCAGAAGCCAGAACAGCAAGAGGGATCGCTACGCAGTGAAAGCAGCAATCCCTCTTGCTGTTCTGGCTTCTGGGATAGCTGCGCAGCCTGCATTCGCTCCATAAGACGCACACACATTTCCCCTTACTTTTTAGGAGGGAAAAAGTGAGTCTTATAGAGCAAAAAATGGTACATGCATTTTCTTTTTTGCTACTGTTGACTTTGAATATGTTTAAATGCAAGTCTTTCAACTGTTTTTAATTGATAATTTTAATGTTTTAATTTCTTATTTTTGTAAACCACTTTGAGATTTTTGACTAGCAAGCGGTATATAAATTTTGCTAAATAGATATCTATATATTCCACCACCCAATTTTGCTAACAGAGTTTTCCCTCCATGCACATCTTCCAGAGAGAAGTAGGTCAAGCTGACGAAAGCTTGAACTTGATCTCCTTCCTTCACATGGAATTTCAACCAATGTAGTTTTCTTGGGAGTTCGGCTCTGAGCTGTAGTAATTGCAACCTTAAAAGGTAAAAGGTAAAGGTACCCCTGCCCGTACGGGCCAGTCTTGACAGACTCTGGGGTTGTGCGCCCATCTCACTTAAGAGGCCAGGGGCCAGCGCTGTCCGGAGACACTTCCGGGTCACGTGGCCAGCGTGACATCGCTGCTCTGGCAAGCCAGAGCCGCACACGGAAACGCCGTTTACCTTCCCGCTGGTAAGCGGTCCCTATTTATCTACTTGCACCCAGAGGTGCTTTCGAACTGCTAGGTTGGCAGGCGCTGGGACCGAGCAGCGGGAGCGCACCCCGCCGCAGGCATTCGAACCGCCGACCTTTCGATCGGCAAGCCCTAGGCGCTGAGGCTTTAACCCACAGCGCCACCTGCATCCCTAATTGCAACCTTAGCAGACAACAAAGTCCAAAGATGAAAAAGGAAAAAGTCAAGCATGAGGATGACACTTCCCCACTTTGAATACTATGATCATATCAAGTACTTTTAAGTAGATTCTTTACATGAACAAAGCTGAAAACTGCATTACAGTTCTGTCATAATTTGTCACAAGGAATGAAAGAACTCTCCCAGGCTACGATACCATTCAATCCTATATGTAGATTACAGGGAGCGTGACATCCTTTTAAAATAAAACAAACAAACAGATCAGATTGTTACAAATTATTCGGATCTTTTAAAAAAAAACAAAAACCAAAAATAAAATCAAGTATCTTTTTTAAAGAACCTGGTTTAAAAGGAAACTTGACTCTTAATTCCAAAACAAATATGTTAAAGCCAACACTAATAACAAATTTGGATCATCTGAGATATCTTCACCCTTTCCAGACCCAGGACCCACTTGTAACCCAAACATAAATTGGAGGAGCCGTCTCTTAATCCTTTACTATAGATATTTGCATGGTTGTAGCGTTCCTGCTCCAAGCCACCTTGGATCAGGCTGTGGGATCCCAACTCACCAGTCGAAGACCAGTGATCTATCCAACACTGAGTTGCTTTTCTGTGTAACCCCATGGAATTCTCACTCAACCTTGGAACTAGAAAGTCATCAGATGTCTAGGATGTCCAAGAGAAGCCATGCTGTACCTGGCAAAGATTATCAACTAAGCCCAGATGAATGACCATGTACTCCTGATTCTATGGTCTCCAACTGCCCGACCAGTATTTAGTGCTATGTGTTTAGTTCTCGGATTATGGATATTTATAATTCTACTCACCAAATACAGTGTGAAAAGTACTGTATGTAGCTGCATGGCTAAAGGTTCAGAATCATGCTCCTATGTTGTATTAAGGCGCTCGTTAGTTGCAAGCCAATATGTTCTAAGTGTTATAGCAGCCTGTATTTATGTGTGCTTGATGTGGAAATAATATGACATCCAAAATGGGAAACTTTATTTGAATCAGCTCGAGTTATAGCAATGGACCATATATCAGGTAGGAAACAAGAGAGGCCTTTAGTGTTTATTTCCATGTGCCCCAAGGAGAGAAAGGTGCTCTAACTGCACCAGACTCCACAGTAAAAATAATTGCTTGGACCCAGAGTTCATGTGTACAGAATTCTGCTAAAAAAACAACAACCCTATTGTGGCTTGCAACTAAATAGAACCTTAATATAACCTAGGAGCATGATTCTAAACCTTTAGCCATGCAGCCAGAGATTTTTGCACTGCGTATGCTGGAGAGAAAAGGCAATTATCACTTGATTCCTCCTTTCCCAGTGTCCGCTGAAAATCTGCTTTGGAAGGTCCAGAACAGTGTGGGAGGGGGAACTGGATAAAAATCACCTCTCCCCCTTGGGAGCCTCAATAGACTCACAGTCCCATTCTGTGAATGGAAAGAGTTCTTCCATTTGTGGGAGGAAAACTCTGGATCCAAATAATCTACTGGAATGGCTGTCCATTGTTATGGATTTTCAAACGTTTGGAACTGACTCATGCATAACACAAATTATCCTTACTATGCAGTGGGTAGGGAGCAAATAGCACACATTTTTTGTGGTTAACCCCCCAAAATTGGTCTGAACTTCAGCAATATTGTCTGGACTTTAAAACGGTGCAGCTATTGAAACATTACTTCTTTTGTGTGTTGAAATAGTTTCTGGGACAAGCGCCCTTTACTTCCTTTGCTATACAAAAATATAGCCTTTTGTGTAAACAGTTTGTGCCTCATTAGCCATTCATATAAGCCGCAACAGTGAATAAAATTAATTTAAAATGCAACATGTACTTTACAGTTTAGATTTCAACAGTCCAGCCTTCCTTTTCTGCCTCAGAAGAATATTCCTTTCCTTCCTCTGTGACATATATAGAACAAGAAAGTCTAACTTCTGCTTGGATGCAGTTCAGTTTTTCTACAAATGAATTCTGCTAAGTAAAAGACCATTTTCCATTTTATACATTCTGAAAGGAGAAACTAATTCTTTGGAACATAATCGACAGTTATAGTTATATTCAAAACCAAGGATGCATATATAGCCATATCTCCACAATTTTACCACACAGATGTGGGACAAGAATATCTTCTTTCCATGGCTTTGGGGGGGGGGCATTGGCGCTGTGGGTTAAACCACAGAGCCTAGGACTTGCCGATCAGGGGGTCAGCGGTTCAAATCCCCACAATGGGGTGAGCTCCTGTTGCTCGGTCCCTGCTCCTGCCAACCTAGCAGTTTGAAAGCACGTCAAAGTGCAAGTAGATAAATAGGTACCACTCCAGCAGGAAGGTAAACAGCATTTCCGTGTGCTGCTCTGGTTCGCCAGAAGTGGCTTAGTCATGCTGGCCACGTGACCCGGAAGTGTAGGCGGGCTCCCTCGGCCAATAAAGCGAGATGAGTGCCACAACCCCAGAGTCGGCCACGACTGGATCTAATGGTCAGGGGTCCTTTTACCTTTATCTATTTTGTAGCCAAAACATAGGGTTAAAATAGAATTAACCAACAAAATGCATATACAGTAAGCCTGCCAGTTGCACGCATTTAGCTTGTGCACATTCAGCTTTACATGTGTGGCAATTTTTTTTTTTTCAAAAAATAAGTGGTGGGATTCCAGGAAAAATGACTTGGGCAATCCCACCCGCCATTGAACCCAATGGGTTTTTACTATACACAAAAGTTGTTGCCGTACTATATTTGCATCCAGTCCTTTCTCCAGGAAACTCAGAGGGCATCCTAGGGACTGACAATAACACAGGAATATAGGAAGCTAGAGAAGACTCCCTGGAAAAGACCCTGATGTTGGGAAAGATGGAGGGCACAAGGAGAAGGGGACGACAGAGGACGTGATGGTTGGACAGTGTTCTCGAAGCTACCAGCATGAGTTTGACCAAACTGCGGGAGGCAGTGGAAGACAGGAGTGTCTGGCGTGCTCTGGTCCATGGGGTCACAAAGAGTTGGACACGACTAAACAACTAAACAACAACAATAGGAAGCTGACTTATGCTGAGTCAGACCAGTGGTCCATCTTGGTTAGCATTGACTGGCAGTGGCTATGCATGATTTCAGACAGTGTTCTCTCCCAGTTCTACCTGGATATGGACTTGATCCTAGGGCCTTCTGCATGCAAAGCAGATGCTCTGTCACTGAGCTATGGCCTTCCTCCAATCTTATGACTCAGGTTCGGGTAAGAGACAGGGACTTTCCAGGACCACCTATTGAACTTAGGCGCTGAGTAAGGATTTAAACCCAAGTTTCTTCCATTCAGACCCCAACCAGTATTCTGCACCGACAACACAAAAGATGGTTGTGTTGTCTTTCTGTGATCAGAACAGAGTTCACACTCTCAGTGCAAGATTTTCCCACCTCTCCTATCCCTCCTCAGTATCACCCTTTGGCATCTAAATGCTTGTTCCTGAGGGATGGGGGGACCTTGGCAATGGCAGAGAAAATGGTTCAGAGAGCAAAAAAGTAAGGGAGAAGTTAATGGAAACTCTCCTTCTTTATTTGAACAGAGGCACAGCTTAGGATCCTAGCCAATGTTTGGTGAACACCCAGAAACGAAAGGTGGAGTTGGCAGGTGTCCAGCAGTGAAAAGGTTTGGCGTTTCTATTGCGTTCACTCCCATAAGAGGCAGTGATGGCCACCAACTTGGATGGCTTTAAAAGAAGATTAGACAACGTCATGAAGGATAATGCCATTGATGGCTCCTAAACCTGATGGCTTTGTTGTATTTCCACTATCAGAGACAAAATGCCCCTGAATGCGGGTTGCTGGAAACTGGGGAGAGTGCTGTTGCACACAGCTTGTGTTTGTGGGCTTCCTCCAGACATCTGATTGTCCACTGTGAGAACCAGATGTTGGACTAGATGGGTCATTGGCCTGATCCAGTTGAATCTTTTTATAGGGTTAGTACTGCATTGTCCTGCCACAACTGCTGCTTCCCTTCCTTTACTGCCATCATCTATTGTTAAAAACCAACCCCTTGAGAATTCTCCTAGGACTATTGACTTAGCTTCCTATCCTTGTGAACGATTATGAGAAAAATAATTAGGAGAAAGTGGTAGCAATTCTCAGTTAATAGCAAATTCCTGTATTTTTCCACTTGCCTGTATTCCACTCACTCCTTTGGAGGGCAGCACCATTCCCACCTCTCTCGTCTAATGTGTACTCCTCAAAGCACATCTGTACGGCAGACCTAAACCACTTTTAAACTTGTTTAACAGTCTTAACTTCCCCTAAGGAACTCTAGGAATTACAGTTTTGAGTAGCTGCTGAGAGTTCTCAATACTATCACAGGGTTATAATTCCCAAGGTTCCTGAAGCAGGGGAGGGAGGGAGGGATCAAGACTATTTTAAAGTGATTTAAGCTTGTAGTGTAGAATTTCCTCAGGCTCTGTGCAGCTAAGTGTTTGTGTTAATCAGGAACACGTGGAGGCATTTTACTTAGACTTGACGTGTGTTATATACTTCTTGTACAAGAGGTTGAAGAGGACATACAGCCATTCATTTAGCAATACCTGGTGTTTGGTAAGCTCTACTGATCTTTGCATTTTGTGAAATTACTGGTAACTTAGGTGGGGGGGGGGGAGAGCCACAAGTACAAGACATTCCATTTCCATCCTCTGCTCCAAAAAACATGCTCAATTGGGAAAGAGCACCAACAAATGAGTAATATACATGTTCATAGTTATTTGATGGCATGTGTTCATGATTCGTACATAATGTTCATAATCATCTAAAAGATCCCCATAACCACAACCTCTTCTTTGGCCATATATATATATTGATAGGCTCCCCATTGGCGGCTTACTGCACTGAGGGTGCTTTTGAGTTAATCTGACTCACCCCCATATTCTCATACTCTTTGAGAATACAGCATTGAACCAACGAGATCCCCAATGGAACTAATGCTTAAAAATCTGGCTGTGGGGTTGTGATTGCCGTCTTTCCAGTCCTCCCCTTTCGCGCACGAATTTCAACACCCATCCACACTTTCCCCAAATGTTTTCTTTCTTTCTGTGCCTCTGTCATCAGCTGACGTTAAAATGGAATAAAGTATCACTCCTAAGCTCACAGGTTTAATCAGTGTTTCCAAAGCAAGAAGAACCCCCATACTTGACAAGACAACTGTGTTTGAACTGGATACACCTGAGATAGTCCACATGAAAAGTGTGAATGATGGGTGTACACATATAAACATATATACATATATACCTACGTATCTCAGAGTTCCAAAAGATACCTAGATTCACTTTAAATCAAGTTGGAAGTAGTTGCATATAACTTCCCACCTGGGCAGAGGGATCCAATGTCTACATAGCAGGAGATGGTTGGAGGAATGCTATAACCAATTCCATGGGCTGATCCTAATCACGAAACCCTGGTTTGAATGTACATCTGCACCAAACCACAGGTATTCAGAAGTCTGCTTACTTGCACTGAATGTAATACTGTATTCATTTCCTTTCCCACTAACATCTTATGCATGAGGAAGTAATACGGAATAAACTGCTTATAGGAAATGAAAGTCAAGATTCTAGCCCGGCGGGATCAAGGCTTACCTACCAAGCAAAGCTACTAATTCTGTTAAATCATGCAGTTTTAATATGTTGGCTGAGGCAATGCAACCTCATTCTCGCACGGATGTTCTGGTAGTTTGAGGCAACCACTCCCATACTAGATGTTTCAAACGAAAACTTCCATTAGCACCAGCCAGTACAACCATGCCGGCTGAGGCTTGTTTAGTCGTTTAGTCATGTTCGACTCTTCGTGACTCCATGGACCAGAGCATGCCAGGCACTCCTATCTTCCACTGCCTCCCACAGTTTGGTCAAACTCATGCTGGTAGCTTCGAGAACACTGTCCAACCATCTCGTCCTCTGCCGTCCCCTTCTCCTTGTGCCTTCCATCTTTCACAACATCAGGGTCTTTTCCAGGGAGTCTTCTCTTCTCATGAGGTGGCCAAAGTATTGGAGCCTCAGCTTCAGGATCTGTCCTTCCAGTGAGCACTCAGGGCTGATTTCCTTAAGAATGGATAGGTTTGATCTTCTTGCAGTCCATGGGACTCTCAAGAGTCTCCTCCAGCACCGGCTGAGGCTAATGCAGTCTAAAATATTTGGAGGACCCAAGGTTTAGGATTTGATATCCCGCTTTATCACTACCCGAAGGAGTCTCAAAGCAGCTAACATTCTCCTTTCCCTTCCTCCCCCACAACAAACACTCTGTGAGGTGAGTGGGGCTAAGATACTTCAGAGAAGTGTGACTAGCCCAAGGTCACCCAGCAGCTGCATGTGGAAGAGCGGAGACGCAAACGCGGTTCCCCAGATTATGAGTCTACCGCTCTTAACCACTACACCACACTGGTTCAAGGAATGGAAATCTGATAGGATGGTTTCAAAGAGCAAGGCTTGAATTAAGTCTCCCTCCCCCTGGCAAATGAAAAAAGTGTTTTATACAACTTCAGCAGAAATCTATGGGTCAGTCTGAAATACCAGGTATAGCATGTTGTATGTAACCGTTAGAAAGTTTAAAATGTTAAGAATTCATTGTGGGTTGTTATTAAGCGTTCAGGAAATGTGATGTTATTAAACGGTTTCATGTCTGATGAGAAAGACTCATAAAGAACATATGGGTACACAGTGCCTCTCTGCATCCCCCACTATGGAAGTGCACAAATTCTTATCTGCACCCAATGTTTCATCTGCTTTCAGACAGCATGAGGCGATAACTGCAGTTTTGCAAACCCACCTTGGGAATAACAACTGCATTGATCACAAGCAGTCTGCAACGTACTGTGGCAAAACCTCGATGTCCTTGTTGTGTGTTTGTAATGGAGTGTTAATGGGCTTACTGATGAAGGAGGCAGGATGCAAAGTGAGGGAACAAACTAGCCCTGCAGATGTCTCACCCAGACAATGATACAGGATTTTCCAGAGGTACGCATAATTTAGTATGCTACTATTAGTACACAAAGCTGCTCACAAAGACCAGATGGGAAGCCCTAGCTGGCACTGTTTAAACATGCCTAGGGAGAGAAGAGAATTCAGCTCATACATTTCGCACCAAAGGGATGATGGTTTCACTTTAAAACTTGTGATTTCTGGGTCTCTATCATTAGCATTTACATTCCTTTTGTATTTTAATTTTACATGGAGTGCCCTAGGATTTTTTTATAGAAAGGCAGTATAAAAATATGGTGAATAAATAAATAAATACACACACACACACAGGAAATTACTAAGCTCTCTGAAAAATAAAGGTAAAGGTAAAGGTACCCCTGCCCGTACGGGCCAGTCTTGACAGACTCTGGGGTTGTGCGCCCATCTCACTTAAGAGGCCAGGGGCCAGCGCTGTCCGGAGACACTTCCGGGTCACGTGGCCAGCGTGACATCGCTGCTCTGGCGAGCCAGAGCCGCACACGGAAACGCCGTTTACCTTCCCGCTGGTAAGCGGTCCCTATTTATCTACTTGCACCCGGAGGTGCTTTCGAACTGCTAGGTTGGCAGGCGCTGGGACCGAGCAGCGGGAGCGCACCCCGCCGCAGGGATTCGAACCGCCGACCTTTCGATCGGCAAGTCCTAGGCGCTGAGGCTTTAACCCACAGCGCCACCTGCGTCCCTCTCTGAAAAATAGTCTTACATAAAATCAAATTCATATCTGACCTAAGTATACTCCTTGAACTGTCAAATGTACACCTGGAAGGCAGAATCTGCTTAAAACAAAACAAAATGAAAACCAACCAACCCCAAAACAACAACAACAACAACAACAAAGGAAGCCATCTTGGAATTTATTAACATCAGCCAATGTTTCGTTTATGCACAGATGGTGCAATTCTGGAGTTCTTACTCAATCCAAATGACCCAAAAGAGTGAAACTTACTGAATCTGTACAAAGAAAGGTCTGCAACATACCTAGACCCCTGATCTTCATCTGAGGCCCTCTTCCAGGGGCCTTTTCTGAGGGAGGTTTGAAGGACTGCAATGGGAGAGAGGGCCTTTCCAGTGGTGGTCCCCACTTGTAGAATGCCCTCCCCAGAGAAGTCCACCTGGCACCATCATTAACAACTTTTGGCACCAGGTAACAACTTACCTTTTCTATTTATTGTGTGTTTCTGCAGTTAAAGTTTCTACAGCTGTTTTATTGGTGTGTTTTCTTATAGGTCACTATGCAGCTATTATTGAAATGCATTGTTCTTTTTATGTCAAGCGACTAATAAACTGAATTACTATTATTATTTTGCTAAAGTGTTATCTGTATATGATAGTCCGCATTTGTTAACCACTGGAGAGGAAAGCAAACTACAAAAGCTTTAACAGATACTGACGTTCGCAATTCTGAATTTGCTTGTTATATTGCTCAATAGCAGATTAATTTAAGACCCTCTTTGTTCCACCAATTTCAGTGGAAGAGATTTGAGCATGTGCTCAAAATCAATGGGCTGAGAAAGGTTCTGATTTAGCTAGGTTGTCATCAAGGTTTAAAATGTCCTTTTTTGATCCAATTCTTTTTTTCTTCCCTCCTAAAACAATGTATGGATATGACCGGTGTACTCTCCCCAGCGAACTAACCAAAATCTAAGATAGGCAAGCATTTTTCCTCTTTCACACTGGAAGCCATCAAAGAACTTCTGCCTCTTAGTACCCCAAATCTGTTCTTCTTCTTTTTTTTAAACTTTCTCCCACACTTTGATTTTGTATGGTGCTAAACTCAAGCCACATGAAAGCCCCAAGAAATCCTACACATGTGAATCCAAGTTTAACCAAAGCTGGGGGAGGGAGAGAGCTCAGATTTTTATGATGTGAACTTTATTGGAACATTCCCTTCATGTCCCTCCATTCAGGAGAGAGTCTGGATTCAGTTACAGCTGTGCTGACTCCCACACATCTGCTTTCTTATTGTTAGAATTACCTTTCTCTTACTAGATACCTTCTTTAAAAATAATAAAGATCACCTTTAGATACATGATGTTGGAGATCAAACACTTGGGCTTCAGATGTTCCAGCAAAGATACATGACGATGTATATCAGCTATGCTTTGAAGCTGCTTCAATGTTTCTCATCTGATTTTGTTTGAAAACTAACAATACCATGTAATTACTTTGTTTTGTCCTATCTGCCACAGAGGGCTGTGTGCAGGAATTCACATTCTCCTGCAAAATTCATCCTTTGCATCAGCAGTATGAGGTGTTGCAGAGGATAATATTTGACGCACTGTGTTCTGTACAAATTATATTCCGATTGCTATGCGCTGGGAGCGTCCATCTACACAAACACATACAAATATGGCTGTTAAGTCTGAAAGTCATTTTCTACGAAAGCCTAGAGGTACCATGCAAGTTGCCTAGCAACATTCTTACAAACATAAAAATAAACCTGGATTTTGCAAGGTTCAAATTTGCAGCCTAGGTTGTTTCGCAGGCTGCACAACAGAAAGCAGCCGATATCCCAAACCTGAAATGCATTGAGAGTTCAGTGCCATATGCGTCTACTCAGAATTAAACGCCACTGAGTTCAATCAGACTTATTCACAGGTAAACAGTTTTATGAAGGGGTTTTTTTTTGGGGGGGGGAAGCAACCCTCCCACAACCCCTACATTCAGTGAAGGGTTGGAATTTGAGCAAACTCATAAATTCATGAATTCAACAAGGGCTGGAAATAATATTGGCTAACTTCCTCATGAAGCCAGACTAGCAACGGCTTGCTGGGGGGTGGATCTTGAAGAAACTAAAGGCTGATAATGGCCTATTTTGTTTGAATTGCCAACAGCAAAGAGCTAAGCATATAAAACCCCCGTACAATGGTGGGGGATGCTTCATATATGCAAATGAATAAGCCATTGTGGTACTCTGAGTTGAATGTTGGGTTTAAAAGCAGTAGTATAAAGCATTTGTATTTATGTACAGAGTATGTAAGAATAAGAATTACTTGCCCCCAGAGTAGTCTACCCTTTGTGTACATGATTCTGGCAGAGACTCCACAAGCAGTCATCTTGGTATAATCTTTTATCCACCCCACAGGTGGGGAAAACCAACAGCAATGAAATTGTCTAAAGGATGTGGGGTAATTTCAACATAAGTGGAACAATCCAGCTGAAGTCAAATACCTTACTTCCCACTGATTTTAGTGGGTGGGTTAAAGTACATGCGTAAAGCTCTCTTACTGAAATCTATGGAGCTTTAAAATATTTAATTCTGACTGAATTGTGTGGTTAGTTTCACGTAGAAGTGATCTAACAGAACTATTCTGTGCAAAAAAATACCCCCCACTAATATCCCACATTTGCTTTTTCTAACATAGAACGCAGATTTTGAGAGCCAATGGGATTTAGCCAAAATGGGGCACAGAGAGAGGCAGAGTTGGAGAAAGGTATCAGTATGCAAAAGAGATGGCGCAGGAGAACTCCTTTTGGAAGGAGGGCACACTGCAACATTTTGTTGCATTTTCCCACTTACACATGATTAATGTTGAAAAATACTGACCATTCAGAGACTATTAAAGCTATAAAGCTGCCATATACAGAGTGAGACCCCTGGTCTATCTAGTTCAGTCTTACCTACTCTGATCAGCAGGAGATCTCAGAGATCTCAGGCAGAAGGGCTGAGTGCTATTTTTCTAGAAAAAGAACACCATGAACTCCTCCCTTGTTCTCTTATAATGGCAGTGGCGCTTTTAGTCAAGAAGTCATGATTTACATCTGGGGTCTTCTGCATTCTCAGTGGATATCGTCAGATGTAGGCTGCTTTTTTGGCGCAAAATTTGGTTGTTATCTCACACTTTCTAGTGCAATTATCCCATCACCTTTCTAACCGCAAAAAGTCCAGAAAAAAAGTGATGGAATGTTGCAATGGAAAGTGTGAGATAACAACCAGTAGCTGGCAGTGTTGTATAACCTGCACAACATACCAAGACGAATGCTCAATAAACAGGTGGCGTCGTATAACTTCTGCACAGATTTTGTGCAAACAGATAGGCATGGTTGCTCAATAAATTGTTGCACTGGAAGCTTCACAGCCTGTAGTCAAACACCAAACTATATCCCTTCTCTCGATGTCACAATTCCGCTAAAGATAAGCACATTTAAGACCCAATGATGTCAATAAAAAAGTGAAGTATGCACTCGAAGATCTGCCATTGAGCTAAAGAGAAACATAGAAGTGCCCAATGGAATGTACTCAAAGTAAAGGGAATCACAACAGTCTTTTCCAAGACACACACAAAAATTATTTTTAAAAGTCTCTCTAACTTGTGATGCACCAGCAAATTTGCTAAAAATAACTGATGGATCACATACAGCATTCGCCTCTCCTTCACTAATAAGAAATGCAGCCAGCTCTGTACCAAATGCAGGCGCTTCTTTCATACCAAGTACATTTTTATGTGTTGCTATAGTGCTTGGATTCGATTCCTTTCTCCCCCTTTGTTTTAAGTCGTCATATTTCCATGGAAAGATACTATGATCCAATGTTATGGAATTCCTCCCACACTTCCTTCCTTTAGCCAGCAGTAGCAAGAGAGGGAACAAACAGTACGCCACTGTAAATCAGTACTTGTTTGGTATGGTTTGTTTCAGCTCTCAAGTTCTGGCCTCCATGCCAGCCCTCTCTGTCCTTTTAGCTATGATGCTGGAACATCCATTTGCCTCATCTCAGCCTGGGGAATCAGGGCTTGGTACGGGAGCAAGTGCTTTGCATGCAGAAGGTCTTAAATGGTGCCAAGACAGGAGAAAATGGCTGGTATTAAAGTGCCCAAAGCTTCGGCACAGCTCTCAGTGCTTATTTTAACATGCTCACCAAGCAGCATTTGGGCCAAACACCAGTTTGCCATCCCTGTGCTATGGCATGAGATTTTAGAAAGGTTAAAAAACCATGATGGGACCTGGATGGGTCCCATCACCCAGATCACAAATTTCAAATGAAAGTCTCCTCGGATACATCTGGCAGCAACCTGTGCCAGTGCATAAAACTGCTTGTGAGAGGCCTATGTATCCTTTTAAGCAGACTACATCGGTTTACATGTCCTCCTTCTGAGATCATCCCTAAACACTAGTCTGATGGAAGCTGGAAATGATCAAGGGAGATTGGAGAGTTCCATTAGTGCCCTACACAGTTACAGACTTCCTCTGCAGCACCAGACATTGGCCACGGATGAAAACAGATGGCAGGCTAGATAGCCCAGGTTGTTGTTGTTGTTTTTAATCAATTTACAGTCTGATCTGCAATATCTCAATGTGGAAGTAGGTCTTGCTAAGTTAAATGGAAACTGCTTCCTAGTAGGTATTATTATAGATTGTGGGGGAGACCTCCCTAAACCCTAGAAACTAATAAATGGTAGCATTTTTTCATTATTTGGGATATAAAGGGAGAAATACAAACTGCAGAGGAATTCCTGCACTAGCCTATGCAAAACGACCTGGCCAAGCTAGGGAAGTTGTTGTTGTTGTTTAGTCGTTTAGTCGTGTCTGACTCTTCGTGATCCCATGGACCAGAGCACTCCTGTCTTCCACTGCCTCCCGCAGTTTGGTCAAACTCATGCTGGTAGCTTTGAGAACACTGTCCAACCATCTCGTCCTCTGTCATCCCCTTCTCCTTGTGCCCTCCATCTTTCCCAACATCAGGGTCTTTTCCAGAGAGAATTCTCTTCTCATGAGGTGGCCAAAGTATTGGAGCCTCAGATTCACGATCTGTCCTTCCAGTGAGCACTCAGGGCTGATTTCCTTAAGGAAATCTGGCAGTCCATGGGACTCTCAAGAGTCTCCTCCAGCACCATAATTCAAAAGCATCAATTCTTCAGCGATCAGCCTTCTTTATGGTTCAGGGCCATTAAGAAACAATAAAGGGCGATTGAGAGCCATTGGCAATGCAATGGAACTGTCCTTCCCCACCCACCCACTTGCCCTGAGATGTGAACAGAGACATGGGTTTGGAAGGTTGCCAGGCTAACTGTGTCTGAGGTGACAGGAAAAGGGAGACTGGTAGCAAGGGGTTCTGGGAAAGAGAAGGAAGAAGGTCTGGGATCCACCTTTGGGCAGGCTGGCTGCAGAGCTGACTGGAAGAGATGCCTTGAACTCCAGGACTGCACTGCTGTGGGGTACAAGTCCCTCTTGAAATGACCATGCTGTCAGATCTAGGCTTCCTCCATGCAGACTGAAGGTGTAAATAGGTGAATAAACCATATTTCTTAAAGCTACGAGTCTTCTCTATGTCTCAGTTCTCCAAAGGAACACAGACCCTGGGTGAATGCTTGGAACCACATGGGCTCTGCCACCGCTCAGCAGAGAGAGGGGGAGACACCCAACTTTTGTAACAGTATGCTTAGGATTCCAACCAAATGCTTATTGGATAAAGCTCAGGGGATAGCACTGTCGAGCCTCATAGTTCTCAAACCCAAGAGACTGCCCTCCCCAGTGCTTCCCCCCCCCCAAGAAAAATAGGCGTCGGTACTCACCATGAAGTTGTTACAGTAAGTACCACACTTTTAAACAACAAAAATAGGTGCCAGTACTGCATACCTTTTAGTATCACCACCCCTGGAAAAAAGCACCAGCCCTCCCCATAATGCTGTAATGAATTTCAGTATGAAAATAGGATGTTTTGGAGTGTTTGTCTCAAAACTCCCCCAGTCCTAATCTCTAAATGTCAGTTTCCTGGTGTTCACCACCCTAATACAGCTTCTGCTTCAGCTCCAATTGCTTAAAAAATTGGCTTTCTACTTCTCCTACATGATGCCAGTAGCTAACATAATTGAGGGCAAATGAAGCTATATCAAAGCCAAAAAAAAAAAAAAAAGGCTTTCTACTTCCTACATGATGCCACTAGCTAACATCGTTGAGGGCAAATGAAGCTATATGCCCATGGCTTCTATTTGCCCTTGATGACAATGTAATGTAGCCAAATCCAACTGGTTAATGAAGTCCCAATTTGTTTTTTAAATGGCATGGAAACAGTAGTTGGGTACTGAAAATGTATTTCAAGAAGGTACCAGAAATGGGAGAAGGGAAAAGCTGTGGGGACATGAGAATGGGTAACAGGCTGAAGTCAAGGGGCGGCATTTTAGCTTCCCATGCTCAAATCGTGCAACAAGGAGAACACCCATTTCAACTTTTCAACTACAATATCCAAGTCCAGGGTTCTGCCACAGAACTGTCTCCCTTCAAGAGGAGTGAAGCGCACAGCCATACAAACTATAGATAATAGGGAACATGCTTTTCAATTAAAAATACTTGAACATTATTCTTTTTCTGATTTGAGAGCTGGTGTAAGTCTAGATTCTAGAAGCTAAGAGTGTTTACACTGAAGAGAGTGCTCAAATCCCACCTCAGCCATGAACTCACTAAAGGAAAAAGTGTTCCCTCCCCAATGCAAGGATTCTGATTCTGGCCTACTTTGCTGGGCTCTTTGAAGGGTTTGTGAGGCAACGTGCTATTTCTTATATAGTGGTACCTTGGTTTTTTAACATAAACCGTTCCAGAAGACCGTTCAAGTTCTCAAACGTTCAAAAACTCAACAGTCAATAGCTAGGCATCAGGATCTTACACTCAGCTGAAGCCACATGGCATGTTCAACTTACGAGGCGTGTTCGAAAACCGAAGTATTTACTTCCAGGTTTACGGCGTTCGGAAACCAAAATGTTTGAAAGCCAAAATGTTCGTTAACGGAGACGTTCGAAAACTGAGGTACCACTGTATTTGCACTCCACCCTTCTTCCAAGGAGATCAGGGCAGCATGATAAAGTCTCCCTTCCTCCATTTTATCCTCACAAGATGCTGGTGAGGTTGTCTGGCACAAGGCCATCCTATGAACGTCTGGAGTCTCCTTATAACACACCTTTTAAAAAACAGCATGAATTCCAAGTGGCTTACAAATTAAAACAGGGAAGAGGAACCTGAGAGCCACCAGATGTTGTTGGATTCCAATACCCATTAGCCCAAGTCAACAAAGTTAATGGCCAGGGAAGATGGGAGCTGCAGTTCAATGACTGCATCAGACCCAATGGTCCCCCACCTTTGCATAAAAGCTGGCTTTCCTATATAAACGGTAGGTATTATTAGTGAGTGAAGGAAGCTTGCACAATTGCACCCAGTTATTTAGCCCAGAATTCGCCGTAGGTTGTTGCAGCTGACAAAGTGGGGAAGGCTAATAGAATCAAATTAAAATGTCATACAGCATTAATTTTACATATTAGAGCAGTAAGTAATTACTTTTTTTTTTTACCACTTGATCTTCAGTTCTCACTGCTCTAAGCCAACTTCATTCCACCATGGTTAGTGCCAGAAAAGATAAATTTGGCATCTTTTTCATGTCTACTTACAAAAAAGCTGCACTATAATCTGTCAGCTAGTCAGGTTATTAGAAGATAAGTGCATTTTTTTCTCTTGTAGTTGAACAATATTCCCACTGAGCTACTGTTCTCCGGCACAAAAATGTTCTCATTTTGTATGAAATAAATCACACGCCTGCTCTATTGGATTAAATTTACACACCCACAGTTAAATGTTCCTCCTGAAAATACAAAGTGATTTCCATTCTGAATGTGCATAATGCAAAGTAATTCAAACAAAAATCTATAGAATTATTCTTGTATAAAGACGTGCCTGCAATGGTCCCCCCCCCCATGTACGTGGGATATGTGCCGAAACTTATTAGGAACAGCTAATGCAGCCTGGCCTCATTCTGGGTTGTATGCCCATACAACAGAGTGTCTTGCCAGATGAGATCTACATCCCTCTAGATCCATTTTATCCATTTCTGGTCTTACTGGAGGAAGTCAACATCCCTGCAGTGTTCCATACAATGTCTAGATCTGGACATATATCATGCATAACATTGCTCCCTGCAAGTTTACTCCCTAAAACAGCAGGTAGGAATCCTTACCCATAGCTAGGCCTTTTCACAGGTAGGCGCTTTAGGTGTGGGTTGATATGTCTACCCACAAGATCTACTTGCAAGTAAACCATTCAGCCTGCTTCATCAAGTGGCAAGACAGTGTACCCACCCACAGGCAGATTGAGATACAAATAAGTGTCGCTGGTAGGGACGCAGGTGGCGCTGTGGGTTAAACCCTGAGCCTGGGCTTGCCGATCAGAAGGTCAGCGGTTCGAATCCCCGCAACGGGGTGAGCTCCCGTTACTTGGTCCCTGCTCCTGCCAACCTAGCAGTTCGAAAGCACGTCAAACTGCAAGTAGATAAATAGGTACCGCTCTGGCGGGAAGGTAAACGGCGTTTCCGTGCGCTGCTCTGGTTCGCCAGAAGTGGCTTAGTCATTCAAGCCACATGACCCAGAAGCTGTACGCCAGCTCCCTCGGCCAATAAAGCGAGATGAGTGCCACAACCCCAGAGGTGTCCGCAACTGGACCTAATGGTCAGGAGGCCCTTTAACCTTTAAGTGTCGCTGGTATGCTGCAGGATGAAACAGCAGGATTGTGCGCTGATCCTCAAGCTAAAACCGCAAGCTTTGGTGCTTACTTGCACACATTTTGGCCCTGATCTTCATGCATGTGGACTGCACACGCATAAACAGCAAAGCAGGAAATAGCTTCACTTTCTTTGCTACTTCTTCAAAAAATAACCAACTTATGGCATCAAAGCCACAAGGTGTGCTGGCGTCCAGTATCTCAGGTATTTCCCAACGTAGGCCCTCTAGATATTTTGGACGACACCTCCGATCAACCCCATCAGGATGGCCAACATCTGGAGGCAACTAAATTGGAGTAGGGTAGACTAGGCAGATTTCCTGTGAACAGGTTTAAAATCAATGATGAAAGCTAAGACGCAACTTAAAAATTTGAGATCCTGGGTACAAAACAACAGACAACAGCTACCATCATAATTCCCTGACTGAGAGCTTCCAGAGGCTGCAGGCTTTGAAACAAAACTCTAGAGTAGGTGCACCCTAGTCTGGCTTAGCAGGGTATGACTTTAGGCATATCCTGTAAAAGCTAGCTACAAAAGCCCTACGACTTGCAGATATGGGGAAGTATAATTAATAATAATAATAATAATAATAATAATAATAATAATATAAAAAGATTGCTACATGTTGAATCTTTAAGCCCACTTGCTTCGAAGTTCAGCTCTACTAAAATCAATTGGCCTTACTTCCCAATAAATGCGTCCTGCAGTAGTGTAAAAATGGAAGGAGGACTTGGGAGCCCCCAAATTCATACCATCTTGCCCAGCTGAGCACCTTTTACAAATAATTTATCAAAATAGCTCTCTTTTTATTATGACTTGTGGCTTTTTGGCAATGCGTTGTTATTATGACCCTTCCTTTGTGTTTACTGTTTATTTTTAGTAAAAAGTACCTTCTTGGAGCGTGGAATTGATTCTTAATTTTCTGAATCTCTATAAAACCACTTTTGTGTGTGTAAATTCACTATGCATCATTCATTTGGTTACCTTGATGTTCTGGTTTGTTTTCTCTTAGCATAAAAGCCCTGTAGGGTCAGACCACAAGCTCGGAATCCAGTCCAGGAACCTCTGTGGACAGCCAGAAGCTTGTGAGAAGATTACAAGGAGCCTAGGAAGACCAACAGCCCTAATCCAGGATCAGAAACCCACTGCTAACTGATTTCAAATCCTGGCTAAATTAGCTTTGTAGTTAATCATATACCCACAAGAAGCCTTGATGCTGAAGAGCTGTTTGACAACAGCTAAGGGGGAAGGCAGGCTATGGGTAGCAGAAGCATATTCCCAATCCTCTCAACTTGTCAGCCACAGTTAGGAGGGAGCAAGCAACATTATGTCTCAATTCCTAAGTGATGGTACACACTGTACGGTGCTTTCCAAACCTTCATATTGCTTCACATACATCATCTAATTGGAATCATAACAGCAACCTCGTCACGTAAGAGCATCTCTGAAGCTGGCTGAGAGTGAATTGTCTCAGGCCACCTAGAGAGACAAGATATGAATAGAGACGTCTTGATTCACAGCTCAGTCTTACCATGTATTTGTACTGTTTTCTATTATTGTTCTATTATCAAAAACTGTTCGGGAGAAATGGTTTGTTCAGAATACAGGCTGCCATGCTGCTAACTGAGACCAGGTGATGGAAACGTATATCTCACCAAGGATGAAAGGTTCCTGGTATATTTCTGGGCACAAGTTTGTGTGCTTGCTTTCAGTGCTCTACATCAGGCTTCCTCAACCTCGGCCCTCCAGATGTTTTTGGCCTACAACTCCCATGATCCCTAGCTACCAGGACCAGTGGTCAAGGATGATGGCAACTGTAGTCTCAAAACATCTGGAGGGCAGAGGTTGAGGAAGCCTGCTCTACATGGCCTGGGTTCTTGTTCTAACATGAGCATCTCTGTATACTGCAGTGATCTTAGGAGGGCCCCTTGTATGACCTGACGAAGATGGTGATGGGGGAAGAGGAGAGGGCCTTCTTTGTGGTGGTGCTCTGCTGTCAAGGCATTTTGATCTTCAACATTTCCACTGCATTATTTTATTCTTCTTTTATCCACTATTTTTGATGCTACTGTTTGTTGTCTATATTTTATAATTCTAACCTGTAAACTAACCTGAAGATTTGTGTATTAAAGGGTGTAGATATTAAAGGATGTATTTTTAATAAATATTTTTAATCAAGGTTATAAGCCACAGCACTTGCGCCAAACCGTGGTACAGTGGTACCTCAGGTTACAGACGCTTCAGGTTACAGACGCTTCAGGTTACAGATGCTTCAGGTTACAGACTCCGCTAACCCAGAAATAGTACCTCGGGTTAAGAACTTTGCTTCAGGATGAGAACAGAAATCGTGCAGTGGCGGCACGGTGGCGGCAGCGGGAAGCCCCATTAGCTAAAGTGGTACCTCAGGTTAAGAACATTTTCAGGTTAAGAACAGACCTCCAGAACTAATTAAGTTCTTAACTCGAGGTACCACTGTACTGATCAAGCTGGCAGTCCAACGGGCTTTTGCAAAATGTTTTGAGCTTTAAAGGTTTAGAAATGAAAGTGCAAACATAGGTGAAATTTGTTCATTTTGACCCAGTTTCATAGGTTTGCAGTTCTACACCTGGTTGGTAAAAGATGATGAAATAACAAAAAAAACTTTCAAACTCATTCTGCATGGTAGCATTTGACCATTAAATAAACCCCTTGACTCTATCAGACAGAGCTTATGTCTGTCAAAGCATATTAAATTTCCAATTACTTTCCTATGCCTAACGTTTAGGTTGGGAAGCTGGTTTTAGAGAAGTTATATTATTTCAAAATGAATCGAGAAAATGCATCCCAAATGGCCAACCTTTCCCAAACTGCTGAATATAGTCCAAACCCCAATGGGCAGAACAATGAATTTTCTGTGTGAAGCTACCAGCAACCTGGGAGCTTATGTAAAGAGACGTGAATGCAGGGCACAATTCTTGAGTTACGGCAAGTTTGCCAGAAATCTAGAGTGCAATCAGCCTTATGGATGAACAGAACTAGCAAAAGCGTGCAAGCAATTGCAGATGATGGCTTCCCTAACATTTTCTGGTAGGTTCTGGGATTCAGAACCAAAAACCCTCTTCTCCAGCTACCACAGAAATGGGCATAGAAATCATTAACATGAGCAATTTAAATGTGATGGTGAGGTTTAAATGGTAAGGTCTCCAAGAGTCAATTTTTTCCAATCTGGCCTGGTGAACCAGTCTTACGAAATCTCCAATGAAGTGTTGCAACTGTATGCCCTGGAAGAACCGCAGAGCTTCCCCCCCCCCCCCGCCCCCGTTTCCTCCCTACCACTGATTTTCTCTTTAATTTGCAGGATTGGCCTGACCCGTAAACGTTTTTCAATATAATGCAATTATTTCAGTGCAAACTATAAATATTTTCATGCATGACATCAGTGCTGTATGTTTTCCACTCATGTTTAGATCTTCTTAATTAGGATGGGGCCTTTGATACTCAAGACTTGGCAAGCGAATTTATCCTCTTTCAGTGCACTCCTCTTTTTCCCGCAGTACACATTTTCCCTTTTCTTTGGTTATTCACTGTCCTTGAAAATTGGCCCCATCTTCTGTCAGGAGATCTGATTATCATGGGAAAAGGAAATAAAGCATCTTAAAAAAAACCCATTATGGAATTTATTTTACATCTCTGAGTCAGAAAGGCAGTGAAAATAACCAGAAGGATGAGATAAGTGGTAATTCTAATCTGTGTGATTTAAAAAACCCGAAAAAACCCACCACTTAAACCTTTAGTGAAGATGATACTACTCTGAACTGGAATTATGGTGGAGTCTGTGCTTAAAGCAGATGCTAATTATAAAATGAAAATAAAAACGTTATCTTAAAGCATCTCTGTAACTCTGAAGCTCAGTTCCCAGAGAAGCGAGTGGCAAAGCGCTACTGAAATCCACAAGAATATGGACAGATTACAGTGGTACCTTGGCTCTCGAAGTTAATCCGTTTCGGGAGTCCGTTCGACTCCCGAAACCGTTGGGAAACCAAGGCGCGGCTTCCAATTGGCTGCAGGAGCTTCCTGCACACAGGTAGAAGTGGTGGAAGCGGTGTCGGACATTCAGCTTCCGAAAAACATTCGCAAACCGGAACACTTACTTCCAGGTTTGCAGCGTTTAGGAGCCGATTTATTCAACAAGTAAGCCATTAGGGAACCAAAGTACCACTGTACTATGTTACCACAGCAATGTGGGGACCATGTCTCTACCCATGTAGCTTCTGCCCACATTGCTCTGATAGCATTTGGATATAGCAAACAGAAGAGCATAGCAGGAGATCCAGTTCTTTCCCAAATGAGCTGTAACCACGACTGAAGGGTCAATGTGGCCATCAAGAAACTCAACCTGCTCAGCACAGCTACAGCAGTGGGGCTTGCCTGGAAGTCCAGCACAAAGTCCCATTGGAATGAATGGAAGATGTACTCCCAAGCAAGCCGTTCCCCAGACCATCTCTAGAGCAGAGCTTCATGACTCAAGCTTTCAGGAGATTAAGTAGGGAAAACCTTGCCGCAACTCATACGTCAATAAGTGCAATGTCTGGGTACTTTCCATAACCATTAATAAATCTATATTTTACTACTGCAGCTTAGTAAGAAATTATGTACAATTTAGGAAATGGTAGGGAAACAGGGGGGAAAGCCATAGAGGGGGGGATGTCCCATGACAAGCACTAGTCTACAGTTCTGATTGCTCGTTTGCGCTCAAAACACACATTATTAATCAAACTAAAGCCTGAAATGAGTCAGCGTCTGAAAACACGGTAAGATGTTAATTGGAGTGAAAATACATCAATGAGAAAAGGAGGTGCAGCGTGCAGATGCAAACCCATTTTATAACACAGTGAGTCAAGGTCAGCTTGTTTCGGAGCAAACTAATTTAAGGCTGTAAATCAAGACTCATTGCCAAGAAATGCTTTGACTAATCTAGGAGGACGTTTTAAGAGAAGTCCTAGAAACAGAAATGTACAGGTCATGAGCAAATGCAGAGAGAATCATATTTCTTTGGGTAGAATCCTGTGAAGGTCTTTAATGATTGGCTGGGACTGAGTCCCAACAAAAGCTGAAAGGCCACAGGGTCAGCATCCCTATTTTAATTTTCCTTGAACTTTAAGGATTCCCACCACCACCTTTAAGAAAATGGCGGGTGTTAGGATAAAAGGTAAAGGGACCCCTGACCATTAGGTCCAGTCGTGACCGACTCTGGGGTTGCGGCGCTCATCTCGCTTTACTGGCCGAGGGAGCCGGCGTACAACTTCCGGGTCATGTGGCCAGCATGACTGAGCCGCTTCTGGCGAATCAGAGCAGCACACAGAAATGCTGTTTACCTTCCCACTGGAGCAGTACCTATTTATCTACTTGCACTTTGACGTGCTTTCGCACTGCTAGGTTGGCAGGAGCAGGGACCGAGCAATGGGAGCTCACCCCGTCGCAGGGATTCGAACTGCCGACCTTCTGATCAGCAAGTCCTAGGCTCTGTGGTTTAACCCACAGCACCACCCACATCCCTGGGTGTTAGTATACTGTTGCACTAATGAGAAAAAGGAGCTACCATTGTAATCAAGGCATGTATCAAAATGGGCTACCTTTTAGCATCTGGTCCAACCTTTAGCAACTGGACCAACCTTTTAACATCTGAAACTGCTACACCACTGGGTTTAACTCAACAGCCATAGGACTGGAGCCTGAACTAAGGGATTAGTTTACGTAACTGAGGTATTGGAAGCCTTTCCATTGGTTTTGTGTTCAGCAGAAGAGGTTTTTTTTTTAATTACACTCAGTTAAATATTATTTGTTATGAATCCATGCTGCCTGGCAACTTTTTGTAGGGTAGTAAAAAAAAGAAAAAGATGATATATTCAATTTTTTTGTATGCATCTGCAGCATACACACAAAATGAATGCTGTTCACTGATTCTATTTCATCAAATTCCGCTTGTTTTTAGAGTCTGGGCTGTCTTGGGGTGGATTATCGCCCTCATTACTTTTTTATGATCTTGGATGAAGGCAGGAAATATTTTTTAGGAGACAATGAGAAATTGGTTTGGGAAACCCTAATTTGAAAAATGGTGGCCAAATTACATGTAATGCATGAAATACAATCTAAGAGGTTTTAATAGTTTCAGGAAAAAATAAAGATGACAAAAGCAGCTGGAAGGATGGGCAGATGAGCAGCACTGATAAATTGTTTAATCCTTTTATTCTGGAATTTAAAAGGGATTAAATAGTTTAGGCTGTCTGGTGCACTGTCTAAATTTTCTACAAATAAGTCTGGAATAGTACGTTAACTGACATTGATTAATTTGGTTGGAAACAATATGCAATCCAGCCCATTTATTGGTGCTATTGTTACCATAAAACAGGGCATGCAGACCCAAATTCAATTTGTTTATTTTTCAGAAAAATATGAGTTTTCTGAATGAATATAAGATCTCTCTCTCTCTCTCTCTCTCTCTCTCTCTCTCTCTCTCTCTGTGTGTGTGTGTGTTACACACAATTACTGTTGGCTATTACAGGTAAATTGGATTTCCTTTTTCTTCTTCCAGTAACAGAGCATAGCGTTAAGTGTGAAACTGCAAAGAATAGAAATGGGAAGAACTGCAGGGATTTGTAGCTGTGACCCTTTTCCACTCCCCGTGGCCTAAGCAACACATGGAAGCTCATTCATCTGCCTTATTAAAATAAAAATAAAGCATTTAGAGGTGAGATAAGGTACATCCAGAATTGCGGGGCGGGGGGTGGGTGGAGTGTCTCAGTGTGCTAAGCAGAGTCGTCTGGGGAGAGGAAAAGGTACATGTTAAATACTAGATGCAGCAAAGGCAATTCCACAGTAACCCCAAGTACTCTAAAAAGTTTACGTCTGTTCAATCATAGCTTTGAAATAACACAATTATCGCAAGCGTAGCCTGTTTCCTATCGCTTTCCCCCACCGAAACCCACCTTGTCCTTTATCATTCCTCAGGTATGGAGGGTTTTATTTACAAGGTTCCTCCATGGATCTATTTCTATATCCTGTTCAGGATAGGCAACCTGTGGCCCTCCAGAGGCTCTTGGGACTGTAACTCCCACTCACCCTCGTTCACTGGGGCTGATGGAAATTGAAGCCCAACACCTGCAGGGCCACAGGTCTCTCACCTCTACTATATGTTCCGGGTCGGAAAGCTCAGTTGATTAGAGCGTGTTCTGATAATGCCATGGTTGCAGGTTTGATCCCCATATAGGACAGCTGCATATTCCTGGACTGCAGAGGCTGGACTAAGATGATCCTCAGGGTCCCTTCCAATCATAGATGATTCTATGATTCTATGTTTGTGTCTTTACTGTGCTGCTAAAGCACTGCAAGCTTGTTAAAATTGGGGTGGGGGGGAGGACAGGGCTACATCAGGGTTTAGTTATTAAATTATTTCATTATTATTATTATTATTATTATTATTATTTAAAGCAACGAAAGAAAAATACACTTGAGTAGTTTCATATGTAAACAACAAAACACAGTCCATTTGGGAGACATTGATGCACGGTGCACAGAACAATATGTAGTTTTCCCTTATTGTTTTGTAGTTCCCAGCTTAGAATTTATCCAATTATATATCTATTGTGTGACGGGCCTGGCAAGAGGGATTCCATTTACAGGAAATATTTCTGAGATCACAAACACTCCAGGCTATATGCAAACACTGGAGCAGATGGTAACTGATTCAGTAGGACTGTGCCTTGGGGTTCTAGAAGGGGGGAAAGTCTTGGAAAGTAAACTCTGCTGACAAAATAACCTTCTTATTATATAACAGGAGAAAATACAGCTTAATCAGGCCAGCCAGTGGTTAGGGACTCAATAACAAAACAACACAGTTTTGCGAACTCCTTTTTCTGAAATATTCAGAAAATACAAGCAAATGTGAAAGGATGGACACTGCAGAAGTTAAGTCCCACTGATCTGAGCAGAACTTACTATAACCATTGGGGAGTTTTTAAAGACTTTGTTACCTGGATGTAGGAAGGAGGAGAGGAAGTGTGAGCGAGTTGCACTTCCGGCATTGCATGGCTTATATAAATGTTCCAAAGGGGAACATGCAGAGGAGAGGTGCGCAAGATCTGGATGTGGAATCAGCTTGCACATCTCTGGCTGAAGTTCCTTTTTTAATGTTACACCAGCTGCATCCAGTAACATGAGAAGTCAACTCAAATGAACAGACTAAGGCTGCTTCAGTCCTAGGAACTAGGACTGGAGAACCTGGCGTCTTCCAGATGTTACTGGACCGCAACTTCCATCAGTCTTACTCAACATGGCTAATACAGTGGTACCTTGGGTTAAGTACTTAATTCGTTCCGGAGGTCTGTTCTTAACCTGAAACTGTTCTTAACCTGAAGCACCACTTTAGCTAACTGGGCCTCCTGCTGCTGCCATGCCGCCGGAGCACAATTTCTGTTCTCATCCTGAAGCAAAGTTCTTAACCCGACGTACTATTTCTGGGTTAGCGGAGTCTGTAACCTGAAGCGTATGTAACCTGAAGCGTATGTAACCCAAGGTGCCACTGTAGTTAGGAATGACAGGAGCTGTAGCCCAAGAAGATACGGAAGGCCACATGTTTCCCATCACTGCTATACATACTTACCTGAGACTAAGCCCCATTAAACACAGAGCCCCTCCAAACTATAGAGTTTTTGTGTTAATGTGGGTAGGGGTGGGTGTATTCTGTCATGTGTCATGGGAGCAAAAAGCGCATTAGTGGTGGATTTATAGTGGACTGTCCACACATCGTTCTGCTTCCTTAGCTGTTTTGCAATGCTCTTCTAATGTTACCACAGTATCACCATCTGAAGGATGCAACAAAAGAGGAGTAATTGGGGAGAGTAGAACATGCATTGATTGGGGAGGAAGCCAAAACTTTCGCAAATACAAAACAGTATTGGAAAGAAGGTAATGTATAACCACAATAACATCATGGACACAAATTATGATGAATACTCAAGAAAAAGGATGTCAGGAGGAGTCCATAGCAGGACTTTCTGAGTAAACATGCATATGGTTGTGTTGTAATGCACTCCTTTCCACATGGTCTCTTGCTCCTTTTCAGGAAAGCTAGCCAGATGCCTTACACCACATGGTAAAAAAGCTAAAAGGTAAAGGACCCCTGGACGGTTACGTCCAGTCAAAGGCGACTATGGGATTGTAGTGCTCATCTCATTTTCAGGCCGAGGGAGCCAGCGTTTGTCCACAGACAGCTTTCCAGGTCATGTGGCCAGCATGACTACACTTCTGGCACAACGGAACACCGTGATGGAAACCAGAGCGCACAGAAATGCCGTTTACCTTCCTGCCGCAGCAGTACCTATTTATCTACTTGCACTGGTGTGCTTTCAAACTGCTAGGTTGGAGGAGCTGGGACAGAGCAACGGGAGCTCATCCTGTCGCGGGGATTCGAACCACCGACCTTCTGATCGGCAACCTCAAGAGGCTCAGTGGTTTAGACCACAGCACCACCCGCCATATGGCAATGGGAAGGCCACAAGTAGGACATAAGCACAAGAGCACTCTCACCATTTCTGCTTGCCAGCGATTGTCATTCAGGGGCATACCTCTTCTGATACTGGAAGGAGTACACAGCCATAGTGGCTAGCAGCCATAGTATTATCCTCCATGAATTGGTCTAAATCTCTTTTAAAGATATTCAGGTTGGTTGGCCATCACTACATCCTGCGACAGCGAAGCCCACAATTTAACTATGCACCGTGTGAAGTACTTCCTTTTGTCTATCCTAAATCTTCCGATGTTCAGAGTCGCTGGGTGACTTCCCTTCCCCACCTGGCCATCTCTAGTTTTATAAGACAAGGAAAACTTATTTCTGTCCGCTTTCATCACATGCATTTTACACATCCGTGCAGCGTTTGTGATGGACAAATGCGCAACTCCCTTACAAATGCTCCAGCACAATCCACCAGCATTACAATTCAACAGCTGGGCCAGTTTCAACCAGCTGATGCCACTCACAAAAGATAGTAATAGCAACAACAACAAGAAGAAGAAAATGGGCAGGGATGTCAGGATGTTGCCAGAGAGGCGTGCTGATGTAACCATGCAGTAATTCTGAACCCATCTCCCAAAAACAAATGTTTGTCCGCAGGCCCTTTGCCTTGAAACTGAACTATGACTTTGTCCTATGCATAAAAGACTCCGTTCATGTACAATTATGATATCAGATTTAATGCACTCCATAGAACCAGTAGAGTCAAGGGGCGTGATCCAGTTCTGCTAAAATGACCCAACTGTGCACAAACCGCCATCTATTTAATAAACTTGGCAAAGTTCCCTTTTTGTTATATTTATCGCGTTCACATCCCACCCTTCCTCTAAGGAGCTCAAGGGAGTGTAGTGAGGTTATCTCATTTCATCCACTCACTTTATCCTCGTTGGCTAATATGCAGTGACTTGGCCAAAAAGCACTCAACAAGATTTTTGGCTAAGCGCGGATTTGAACCTTGAGTTGCTTCCACATTCGGTCCTTTTCTGTGGGACTGATATCCTTTGTCCACTCACTTTTTGCGGGGAATTTACAGGGTGTTGCTGTTAAATCACTGTGTTCCAATGTCTTTTGGGTTGTCCTCTCACGTGCTTTCATACGAGATTCCTGGCACTTTCCCATGAATAAAGTGCAGCTACAGCAGCAGCCTGTCCACTAATGGTGTTAAGACTTCTGCAGTGAATTGTTCCTTTAATTTGAAGTCCACCTGTCTGCAGGTTAAGCCTGTTGTACGCAGCAGCACTAGTGAATCAGATCATTGGTCCATTTTGTTTACATTGGCAGGCAGTGGCTCTCTGTGATTTCAGGCAGGGATCTCTCCCAGCCCAACCTAGAAATACTGGGGATGGATCCCAAGACCTTTTTCATGTGAGACAGATAACTACCACTGAATTATAGTCCTTGATCAGCATGGTTGGGAGATCAGTGCTGAACTGTCCCTTAACCAAATTTTTGGTATGGAAACAGAAGAGGATAAAAAAAAAGGAAAGACATGAGTCATTTAATAGTTTGCACTTGCACACTCACACACCAGCAATCCATGACTAAATAAGTGGAATAAGGGAAGAAGTAAGCAGGTTGAACCTGTAACTACAAAGTTTCGAATTACCATTCGAAAGGTTCTTTGATGAACAGGAGTTAATTGAAAATAGACCCTGGAATCCGAGTTAATGCGGTGGTTTGTTTAATGTTGTGAAGCGCCCCAGCGAACTGCAGAAAAAGCAGTGCCTCATCAGTACTCCAGGCAACCTTGGTTTCCCATGTGCTCTTCTTCAGACAGGTGCCCATGATACTAGTTAAAATTGCAAGTATTGCCACAACTTTGGAAACTAAGGAGGAAAACGTGGCTGCAAAGCAAGAATGTCTATGAGATTGTCTATGCTGGAAATGTCTATAAACTGATTTGCGTATTAAAGCATCCAGGGTTCAGAGAGCCAGCGTGGAGCAGTGGCCAGAGCGCTGGGCTTTTAAAGGGAGCAACACTATGCATAAGAAGCTGGTGTAAAGCAAACTGGTGTTAAGTTAAGCAGGTGTAAAGTTGAACCCAATCCATTCCCTGTTCAGCAGTGGGGCTGCTCAGTGGCGGAGCTAGCTTGGAGAGACATGTGGCTTGGGCACACTGCAGGTCCCGCGGTAAATGCCACCCATCATGGTGTGGCACCTAGTGCACCCTGTCCCCCCCCCCAGCTACGCCTTTGGGGCTGCTGCTGCTCTACCTAAGCTTGGCAGAAGGAAAACAAGCCTTTAATATTGTGATTTGTGCCATGTTTCTGTTGGTAATTCCATTCCACCCTTTGCTGCAGATAAGTGGATTGTTGCACATTGTTCCAACACTTTCCACATCAAGTGACCAAGCTGAATGGGTTTAGATGCTGCTTATACCCACGCCGGCTCTGGTCCCATGACTGCCACACGCCTTTGGAGGGGGGCAGGATTTACACTACCCTTGGCTTGGCCAGTTTTCCTTCAGCTGAGCCAAGATGAGCAGTTACATTGGTGTATCTTTGAGCTGGGGTTGGGGATTTAACACTGGCTGAACCAGAGATCCCAGGGGGATCTTGCCATAGGAATGTCCCCTAGGACCTTGAGGACTAAGGATGAAATTCCCACTCTGCCATGATGCTCACTGAGTGACCTTGAGCCAGTCATATCTCCCAGCCTAACCTCAAAGAGTTGTTCCAGGGATAAAATTGGGGCGGGGGGAGAACCGTACACATTGCTTTGGAGGAAAGGTTAAATATAAATGCAAACGTAAATAAAAAATATTTGCGTCATATTTTGGTGCTTCCTCCTACCAAATCCTTTAAAATAACCTATAATCTACAGAGCAATCCTATGTTCATTTGCTTGGAAGAAAACCCCATTGTGTTCAATAAGGCTTACACCAGAGGTAGCATGCTTAGGACTGCAGCTCTAATCTTCTATTTACTTGGATGATAGTTAAAAGCTGTAGAGAATCAACTATATTTTGAAAATTGGCTAGCACTTCTCACATTCTAATCTCCGTAGAGTGCTTTTAGAAGCGGAGAAATCACTCGGTGATTTTGTTGGCAACAGATTCACAGATGTGACAAAGAGCATGATATTCCATATTCTACATCTGATGTTCCATGCACATCTGGCACAAAAAAGCAAACCTTCTACAAACCTTCAGAAACACTAAAGACCCAAGCTGATGATCTAGGAATTATGGGCAAAAAGAACATTATGTGAGCACTTCTGATGTTCTATTAGGGCAGAAGAACTGGGTAGATTCTGGTTTCTCACAAAAGGATGGGCAAGCATCACATGAGAGCAAGATTGTTTGAAACTTCCGTTGCGTCAACTCTTTCCATCATGAGCATGTAAAGCCCATTGATAAGGAGGGAAGCTAGCATGCAAATATCATCACATGAACCACTTGTTCCATCCATCCTCAGCAAGCGGGATCTGGCTATATACAATTAGCAGATCTGTTATTGTCCTTTTTAGGACTTATCAGCAAAACTGTTGCCTTGCTTTAACTGGGCAGCTCAATGAAATACGCACATATGCAAACCAGTTTAGCAAACATCACTGTAAGCCATCTGACAAGTTGTTTCATTACAACAATGACGACAATTAAGTCTGTTGTGTACACATCGTAGCTTTGATACACAGGAATGGGTTTTTCATATTTTCTTTCCTAATTCCTACATATTGTTTACATTATGAGACCAACTTTTTATTATGAGACCAGCTTTTTAAAACAAACTCAGTGGGGGTCTTTCCCACTGAACACATCTCAGGGTTACTCCTGTATAAACTATGTTATGAATTTAGATTGTGGCGGGGGAGAATACTAGGTGTCCAAATAAATCACTATTATGAATGCATTTAAATGACACCTCTGATTTGCCTCCCCATCCCATCAAGCCACTTTTACGATGGTGCATGATTATCTCTAGTAAAAAGGAAGTATGCTTCTAACCATTAGAGTCCATCTATAGCAGTGCCTGGCGTGCTCTGGTCCATGGGGTCACGAAGAGTCGGACACGACTAAACGACTAAACAACAATAGCAGTGATCCTAGGGATTAATGCCTCTCAGCTCTGATATTACACAGATGAGGGAAACAATAAATATTTCAGCCTGAACTGCTCTGAGAGGCAGGAGATACAAAAAGGCCAGGGGAAGGAAGGGTAGAAGAAAAATGGACCTTTGAGATCAGGAGCCAGGAAGATGGAGTAGCTTCTGTTTAGACTGCCATGGAAAGAGACAAAAGTGTGCTTGTCATTTTACAATCACAGGCTTCTTCCCAACTGAGAGGAGCTAGGAATCTGCAGGCTGGACCTCACCTCCCCCATATATCCCCTAGCTTGGCACCCCTTCTTTGAAAATTATCTGTCCTCCAAGCACAAAGTCTTCAAAGGATCCAAGTCATTATTATTTAACTGTGGTTAGTGTTAGCTATGGTTTATGAGCCGGGAAGTTGGCTTGTCTGGGCAAATCACTGTAAACACTAACCAGAGATTGTCAGACTTAACAATACACCATGGTCAGTTTACAAACACAAAGTGGGTGCTTCTGATTTCCTCGCAGCTATGCCAGAGAAGGACTGGAGATGAAGGTGTGATAGCCCATAGGTTTCCCAGACTCATCCCTGAAGCTCTAAACTATGGTTTGGGGCTATAGCTATCTGCTCAGTGCCAGCTTCTTCCTGCTTATGCTGTCTGTTAAAGAGGACTGAACAAGGGTTCACCAGCACTTAAGCAAATACAGTGGTACCTCGGTTTAAGAACAGCTTAGTTTATGAAAAACTTAGATTAAGAACGCTGCAAACTCGGAAGTAGGTGTTTGGTTTGTGAACTTTGCCTTGGAATAAGAACATGTTTTGCTTCGTGCTGAGTGTGTTCCATTTGTAAATTGAGTCCCCCGCTGCTATGGGAAAGCATGCCTTGGTTTAAGAACACTTTGGTTTAAGAACAGACTTCCGGAACGGATTAAGTTCATAAACCAAGGTACCACTGTAGAATGCCATTTGCAATGGGCCTGATTGGACAAGGAAGTCTGCTATGTGTTCGTAAGAGAGGAATGGTATTTCCAAAACAAACTCTTCTAATGCATGTTGTCAGGGGCTCAGGAGCAGAGGCACAGGGAAGAGAGGAGATGGAGAGCGAAGGGGAAGAATCCGAGGGGAGCGTAGGAGAAGAGGACAGTGGACCGAGGGATTCCATGAGCCTCTCCAGCGAATCGGAAGATTCACAGAAGGGGGCGCCAGTGGCCAGGGGTAGGGGGTTCCCAAGGGGAATGCCCCAGGAGCAAGGGGGCAGCAGGGACTCCCAGAGCAGTAGCTGGAAATCAGGACCAGCTTCCCCACCAGAGCAGAGTGGGGGGGAAGAGTCCCAAGGATCGGGGCCAGTGCATTCCCCACCAGGGAGAGAAGATAAGGCAGGGCTGACCACGCCTCCATCAGAAAGTCGGACAACGGAGGAGAGGTCAGATCCGGCCAGTGTCCCGGAAGAGGGAAGCAGTGACCGAAGTACTGTAACGGTTAGGAGAAAGGTCACTGGGCTGGCGCGAGAGGCAAGTTCAAATGTACAGGAGCGCGGGACAGCAGAGAATGAGGATTGGGAACCGGGTCCTAAAGCCCGCCGGAGGGAGGGGGAGGAGCTAAGCGACTCAGCGTCGGAAGAGTCCAGAAAGGGCAATGCCCCAGCGGGCAGGAGGACCCAGAGGAGGAGAGAGCAGCGTAAAAGGTGGAGCAGGGCTAGGATCTTAAACTGGTGTCATAGGGGAGGAGACTCAGACGGGACTTCGCCGATCTAGGGTTTAAGACGTAGGGCTGCACGCTGTGGCTTTGAAATGGAAACTGAACTTCAATAAAGACTTTTGTACATTACTACAGCCTAGCGTTGGTCCTCTGTGAGCTGGGACCTAGAGGCAGCTCTGACACATGTGATTTCCTTTAAGCACGTAGGGGGCAAATCACAAGAGCAAAGTACTCCTTTACCCTGTTGTTTCTACATCTATCAAAAAATGTGTGACACAGAAGGTAGAGTGCATCTTGTTGCATGTGTTGCCCTGGGCTTCCTTTTCCCTCCTTCCCCCTTCCATGGAATCAGCCTTCCATGGAATCAGACAACAGAGGCTTCCTGAATTAAAAGCATGGAATGAGACCTAACAACTGCAAGCTATTTTTGACTCAACAATAGGAGGAAAACAATCAACTTAATTGTTTCTTTGAAGACAGGCCATCCTTTTCCCTGCAGCAAACGAATGAGACACCTACTCCTGACTCAACTGTCCTCACCAACAATGCATTTATCATGACTTAAAGCTGCCTTTCAAGCTGAATGTACATTTTCAAGAAATGGCTTACAAATTGGGCAGGGGTGGGATTTGCATGTGTTACATGCATACCTTTCCTCTCTCTAGTGGAAAACACACCAAGCATTTGATTTGAAAGATTTTACAAGACTATTATGAGAGTAACTGGAGGGTGCACATTCTCGTCCAACATGTAATATAAACTCCAAATTTTAACATAAATATATTCAAGACCACAGGCACTTTTATGGCAGCCATGAGAACTGCTGCAACCCATTTCTTAATCTGAGTGAGGACTGGTTGACTCCACGAGCAGCTAGGAGGCAAATGTGCCTGCTGGTCCGTTCTTCCTATGACCCTTGCCCACTTGAGCCAGTCCCAGAATGGCAGTTTTCATGGTACTGGGCTATGTTTCTCCTGGCTGAGAGGAAGGGAGACAGGAGGGAGGAAGAGACAGAGGTGATATGAACAGGAGATGGCAACTATTCCCTCGCTATTTATTGCAAAGCTGTTTTAATGTACTCTGGTTCATTACAAGATGCCTGCAAAACAGGAAGCACATCTTCAGAATGCCAAACTATGACTTTAAAAAATGCTAGGCATCCTTCCAGTACTGATTAAGGCACAGGACGTTCTTGCTTGGTCTATGTTCTAAGCTGGAATCCCCTGATGTCCCTCAATGTGACAGTCTGGAGCTTCTTTTGAAAGAAATTAAGAGAGAGAGAGAGAGAGAGAGAGAGAGAGAGAGAGAGAGAAAGAAAGAAAGAAAGAAAGAAAGAAAGAAAGAAAGAAAGAAAGAAAGAAAGCTGGTGCTATGGATATAGATTACAGAGAGTCAAAGGAAAACAAAGGAGGAGGAATGATGGAGAATGATGTTTTTCAATGCTACTACTACTGCAGTGGTACCTCGGGTTAAGTACTTAATTCGTTCCGGAGGTACGTTCTTAACCTGAAACTGTTCTTAACCTGAAGCACCACTTTAGCTAATGGGGCCTCCTGCTGCTGCTGCGCTACTACCGCGCAATTTCTGTTCTCACCCTGAAGCAAAGTTCTTAACCTGAAGCAATATTTCTGGGTTAGCGAAGTCTGTAACCTGAAGCGTATGTAACCTGAAGCGAATGTAACCCGAAGTACCACTGTACTTTGAAAAAAATTAAGTGGGAGAGAAACAGACAAAAATGTGGTGGTAGCTATTTCCACACTGGGGTTGCTGCCATGACAAAACAAAACAAAACAAATAAAATAAATTTTATTATTATTATTATTATTATTATTATTATTATTATTATTATTACCCTGCCCAATTGGCTGGGCTTCCGCAGCCACTCTGGGTGGCTTCCAACAAAATATTAAAATACAGTAATGCATTAAACATTAAAAGCTTCCCTAAACAGGGCTGCCTTCAGATGTCTTCTAAAAGTCTGGTAGTTGTTCTCTTTGACATCTGGTGGGAGGGCGTTCCACAGGGCAGGTGCCACTACCGAGAAGGCCCTCTGCCTGGTTCCCTGTAACTTGGCTTCTCGCAGTGAGGGAACCGCCAGAAGGCCCTCAGCGCTGGACCTCAGTGTCCGGGTAGACATGAGTGTTCACTGGCTGGTCTTTAGGCTAAGGGGCAGTGTGGTTTTTTGTTTCCCCCGTGACTCTACCCCCTGGGATTGTAGAACATTAAAACATATTTACAGGGAGGGAGCTGAAGATGTGGTTATTGCCCACAGTGGTATCATGCTACCTGCAGGAAAAGTGCAAAGACAACAAAGAGCCTTGTGGCAATACACGTATTTGTCTCGAAGACTCTTTGTTGTTTTTGCTGCAACTGATCATGACACTCACCTCTCTACAGATGGAAGAATCTCCCACATGATTTCAGTGTTTTAGCATTATTCAAGGATGCAATGATCTCCAAACAAATGATAGAGCCTGAGCACAGGCAAGCCCTATTCTAACACTATTCAGGCCTAACTCTATTCAGAGACTTTAAAACCAAAATTCCAAGCTACAGGAACTCTACTCCTGCTTATTATTCAGCCAATTATCAGATTTCTTGTTAACTCCCATCTTGTTAATCTGGTTCATCCTGTAGTGTATATATCTCTGCGTATCTCTGATTCATCCTGTAGTATATCTCTACCTCATCATCTTCTCAGCCTATTTCATGCATCTAATAAGAAATGTTTCCTATGAAAGGTTTTGTCACTCTACATCTAAAATACCACAGAACTTTTAGTCTCTCCACCCATAAGGGCTGCTTAATCTGACCAGTGACCCATCTAGTCTAGTATCCTGTTCTCACAGGGGGCAACCGGATGTCCCCACAAACAGGACCCAATTGCACTCTCCCCAATTGAGGTTTCCAGCAGCTGATATTTAAAAGCTTGCAGCTTTTGACAGAAAAGGTAGAACATAAAATAATTAGCTAACGCGAATGGCTAACACCCAAAGAGGCAAAGGCATGTTTTTAAGAAAAGTTTATATGTTTGTATGTTCACCAATTTCACAGTAAAAACTTATCAAGTTTAAATCAGCGTTCCATCCATCCAGTTTAAAGCACTTTTAAATCCCATTTATTTCTACTGGAATGTTTTAAGCACATACTTAACTCCCTAGCTAAATCAAAGGGGAGTTTAAAAGTGCTTGACTTGGTTGGGTTGTGTCCAAATTCATAAACCTTTCTGGTATGAAATGGGGTGCATATTTTTACTGTCTGGAAATCAATATAGAGCTTCAATTTTAAAATAAAAATAGAGAGAGCAACACTATTTGTCTCAGAATCAGTTTGGAATAGGGCATGTCCACTAACACTAATGATTCAACCTTGCGCCACCACTCTAAAATGGGGCTATAACCTCTATCCACCAGAGGGCAACAAGAACACACATGATACCTTACTGTCATTGAAACCGTAGTTTGTGCAGTTATACCAGGACGCAGGTGGCGCTGTGGGTTAAAGCCTCAGCGCCTAGGGCTTGCCGATCGAAAGGTCGGCGGTTCGAATCCCTGCGGCGGGGTGCGCCCCCGCTGCTCGGTCCCAGCGCCTGCCAACCTAGCAGTTCGAAAGCACCTCCGGGTGCAAGTAGATAAATAGGGACCGCTTACCAGCGGGAAGGTAAACGGCGTTTCCATGTGCGGCTCTGGCTCTGGCTCTGGCCAGAGCAGCGATGTCACGCTGGCCACGTGACCCGGAAGTGTCTCCGGACAGCGCTGGCCCCTGGCCTCTTAAGTGAGATGGGCGCACAACCCCAGAGTCTGTCAAGACTGGCCCGTACGGGCAGGGGTACCTTTACCTTTACCTTTACTGCACCAAGAGATTTGTAATTTTCTCAGGTGTGTTTGCTGCTATTTAGAACAAAAGGCTAAGGAGACTAGGACAGAGAATGGCAGTACAGATTGCCTCTCTATCTTGGGAAAGTGCCCTCCAAGGGGTCATCCCTATGCTCTGGGTTCCCTCAGTTTTAGGGTGGCCAGACAAAAAAAGAGGACAGTGGTCCTTCACCTTTAACTGTTGCTTAGCAGGGAAGGAGCCCTGTCATCCCCCCCCCTCGATTTGACCATTCTACTATCTATACATTTATTAATTTCACAAAATTTATACACTACTTGATGTAGAAAAACAAACCCACAAAGTGATTTACGAAAGATAAAACAACAAAATCAAAAAATATGTACAACCCTACTTTTACAACAGTTAGAATACTAAAACAAATTTAATTTATTCTCATGTGGATTACCAAGGAGTGCCATTTTATAGCTGCCACCTGCCATTTCCCACAATGCCCCCCCCCCCGAATATGGCATCACTCCAGGGCAATGTGGGAAATTGAAAAGTTAATTCTCCAGACCCAGCTGCCCATGCAAAGGGAGGGTCTAGGGCAGGCCCTATTTATGAACCCTGCTGGCGTCTGGACCCTGGCCAACATGATGAGAGCAGGCCTGTCTAATTGGGTTGCAAACAGTTAAAGTTTGATGGGGCAGGGTTTGGAGAAAGTTGATTTGTTGGTGCTACCTATATTCTCCAGAGAATAGATCTGTGGTTTGTCTCTTCTAGACAAGCACAAACCTTGGTTACAGCTTCTGATTTGTGTGGACAAAACCCATTCCCAGGTAAGCACATATAGGAATGCAGCCGTCTTCTCTGATTGAAATTAGTGGAGCCTAAATATGCTTAGTTTTTGCTAGATTATATGCTTAGTTTTTGCTAGATTATATGCCCTATTTTAACACAGCTGGAAATTCATTTTAAATTCAAATATCTGAGTTCAAATATGATGGCATTACTTAGTGGTGTGAACTGTGATGGGACAGAGACTCTGCTTGCCACAAGGGGGTGGTGGGTTTCACTTGTGTTGCCCCACCTCCAGCCAGAGGAACCTTCAGAAGGGAGTTTCTGCCGGAGGAACAGCTGTGAGGGGTGAGAGACTCTGTGTTGGCCATTAGGCTGATCTCGGACTTCCTCAAGTTGGAATGGACCTATCAAGGGAAACGTGAGTGAGTTCCTCCTCAATGGTGCCTGGGTAAGCTACCCAGAGCCAACATCCACCTTACCATCAGTGGTAGGCCTTGAAAGCCCCACTGTCACCACCACGGACCACTATGTGTGGACCCCAGTATTTTGGCTGAGCTGGCTTAAGAATGGGCATTGTGTGTATGTGTATTTTAATGAAGTGAATAGAATGCAAGATTATGAATCATTGGGGTGTGTAGAGTTGGTCTACCAACAGGCCTGGTGCCTGAAGCCAGCTTCCTGTAGAACATGTCCTTGGGGATCCTGCCGTTTTCTGTTCGGTGGACATGGCCAAGCCAGCATAGATGTCACTGAGAAAGGAGTGTGAACATGATGGGAATGTGGGCTTGGGATGTCACTGAGAAAGGAGTGTGAACATGATGGGAATGTGGGCTAGGTCTTTAAGACTCTCGCCCTGCCATGTGGTGCCCAAAATCTTCCTGAAGCGGCACATATGGAAGTCATTGAGCTGTTGCTCCTGGCAGTTGTGTAAATTGCCCACAACTCACTTCCACAAAGGAGCGTGCTCAATACGCAAGTCTGGAGGACCTCCATCTTGGTATTAGACATTCTGCATTATTGTAATGTGTCAGGCGCATTACAGTAAATAGCCATGTCCTTCGATCCATATTCTCTGATTCCAGCAAAGCAAAATAACAAGATGAAGAAGTTTAGGAAAAAGCAAGTAAGCAAAGAACATGGCATGTTTTGACAAACAGTATTTCATCCCACGAAGCATCTGAAGATGCTGCCTTTCTGGAATTGTCTGGAATTGCCGCTTCATCTGTTCAGAATAAAAACAATATCCCTTAGTCATTACCAAAATGCCACACCAAAGGATCACTCAACGCCCCTTCATTTTTATTCAGATTAAATTTACAAGGAATCTGACTGCTCCTCAAGGCCTTAGATCAAACATCATCCTCCACAAGGAGAATATCCCAGCATCCAGTCGCAATACAATGAAGGCCTCTCAGAAAAGCTGCCATGGGCACTAACTGAAACATGGCATGGGAAAAAAGGGCTTCCTGTAAACATTGGCAAGAACACACTGTGTCAAATGTGCTCTTTCGGGTAAGACGTTCCAGAGACACGGTTTGTTTCCCCTTCCTCTATCCCTCTTTTGGGACTTGGAACATGCAAAGCTAAGAGGGAGGAAAACATATATCCTTGTTTAGCTACAGCTAGTTAATATTTTTCTTAATTCATCCATTAACATTCAAAAGGAAATTAAAAAGTACCAAGAGTGGGAAAGTAATGGCTTTTAGTCAACATCCCAGGCTGGAAAATAGTTGTCTTTATTGGCACATGTGCAAACTTTAAGGTCCAGGTTAAGGGCTGCATTAGCAGAAGCCGTTCCTATACTGTTCCAAAATGAGGCCTAGGTGCATTTTTAAAAACACATTTCAGCCATCCTGCTATGGAGCTTGACATTAACTGCACTCGCAGGTTACCCTTAGGAGGCCACCACTACGGGAATAAGCACAACATTTTACTACATAATTATTACAATTTCACTGCCTCAAAATGCACCACTGACATCTCTTGACTGTTTCTAGTCTGCCTTGTAGTAAGTACCAGTGCCATATACAGCGGTACCTCGGGTTAAATACGCTTCACGTTACATACGCTTCAGGTTACAGACTCCGTTAACCCAGAAATAGTACCTCGGGTTAAGAACTTTGCTTCAGGATGAGAACGGAAATCGTGCTCTGGTTCTTACCAACCAAGTCACACTCAGAGTAGGCCCACTGAAACCAATTGACAAGTTAGTCATGACTAGTTTAAGTCAACGGCTCTACTCCCTTGGCCACAATCCCATAGCTTCCTAGCCTCCAGCCCTCCCTGTCAACTTCATTCCTGGCCACGGCACTCAGCCAATTGTCTCTAGGCTTTGCATGAGGTTTTTTTAAGCTTTCCCTCTCCTCATGTCCCTGTTCTTGATGTACAGCTCAGTCCATATAAATTCTATTGTGCTTTATTCATTTTGATTCTAATTGGCTGCTTATCTTCCTATCTATGGCAAGACTGGGCGAAATAATATGGCATGCACAGTTGGCGGTAATTATCATTGCATTTTAACTACAGTACATCCATTAACAGCCCAAGCCATAATATGATCCGCTGTTGCAAATTCAATAAAATAAACAAATTCCTGGAGGACTGGATTCTTATTTGGCCCCTAACGTTAGCACAATAAACATATACATGATTGGGAAAGACAACTCAAATTAATGTTGTAGTCCAAGCTTACTGAACTGAATTTAACCTGAGTTCCACCCCAGCAAAATGCAAAAACGGAACAATAAATTTTGCAGCTTGTTTGTTTTTAAATCCTGTTGAAACTGACTGGAGAGGATATTTCACTTGGCTTCTCATTAAGATCAAATTAATTCACTGTTTGAAAGTCATTCCAGGCCTAATCCAGAATCCCTTGGAGAGTAGAGAAAGGTTCACATTGATTTAGTGGGCTATGAACTAAGCTACCAAGAAACAACTTCTTACAGGAAAAACTAAAATGCATAGCTTATGGCCTGCCATAATCTGTACAACCAGTCCTTCATGTAGTTTGTTTTGCACTCACATTCAAAACTGTTTTAAATGGAAAAGCACCTTGCCCATTTTGCTGGGTCACTGGCTGCAGACTTCCAGAAGACTTTTATTTGAGCCCATACTTCTCTCTTGGCTATGAACAGTTGCAGCTTTGATCTTCTGAATCCCTTATCCTCGGACTTTATTATATAGCCGCTTACCTTATGGACCAGGAGATTGCATACATTTCTTCTATATTTGTGACAAACTGACTAAAAGATAAAACAGGGTGCTGGATACAAACCAACCAAACGCATGCGCCTAAACAAATGGGAGTTTTGTCACAAGTGGAAGCAAAAAGGTGAAGCACTGGAAGACCAACTGAAGATCAGCTACACATTTTACCTACTCCTGGCTCCATCTCTCTAATCTATTTTTATAGGCAAGTGCAAGGGTTGTAGAGTACCACGTACTTTAAAAACAGTAAGCGATATGGTAAGAATGCCATAGAAAGCATTAAAAGCACAGGAGCAACAGCCAGGAAAATCAGTACAATCCAGCAGAACTATAAAAGCAATATGAAAACGAGTTGTAAAAAATGCTGGGAAGGGCTGGACAACTAAAAACACCAAATAAAGACATCAACACCAAAAAAAACCAAAATAGACATCAGAGTTGGTGACAGGTGAGCTTCTCTAGGGAGGACATTTGAGATGTGAAGTGATACAATAACTGGACCTCTCCTCCCAATCATCATCTGCCCCAGTCTAAGTGGTGGAAGGACCCATAGGAGAACCTCCTGTGGGAAAGGACTGGAGCTCAGAAGCAGAGTGACTGCTTCGGATGCAGAATGCCCTGAGTTCAATTCTTGGCATGCTCAGGCACGGCTGGGAGAGACCTGTCTGGTTGGTAGTTCTATGGATGGTCTTTGTTAAAAACCCAGGTTAGTATCTAGAAGGTCAATGCTCTGAATATAATCTATTGCCTCTGAAGATAATGGGAGTATTTGACACTTGATGAACCCACAATTTCAGTTACCGTAAGTTATCTGATTCACATCCTAGTAGCAGGCTAGTTTAGAACCTGAGTATCTGATTTCAATTCCCAAACATGTTGTCAGGTGCAACCTGTAGTCAGGTTGGAACAACAATTTGAAATGTGCTGGCCCAAGGCATGAGACCCCAACATTTTAAAAGTTGCATTCACACAGTATACTGGTGCCTGTTGGATCAAAAATCGCCAAAGACTTGGCTCAGTGGTGCCATTTTGAAATGAGGAATGCAAGATTTAGAACTAGGTCTGTTACTGGCTAGAGCCAACATGAAATTGTTTAAAAAGTAACATAGGTTAATCAGGGATGTGAAGCTCAATTCAATAAACAGGTGAATTAACCAATTAAAACACTTCTAAATTAACTACAGCATACCCCTGACAGGCAGCAGATTTGAAAAAGAAATACACAGAATTAATGATGAAACTAATGATAAAAACCTGCAGTGGCAAGCAACATCTTAAAAGAGCAGTTCTCACTTCTCTCACACATCAGTCAGTGTAGAATGACTTTGCTACAACACATATGCAACAATCTAAAACCAAGAATCCCCACACATCTTGTTTCAGAAATATTGATTTACACATGTAGCTTTAAAATAGAAAGATCTATGGACTTAAACTCATATATGGAATGGATTAGAACTTCTTTTGAGTCCCAATTTTAAGAATATCTGTTGTCTTACTGTTTATATACCTGATTGTAGCACGGTCAACACAGGTCAACCAGCCACCTTGCTTTCTTATGCCAAGTGATCTGTGTTTTGGTATCCCCTCTGATAAATATTTCATTGTTGATAACAGAGGGGTTCGCCAGATGTTACTGGATTACACCTCTCATCATTCCTTCGCATTGGCCGTTCCAGTGTTAGAAACTCAGGTATATCAGCTAGGCACCAAATGGTTCCTTAAACCAGGGTTACAGTTGCCAAAATGGAATGCCTGGTTGCCATTTTGGAGCCAGATGGCTCGAAAGTTGTATTTTTCAATACAACTTTTCAGTTCCTGAGTTTCATTCTGATTGTGCAGACAAAATATAACAAAATATAACTACAGGATGTGTTGCTAGTGTGTGAAAACAGTCAAGATCCAGGCATGAACCTCCAGATGGTGGAGGCGTCAGGTGCCATCCTGGCAACTGGGCATCTTCACTTGGTCACAAGTGGCCGATAGGTGCAAAATGTGCCTGGCATATTTTGAACGCTGGGCCATTCTGGCTGGGACAGATGGGACTTGTAGTCTCCAACATCTGGACAGCACCGTGTTGGTGACCACAATGGGCACTCTGTGTAGAGCCAGTGAGATGGACAGAAATATAGGTACTCCTGAGAAATAATTAGATGTTGTCCAAAAAGAGTTTTTTAGACTGTGTATGCTATTTTCTCAAGGTATCAAAACTCTCTAAACTAAGACCATGGCATGCATATTGAACAACAGCTGTAGGTGAAACAGAAGTCTTAACATGACTTCTAGGAAATGATCAAATTAATCTCTAAGGGAAAGGAGTTCCACAGCTATGCAACAGAAGCAGCAGGAACAAAAAATAATGTTCTTTCCTGTTCATACTTGGCAGGTTACTCAAGAGGTCATTTTTGTCTGACTCTAAGGATATAATGGGACATAAAGGAAAAAGCAGAAACAACAAGAGGAGGAGGAGAAGCAGAGGTTCGGATCAAAGCATTAAACCCTATGGTGAAAACACAGCACAATATAAATACAATCCCATCAGATAAAACAGTGCAATTAAAAATTGATATGCAGAAAGTGATAATAAGCAAATCACTGAATAAAGTGGAGATAGGTGAGAAAGCACAGCCTCTGAGAAAATAAATATGGGACATGGTTTATCAAATCAGGAGGAAGGTTTCACACAGGCTTTTCCAGGGCTAAACTCAAGAGCTGATGCGCCAAGATTCAGGTACAAGCAAAAGTGGCCTGCACCTTTGCTTTCTGCCACCTTGAGGTCTATGGCTTGAGAAGATAGGCGCATCCTGCTTTTCTCATCTGAAAGCAGTGGGTGGGGACAGTACTGTTTGCAAAGCGAGAGAAAACACCCAACAATATAATGAAAACCCATGAGGCATGTAACAGCTTACTTGCAGATGTTTCAAACCTTAAGTCTTGATTGTTTAAAATGTGTCTAGGTTTCCCTTCACAATTTAATTTCCTGGCAAATGTTTAAACTCACTTTTGACCTGCATGTCAAACATTGCAGGCATCCTGCTGCAAATGATTTTATGGAAATAGCACACTTTTATATGCCAATTCTGACCAAAATTAAACCAGGCAAAATGGAAATAATTCTGCTGGATAGGTGGGGATTACACGTGGTGCCTTTGTTTACGAACAGAGCTGCAGGATAAAAATAGGCATCAGAATATTGTGAACAACATGTCATTGGGCCTCTATGCACAGTGGAAAGAACATGAAGGGTGTGTCTAAAATAAGAAAACAGCCTCTTTTAGAGGTAAAACAAAAAATATCCCCCAACTTTAAACAAATGACAGCCTGCTTGAGATGGTATTTGCACACACCCCCCCAAAAACTTCAAGATAGTTCAGCAATTCAATCTATTCATGTTTACAGTTTATTGCTCTGCTCAGTAGAAGGATAAAACAAATTGTTCTGTTGCTTTTCTATTCCCAGTTCACACAATTCATCCTTCATAAATATTAAAGGATGATTTCTTTGATCCATACTCTAAATCTGAAATGCAAATCACCAAGTGCTTGCTTGTAATTTATCATATGATAAGCTCTGAACTTTGCAATACATTTCTATTATCAATAATCAAGTCAAGAAGCAACATAACACAGAACCACCCAAGTTCTATAACCTAAAAGCTAGGAAACCCACAAAAACAGCAGAATAAAAATGGTAAATGGTCATGGGTAAAAAGATTCCTGTTTTGCAGAGGGTTGTACTAGATGACCCTTGTGGTCCCTTCCAGCTCTATGATTCTGTGAGTCTGTGAAAAAGCACATCAAAGCATGGGTGCCATCCCTAAGAAGGCCCTTCCTTTCACTCTAGCAGTTGCCTTTATAGCAAGTAGAAACAATGAGGGAATGCATGAAGTCATTCCCAGATTCTAAAACTGTCCAAAGCGTGAGCATTTTATGGGACAAACAGAAATACTGCGACATGTTCATGGAAAAAATCTTTCAAGCAGAAAGACAAGAGTTCAAAAAAAAAAACAGATTAAGGAAAATTTCTGTAACCACAATTTTTACTTATACTTGCTTTTGGGGCCTTACATGCATTCATTAAACACAGTCTTAAATATTGAACGGGCTTTTGAAATAACTATTCTTATGAATCTCAAAACCTCTGGAGGAGAATTGAGGCACAGTTATGCAGTATTTAAAATACATACCACCAGCATGAAAATGCAGTTTAACTGTTTATAAGCTTATAAATCCATGCAATTCTTTCCTCAATTATACTTTTATTCATCCTTTACATAAAAGCACAGTTCTATCTAATGGTCTTATAAAATCCCCCATCACTGTAAAACTGTAGAGACATTGACTGAATAGGAGGAAGAAGGGGTGAGTGGGAATAAGAATTAGCAGGGTCTAGCTAACACGGAATTCATTATAACATAGGATTCCTTTATATATTCAGTCCCTGACATGGTACAGTTTTCCCATGCGATGGTACTACTTTGAATTATCTATACCTGCTTTGGTTTGAAATAAATTCTACATCAAACACATGAACCTCAGGAGAAGCTTTACCATCACAAAAAGGTTTAATGTGGAGGACACTTTTGATTGGGTTAGTGCAAGAGAAGACTGTACCACATTCAAACAAATCAATGACCTTACAGAGTTAAAAAAAAAACAAAACCAACAACCAAAGGCAAAGCCTTCCATGAAAAGTGAGCAAATAGAATTCAATTCTAGCACTTTAACTATAGCCCCTAAGCACCAGAATCAATACAGGGCAATAGCAGAAAAGGGTAATCAAACCAAGGCACCTTTACACTGACCATGGCAACTGGGCTTAAAGTTGAGAGCGCCCTAACTACAGTGGTACCTCGGGTTACAGACACTTCAGGTTACGCGATTTCGGGTTGCGCACTGCACCGAACCCGGAAGTACCGGAACAGATTACTTCTGGGTTTTGGCCCTTGTGCATGTGCAGAAGTGCTAAATCGTGCTTTGCACATGCGCAGAAAGGCCGAATCGCAAACTACGTGTGCGCAGACGCGGCACTGCGGTTTGCGAACGGTGCAGGTTGCGAACATGCCTCCTGCACAGATCACATTCGCACCCCGAGGTTCCACTGTATTAGCATTCACCAACATCTGGCTGATATATCTTTCTGTAGGCTGGACACCATAAAATCAGAAATACAGTGGTACCTTCAGGTTACAGACACTTCAGGTTACAGACTCCGCTAACCCAGAAATAGTACCTTGGGTTAAGAACTTTGCTTCAGGATGAGAACAGAAATCGCGCAGCAGTGGCACGGCGACAGCGGGAGGCCCCATTAGCTAAAGTGGTGCTTCAGGTTAAGAACAGTTTCAGGTTAAGAACGGACCTCCTGTACTATTTTTTAAGACAGTATATTTATGTGCTCAAGAATCCTTCATCCGACACCTCATGAGTAGTATGTGGTTGCCCATGCACATCATTTGTGGCAGGCTTACAGTTTGGGGGTCAGTTTGTTTTTGCTTGCTTGTTTTATCATTCTTGTCCTTTCTTTTTCCATCAGATCACAAAAACAATTTCTAGAAGAAAATCTCTGCACTTTTCTTCTTGGACACAGAAATTTCTTGGACACAGAAATTTATCACAATTTTTTTTTTTTTTTTTTTTTTTTAGAATAATGTTTTTCTGCTGGAAGCGGGAACTGTGACCCAAAAGTATTACTGTGAGTGGGTGGGATGACATTTGGAAAACCCGTAGATACATAAAGATAAATAGCATCTGTTTTGACATGTTCCTGCCTTGTTTGCACCACAGAGCAGTGGAGGAAAGTCATATGGATCTATCTCATGATCATGAAGTATGGGTAAAGGGTCATCAGCTGATTATTAAGGACAGGGGGGAAGACAACAAGCACAGTTAAGTCTGGAACATATAATGGGTAGGATACAGACTTTGCTCCTGCCAGCAAGAATATCTCCTCTGGGGATGCTTCTGCCAGTGGAAGGGAGACTTTTCCCAATCACCCCTGCCCTCTCTGCAGCCCTGGCTTCACCAGCCACACTGCTCCAGAGGATGAGGAGGCTATCCAGAACTGCATGGGGATGATGCTAGAGGCTGCAAGGGGGAAAGGAATCAGCAAAACTCTGCTGGATTGAAAACCTTCTGTAGATAGTAGGAGTCTTTTCATATGCCGGCAGTGAAGTCTATATCCAGCCCAAAGAAAGCAGCAATCTGAGTTATTCTATTAAAATCCCACAAGCAAATAATTACCAATAGTTTTCTGGAGGTGGTGTGTGTCTCTCCCCCCCCCCCCCCCCGGAGCTTTAAGGAATCCAGACTATCCATTCAAGAGACAACAAACAATGCAACTTTTGCAATGCAACTAAGTACACCACAGGCCAATCCATCCAAAATACTATTACTTGTATATTCTCTCTTGATTGCTTTTCAGTATCACTAGCCTTAATTCTCATTGGGTGAGGTGCATTATGTAGTCATGTTTTAAAGTCTTCACTGCAGTGGCACCGTGTTTGTGAAATTCCCTCCCCTTGAAAGCCCAGCTGGTGCCAGCATTATCATTTGCTTGCCCAGGCAATTCAAATATTTTAGTTGGTAAGGAGGCAACCCTATGGCAAGATGGGATGAACATCTAAGGATACAGGGGATCTCCAGTTCAGCCAGCTGACTCCCAGCTAAGCCAGGGTTAAGTCCCTAACCCCAGCTCAGCCGAATATATGCCAGTGCAATTTGCTCAGCTAAGCTCAGCCTTATATGCTGGCGGAGTCAAGGCCAGTGTAAGTCCTAAAAGGGGGGCATTCTGGGGGTGTGGTTGGGCAGGACTACAGAGGGAGAATTTGGACTGCATCCTAAGCTTGTTCAGCTCAGTCACACCACCTGGAAACCTGGTAGGATACTACAGTATTTTTAATGCCAGGCTTAGGTACAGGAGCAGCAGCAGCAGCCCCAGCCCCACTGCTGAATGGGGTTTGGATCTGGTGCACTTTATGCTGGCTTAATTTATACTGTCTTGCTTTACTCCAGCTTCTTTTGCTCCCTTAGTGTTCTGTGGCAGCTGTTACAATTGTTTGATAAGGGTTTAGAGTTTTTATTTGCTGTGCATTATACGATTTTTGTTTTATTTTATGCATTATATAGATTAAGGGCAAGCGATAAATTTTTCAAAGAAATGACTAAATATTCTAATATAGTGTTACTGATGGTTAAGTAGCTTGAGGTCCTTCTTCCTTTGCATATTATTCCATTTCCAGTGTTAAGGTCAGCAACAGATTCCCATTTAAGCAAAACAACGATCCATTCAAATACCATGAGCAGCTTTCCTCACTTGTAAAAGTGATCAGGCGTCGAAAAGTTGGCAGTACCGGGTTTTGCTTTTCATTCCAGAAGCTCAGAAACGTTGTTGCCTTGGTTTCATTTAGTCTAATTCTCAGGCTGCCTTTTTTTTACCCATCAGACTCTTTAAGCCGCCAGATTGCAAACCGGCAAAAGATAAAAAGTAGGAAGTAATCAGAGTCGCTGCTTTCCATTTTGTTTCATTCCATGAGCAGAATTTTTTACCCACTCACAACACAGCTGCATCCAAAGTTGACAATTAAAAGAAAAAATGCAGAACACAACAGCTGGCAATGTGCCCTTCCACTTTTTCACTGTGTCACTATGGTATGGATTAATTTAATGAAGTTAAAAGTTTAGTAGTGGCGTTCACATACTACATTCTGCGTTTAGTCAGCCCTGTAGCTAAAGGACAGTCCACTCCACCACCACTGTCCCATAGCTCATCCTTGGTCATCCTGATGCCATCCAGTTGCTTTGGACAAGAACTCCTTTCGGCATGGGCTAGCCGGGATCGATCCGAGTTGTAGCCCAAAACATCTGGACTACTTTGATTATTTAATTTCCATAATTAAAAACATTTCTAAGTGGCTGACAAGTGACTGAAGCTACAACAGAGTTAACTTCAAACAAAATATTACAAAAATACACAGTTACATTTACAAATGTTAGGCTAATACAAAGTTACTAAAATATAGCCATCAGTATCGATTCATTTCCCTTCCTGACACACCCTGCATCTCAGCCTCTGGGTTCTTAAGTCTCTAACTATGGACTTGCTTTTTACAGGCAGACCCTAGTTGGATGGCGCTTCCGTGGGCTGCCAATAGGTGTGTCTCCTTCAGCTGCTCTCTCCACATCCAGTTTCAGGTACAGCAGGTTTGTGGAGTTTCCCAGGCGGTCCAGAGGATGGGGAAAGGCTCCCCCCCTCCACACACAGCTCTTTCTTCACCATCTATCTTCCTCCTCTAGCTCCTATAATAAAGGTAAAGGTACCCCTGCCCGTACGGGCCAGTCTTGACAGACTCTGGGGTTGTGCGCCCATCTCACTTAAGAGGCCAGGGGCCAGCGCTGTCCGGAGACACTTCCGGGTCACGTGGCCAGCGTGACATCACTGCTCTGGCCAGAGCCAGAGCCAGAGCCAGAGCCAGAGCCGCACACGGAAACGCCGTTTACCTTCCCGCTGGTAAGCGGTCCCTATTTATCTACTTGCACCCGGAGGTGCTTTCGAACTGCTAGGTTGGCAGGCGCTGGGACCGAGCAGCGGGAGCGCACCCCGCCGCAGGGATTCGAACCGCCGACCTTTCGATCGGCAAGCCCTAGGCACTGAGGCTTTAACCCACAGCGCCACCTGCGTCCCTCTAGCTCCTATACCCAGTAGGTATAGGGTTGCAACCTTAAGCACTTAATGATCCACTGATTTCTTATATTCCCTAAGGCAGAGGTTTTCCATCTGTGTGCCCTGGCACCCTTGGGTGATTGGGTCAGACGTGACTGGTCAGGAGGCCTCTCCTTCTCTCTCTCTCTTCACGTCAACTATCTTACCTGCATATCTGCAAATCTTTCTCTCATTATCTGTCTGTCTCTTTTCTCTGGCCTGACCTGAGTCCTGCTCTTCCTCCTGCTGCTCGCACTTACACACATGCCAAAAACTGCACCTGAAAAGGGGTGGTTGTGGGCCAGAATGGGGGGCAAAGCAAAGTGGGGCTGGTACAGAACAAGGGAATCCCTGCTTAAATGTGTCCTGTAATGGAACCCCAGTGTAAATGGCTCCCACACGGTCAAGGGCACCAGCGTGGACTCAAAAAGGTTGAAAACCACTGCCCTAAGGTAAGAACTGCATGTTAAACTATCAAACACGTTTCCCAAAGGCATGTATTTTGCTTAACAAAAAAAATGAAGGAGAGGACGGAATCTCAAGGGGGAAATCAGTTAGAAGGATCTGCAGAGGAGATCAGCAAGCTTCCAATTACATTACTGCTGCCATGAGTGCTGGAAGAAAGACCTGCTCCCTGCTGCAAAGCCCATTTCCACATCTCCTAGGGGCGAGACTCAGACTCACTTTGAACAGCTAAAAGAGGCTCCTGAGAGTCCACTGGGACATTGCTGGAATAACTCTTAAGGTAAAGGTAAAGGGACCCCTGACCATTAGGTCCAGTCGTGGCTGACTCTGGGGTTGCGGCACTCATCTCGCTTTATTGGCCAAGGGAGCCGGCGTACAGCTTCTGGGTCATGTGGCCAGCATGACTAAGCCACTTCTGGCGAACCAGAGCAGCACACGGAAACGCCGTTTACCTTCCCACCAGAGCGGTACCTATTTATCTACTTGCACTGACATGTTTTCGAACTGCTAGGTTGGCAGGAGAGAATAACTCTTAGGTTGGGGCAATTGGCTAAAATGTTTTAAATGGTTCTAATTTTAGTTCCTCTATTTTGTTTTTGTCCAGTTGGTGTTGGTTAAATGTTTAGTTAGACTGGTTGTTGTTGTTGTTTTCTATTGATCTATTGGTTTGTTGATTGTATAGGCTATTTTGTTTTTTAATGTTTGATGTTTTGTTGTGTTTTTATATAAGCTGTAAGCTGCCCAGAGTGGCTGGGGAAACCCAGCCAGATGGGCGGGATATAAATTAAAACAACAACAACAACAACAACTATTATTATTATTATTATTATTATTATTATTATTATACATTGCCAATTTCCTCACACCAAGCTCTTTCTGGTCTCAAAGCCTGGTTAGGGGGAAACAATTTTAAAAAACCAGCCCTGTGTGGAAGCCATTTCCTAGGGAGATTTAACATTACACAGGGTAAGAATGTGTTTGCTTTGTAATACAGTACGTAATTCTGCCCTCAGGTGCAACTGGTTTTCCTTGCATCATAGAATATAACTACACACTACAAACCTTTTTATTTAAAATTTAGTAATTGTCACACTGGGTATCCTGTTAGACTGGTTAACTGTTAGTTACTCTATATAAACTTCTTCTGAGTCATCACCCATTCATAGGGCTCAAAGCAGATAACAAGAACAAAGATTTAAATATTGTACCACACTCGCTGAGATACATTTGATTTAAAATCCAGAGTTCCTGTAGTTTGTAATTTGTTAAAAAAGAAAAAGAAAAAATGTTTGAATAATAGCAATTGCGTTTTGAGGGTTGGGGTAAACTCAGAAAGTGCTTCTCTTTCCTGACTTTGACGTAAAGGTTTTCAACATATTAAAGGCACCACACACAAACTGACAACTTGGCTATGTCACGCTCAGTAAAACCCCCAAAATTTTGGTTTCCAATTGCAATGTTTCTGCCATCAACATAAAGACAATTATGAGAAAGATTGTCAACAGAAAGTCATTTGGTACATATTACTGCATAAGGAAGGCAGCTGAAAAACTTAAAAACTGTTCCCCATGTCAGCTATGTGTTAGTCAAATGCGTTATTTCTCTATGACCATTTATCTATGACTTACATTGTATGTTATTGCCCTGTAATGAGACTAGCCTTAGAAGATGTTCTGAACCAGAGATGAAAAACTCTCCTCACCCCTTAAGATCTAATGGCAGTACGATTGTTTTCAAGGGAACAACTAGTTTAGGAAGGGTCTTTGTGGCATGTGCATCTCCCCTGAGAGTACCGGTAATTTCACCTCCCAAATTACACCCACAAAGGGGGAATGTAGCAGGGAGGGAGTAAGCTTTGATCAGAAACTGACAGTAAATAAATTTCTCATGTGAATAGCTTGGCTGAAATTGTTTCGGCCTTCACTGTTTGATTATTAACAATTCTGAGCAGGCAGATTTCTAAACATTTGTTTTTTAGAGTTGTCAGAGCGGCAGCCTGAAAACTCTTTTCCCCTTCAAAGCTGCCGACATGGCCACTGAGGCGTTGGGTGGGAGGCAGGACTCGGCTGCCGCTGTTAAGCCAGAAGCTATGGAAGAGGAAGGCCCCAAGTCCTCACTGGACAGCACTGAGAGGCAGATAGGGATGGAGGAGAAATCTGTTTAAAATGGATTCATATATAAAGGTCGGCACGTCCAACATGATCAGGCTTTGACTATGCCAGACTGCCTCTTTCACTGAGCAGCTTGCTTATGTCTGAGGTGGGATGTGGGGGTGTGAAAATCTATGCAAAATTGTATGCAAAAAATACAAACTTTATACATACCTAAGAGCCAAGTCCCATACTTTCTGCAGCATAATTTTATTAGTATACATGTGTGTTAGTATTTTTATACAGGTTTTATACACTGTTGTATGCACCTGTTTATATGCTAGTTATTTTAGGAAACCCTAAAGGGAATGCATGTATAATATGAAACATGCATGATGTTGGCATCCATCTGTCTTGAGAGACAATGGAGTGTGCCTCTGGGGGTGAAAATTAGTATAATTCTCTTCATCCTGAGCCCCTCATCCCAGAGGATCTTACCATAGGATTGTCCCCTTAGTGGAGAATAGGAAAAATTATATCATTGCTCTAGTCTAAAGCTCTAGTCTATCTATTGCTCCATTCGTGGACATCAGTTAAATATTATTATTTGTCTCACAGGTACACCTACATTACAAATGTAAACTATTGTTCATATGGGATTCCTAAGAGAAAAGCTAGTTTCTGGAGACTGCTGAAAATGTTTTTTATCCTTAGCCCATTGGGGGAGTTATAATAGTTAAAACAGAACTGAAACTGTTTTAAAATATATAGTGTATACACAGCCAGTCTTTTACAGCTAGATTAATGTATACAGCTGCAGAAACCTGAATCAATCTTAAGAGTCACGACTTTGGTAGTCTATTCAGCTAGTATTGCATGCTTAAATGTTTTTAACTAATACTGAAGCATTTGCCAATGGACTAGAGTAGATATGAGCTGAAACAAGTATTTCAAATACGGTAATTCATATCACCTAGCCTAGATCCAGAGATATGTGTACTGTCTGCACACTACTTTCTGCATGCTGCCTTATAGATCTAGTCTCTGAAACTTTTGGCATTTAAAAAACAACACCTGAACTCTTCAGATTCAGTGAAAATGAAGTTGTCTTGAACCATAGGTTGGATTCTGACTAACAGTGAAATCCTATACATGTTGATTCAGAAGTAAGTCTAGCTGGATGGCAATGACTCCCAAGCGAGGTTAGGATCACAGCCAAATAATTAATTCAACTTGGAAAAGTTGTCAAACTGTGTACACTCTTAGGAACAGAGTTCTAAAAATCAAATTGTTAATGAAATCAAAGGACAAGTCCCTAATCCATCAACAACATCATTCTGCATTTGCCAAGTATTCCTATATGCTATTCCTGTTGTGAAGATTTACAACATCGCGCACCTCCATCTGTCATATTGTTATACACGAATGAAAAACACTGTCCCAAAACTGCCCTCAGAAATATGTGTGCTGTGTTGCCAGTAAGCTCAACTCCCTTCTAATGGATACGGTATTTATTACTGTTTGGCCACAGACCTCCAGAACCAGCATTTGCTGCATGGAGATATGAAGTGAAGCATAAACTTTCTTTCCCCATTTGTCTGAGAAAAGGAGGATATGTAGAACAGTTCAGGTCCCAGCTTGCAGAAAACAAAAGGAGGAATTTGTCGCTCAGGTTCAGTTTTTGTTTGGTAAATGCCTACAAATAATTAGCAGACACTTCATGCCCGGGTGGCTAGATGCTCTTTAACGAAGCTCCTCTGTCCACTTTTCCTCTTCTTAAATAATCTACCTGAAAACAAGTATTTGCTTTCAAGAGTCACTTGCATTGCAAACAAAACACTTTCTTCTTCAGTAAGAAAGGTTCATTGTCTGGTCAAATACACCAGAATGAACCCACTATAAGCAATGTGTTTTCCAACCACTGAGATGAATTCAAGAAAAACAACAACATTCATGCCTTTTAAAACAAGACCTCAGGCCTAAGTCTCCTCTGCTGTATGCCAGTGTTAGACCTATTACAGTCCTAATCATACCTGACAGTTATCTTTAAAACCTCATACAATTCACCTCTGAAAGAAAACCTGATAATAATAAACAATAATAATATCATTCTGCTATTTTTGTACTGCTTTCGTTGTTCCTATTACATTTAGTAGCTCACCTTGAGATACGCAGAAGGTGATTAATAAATAATGATAAGAGGAAGATAATGCTGCAAAAGGCACCTGTATTTTCTTGAATTGTTAAAACACTTTCAAAGGCACTGCAGGACTGCCCAACTTCAGATACAGGGTTCAAATGAAGAGTGTATTAAAATATATATTCAAGTCTTTAAACTCAGCAGTCCCACACACAATTGTGTGCAATTATCTAGCTACAATCTAAGATGGGGAAAAAGAAGAGGGGGAAACTGATGTTACGGCTGCCGTTTCTGAAGGGTTTCTGGTACTCTGTGACCACTGACATTTAGGAGACTGGAACTGCGTGCGTCAGTGACTAGAAAGCACAACAGAAAGTTGGAGAGCACATTAGGCAGTCAGTCAACTGGAACAAAAAGAGAACTACAGTTTAGTAACAGCGGAATAAAAGCATGTAAAAACAGGCCAAACATAAAAGTCAGCAGGATCAGCGTATGACTCTAAAAGGCACTTTTCCATCAGAGAGATTCTCTCCCCCCCCCCCCCGTCCCACACACACCCATGAGCACATCCTAGCACGGCCGTTGCTTATAAAAATGCATGTCTTTGTTAAAAGCCTGATTCCCTTTGATCAGAATGAGCCGGCTTTCCCCAACACGGTGCCCTCCAGATGTTTTTTGGACCACAAAATGTGGCAGCCAGAATAGACAGTTTACTCGCTGGAGATGAAAAGATGGGAATTGACTGCCACCAGCCTTTAAAGCTCCACACTGGTAGAGAGTTTGCTACTGCGCCCAGTTCTATATAAAGCCCTACACAGCCAGGGAAGGGGAGCAAATGTGTGAATGGAGTACCTCTCCATTACCTGCTGACCCGTGCTGATCTGTGGGAGAGGATCTGCTTGTAGTTCCATTGACAGCTGCAGTTTACTGTCTAGCAGAGCAGCTCCCTTTTCTACCAGGGCTGGACCTCCCCACCGGATGTGGAACTCCCCCCCAGTGGAGATGTACCTGTCCCCGACATTATCTAAGTTAAAACACATTACTGTTTTTTTTCTTTCAAGGCTTTGGAGATGGCCAGTTTAAGAATTGGGCTTCCCCACCCCGCTCCCAGTCTGCAGCTTATGGTATCTATTGGTTCTATGCCTTTTTGCATGATATTGCTGTGGTGTCAATAAATTGTTAATATCAATAAACTGTTTGCATGCTGCTGCCCTGGGAACCTTTGGACTGAACTGCAAAGGTTATGAATAATATATAAATGCAGTGGTACCTCGGGTTACAGACACTTCAGGTTACAGACTCCACTGACCCAGAAATAGTACCTCGGGTTAAGAACTTTGCTTCAGGATGAGAACAGAAATCATGCTCCGGCGGCGTGGCGGCAGAGGGAGGCCCCATTAGCTAAAGTGGTACCTCAGGTTAAGAACAGTTTCAGGTTAGGAACGTACCTCCAGAACTAATTAAGTTCTTAACCCGAGGTACCACTGTAATACACCCCGCATCAGCTGCAGCCACCATGACAAATGATCAGGGATCATGGGAGTTGTTGTCCAAGACATGTGAAACAGACTGGGGAGAAAGCCAAACCATGCAGAATGACCCACCTAGAGAGGTTACAAAGATAGGTGTACAGTATTCTACTCTATTCTTTTATTCATTTAATTTCTATATTGCCCTTCATCCAAGGATCACATATAAAAACACCAAAAAATGCACAACATATAACAATAGTTTCTATATAGAGTTGCAGCACTGTCTGCAGAACGAAGCATTTCAATAGCTTTCCAATGAGTTTTGGAGGTGCTGAAAGGTCACCTTGAAAGAAATGGCACAATCATCAGGAAACAAAAGATGCAGGGCCAGTTGTGGATCCAGGCTGCAGGTGTCCAAAACTTCTAGCTGCTGTGGATCTACACTATAGTGGTACCTTCGTTGTCAAACTTAATCAAAAAACCAATTTGAAAAACCAAGGTGCGGCTTCTGATGGGCTGCAAGAGCTTCCTTGCACTCAATCGGAAGCCGCAGAAGTTGCGTTGGACATTCGGCTTCCGAAAAGCCTTTGCAAAACGGAATACTCATTTCTGGGTTTGCGGCATTTGGGAGCCGATTTGTTCAGGAGCCAAGCTGTTCGAGAACCAAGGTACCACTGTACTATCTTCAAGTGGTTTACTAGTCACACTTTCTTCCCAGGAAACCTTGGAAGCAGTGATGTGTGATTTCTGGAAAACATTTGAATAGGAATTTTTTACCCACCGTACATAAATGTATAGGAAATATTCTGGTGTTCTGGAGAATAATCTAATTTAGCAAGTGGAAGCTGCCAGACTTTTCTCAAACCATACATTGTTCCTAACAAAACATTAAAAACTGAAAATTTTCTATGGAAAAGCCCCACATCACTGTTAGGAAACTGCAGTTCGAAAGGATCTTTAACATTCTTCACCAACCTACAATTCCCAGGACTATTTTTTGGGGGGAAACCTTACCTAAATTCCTGTAGATATATCTCCTCAACATGCCAAAATTCTATTCCAAAGACAGAATAGATGGTGGCTCTGGGCACAGTATAAATGATGGCTTTGTTGCCTAACTTATTCCACCAAGTTGTTGCTTGGTAAAAGAACTTTGCATTCACCAAAGTGCTACAGAAAGCAAACAAGTGGTGACTCCACCAAAATCTGTAGAGGGCTTCTATTCAGTCTTCCAGCCAATCCATTCCATCTTCTGTTCCAGGTTTTACACACAGACACCCCAACAGTTGGCCAACAGTTGTCTTTGGGCTTCTTCCCACCTGAGTTGTTTTAAGTTTGCTAGCCTTAGGGGTTCCTGCAAACCAGCTGGCATTGTCCTCTTTTGCATGGATGATGCTATTTAAGGAGAAGTTAAAGAACTGAGATGACTATCAGTAGACAAAAAAGATACCCCAATGAGATCTGAAACCAATACAAATAACCAACACTGTCTTGTGGGTTTCCCATAGGAATCTGGCTTGTCACTGTCTGAAAAGTGATGGACTTGACATGCCTTTTGTTTGATTTGGCAGGGCTGTTTGCTCACTAAAAGGTAAAGGGACCCCTGACCATTAGGTCCAGTAGTGGCCGATTCTGGGGTTGCGGCGCTCATCTTGCTTTACTGGCCGAGGGAGCCGGCGTACAGCTTCCGGGTCATGTGGCCAGCATGACTAAGCCGCTTCTGGCGAACCAGAGCAGCGCACAGAAACGCCGTTTACCTTCCCGCCAGAGCGGTACCTATTTATCTACTTGCACTTTGACATGCTTTCAGACTGCTAGGTTGGCAGGAGCAGGGACCGAACAACGGGAGCTCACCCTGCTGCAGGGATTCAAACCGCCGACCTCCTGATCGGCAAGTCCTAGGCTCTGTGGTTTAACCCACACTGATACCTAAGTAAAGTATTAGGTACTGAGCATGCATGTATCTTCTAGCTAATATCTTCCAGCTAAGAAATGTTCCGAAGACTATGCCGTGCATGCAGGCAAAAACAAGGGAGTCCCCCGCCCCCATGTAACAGGCTACTAATACAAATGTAGACTTGTCACTTAACTGCATAAATATGCTTAAATGTATTTCTCTGTTGGTTTTAAGGTTACTTCCCCACCCCACCCCCTTTGGAACACCTCAAACCCTTAAGAAGAGCCACATGCTGGGCTCTGAAGAGCAGCACTCTGAGAGTTGCCGACATGCAGTATACTCAAGCATCTCCACACTTCAGTTGCAGAGGAAAGTGCCTTCCAAGAAAAATACAAGTTTGCCCAAAGGTAATCACATTTCAGATCAAGTCAGATTCCTAATTCATGAACAGCTTGTCTGCTTTCATCACTTCAAAAGAAAGACATTCTTTATTATAAGCATATTTGGGGGTAGGGGGAGGTGGTAGACACTGGAAATTAAAACGAAACTGTCCGGTTGGGAAACGTACATTTACTGAATACAGGGAAAGCTACATATTAGTGCCTTGCAGTCCATATTAAGTTTCTACTGTGATTTATGTCTTGTTTGCAAGAGCAATACTGCGGTATTATAACTGGCATGCAAATCATTTGTGTTCTCATGTGCCACCCAGAAAGTGAGTCACATGTTTCTCTTTCCTCTGGTGAATAATAACCAGTTTGGGGTGGAAGGAAGAATAAAAAGAAGAACTGCTCTCTAGGAGAAAAAACACTTCCAAAATATAGAGTTGAGGCATACTAAGTATAGCAGTTCTGGATACGTTTAATTTAAAGGATGTTCTTTGTTCCAGAATACATCGAGCTTCCTTGAATAAAGGGAGTTTATTTTGAAAAAAGGCATTTATTTCAAAACTAGGGCACAGTCCAACATGCATATATGTGTATCACTTGATTACCGTGCATCTGATGGCTGGCAGCTAAATGTGCGAACCAGAGAGAATTGTGTTTGAGGTGATGTGAGGAGACAGGGAAGTTTCCTCTGTGGTGGCCTCTTCACACATAAGAGTCACCACTTGATGTGGCAGAGCACATACATGCATCCTGATCCTAAATATGTGCACCAGCTTGTCTTCCTGCAAATACATGGAACATCTCTAAAGAATGTGCATCCCATTAAGAGCTGTGAAGTTGCACTGAAGGCAATGTCCATCTGTTTGCCCTAAGTTCTGCTAAGAGGTACAAAATATGGTATTAGGTTGCTGGCACTGAAACAATCTATTGAGGTGAAAACTAAGGTGGTGCATCCATTAGCAACAAGAGGTGGAGAGAAGATGTTGTGCAGGTCCACAAGAAAAAACAGCAGAGATTAAAAAATGGATTTTCCTTCCTTTCCAAATACTTTGGTGTGAAGGCAGCCTTGTGAGTAATATGGAAGCTTACTACTCTCTACACAGCTGGATGAATAAAATAGGTCAATGTTAGGTTCTACTCTGTTTTAAAATGATTTATATTTCTTTTTTTATAATAATAGGAGACATTTGCAGAGCATATATCTTTGTCTCTCTCAACAACAGAAAATGGGGGTATATACTATTAACATGGCTTGACTTTTTATGAAGCGCAAGTTCATAAACAAAGTAAGCCCACCCTTTAGTCTCAGTCTCATACACAAACGTTACCCTTCCTTTACCTCTGTGTTTCTAGTTTTACTTTGTCTACAACTCCATTGTTTCTACCTTGAGGACACCTCACTAGTGTCTGCAGCCCAACTCACCAGTTGAGAATCACTGGTTTAATCTAATGATGCAAAAAGATGAGACATACTGGTTAACTGATTCATAAAACAATTATGTGCAAAGAGATGCTTATCCAAGACGGAAAAGGATTAGGTACATAGTTAAAGACAGGTGAAAAGACAGCATATGATCTTCATATGGCAGAGTTCACCGTTCCAGAACACTTCCACTTTCTCTGCCATCACTAATTTCTATACGCAGATTTCAATTTCTTTAAGAACCACACTCAATCACAACAAAAGTCCTACACTTTCCAAGAACTGGTCGCGAAAGAAAACCTATTTGCAGATTTCCTAAAAGGTATTCATTTCTTTTTTCCCCTTCAAAGAACTCTAGAGAAGTTTTTTAGAAGAAAATAAACAAAAAACTTATTTCGTTATATCAGAGGCTATAAATATATATGTAAATATATCTGCTTTCCTTCTTGTAAAAACTTTACCCATCAGTACAAGTGTCACCTGATTAATCTGATTGTGCACCATATGCAAAGACATCCATGTAGAATTTCATTTTTCTCCCAAATAGAAAGATAAACAGAAACAATGGAAGTGTTGTGAGGGGTTCCTGCAAGGGTTGTGGCGCGCATGCAAACACACACACACACACACACACACACACACACTTGTGCAAGCCATGGTCTAAAATAAACAAGGTGCAGATGAGAGTTCCACTGTGCTATGTAGTCATAATACAGTTTCAGTAGCATTTTCCCTCTTCAAGCACAACCAAGAAATAGGCCACACATGACGTGAATTAGCTTCTCCCTCATCATTAGTTTTCCTCTCTCATGCTTAAACTGTGACCTCATTTTACCAGCAAATTTCACACAACCTATGAATGACATCAGCGATTAAACCTTGATTGAAACAAGATGGGGAGTTCTCACTGTAACCTGAGAGAGAAAAGTGCAACACGGTCACTGACAGGCTAGAGAGATTTATGGGAACTTTATCACTGCTGAAACACCTCAGTTTTTAAACATCTACTTTCAACACGGCAACTGACTTTTAAAGTCTGGTGCACTGGAGATAGGAATGATACAGTGTAGGTCCTCTTCTATCGAACACCTGGCAGGTCTATGGTAAGCGGTTATCACATTTTGGACCAGGACGAGCAAATTGCCAGAAACAATTAAGTACTGGAGTCCGTGAATTCTACTGGCACTTGGAAAACAGCTAGCCAGGCAAGCTAGCTTTGACCCCCATTGCAAGCGCATAGGTAAGGTGTAATATTGAAATAGTGGAAACGAACGCATTTGATAATGGAAACACAGAGAAAAACATACCCAGCCTCCATTGTCTTGGATCCAGTTGTCCAGGTGCCTGTTCAGGTAGTCAGTCATCCACACTGTGATATTGTCCACAAGGGGCGACATCTCCCGGCTGACGCTCTCCACGCACATCATGCCACCAAACTCAAAGAACGCCACAATCCTCCCCCAGTTCACCCCGTCTCGGAAGAGCTCTTCAACAACTGCCGCAAAGCGAGCTCTGGCAGTGACCGGGGTCAAGTGCAGCTGTCCAGACATCTGAGCAAAATCCCTCCTGTAACGCCGCGAAAACTCATCCCCGGCTTGACGTAAAGTCGCGTGGACAACCTGTGGCACAGGATGCAGTCCGCCAGCCGGGGCGACGTTACTTACAGGCAGCTCAGAAGGATGAGATGCCAGCCTAGCAAGGTTAGGGAAGGTCTCTGCAGCAGCAGGATCTGGAGGAGAAGGAGGAGAAGAAGAAGGAAGGTCTTCTCTGTCTTCACTGGCAACCCAGTCATATCCTTTCTGCGACAGCTTGTAATGGATGTACGTCTGCACTATCTCTCTTGTGTCGTAACCTCTTATCCCAGTCTGAGCCATCATTTATAGCAAGGAGTAGGGGAAAGGAGGGAAAAATATATATGCAGAAGTGGATGGAGTGTCCCCCCTCCCGCCCCCCCCCAAAAATAAAGCAGCCAGTAATAGTGCCAGTGTTTATATATAATCCAGTTGTTTTATTCTATGCAGTTCCATTGGTTGAGGTATGGGGCAGTCCTCAGGGTCTCAAAGGTATTTCCGCCTTCCCAGTGTTTCCCTCCTCAGTTTGCGATGCACGGTGGAAACCAGATTTAAAATGCAGCCAGTACTGTATTCCACATGTAATATTTATTATGAAGCGTATTTGCAGAGACGTTCCGTCCTCTGTGTTGAAATGCATCTGAAATAAGAAAATCAGATGCTTATTCAAAGTCAGGTGCATTTCCACACATACACCCCTCCTACATGCTGCTATAGACTAGGACATGAATGAAGGAGACGGCTGGGCACACATTCCAAACAAAAAAAAAACCCCTCCTGACATCCAATATGTGATTTACTAAAGCAGAGCAACCTCTAATGCAAATTCATGCAAAGCACATTCAACTAAGTGCTCAACCAGTGCTTAAAGGGAACCAACCACCACCACCATGAAATGAAATAAAGTTACGCAAAGCAAATTGCCTGTGGGGAAAAAACAAACAAAAAAACACTTACTTGAAATAAATCTACTTTTCTGTCAAGTTTCCTTGCAGGGAAAATAAATAAATAAATCCAAACAGTCGCAGGTCCTCTACAAAAATGAAATGCAGTAGTTTCTTTGATGATTCCCCCCCCAAAAAAGTGGGGTGGGGGGGGAGAGAAAAAGAATAAGGGAAGAGTGTGGAATATCTTCAGATACCGTTGAGTTGCTATGATTTCCAGAAAGACTCACAAGGCTCCCGTTTGAATGACATTTCCAAAGCTATGCCCCAAGTCTCAGCAATCCCTGCCGCTGAACTTCAGGAAAAGCCCAAGGACGAAAACGAGGAAATTTCTGAAAAGCATCATAAAAAAACCCCCTCATGTTTCAATCCCTGCTGTTTAGATTTCTTTAAAAAATAATTTTTAAAAAAATGTTTCATTCAGAAGCGGATCTCCCTCCACTTAGATGCCACACACACGCACGCGCGCGCAAATCTGGAATGAACCACCTTTTCTACTGCTAAACTCCGGATGGGGAGAGGAAAATACAGTAAACCCCCCCCCCCACCACCATTAAAAAAACAGCACAGGTTTTTTTGTGTGTTGCGCGCGCGTGTGTAATATATAGGGAGAGGAGGAAGAGCTCCCAGGAGGCAAAGGGGCGTGTCTCAGAGGTATTAATTGGTCCTGGCCGCCACCCCCCCCCCCACCCCACCCCCCACTGCCCTTGCTACCCCAGGCAGCCGCGCAATGCTTCCCAGTCACGAGGCGCCTCCTCCTTCTCCAGCCCGGGCTGCAGATTGGATGCGCTGGCTGAGCTGCGTTCGGCTCGGCGGGTCCCGGGGGCAGGGGAAGCGCACTCGATGCAGAAGCCCAAGGGGGCGGAGAGTCGAGGCCAGCCGCTCTCACGCTCCGGGGCTCAGCAAATGGGGCGGCTTCCTTCTGGCCCCACCTCGCCGTTCATTCAAGAAAAGGGGGGGAAGAGAGAGAGAGAGAGAGAAGAAACAAACAAATCCATTTTTTTCTCCTTGTGTTTGCACTCGCTCGCCTCCTCCGACTTGCGTCTTGCTTTTGCACCCGCAATTTCGGGGGGTCTGAGGGTGGGTGGTCCACGGTGAGGGAAAAGGCGGCAAACCTGCTTTTCCCCCGCGCGCACTCTCTGGAGGTTTTCCTTTCTTTCCTCCTTCCCCGCCATTCATTTTTCTTCTTTTGTTTTCATGGGCTTCTTTTTAAATTTTAGGTTATTCAGCGGCTCGTCCCGTGCTCTTAAGGCGCCGTTAAGAGCCATTTTGTGAGAGAAAAGGGGCTTCTAAGCACTTTTTCCCCCTACTGAAGGGGGGGGGGCGAGGAGGAGCGCCTTGCAATAAAACTCGTTTACAGATGGGGAAACTGAGGCTACACAGAGTGCCCATGCATGAGGTGGAACTGAACAAAAATAATAATATAAAATTTAGCGTTGTGAAAACCGCTGACCCGCGGAAGGGCAGAAGGGAAACAGGATGGCGTACCCTTTTCTTCCCCTTATTCTTTATTTTTTTTGGGGGGGAGGGAAGGACACGAAACTGGATTTCTCCCTTCTGCCTTGGTTTAGGGAAATTTGTGCATAAAAAAAGAGGGACGGTTTTTTCAGTCCACCCACGGCCCGGGAAAATGCTTCGAGGCAGAAGCAGGGCCGATTTTAAAAGCAACCGCGTCACCTACAGTTTCATCCTGCAAGGTCTCCTGCCACGGGGGGCGAGCAGGCAACTTGCCCGGGGGTTTTAGCCTGTTTCCCGCCAAGAGCCTTCGGGCGCCTCCCCCCCCCCCCATGTAGAATTGAGAACTGGGGTTTTTAAATAATAATAATAATAATAATAATAATAATAATAATAATAATTTCCCTCTTAGGAGGTCAAAACTGAAGGGGCCACCAGGCCATTCCTTGCCCGGGTGATGTGTCTGAGAGCGTGTCTGAGGGAGGCTTATAAGTCGTGGCGTGTGTGGGTATTTAAAATGAAAAAGAAAAAGGGGGGGGCTTACACTTCTGGCGGCAAACTCCCATCGATATCCCCACCCCCACCCCCGACTTGCAACTTGGGCGGCTCCACGCGAGCTTGTGGAGCAATTTCCGCGCTCTGCATCCTGACGATGATTTATTCCCGCCTTCTCTCGAAGGCGCCACTCGAGGGCTTTTGGCGCGCTGGGGAAGGGAAGGGAAGCGGCTCAGAAGTCCCGTCCCCTTCCTCATCCGGCGTCAGGGGCAGGTTGAGAGTCGGCTGTGTGGCCTCCTTTACCCGCTTTCTGCCTTTTAAGAGTTTATTTTGGCTTCTTTTTTTGCCTGGTCTGTGCGCATCATGCATTCATTTTTTTTACAACATGCAAAACGCCCGTTCTCAAAACTCCTCAGTTCTCAGGACTTAACAGCCCTCCAACATTTCTCCAATGAAAATAGGGACACCGTATTCTTCTTCTTCTTCTTTTATTATTATTAGTTTTTTTTTGAGTAGGAACGTTAAAACTAAATAATAATTATTATTTTCTGGTGGGTCTGGAACAGATTTCTGAGCCAGAAATCCACCTCTATCTTTAATCAATAAAGTTGTGGCCATTTCTAATCCAGATCATTGTCTGCTTGAGTTTACTAATCACATTTTACACTGCTTGGGGATGGAGGTTATATGCAGCAGTGCAGCTGGGCTCACAAGAAATAAAACAAATTTCATGGTGAGTTCCCCTATTTCCCCACAGAAAAAGCACCTATATTGTTGTTGTTGTTGTTGTTGTTGTTATTTTCCATCTGACTGGGTTGCCCCAGTCACTCTGGACAGCTTCCAACATATATAAAAACATAATTAAACATTTAAAAACTTCCCTATACAGGGCTGCCTTCAGACTGGTCTGGGGTCGCATAACTCCATACCAGGCCTAAAACATCTCTGGATACCATACAGTGGTGCCCCGCAAGACGAAAAACCCGCTAGATGAAAGGGTTTTCCGTTTTTCGAGGCGCTTCGCAAGACGAATTTCCCTATGGGTTTGCTTCGCAAGACGAGTCTTTTCCCTTTTTTTCCCCTTTTTCTAAGCCGCTAATAGCGCTAATCCGCTAAGCCGCTAATAGGGTTGCTTCGCAAGATGAAAAAACCGCTAGACGAAGAGACTCGCGGAACGGATTATTTTCGTCTTGTGAGGCACCACTGTATTGTCTTACACTGAACGCAACCAAAAGACTTTATAATCTGAACAACAACAAAGAGAGACATTGCACGTTCTTTTGTAATTCGTGGAAATCTTTAATCAAAATCATTTACTTTAAAATAGGGACATCCTACCATAACCTCCAACAAACCTTTGATGAAAATAGGAACACCCTAAGGAAAAGCGAGACATTCCGGGATCAAATCAGAAACAGGGACGAGCTTCTGTAAATCCAGGACTGTCCCTGGAAAATAGGGACACTTGGAGGGTCTGAGGACTTCACCGCCATTACATATTGCTGGCTCACCAATTCCTCTTTTCTATTCTGCTGCAGGATGCCTCATTTGTCTTGCTCTGTTTTTGATAGAAGCATCATTTATGTTCTATGGAAGTTGCCTTTTTGAGGACTTTTGACCTAGAAGGCAAGCTGAAAGACCTTACAATAAGCCCCAAGCTAAGCAATAAGGCAGCTATCTCCAAGCTGGTGCTTTCCAGATATTGCTGGACTCCAAATTCCCATCAGCCCAAGGCAGCATAGCTGTAGTCCAGCTGTATCCGGTGGGCACCAGGTTGATGAAGGGTGAAATAAGTATGGAGGATGGTAGGGGCATGGGGCTGTTCCTGTGTGAACTGTGGAGCTGCCCCCTACCTGGCATGTAACTTCACCCTACATGAACCGTAATCCTGATTCCAAACTTTCATTTTGAAAAAATAAAACAAAATTCCTAATGTTTGTAGAACTTGACAAGCATCTGTACAGGGTCAACAGATTTTGACCTTTGTTTTCCTGCACTCCCAATGTTTATTTTTAAAAGGTAATATTTTTGCGATTGCATTTTTTTCATTGTAAGCTTTTAAATAGCTGTAACCTGCCTTGTGACCTTAGGCTGAGGGGCAGGTAATAAATTAAATTAAAATAATGCTGCTGGTAACCGAACAAATAGAATGCCTTATCTTGAAACAGCATATGGTAAATTCTAGTTTCTCTATTACACAAAACTCAAAAATATTTTTATTTTTTGCCTATTATGAGGTTTCGTGTACTGTAATTCAAAAGTTTGCTTTTACTGGTAGGTATGAGTCTAATAAAAATAAGATATGAGTGAAATAAAATATGCAGCTTTGTTAAGGATGCTGGGCATCATAACTCTGGGGGGGGGGGAGCTGCAGTTCTCATGACTTTTTAAGGGAAGTCTTGTGTTTTAAATGTGTGTGCTTTAAATGTATGTTGTGAATCTGTAATATCAAAAGCTTGCTGCATTAAGCAAACTTTTGAGCCATTTGTAATCAAATGTTGGAGTTTTGTTCCAGTAATAGGCTTAGAAGCATTGGGAAAGTAACCTTGTCTGACAGAATTGTTAAAATCAATTCATTCAAGAACTGCCAGAAAGAGGGCATACAAAAATCCCTGTCATTAATACAGTTATCCTAGAGAGATGACATTGAAAGGTTTTGTAAAAAAAAAAAAATGGATTCCAAAGCACTGTTGGAACATGAGATAGTTTGTACCCATGAATATCAGTGCATTATCTCTACCTACTCTAAAATAAATGTTCCCAAGGTAGCTTACAAAGATCAGAAGTTTTACCCCTCAGGCTTACATGTTAAAAGACACAACACGATAACAAATAAATGGGCAGGGATAGTATAAAAAATATAGTATAAAAATATGTTGATCAAGGCAAAAGCTAGGATGGAGAAGGGAGCAACAGGAAGAATACTTGCATCCAGAAAGAAAATGTAGATACTTTATTCAGAAACTTGTCTTCAAATCAGTTTTTCCAGTAGTGCAAATATTAAAGGAGCAATATCAAGCACAAGAATAAGCAGACATAAAGCAAGCCAGTGTAAGCTAAGCTGTTGTAAAGTTACACCAGATCTGAAGGGGCTACTGCTACTTTTCCAAAGTCTGGATCGCAGAAAACAAGCCTTTAAAATGCTGTTCTGTGTTGGGACATGTAACAGAGCTGAATGGGTTTAGGATTCAGCCTAAGGCTCCGTCTGGTCACACCACACCCAGAATGCCCCTTTTGGGGGCTAAAACCATCCTTAGGGCAACCAGATTCAGCCCAGCCAGCTGCACTAGGCTGAGCAAGTTGTAATGGTGTATTGGGGCTGTATCAGAGTTGGGAACTTAGAATCATAGAATTGTAGAATTGGAAGGGGCCACGATAATCATCTAGTCCAACTCCCCGCAAGGGAAGAATCTTTCACCCAATGAACTGGGTAGCAACAGGCACACACTTATAAAACTACAATTGGTAGAACCTTCATAATGTATTTTCCCTCTTTTTTCTCACAGAGAATAAAAAATATAGATTTCTAAGAGGTTGCCTACTATGACACGTTTGCATCTGAAAACATTCATATGAATTTATGCATCTTGGCTGATTTAAACTATGATTTCTTGATGATTCTAGACAAGGTTCATTTCAGTGTTGGTCAGGAAGCTGAAATAAATTAAACTGAGTGGCTATTCTCACAGTTTTTAACTTGCTAGTGACCAATGAACATACTGATCACTATGCCGGAAAAAGTAATATGAAACCCCTACAAAACCGAGGGAGGAAATCTGCCAGTCATTTCCATTTCTGCACTTATCTGTTTATGGTGCTCTCATCAATGAGGTTAATGCAATGGGGCAGGGAGTGCTAAACGTTCAAAGTTGTGGGGGCTAAATAAGTATGGGCAAATCTGTCAATTTCAGTTTCTCTTTTTTCTTCGATATTAAGTTCACTTCTCCATTTGCCCATCAGTTGCAATTCTGTTCAAGTCCTAATGAAAATTCACCAGCAAATTTATCCTAATATACATGTGTTTGCATGCACATTTGCCTAATATTCACATTTTTACAAAGCAATTATCTCTACATATAATATGTTTTCACCTATGTGCATTCTTACACGCACGTTACCTTTCTATATGCAATTTTTGGTACACATTACTTGACTGGTGAAGTGCACTGCAAAATGTGAAAGTGCAAATTCCAAAGGCTGGTTACATTTTGATTCATTTACCACTTTGAAAAGTATGAATTAGGTTGGAGGAACTGTAAATGCAAACTGTATCAGATTTTTAACCCATTCTACAGCCAAGCCATCTACCTGACCCCCACACCCTTAAGTTAGCCAGCTTGCCTCCAGCCTCAGTAGAGAAAGCTGCCATATCACCAGTGTTGAAGAAAGATACAACTGCCAGACCAATTGTTGTTGTTGTTTAGTCGTGTCCGACTCTTCATGACCCCATGGACCAGAGCACGCCAGGCACTCCTGTCTTCCACTGCCTCCCGCAGTTTGGTCAGACTCATGTTTGTAGCTTTGAGGACACCGTCCAACCATCTCCTGTCATCCCCTTCTCCTTGTGCCCTCCATCTTTCCCAACATCAGGGTCTTTTCCAGGGAGTCTTCTCTTCTCATGAGGTGGCCAAAGTACTGGAGTCTCAGCTTCAGGATCTGTCCTTCCAGTGAGCACTCAGGGCTGATTTCCTTCAGAATGGATAGGTTTGATCTTCTTGCAGTCCATGGGACTCTCAAGAGTCTCCTCCAGCACCATAATTCAAAAGGATCAATTCTTCGGCGATCAGCCTTCTTTATGGTCCAGCTCTCACTTCCATGCATCACTATTGGGAAATTTATTAAAGCAGAAATTGTCCCTCATTTTCCAGAGCCCTGACCAGACACTGAAATTAGAATCAGGATGAAGATTCATTGCCAAACTGTTTTTAAGATTTGGGGAATTCATTGATAATCTATGCAATCTCCAAACCATTTTTAGAAGTGTGTTCCAATAAGTTAGAAATATGCTTCATAAAGCTGGGTGTGGGCAGTGTGACATGTTTTAATTCTACAGGTGTGTGTGTGTGTGTGTGTGTGTGTGTAAGTGTGTGTGTGTGTAAGTGTGTGTGTGTGTAAGTAAGAGAGAAAGAGAGAGATAAGGTGAATAGGCAATTAACAATGCAATCCTATGCATTCCCATTCAGCAGTATGTCCCACTGAGTTCAGTGCAGCTTAGGTAAAAGTAAAGGCAACCCTGACCATTAGGTCCAGTTGTGGCCAACTCTGGGGTTGCGGTGCTCATCTCGCTTTATTGGCTGAGGGAGCCGGCATACAGCTTCTGGGTCATGTGGCCAGCATGACTAAGCTGCTTCTGGCGAACCAGAGCAGCGCACGGAAACACCGTTTACCTTCCTGCTGGAGCAGTACCTATTTATCTACTTGCACTTTGACGTGCTTTCGAACTGCTAGGTTGGCAGGAGCTGGGACCGAGCAACGGGAGCTCAGCCCATCACGAGGATTCGAACTGCCGACCTTCTGATCAGCAAGTCCTAGGCTCTGTGGTTTAACCCACAGCGCCACCTGCATCCCAGTGCAGCTTAATTGCAAGCAACTGGGTACAGGATAGTCCTCTAAAAACAGCATTAAAATTAAGTGTGTGTGGGGGGGGGGTGAGACTTAAAAGAAAGTGCGATCATCTTGCCTCCTCCCCTCCTCAGAAATATTTGAATGAAGCAGATATTGTGTCATTGAATTAGGCTAATTGAGCCACTATTAGTGCTTCACTGTAGAAATTTACTAAGCAGAAAGGGATGGTGGCAATTTTCTTGTTAAATCTGAAGCTGTGCACCCCCCCCACCTTTTTAGATTGCTACAAAACCCTTCTCTTGCTACATGTTACCACCTAGTGGCACTTCCTAATCTTGCAGTTTGCAAGGATTTGGATTTTCTACTCATAAGCAAGGACTCACCCCTTAAAGTGCACCCTTAGCCCCCAAGTGGAAAGGCCAGAGCCCAGAAGCCCTGGTCATGGCCCCCATGGGTGGGTGGGTGGGGAAGGAATGAAGAAACCACTCTCCTCCTGTCTTTTCACATTGCTATATATAGGACATTAAGTCTTTTTTGGGGTAGGGGATATAGCTTACTTTTTAAAAAACCCTATCATATAAATATTTCCCCCCTACTACTCATCAGTTAAGTGCCAACGAAACACATTTTCTGAGTAATCACCCTTTATTAAGAAGTACTACTTCAGCTCAGCTGCAAATTCTTCCCCCCCATTTTTTTAAATTAGTTTTCACAATATTATAAACAAACAAACAAACAAACAAACAAACACACAAACACACAAGACAAACAAACATAAATCATAGCCTTATTGAAAATTACACTTACTAACTTTGTTAAGTGACTTCCTCGCTTCCCCTTGGTTGAATTTCATTGCATGTCCTTTTAACGGTTTTCCAAATCCCAATTCTTATGAAATTTAACTTAAACATTAACATCCTTAAATCTTCACCTTATGGAATTAAACATATTAATTCATCACTTAACATAAATAAAATCCTAAGCCAATTAAGTATCTGCAAGCTATTTTCAGTTAATTTAACTTAACAAATTTAACTAGATAATCATTAAATTTATTCTACTCTTCCTGATACTCCTCCTCCTTCTGGTCGTGGACTCTTCCAGTTAGGTCGGCTAGCAAATTCAAACCCTTACATGGGACAAGCAAGAAATGGGAATCCGGAGTGAATTTTAAAGGGTTGCCAGGGGAGAAGGTGGAGAGATTCCAGTGCACAGCTAAAAGTCCTTGCACTAGCACAGGGGCCAGCAAACTTTTTCAGCAGGGGGCCGGTCCACTGTCCCTCAGACCCTGTGGGGGGCCGGACTATAACGGTTTAGCTGGATCCTGTCCCATGTATTTTATTAACGATTAGCCTCCTTCTGACCTGAGATGTAATGCTTTCCCAGGCAAGTAAAGGGACCCCTGGACGGTTAAGTCCAGTCAAAGGTGACTATGGGGTGCAGCACTCATCTTGCTTTTCAGGCCAAGGGAGCTGGTGTTTGTCCGCAGTTTTCCAGGTCATGTAGCCAACATGACTAAACCGCTACTTGCTCACGGAGGACTGTGACGAGTGCCAGAGTGCATGGAAATGCCGTTTACCTTCCCCACCACAGGGGTAAACTTTTTATCTACTTGCGCTGGTGTGCTTTCGAACTGCTAGGTTGACAGGAGCTGGGACAGAGCAACAGGAGCTCACCCCGCCGTGCAGATTTGAACTGCCAATCTTCCAACTGGCAAGCCCTTTCCCAGCCAGGAGAGAAAGAAAGACCCATTAGTCAGGTGCTTTAAATTTATAATTTCCCATTATTTTTGGTGTATGAGCTAATTTGTAAATGCTTTTGCTCAAACCAAAGATAGCTTAAGCCTAGAATTTATTATCAATTAAATGAGTGGCAGAATCTGAAATTGGTTTCTGTACATCTAATACTTCAAACAGCTTCTAGAAGGCAGGTGGTGATTTCTTAAGTGCTCTGGTAAGGCACTTCTCCCTTCCTGCCCCACCCGGTCGCCGATTTTGGGAGCATGCAAGGGAAAGAACTGCTGTTGCAAGAGCACTTTCTCTGGATGCCCTGAGGGAGATTTGGAGCACAAAGGAAAGCATATTTTGGGTTGCATCTCCCCACCTGTGGAATGTTCTCAGCTCTGCTTGGCACAATCATTAACACTGTTTCAGTGCTAAGTTAAAACCTTCCTTCCAGGCACTTTCTCCCAACGTATAAGTTGGCTGATGGCGTACTTGTTAGAAATGCCCTTGCTGCTAAAGTTCGTGTTCTTTTTCACAGCGTTCTTTATGAGTTATTGAAATGGTTTGAGTGTAACATATTGTTTTGATTACATGCTGTGCTTTTTTGGGGGCTCTTAATCAGTTGCAAGTCACTTAAAGACTTTGTTGTGCCAAGTGACAAATAGTCAGCACCCCTGGACATCACCCAGACATTCCACGTGCAGTGTATTCTTGTATTATTTCAGGGATTTGTCCTCCTACTCGTGTTAAGTGGAAATCTGTTTTTATGTCATCAAACAAGGCAGTTGCATTACCTGATTTGCACATGCTTCCAGTTTCCTTCCAGCTCTTCTCCCACGTAATGTTCTGCTTCAGGTATGACACTGCTATTTATGAACTCAAGCAGTTGCCTTACAAATTAATAATAATAATAATAATAATAATAATAATAATAATAATAATTTATTATTTGTACCCTGCCCATCTGGCAGGGTTTCCCCAGCCACTCTGGGCGGCTTCCACAGAGACCAAAAATACACTAAAATGTCACACATTAAAAACTTCCCTGAACAGGGCTGCCTTAAGATGTCTTCTGAATGTCGGGTAGTTGTTTATCACTTTGACATCAGATGGGAGGGCGTTCCACAGGGCGGGCGCCACTACAGAGAAGGCCCTCTGCCTGGTTCCCTGTAGCTTTGCTTCTCACAATGAGGGAACCGCCAGAAGGCCCTCGGCGCCGGACCTCAGCGTCCGGGCAGAACGATGGGGGTGGAGACGCTCCTTCAGTTATTCTGGGCCGAAGCCGTTTCAGATCACCATTCTGTTTAGCTGAGTATTGTTTACACTGCCTGACAGTGACTCTCTGCAATTTAGGAGAGTGTAGATGTTCTGCGCTTGTTGAAGCTTCTGAACCATCTCTAAGAGCAGCTGCACGTAGAACACATTGTCCAATCTGGAAGTTACCAAACTGTGGAACATTGTAGCCAAGATATCACTGTCCAGGAACAGTAGCAGCTGGTGAACCAGCCAAAGTTGGAAACAGACACACAGGGACTCAAGAGACATAGATGGACTAAGGAATAACATGCAACTAGGTAAACCTTGCCTTACAGGGCAGTGCAATCTTATCCAGCACAAGCTGTCTTTACTTCCCAGACACAAGGACCTCTAACACAGTGTCTACATCTTGTCTCAATTCAGTTTCAGTTGCTTCGCATTGCCCCTTCCGATCTTCAGGAGGAGGGGGGGTTGTGGGATCACGACCCTGCCCACACTCGCTCTCGCGAGGCTGGCGTCAGCCTCGTGGGAGACAGGGATTCACCCCATTAGCATACCCAATCGGCTGGCGGCAGGGGCGGGCCTTCGTAGGGCCACTTAAGGTCAGGGCGGCCCCTGGCTCGCCCCCTCTCTAACAAATTTACCCCTGGGGTTAACAAGGGCATCACGGATGCACAGGTGCAGCAAATTGCCACAGCCATTCCGGGAGCACCTTTGGAGCCTTGGGAACATGATGTCCTGAAGGGAGTATTAGCTTCAGGAGCCCCGCCCACGCTTAGATCTTTTAAAAGGGCTTGGGTGGACTTTATGGAGTTTCAAGGCAAATTTATAAAATAATAATAAAAAAATATGATAATGATAATAATAATAATGACAACAATAATAATAGTAAAAAACAAACAAACAAAAAAACAACAACAACAACCTAGGCTTGACACACCTCAAGGTAAATTAAAAAATCCTAAGCTTCACACGCCTCCTACCAAGGCTGAAGCTCTGCAATACTTGGTACATTGGAGAGTGCTGGGTCGTGCAGCAAAGACTCTTAAACATCCAGTAGGCGGCAATCTCCTTTTTCTGTAAGGTTGTTTAATCCAGAGACCCTGGTGTGGCCTTCTTAGTGTGAAGAGCACTATGGGGCTGGCGCAGGCCGCAGCCTCCTAAAAGTGATGGTAGAAGGCCCTTAACTTATGACATTCTATGCTAATTCATAAATAAATAAATAAATAAATAAATAAATAAATAAATAAATGTATGTAAAATAATAATAATAATAATAATTAATAATAAACCATTTAAAAAAAAAAACAAGAAGAAAGAAAATTAAGAAGTATCTGTTGGTCCGAGGACAAGGCCCAGTTATTTACAGCTGCATACTCCATTGCCTTTGGCGCTATGCGCAGTGGCGAAGTGGTTTGTAAGGGCCAACCAGATTCCACTGCCCGAGGTAGTTTGAGAGACCTGACCTTGTTCAGATCCAATTTAGTCCTGCATGTCCAATGTTCCAAAACCGATCAGCAGTAAAGGACACTAAACAATTCATGTACATGGGACCAACCGTCTCAGGTCCATTCCTCGAACATTGGGATGGCTCCGGCCTTGCACGGCATCAGTCCATGCACGTTATGCGAAGGGCGATTGCTGCCTGAGGTTTACCCTCAGCTAAATTCACGGTTAACTCCTTTCGGATTGGGGCCGTCACCACAGCAGTGCATTTGGGACTCTCATCTGAAAGGATGAAGGACTTGGGGGCAGTGGAAGTCTGATGCATTAAGGGAAATCTGATGCATATAAAGGATATATTCATAAGACCTTGTGATTGTTCACAGTATACCTGACCTGGCTTTGTTACCTTCTTTTGCTTTCAGGTGACGTTGTGATGCATATTTGGAGTATAGGTCCTGCACCGTCCACTGGGATATAAACCATGCCGTTAATGGGGACCTAGGGTGCAGGAGCTATGAGGGCGCGCATCTGGATAATCGGGCACAGCATGGTGCATTGGGCCAGGGTCCGCGCCATCAATTCCGGTCTCGGGCCGCACCTTAGCTACATCAATATATCTTGGATCTCTCGAAGGAGAATGCGTTGGGCCAAAAATGTTGCCCGCTATTAGGGCCAGAGCGGCGGCGGAGGGGCCCCCAGATGCTTTAGTTATCCAATTAGGCGAAAAGTATTAGCTTACAGAAAGGCAGTCGACTTGATGTGGCATATCTTTAGTGACTTGGAGGAACTTAAGGCCTCTTACCCAAACGTCACTACTATTTTATTTGGGCCTCGTGGATGGAGAGGCGGGTTTGGAGAGATTGCAGGTGCCCGATAGCCATAAACAGGGCTAGGAAAGCCTGGCATTGGGCGGTGGTGCGTAGAGTGGCAGCCCTGGGTGGGAGTGGCATTGAGGGCCCACCCAGTGCCATGGTCATCCAGCTGGGCGAGAACGACTTGGCGTATAGGAAAGGGGTGGACTTGATATGGAACATTATCAGTGACTTGGAATTGTTGAGGGCATCCCATGAAAACATTACAATAATTTGGTCATCTTTGCTGGAAAGGCGATGTTGGCGGGATGCAGAAAAACCCGTGGCTGTGAACAAAGCTAGGAGGATTGTGGAGCGCACGGTGGCTCGTAGAGTGGCCGCATGGGGCGGTCGGGTCATTCAGCACCCATGCATACGGTTTGACAAGGAAATGCTTTATCGCTGGGATGGCGTGCATCTATCTGATGCTGACAATGTTATTTGGTTGGCAGATATTTTTCAAGGCGTTAGGGATTGGTTACAGGTCTGAGGGTATTGGCGGTGAGCCGGCTTGCGGCTCGGTGGCGGTAGGCATTGGCCGGGGTATTATCATGCAGATGAGGTTGGGGGGGAGGAACGCCATCACCTCCCCCAATGCTTGAAGGGTAGTTCGTTAAAGGACTCCGAGGGGCGACGCCTCGTCCGAAACCTACGGAGGCTAGGGCCTAAAGCGCGCCCCCGAGCGGTAACCCCTCGGGGAGCGCCTAGGGATATGCATCTCGGGTGGCTCCCCCTGTTGGTGTTTAACCCTTCCCGGTCAGACCGGATAGTCGGTTAGGGCCAATGCCTAAAGCCAATACCCTTCTTTCCTGTAATCAATAAAGTTGTGGCCATTTTCGCCCATTAACCTAAAACTCTGTATCCGTTGTCTTCATTTATTCCACCTGTGGGGGGGAGGGAATAGCCACACAATGCCCCTTCCGATCTTCAGGAGGAGGGGGGGTTGTGGGATCACGACCCCGCCCACACTCGCTCTCGCGAGGCTGGCGTCAGCCTCGCGGGAGACAGGGATTCACCCCATTAGCATACCCTGTGGCGCCAGCCAATCGGCTGGCTGCAGGGGCGGGCCTTCGTAGGGCCACTTAAGGTCAGGGCGGCCCCTGGCTCGCCCCCTTTCTTCCCTGGAGACGACGCGGTTTCCCACCCACCCGCCCTTTAGGTTTTGCCACTGACCTTGCTATGGGCTTCGGCTGGTCGCCGCAAGGGGCCTGGTAGGAGTTTTTCCATTTGGCTAATTGGCTGGTTTTGTGAGCCACTTGGTTTTTTCGCCTACCTCGTAGCAAATCGTCACAACTCCCTCGGTTTTGGCTGTAGGCATTGGCTGGGGTATTATCATGCAGATGAGGTTGGGGGGGAGGAACGCCATCACCTCCCCCAATGCTTGAAGGGTAGTTCGTTAAAGGACTCCGAGGGGCGACGCCTCGTCCGAAACCTACGGAGGCTAGGGCCTAAAGCGCGCCCCCGAGCGGTAACCCCTCGGGGAGCGCCTAGGGATATGCATCTCGGGTGGCTCCCCCTGTTGGTGTTTAACCCTTCCCGGTCAGACCGGATAGTCGGTTAGGGCCAATGCCTAAAGCCAATACCCTTCTTTCCTGTAATCAATAAAGTTGTGGCCATTTTCGCCCATTAACTTAAAACTCTGTATCCGTTGTCTTCATTTATTCCACCTGTGGGGGGGAGGGAATAGCCACACAACTAGCTCATTACCACTTCCAGGCAACAGCGAAGCACCTGAACTACCTCATCTGGTTAAGATGGAGGGAGAGCTGGACACCTCACTCCAAATCCCCTGATATTTGCCAAAAGCTTCACATATATTTTAAAGAGCATAGCCAACAAGAGCAACACGTGAGGAACCCCACAGGTTAACTCTCAAGGTACCATGCGATATTGCAACTTTTCAAAAGTGGCCTTAACAGCACAGTTCCCTCAATTCCCAACCTCTGAACCCATTCAATTGTATCAAAAGCCACTGAGAGGTCAGGGAGAACGAACAAATCTACACTCCTGCAATAACGATCATCAGCCAGGGTGATCACAGCAGTTTTAGTGCTGTGTTCAGACCTTAAGCAAGACCAAAACTGATCTAGCACAGTGAGACATCAATGTGCTGCCTTTCAGGTGTTGTGACTTCCATCATCCCTGGTCGAGTTGACTGGAGCTCATGAGTGAAGTTCAAAACACCTGGAGGGCACCATGTTGGCCACCCCTAGTCTAGATATCCACTCCCTCCATGCAGTCAAGTCAAGTTTTATTGCGGCAAAAGCCAGCGACACAGAACACCACAAGATCAAACAAAAGGAAATCAACAACAGCATCAAGAAAAGAAAAAAAAAATACACAAGGGAACTTCGCAGAACTACATGCACTCCTGTAGCTGGACCACCAGCACTCTCAAGCATCTTGTCCAAAGAGGAACATATTTTTTTTTTTGTAAACAGTGGAGGTTGCCTGGAAACATACACATACCAACAGGGGATACTTAAGAAAAAAGAAGAGGAAGTAAAACAATGTATCACAATAGAATTGTACATACTCAGAATACAATTGGGTTCTCTGTGCTAGAATGGCAAGTCTTCTTTACAGAAAACTATGGGTACTGCACAACTGGAATAATTTTACTACTGTTAATACAAGGGAGTGGCATTGTGATAGCTTATGAGATTAATCGCCTGGGCAGTTCCTGTGAAGCAAGAAGGAGGTTTGCAAACTGCGTGCATTGCTTGCAATTTCTGGGAAGGATTAACAAATCCGGCCCCATGAATTGAAAGCCCTGGGTGCCTGGAATGGATCTTAAATTCTTCTTAATTCTCTGTGGAATGTGCATATACATTAACATTTAGAATCATCTATCTTTCTCTTCTGCTACAGAATTTGTGGAAGCAGATATAGATAATCCATTCATTATTTTTTGTTTGCCATGTGAATTCTGATTCAGATATAGCATTAAAGCCAAATACTTACTTAAAATACAGCCGTACCTTGGAAGTCAAACGGAATCTGTGCTGGAAGTCTGTTTAACTTCCAAAACGTTTGGAAACCAAAGTGTTGCTTCTGATTGGTTGCTGGAAGCTCCTGCAGCCAATCAGAAACTGCAGAAGCTCCGTTGGACGTTCGGGTTCCAAAGAACGTTTGCAAACCGGAACTACTCACTTCTGGGTTTGCGGTGTTTGGGAGCTAAAACGTCAGAGTACCAAGGTGTTCAGGATCCAAGGTACGACTGTATCTGTAACTACCATGCTTCATTTAAAAAAACAAAACTTCCTGGGCAGTTCATATAATGGTTTAAAAAGCAACAACAGCTCAATTATGCTACTGGGGCGGGGGGACCATCTATTTTACTTATTTTATACAGTCCAAAAAGGGGGGGGACGACGACATTATAAGCTTCTGTTTATTTTTTGTTAAAACCATTTTGAGATTCTTTTTTAAAAAGCAGTAAATTGTTTAATAAATATTTAAATGTAGATCATATTACAACTCAAAACCATTTTGGTTGCGGCCAGAACATTTTGCTTTGGTTACATAGGATTCACAGGATACCACTTGTTTTCTCTCACATTTTATATTCTGATCCAGTTGAATCTTTTAGTATCTTTGTTACTTCCTCATATTACTTCCAACACATCACCAAACAGTTCCAATCTGCGCCGGAAATGGCCAGGGTTTTTTTATTATTATTCTGGAATGAAATTTGTCAGCCAATATCACAGATTATTAACACATATTCTCTCCAATTATCCCTACTAAATATGTGAACAGATACTATGAAGACATTTCACTGAAAGGAACTTTTAACATAGATGCTAGCAATTGCCAAGATCTCTATAGTACAACAGTGGAAATTGTTTTTTTTTAAATCTGACTATATTCTTATGGTATTCTTATGGAATGTACTTTTTGTTGGAGAGAGGTTTGGGAAACATTCTTAATCTCTGATAGCAGAGTTAGCACAATAGTGATTGCTCCAAGAACACTGAAACTTGATTAGATTTACATCTGCCCTCATCTGGGGGGGGGGGGATCTCCACAAAAATACTTAGGCTAGAATAAATCACAGACACTTAACTTTACAAATGGGTGAATATTTTACTCAGTTTCCAGAAGTTACAGCAAACAGCTCTCTATCCGTTGGCAGTAAAATAAAGATGAAAAAGGTTCCAAACTACTTAAAAAGCAAAGTACTTGGTTTCCTTATAAAAAGGATCATGCAATTTTTGGATTAGGAAAGATGCAGCTTTGAAAATCCTCTGTTAGAGATTCAGTTCATGTGTAAACAACCATGGACACATGGCTTCTTGAAGCACAAAAAAGACTTAAGCGGGGAGCAGAGGCTACTGAGAGCCTCCTAAGCCATACCTATTTGCAACCTGAGCTCAGGCAAACCCTTTCATGAACACAAGTGTAAGTCAATAACTGTGCATTACAAATTACTGCATAAAATATAACACACAACTCTAAGGGACAGGAAGCCCCCAATCATTTCTACTCAGTGTGAGGGGGGGGGGTTATTTCCTATAGCTTAGTTTCATATTAACAGGTCTTTCTCCCTGCTCTATTTAAAGAAATACGGTTGTTTTAATTTGGGCGTTATTATTTAAAATGTTTAGGCTTTCTATACACTGCCTTCAGTATATTATTGAATTTTTGTTATTGTTTACTTGCTTCTGTGGTTCCATAAGTTGAAAATAAATTTATAACAAGTATCTTCATTGCTTTACTCCTTCCTACCTTCTTCCTTGCCCTCTTCACTCACCAACTACAATCTTAGGCCAAGATTTTAACCATACATTTTCCTTGAATGCCCCTCTCTTTGTTACCATCAAGAAGCAACTGAAAACTACTCCATTTACTCACATCTTTCCCAATATGATTTTGCTTCTTCTACCTCTTAAGTTTTGTTCTCACTTATTAAATTGCCTTTTTAAAATTGAAGCCTATTACAAAGATAGGGATTGCTTATCTTTGTTAAGCTATGTTGTCTTTTCCCCCAAATGCTTAAAAAGTACCTACAAACAGTGGCTATATTCGGTCTTAGTGGCCATGAAGTTTAATGTGGCTTTATTTGAAAGGTTCAGATGAATCCCTTAATGGAGGTATGGACTTTGGGGGGCCCAAGAAGGGGGCCCTCAATGGGGTCCCCTGGTATTCTGTGGGCCTCTCTGATAACTTGCAGGCAACTTCAGGTCAGGCAGTTTTCAGCGGAAAAATGATCAAAGAGTTAACATCATTTCTTGGAAGTCAGGAACCCTCTATCCTCCACCCTCACACCTTGAAGCTTCACAGGCTTCTAATTTGTACAAGCTATTTTACAAATATTTTATAAATCCTTAGTACTGTGACAAAAATTAGCAGAAATAAATTTACTCAGCAAGACCAGGAACACAGTCATTCTGAAGAGATATACAGACAAAAGTTAAATGCAATTTTCATTTATTTGGTGAATACAAAATATTAAAATTTAGTATTCTGGCACAACACTTCATGAAACAGCAAGCATAAATGAGCTATGAGTTTTAGCTTCATTCAATATTAACATTTAAAAGTGCCTAAAGTTTTTCACAGTATACATTTGTAAGCTAGTTACCCACTTCCATATGTTCTTTAGCACACTATTATATGTATTTGAGTCAAATGAGCGATAATGCTCCATAACATTAGAATTTTTTGTTTTAGTTCAAGACACTGAAGAAACCAAGGGCATAATCCATCCACAGATAAGCACAGTAAAGGCGCAGAATGAACAGGAAAGTTAACACGTCATTAAGCACATGTAGAAGAGATTTGTTCTTCTTTAAACTGTTGATTATTTGGCATGTCCAAATTGCTTTAAAGGATCTAGAATTTATTATTTGAACTAAGTGTGTTGGCCAGCTTGAAGGGCTATCCTAGCAGGTCTAGAAAACCAAAGCATTATGGCAAACAGGGAGAGCAAATTCTACTTCCAACAGTTCCCATTCAAACAGTAGCAAGACATACATGCAAAGATGCTTTTTGTGACTCAGTTACTAACCGGAATGATACGAAGCAAGTTTTTATGCTTTTGCGACAACACCAAGCCGTTTATCCGTTATTATTTCTACATTATTTCCTTCCTTCCCTTCTAACTGGCAATCCTCTCAGCCCCTCAAAAAGCCCAATGCTCCAAGTGCTTTTGTTTGCATTGGCACTTTCCAGGTTTACTTACAAAACAGCTGGGTAACTGTACCAAAAACAAGTAAACATAACTACTATAGTATTAATCTCAAGCAGTTGGTATTGTGATTTCATCTATTTTGAGAATCTAAAAATCTTTTAAAATTGGAAGACTATAATTGAACCAGAAGCTGCTGGACTTGATTTGAATAATGTTCTCCAAAGAGCAGTTTAAAAAGTGTTTCCCTTTTTATTTTATTTTATTTTTTAAAGAAAATCTTGGCTAACCAACAAACTGGCAAGTAGAGTCTCTTAACAGTCTTTTAGGCACTTGGAAAATGACAAAGGGTAGCAGGAATTTTTATGAACCAGTTCAACACTGGGGTTCAGCGTATCTGCAACCAATGGGAACCAGTCAATTTATACACAGCAAATATGGTTCCCAAAATCCACTCAGCGACTTTGTGTAAGTCCAGATTCCATGTAGGTAATAAGATTGGCATGTTGTGAATGAAACCTTAGAGACAATATAGTTTTGCAAGTTCCACTGCACCATCAGAGTAAGGACCTAGGCACTTCCTTGTGCTACATTAAGTTCTCTCTAGCACCCTATTCTCTCCTTCAATTTCTACAGTGTTAAAGCCCACCTGTCTTTTACAGAGTTGGCAAAAATAAACATGAACGTGTTACAGATAACAAAAAAATGAACAACTTCTGTTTTGCTTATAGTCCTCCCCTAGTATCTCAGTAACAATTGGGGGTCCTTGATCTCTGCTGAAGATCTACAACTATTTAAAGCATACGTCATTTCTCCTGCAGAGATCATATGCGTAAAGCTCTGCCATCAAGAAATTCCTTAATATAGCATTTAACACAATATTAACACAACTCACCACATGTGTCAAGAGTGGAATGTCAAAATCCAACAATCTGGTGGGAGAAAACTCAATCTCAAATGAGGTTTCCCAAGAGCCAATTCAAATATTGATTCTCCAGCTTGGTAATATCCACATGCAAATATTGCCTCCTATCTCAAGGAGGGGGCAGCTCATTTAAAGAGAACTCTCCCCTCAAATTAATATGCTATATTTAAAAACTGCCTCTTCACAAAAGACTTTGGCCCAATTCATGTATTGTCCCAGAGCTGAAATATTTCATCTTTGGATAGTTTTTGCTGCTTTGACTAGACTTTGCACAGCCATTTGAACCAACTCATGCAGAACAGGGCCTACAAGGTCCAGCTCTATGGCAGAAACCATGTAATCAAAATAATACACAAGCTGGGCCTTCTGTAGGAGAGTTGAGGTGTTACTGTTGTGTGGGAGGAATTTACCAAATCAGTCCTCAGATTAAGAAGTGGATAACAGAATTAACTCTTTCATCACTGCTGACAATTAGTATTGGTCCAGAATTACCATCAAAATAGGTCACTCTTAAGTTCTACTCTTCTCAAAAAGCTTACTTCTAAGGCAACAATCTGGTTATTCCTTCAAATCACAGAAAAGCAACAACAACCCAAAAAACCCAGTTTTCTTCATTAGCACCTTTGCATAGTCTCTTTTTCTAGAGTAGTTCCGTTTCCTTCTTTCACCACCGAAGATATCACCTCTTCCACATTTCTGTGAGACATACTCAGGCCACAGATACAGTCCCGTTTAGCAGCAAACTGTCCAACTTTTTAAATAGCACCCATTCTGTTTCAGTCCGTCTTTTCAGATTTCTCTTTTTTGGCCATGCAACGACGAACTATGCTGTCAAAACCTGCTATATAATACAGGGCAAGCAAGCGGAAAAAGCCCAGGAAAATAAGCTGTAAAGGGAGAGAAGGAGAGATCTTATTCAACATACTTCTGCTTAGTGGTCATTTAATATTTTCTCTCATCAGATCTGATGATCAGAAGTGTGGTTCACCAAGCACTCAATTATTATGTGAAAAAGGACTGTTCTATTAAAGATTAGTCTTATTTAAACAAAGCTTGAGATGTATATTTTGTTCTCTAATTAAAATAAATTAATGTTATTTGAAAGTACTATGAAATATAGTCACATGGTTGGAAGGGACCTTATTTTAATAATTTTTTTCCCCTTTGGAAGCTAGTGAATGAATCACCTGCCCCATGTATCTGCACAACAATCTACCTGAAGCAGAAACAATGCAAAAGACTACAGAATGACTAGTGTTGTTTTAAATTTGTAGAAGAGAACATGATTTAGGGTTGCATTGCTCCCTGGAGAATAATAATGGGTAACCAGTAGAAAAGTCACAGGCAAACAATGTGAAACAACCTTATGATGAACAGATTCAATGAATGTTTAGCAGGCCCAGCAAGGCTGAGGAGACATTTGCCAGATGGGTAGCAGCAGTCCAATTTAACATAGGCATACATTTGCAAGCTGCTTGATCTCAAGATCAAGTCCAAACTGTATGATTTCCAGCTTTACTTGCATGAGTTCAGTAGTTTAGCTATGCATTTGGTTATCCTTTCTGAAATACATGGCAATTTATGCAGGTAAACATTAAGGAGATGCAAGACATTCATATATGCCAAACTATGGCTTGGTGATATAAGAGCAAGCTCTGCGCTCACATGCTCTCCCTTTCACATCTGACTTTCGGTTTAGATGGTTCCTGGTTTGCTGCAACAGGCACACTCCAGTTTGCACATGACCTCCATTCTAGGATACAAGCCTATCACAAACTAGTTTTTCAGTTTGGACACAACAGCACATTCTTTGCCACAAACCAGGAACTAATAAACAAAGCATGGGAGGGGAAGAAGTAGAACCATTGTTTGGCACTTCATGTGAACCAATTCACAAGACGTTAAGAGATTTGTTCTTGTTAACAAAACAGATGTTGCTATGAACAAAAGGCAGCCGAATACTGAAGCTTAAAACAGGTATTGCTGGTCAGAGATTCTGATGATCTGACAAAGGATTATCATTCTGGATGAAACTATAATCCTGAAGCAGAAGGCGTGCATCTTGCGTGTGTTTGTGGTACTTATTGACCTGGATTTATGGCTGGGAAGTTATTTCACACCAGCTTGAGCCTGTTTGGAGGTTGCAATGCTTCCTGGATAAGATGGACCTAACCCCAGTTATCCATCTCTCAGACAGTAGGGATGTGCACTGGCTCTGGTCTAACTGAACAACAAGGTGATTAGGGGTGGTCTCTTATTACTGATTTGGACTGCACCATTAACAAGGTGTGCCAAGGCATATCAGGGTGTACCTAACTTTCTGAATAGCTCTGCTCCCTGTTTTTCCATAAAGCTAAATGCACAGCTGTTCTTCCCCCTTCCCAGTTATCTTTTCTGGGAAAAGAACCCAAGATGACTGGGGAAACACCCAGAGAATGAGCAGAAGAAGGTGGAGAGGTCAGAGAACCTTCTGTTTTGACAGACAGGTCTAGCTTTTAATCATAGTAAATAAGCTTTACTTATTTTAATAGATAAATGTGACACAATTAAAAAAAGAACCATAGGGCAAGAATCAGCGACATTGCTCAATGAAACATTTTGGGTATGCTCAAGTTATAGGTTATTAATTGAAACAAAAATAAAAGATGGCCCGCCTTTCAACTCTACCAAAATAAATACATGTGGACTTCAGTGGGTTTATCTCACAATTCATTGGACAGAGCAGCTTTTGCTGCCAAGAAGTAGAATACCTGCTGATCACTCTTTACTTTAGTAAGCTTACTGCACTGAAGAGATCTGCTGCACAAAGACTAGATTTTGAATTACATTGAACCAATAAATGTGAGTGTACCACAGCACTAAAAGAACCCAACAGATTTTGAAACATCATCATTTGATATTACTTTGTTACATACCGCCTGTAGGGCTTCAGCCAGAGAAGAGATAGGCGACATTCCACCAGTCAATATTGTTAACATGTGACCATCTGTGCCAACAGAACTGGCAAATTTTCCTTGCTGGGGGGGGATGGAGAAAGTAGTCAGGTAGTTTCCAAACAATTGTATTAAAATAGGATGTGTTTCTTACCAAGGGGCAAGAGGAGTTTAATACTTTATATATAAAAAAAAATCTGACAGGAATTTTTAAAATTTCTGATCTTAAAGGTACGTGTTTCTGTTTAAGCATGGACAAGACTGTACCTGTAGTCTGAATGAATATATATATATATATATATATATATATATATATATATATATATCATCATCTAATATCCCAAAGTGGTATACATGTGGTTCAGGCAGACACATGCTTTAAAAAAATTATTGTGAAATAAAATGCCTGTGGTACAGAAACAGCAATTTTTATATTCCACCCTTTTGAAACCTAGGAATCACCACTATTATTTATACTGTGCTTGTTGGCCAAGATTGGCTCCCAAAGCAGTTTATTTTTAAAAGGAACCATGTGCCAGACTTGAATCAGGCCATTTCTGTCAACCTGTGTTGAAACAGGGCACCTTGAGTTTTTTAATGTCAACTCTACTAATTTAAAATTTGAAATGCATTTTTACCTGCGCCCATGTTATAATATTTCAACATTTGCAAAGAAGGGTATATATTAAGTAAAAAAAAAAAGTGAAGTGACCTTTAATTAAGAAACACAAAAGAACAAAAAGAGTAAATGACGACATGATTGAAAATCCATTTTAAGAAGTCAGAGCAAAACAAAAACCATTAACACAAACCAACTTTCAAAGCAAGCACGCAGTTTAGGTAGAGGGACAATTTGTAACTAGAACCAATTACATGTAAGGGCAACTGCCACTTTTATCCCATCCCATTTTATTTGGTGTCTACTTTAAATTTCTAACCTTGGGAGAAGGGCCCTGTCTAATTTTGCCTATGCAAAGGTCCCACGTATAATGATGGCACTGTTTAAAACGGTGCAATCCTAGACATATCTACTCAGAAATAAGTCCTATTGAATTGAATGGGACTTATCCCAGGTAAGTGGGTTAGGATTGTATCTAAAGGCTCTCTTTATATAAAGATTCTAGTATTCAGAAAAGGTAGTAGACAAACACAGACAACCTTTACCCTTATAATAAACTAGCAAGTTACCCATGTTTTCCACCCACAAAAACATTTTATACAAATACAGCATTTTACTTACAACGGCATCTTTAACAATTATTCTGGCCACATGATCAGGTTTGCAGACCGATGATGTTTCTGAAATAAGCTTAGTCTCTAAAATCTTGAGCAAAAGTAAATAAAGAGATTACATACATATAACAGCAGATGAAATGTTACCAAGTACAACCATAGTTCACCTCACACCTGATAAGAAACATAAGACCATCTGGACATTTTTTTTTACAAAAAATATTCAGGACAAGAGGTGTGTTTATAGTTGCATTTGTTGATATTATATTTATCATTAGATTACAAGTGAATGCAAATTCTAAGTGAACATGCAGTTTTCTTTAATACTAGGAAGAGTGAAACTAGAATTAGTGCAACATTTTAGATGCAACATTCTGCTGGTCGCTATCATAAACACACATCTTTATGTGGAGACAGTTTTCTCATATTCAGCAGGTATCTCTGACACAAATATTACAGAAAAATAAATTGATATTATGCTCCCAGGAGAATTGACTCTAACTCTTTTAAACCTGATTTCCATTAGCTTAGATCAACTTTGTAAATTCTTGCCACCTAAAGAGCCTGCTTATAAATCTTTGCTTCAAGGAATGCATTGTTGCCTATATGATCTTGCAGAAATGTTGAGAAAAGATAAAAATGTGGTCTTATATTCATTCTTGCATTAAGCCTGATACCACAGAGTTCTAGTGTTTGTCTTTTTCATCCTTTTTCATCTTGTCAAACTGTTTCCTCTTAGAAAACACTGAGCTAATTAGTATCTGTCAATGTGATTAAGGTATTTGTTCATTTGCAGTTCACCTGATTCAGTCCTCTCTGGAAGAGTAAAGAAAGGCTTAAAGGGGCTTATGAGGCAGGAATTTGGTTAAGTTAGTATTGTTAAATATCACTTGCTAACACAGGATTAAATGGAAATATTTTGGAGTTTGAGGTTCACAAGTAGGGCTCTCATACGTGCCCGAAAGTCAAGTGGAAACTCATTGTTTGACTAAATCCTGAGATGTAGTTGACAGAAACTGGACTCTGGACAATTCATTACTCAAGAGTAATAAAAGCAAAGATGTTTTGCCACCCTAAACTGTTTCATATTCAATTGTTAATACTTTCATTCTGAAACATTTAACAGATTTTTAAAAATGATTCGGGGCGGGGACAACATTCTTTAGGGTCACAGACAATTAAAGTTTGGGTTTTTTACAAAAGGATAGTCTTCTTTCATGTTTTCAAACCAGCTTTCTATAACTATTAGGAACTGAAACAAGGAATGTGAAAGAATGTGGAGCTCAGTAGCATATGGCTATTCTGCCACCAATTCAAAAGCAAGATTAAAGGCAAACTCAAAAACTTTCATTACATTGGCCAACTAAGAACAATCCGAAGATCTCCTGTAGGAGGGTTTTGTTTGGTAACTTTTATTGCTGTATGATTGTTAAATGTGCAACAAGAATGCTCTGGGCAATACAGTAAAAGATTGATGCAACACTGATTATTAACGCAAAACCAGTTGACTCTTAACACAATTTTCTTCCTGTTTCATCCACCCACATCAACCTACATTAAGTTTTAATTTAAATATATAACATCAAAATAAATGAAGGTGGTGCAATAGAAACAACATTTTATAAAAAGGCAAGAGATCCAGGTTTAGATTATTAATCAGCCCTGAATTTTAGGACAAACAAGTAAGCCTCATCTGAAATTACTTGGCAAGATTTCTATGGTGATCTTATGCCCTAACTTGCTATAGCCCAGGGATGTCCAACAGGTCGATCGCGATCTACTGGTAGATCCCCAGGAGGATTTGGTAGATCGTGATAATAATAATAATAATAATAATAATAATAATAATAATAATAATAATTTATTTATATCCCGCCCATCTGGCTGAGTTTCCCCAGCCACTCTGGGGAGAGATGAAAACCAGCAGACAGTATAGAATCAGTTAAAGAAAAAAAAAAGTTATATCAAAATAGTGTTATGTGAATATTTTCAAAAAAGGTTTTGTTTTTTAAAACATAAAAAGCCATATGGGATAAACTCAATATGGACATGCCCAGAAACAAGCAAGTATTGTCTTAATGTTGTGTAAAATATTAATAAGTTAAATAAATGTTGTGTAAAATATTAATGTTGTGTAAAATATTAATAAGTTAACTTTTTGGAATATTCCATCTCTTAAGATTTAAAAGTTTTTCTGCTAATTTATATAAAATTTATTTTACCAAATGAAAGTAAAAAAATATTCAGTATGGTTCTGGAAGGCAGATGCTGAATACTGGAAGAAAAAAAAGAAGTCCCTCCTATGAGTTTGGAAACTGATCTGGCAACAATGAGCAAGATCATATGGTATATCTGTCTTAGACCAGGAAAACGTAAAAGCTAACAAATGCGAACAAGAATGAAGATTGTTTAAGAATTTTTAAAACACTGTATATACCAAGGAGTGACACAATAGGACTCCTTTCCTGTGACTAAAAGTTGAGTACACACTTATACTCAAGGTTTAGATTTAGCATTAAGCACATCATGGGATCATTCTTTTTTGTTTTGTACCTATTGATCCTTTTACTTTATGTAAGTATTTTGCATGACAATAAAGAGGAACATAAAATTACCTTTGTCTGACTTTCCTCTGCAAAGCCAGGTGTGTCTGTATCTGGAGGATAGGCAACTGTTACGTAGATATTATAGGGCTTTACCTGTTACGTTGAGAAAAATATTTAGTTCACGCTCTAATATATTGAGCTTTCCCATGCTTACCTGTTTTCACAAAGATATACAACGTAATATGAACAAAGAGGCATATAGTGGGATTGTATCTTACGGACATTTTACTTGCGCACAGGGGCGTAGGACGGGGGGCGCTCGGCCCCAGGTGTCATCCCTGGGAGGGTGACAAAAAGGCACACCATGGGGGCTTGCCCCGCCACCCCCATGCACAGTGGATTGCCCCAAGTGCACAGCATGGGCTCTGGGCACCCATGCAGCTAACTCCGCCACTGTCCCTGCCTTAGCTAGAGATGGACAAGGGGGAGAGAACAGGACCCTTTAATCAGGCAAGGCTATTATTATGTAGCAGGGATATTTACAATAAAGCTACCAAGATGTCCCCCCCGCTTTTCTATGTCCATATGATTATTGTGGTCCATGTGAGCCAGGTATTCAGGAACGAATAAAAAATAATAAAATAATAATAATAATAATAATAATAATAATAATAATAATAATAATAAACAAACAAACAAACATGTCTTTCAAACATAGAAGCTGGATGATGCCAAGAGATACATCAGTGCCTCCTAACACCCCCCAAAAAACACAAGTTAAGATCCATACATCCAACATTTCAGGAGAGAATTAATATAAGAATGTATTCACGTTAGCATGAAAATTGTTTCTCATTGTTCAGTGAGCTGCTGAGATGGTGCTTCAACAACTGTCCCCTCCTTTGCATGTCTACTTAGAAGCTGCACCGAGTTCCATGGGAATTCATCCCAGGAAAGTAGGTGTAGAACTGCAGCCTATGAACATCAGTTTCTTTTTGAAATGGTCCATTTAATTAAAACAACAGCAGCTCAATAGCTGAAGTTGAACAATACTTTATTAGGACTAACTCAAATGTCTCAAAAGAATGAGCAAGTGTTTGAGTTGCAGAGTTGTTCAGGGCAGATACTTTGAAAAAACACAAGGGGGAGGGGAGGGAAATGGCCCCTTGAAAGGGATTTGTGCTTCTGATATGGTGCATTACATGGTCAGCTTTAAAACGGGGGGCTGAGGGGCTAGCCTGTGTCCCTCCAGATGTTGCTGGACTACATCCCCCACTGGTCCCAGCTAGTATGGCCAATAGGAATGATGGGAGTTGTAGTCCAGCAACACCTGGAGGGACACAGATTAGCCACCTGTTTTAAGAGGCATTGTAAAAGTAAAGGGAGCTGCACCAAACCATAAGGAAAACACACATCCTTATTAGGGCATTTCCATTATTAGGCCTATCTACTGCAAAATAGGGACGCGGGTGGCGCTGTGGGTTGAACCAGAGCCTAGGACTTGCCGATCAGAAGGTCGGCGGTTCAAATCCCCGCGACGGGGTGAGCTCCCGTTGCTCAGTCCCTGCTTCTGCCAACCTAGCAGTTCAAAAGCACGTCAAAGTGCAAGTAGATAAATAGGTACCGCTCCGGCGGGAAGGTAAACGGCATTTCCGTGCGCTGCTCTGGTTTGCCAGAAGCGGCTTCGTCATGCAGGCCACATGACCCAGAAGCTGTACGCCAGCTCCCTCGGCCAATAAAGCGAGATGAGCGCCACAACCCCAGAGTCGGCCACAACTGGACCTAATGGTCAGGGGTCCCTTTACCTTTACCGCAAAATAGTGTGCAAAGTTCAAGTTCTACCATCAGGCTAGATAGTGAACAGAGCAATGGGGTGGTGGGTGAGAAGAAATTTGTTTCTGGCTGATATTGAAACCATGGTGTCTGCAGGGGTTTTAAGTGCTTATGCTTACAATGTTAAGTATATAAACCAGAAAATAACACTTGCAACTGCAAGTATCTTATTTTCCCTTCTTTTAATACCATATTTTTCGCTCTATAAGATGCACCAGACCACAAGACGCACCTAGTTTTTGGAGGAGGAAAACAAGAAAAAAAATATTCTGAATCTCAGAAGCCAGAACAGCAAGATAGATCGCTGTGCAGTGAAAGCAGCAATCCCTCTTTCTGTTCTGACTTCTGGGATAGCTGCGCAGCCTGCATTCGCTCCATAAGACGCACACACATTTCCCCTTACTTTTTAGGAGGGAAAAAGTGAGTTTTATAGAGCAAAAAATAAGGTAATTTAAATTGGGGGGGGGGGGTGACAAAAAAGAAATCTGTACCACCTGAACTTGCTACACCTCTGCTTCTGCAACTCAACTTTATACTAGTGGCTGCAGCCTCTATTTTTATCTCGAGCAGAAAGCCAAGGAGAAATCTCGCCCTTTTAAAATAGCATTCCTGCCACTTCTCTGCAAGAAACACCCTGGTGAAGAAGGCCTTCTTGCAAAGCTACATGTTGTTTGGAAGCAAGGAGAGCAGTGACCCTCTGCCTCTGCCACCTCACCAGCCGCTACTGGGAGGGAGCTTCTCATTGGGATCTCAGGAGATATGCGGCGGGAAGAGGGTCGAATGAAGTGTAGCAGGGGGAGGAACAAGCAAACCTGGGTAACACATGCCTTGCTTGCATTGCTGCCATCTCGGGCTCTTGCCTCCTCCTCCTATTAGGTGTGCATGGTGGTTCTGCAGTTGCATAAGGTGCCAGTCCCTCAGCTTGGCTGGCTTGCTCCACACTGTCAGCTGGCAAGGGCTGCAGCAAATCCAAACCACTGTGAGGGTGCCTCTCTAGCAGGGGCAGGCCCAGCCACTCCTGGTGGGACACGGGAGCAGTGGCAGCGGTGGCGGCACTGCAGTTGCTCTCCAGGCTGTACTTCTGGCCCGCCCACAGGGAAGACAAAGAGCTACCAGAGGGGGGAAGAGGGAGCTGCCTTTCTAGAGCTCCAGCTGGGCAGGAAGGTGGCGGTCCTGAGGATTCTTGGCTCTATGCGATTTTGCATATGCACGCTCTGCCCGAAACCAGATCTACAATATCTGAGAGTACAGCAGCTCAATACACTGCCTGCACTATTACTTCTCATTTTGAACCAGTGGACAACTAACCCTACTAAATGAACAGTTTTGCAAATCGTATACAGTGGTGCCTCGCAAGACGAAAAGAATCCGTTCCGCGATTCTCTTCATCTAGCGGTTTTTTCGTCTTGCGAAGCAAGCCCATTGACGGCTTAGCGGATTAGCGCATTTAGCGGTTTAGCGGCTTATCAGCTTAGCGGATAAGTGGCTTAGCAGCTTAGAAAAAGGGGGGGGGGGGAGGAAAAAAAGTCAGAAAAACTCGCAAGACATTTCGTCTTGCGAAGCAAGCCCATAGGGAAATTCGTTTTGCGAAGCGCCTCCAAAATGGAGAACCCTTTCGTCTAGCGGGTTTTTTTGTCTTGCGAGGCATTCGTCTTGCGGGGCACCACTGTACAATACAGGCCTTCTGAGCCGAATGGTGTCATGCGCTCTGGAATATTGTACCACTTATTGCAGCAGAATAGCTAAGTCTATGCCTTGTAAACAGCGTTGAACGTTGCTGAGCCTGCTTGTGTACTTTTTGGGCAACACTATATTCTACAATATTCTTATATAATACTATTAATGTTTACTTGATTCTTTAATTATTTCCCCCTATGGTTTTAGCTCTTTTTGTTTATATGTTGCTGTTGTTGTTAATGTTATACAGAGAAGCTATAAAATACATGCAGGTAAGGAACAGAGAATCATACCTCCATTTGCAAAGCTTCAGCTAGTCCTCGAAGAGCAAACTTTGTTGAAGAATAAGCAGTATAACCAAACAGTCCAACTTGTCCAGCCTGGGATGACACAAACACAATCCTTCCTCTCCTCCGTTCCTTCATGGTGGTAACTACTGCCCGAGTTGGGTAGACACTACCCAGATAGTTGATAGCCATCAATTGCTGTAGACAAACATATAAGTCGGAGGCCTAGTTAATATATTTTATATTAATGAAGTGTAATATTAATGTAAATGAAATGAAATAACGAAGTGTGATTGCTGCTCTGCAGCTTTAAACTCAAGGCATCGGCAATATTAATACTCATCACCAACAAGTGCAAAATTCCTACTATGGACGATGTTGCTTCATGTTACAAATGGAGTTTCCAAGCTGTAAAATGCTGTGTTATAGTCCATTAACATGCTGGAAGGCAACCACTTGGGGATTCCTTTGATGATGAGCAGTAACCTTTGTGATGTGGTTGCTGTTTTGATTGCCTGTGTAACTCCTGCCGAGAGGACAAGGGTGGCCAAATTTTTAAACTGGGAAACATTGTAGCTAAGTGGTAAAATACATGTTTTACTTGCAGAATATCCCAGATTTGCTCCCCAGCATCTCCAGGATTGAACCCAACTAAAAAAGGGATGGCTAACCTGTGGCCCTCCATATGCTGCTGGACTCCACTTCCACTGGCCCAGCTAGCGTGCATGGCATGTAAGGAATGATGGTAATTGGAGGGCAACAACCTACAGCAGGCCAAAAGTTAGCCTTCTCGGGTATAGAGAACACTGAGCTAGCATGGGAGCAAACGGTTAATATATATAAAGCAATGGAATTATATCCAGTAAATAAAAGGACTTCCGGGTTAGCGCCTCCGGCAATGGCGGAGCTCCTCCGATCAGGAGGAACCAGCTCCGTGAAAAACAGGGTCTGACCGCCACGGCGAAGGCGGAGACCCTTAGAAATCACAGACGGAAGAAGTCTGTGAACCTGGGATTCGGCTGGCACCTTCTGCGCCCCCCTACTCGCGGGGAGACCCCGTATCGGGAATCCGGAGCGACGTGGGGTGAGAGGAGCGGTGCTTGAATCGACCGCTTATTTCACAGAGCGAAGCCGCATTGCTGCTGTCGGAGAGCGCTGACTTTTTTCCTGTAGACAATTGGATTTTAAACAACAACCCGTGAGTAGAACGGGAAATTGAGCTTTTAAATAATTTAATTTGGCACCGAACGGGGAAGGTTCAAACAGGAAGTCCACCTTCCCTTTCTGTAAATAGACTGAAGCAAAGCAGTTGTTAACTAAGGTTTTGGAAAGTCTTACGTAAAGGATTAAAACTCCACTAATTGAAACTATTAATTTTGACCAAGTGAACTTGCAGGAGAAGGTGAAAAATTAAAAATCGAAGCATCACATCTCTGAACCTGGGAACGGCTTGCAAAAAGTCCATCGACGGTAAACAGGACAAATTTGACAGCTAGCTTTAAAAGAAAGACATGGTTTCTATTGTCCGCTTCTGCACTTAAAAAGAAGAAAAGGTAACTGGAAACTGTTACTAATTTACTTTTGGAATTGTGCTGGAAAGGATTGATACAAATGGAGACTGTCTTCCTCTAGAGGGAGTATTGGGACATTGTTACAAGAGTGCAGCTGGGAAATTGGCCTTAAGATAAAGACTGTGAGAAACTAGTTCTGACCTTGAACATCTTAAGAATGTCGGCAAAGGAAGAAGTAGCGTCTGTACTGAATAGGACAATCTATCTGTTGGGAAAGCTGCATAAACAGATAGATGTCATGGCTACTAATATTGATATTTGGGGAACAAAACTGGGAATCAGCATAGAAGTTGACAAGAACCCGGCACAGGAATCTTTCTTAACTGAACAAATTGATGAATTAGAGAAGGAGAAAGTTGCTGTTGTTGAGTACAAAGCAAAACAAGGGGGAGCCTTAACCCTAAAGAGGCAAATGGAGGATTACAACTTGAGGCCTTATATGACTGTAATTAGGAGAAGCCAGTTTTTGAAGATGGGTGCCTGGCCTGATCTGGAAAAGGAAAGGTGGAGAGATCCCCTTATGCAGGGATCAAATGACTTTTGGAATATGAATTTGAGCCAGGAGGAGATTGGAGCTTTGGGGGCCTTTGGACTTGGAAGAATTGTGAAACAAGATTTGGAATACTTTATGGGCCCTAGCTTTAGCTTTAACTATGGAAATCTGGCAGACCTGTCAAGAAGGAATATAAGCATCGTTGGGTTGGAGCTCCCCCGAGATCTGCTTTTTAGCACCAAAGATTATCAAGAAGATCAGCAGAAGGGAAGTGAAGAAGAATTAAGAGCCTCGGATATAAGATCTCCAGGTTGATGGACGCTGGGAGGTTGATGGAACTGACGGCAGGGGCCGGGACCGGGGAGACGGTGGAAGAAAATTGGGAATTAAAAGTGTATATATGGAGATTCTAAAAAAATTTTTTTTAATGAGAGATGGAAAAATCGTGGAATGAATTTTTTATGACCCTAGGGGAAATGTTTTAAGAGATTAAGTTCAAATATATTAGTTTTAATGAGAAATAAGATTAAACAAAGTAAAAATGGATGATTAATTGGTGAAAGAAGAGAATGTTAAATTACAGTATATTAAGATAAATTATTAGGATAAAAACAAAGTTGAAGGATTTGCTGAAATATCTAACTGAACCAGAATACAAAGAGGGGAGGTGTGAGGAGGTCAAGGAAATAAGCTAAAGAAAGAAAGTTATGTAAAGGTTTGATTTGTTCTTTTTTTTTTTTGATTGTATGCATTTTTTCCCTTTTTTGTCTGTTTTCCTTTTTTATCTTTTTTCTTTGATGGGACTTGTTTTTATGTATTGTTTTGCTTTCTTTTTTGGTTTAATTGGGTGTTTTTCTGCTGTTATTTTTTTATTACTCATGTAACCTTTAAATTTTTAATAAAAATCTATTATAAATAAATAAATAAATAAAAATTTAAGACACAACAGTTTACTAATTACATAATCTGCACCGAGTAGAGAACTAATAGAAAATGACATTTGCAACTGCTCTACTTTTATAAAATCACTTCTCAATTTTTTTCCTCTGAAACTAATTAACGGCTTGGTTCGCATGTTACATTAAACCATGTATTGTTTTTAATATTCAGTTGGAAGCCGCCCAGAGTGGCTGGGGAAACCCAGCCAGATGGGCGGGGTATAAATAATAAATTATTATTATATTATTATTATGGTTTATAATGAAAACTGCCCTGTGATCTTTGGATGAAGGGCAGTATAGAAACTATTATGATTATTATTGAACAAATAATGATTTAATAATGTGAATAAGTTGTGTGCTGGCGCATGCTGCTGAAATTATGAGCACTTTGCATCTCCCCTGTCCATGATATGCCAAGGAGAAAATGAGTCATAGCCTAGTTAATCTTTATGTGAACTGTTTACAAGTCAGCCACTGAAGAGACTCTATGGACCAATGTCAACATGAAGCAAACATTTCATTTGAGACGGGCTGAATTAGGGAGCCCCACTTTTGCTGTTATTATTATTATTTATTAAATTTGTATACACTTTTGCAGTTATATAAGTATTCATGAAAAAGTATTATTCCCACATGCTTGTCTACTCTGCACGCTGTGAAATACTCTCCTTTCATGTTTATGTGGTGGTTCATGCAAGTATTACCCAAGGAATGAAAGTTATGTAACAATAGCGTATGGCAAACTTCTCTTTCACAACATACATTAAATGCCTTTCATAATAGATGTTTAAAGGCAGCAAACATTTTTAGACACGATAAATATCTAATAAGAATTATTGGGTCTATGACACAGATAGAAAACATTCAACCCAGTGGAAAACTATGGGGGGATTAGAAAAAAAAATACAGTTAGGTCATTTATTTGAAATGGACAATAAAATGTGCTGCTACAAGTTAGGTAAATTTTATATATAATTTTATCATTCAAAAACATTTCTCAATCTGGTGTGATTTTCTAGGTGCCGTTGAATTAGTATACCAGTACATATTCAAACAGGAGAAGTCAGGCTCACTTACTTCAAACATACTGATGTCAGTATCTTCAAACTTTCCATTAATTGATGTTCCAGCACAATTTACAAGCATGTCAACTGGACCCAACTTCTCTTGAGCCTGGAAAGAAAAAAATAGCAGGTGAGATAACAAATTTGTGTCCATAAATATCACTACTGTCAGCAGAACATTTCTGCAATAAACACTTGCAACTGAAAAATGGGGGGAGGGAGCCAGCTAGGTAAAACCAGTATTTCCTTACCTGTTTAAGGGCCCTTTCCACATTTGCAGCATCTTTGGAAACATCAAGAGAGATACAATGCACAACCTATGTGAATGGAAAAGAAGGACCATATCAATTGATATGTACAGTGTAAAATGGACAAATTTTTAATTCAACAAGTAAACTATTTTGGCAACACAGATAGGAGACATATTTCAACGTGTGCATTGTATGTTTCTCTGCCTTTCACTTTTAGTTGAGAGGAGTGCAGAGTTCCTGTTTTCTACATAAAGTACTGGGATATTATATTGCTTTGGCGTTTGAGAAGAACCAATTAATATTCCAAAGCAATAATATTTAGCTCAGACTTTACAGATGAGCTTTGAATTATCAAATTTAATCCTAATAAGTCAGGATGTGCATTACTTTTTCATGCACTCAGTGAAGAGCCCCTTTGCTCCCTCACTTCATGTAAACGGGGAAGCAAACCTAGCAGCTGCAGTTAAACATAAATTCCCATTAATGTGCAAATAGAGAATTATGGTTAATGGCTTTTAAACAAGTCAGGATTCAAAAGCCAACTGGTTTCACCCCTGGACTATAGCAATGACACTTTGCTATAATTTGTCTAAGGCAGGCTTCCTCAACCTCAGCCCTCCAGATGTTTTTGGCCTACAACTCCCATTATCCCTAGCTAGCAGGACCAGTGGTCAGGGATGATGGGAATTCTAGTCCCAAAACATCTGGAGGCCCGAGGTTGAGGAAGCCTGGTCTAAGGTCTGCAGACATCTGTAGCCTGAACAACCTGTCTAGTCCTTAATAATTCAGCTTCCAATGAATGCTGAAGACGCACCTCCTTACCCTGCCTTTGACATTTGAGGTGTATGTTTTTAGGACCCACCTTATTTTTGTATGTTTAATATTATGCTTAATGTTGTAACCTGTCATTGGAGCTTAGGGTGAAGGGCAGGTAATAACAACAATAATTCCATGTGGATGCCTATTCAATTGAGCTCAATGGGTGGAACTCGTCTAACAAGTCCCATCAGATACAAGTTCTGTGCAAGTTCACTTGTGCAATGGGCTTTTCCTCCCACTCCTGCCCTGCTATGCACCCCCTAAAATTGGCTTGTGTATGGAAGTAGAACCCTCAGAAAAGTGCACAGGAGAGGAGGTGGGGATTGCTCCAACTGGCAAGCTGGAAAGCTAGTGCTTATGGAATATTCAACAACACCGAATTCTTTCCAAAAGAGTGTTCTTCTTCCTCTTCTTCCTTTTGAATTGAAGTCGTGCCATCATTAATGGACACTGTAGTGTTGTAAAAACAACAACTGCACCACACAGTGAAAAATACTTTCCCAATGATAAGTTGCTTAGAAGCGCATTAGGAAACCACACTGCGCTGTTCATCCTTGTTGATGGCTGCTATAGAACAGATTGTAGTCTCATATGAAATTCTTTTTCTTTTCTCTACCGCCACTTAAGTCTTTGTTTTCCATAAAGCATGCACAACATGCCAGGGAAAAAAGAAGTATAGAATCTGCTTTGCATGTAGAACATGAGTCCCTCACATTTTCTGGCAGTGCAGAGATAAATCCTATATGAGATTCTGGAACAGATCCCTATTAGTTAGCATATGCAATACTGAGATAGATGGACCAATGGTATGGTTTCATATATGGCAGCTTCCTATGCCATAAACACAAAATTATTATCTATTAAGACAAAATGAAAGACTGATGTAGTAAAATGTTTAACAACCCCAAGACATTACAAAAGCAAGAGAGAGAGGCACAGGAGAAGACAACGCCTGGGGCTTGCTCTTGTGAGGCTAATTTTGTTTTGTTTTAAGTGTTATGTTTTTGACACATTCATTACATTTTATTAAGTACCAGGAATGGCTCTGAAGACTTGAGCTGAAAAGCAGAATATAAATTCATAAAATAAATTGCCAAAGACCCATTCACATATTGATCTTTAGGGCTTACATGAAATCATCCCTGTGCAAAAATTAGCTCTATTTTAAAAGGCAGATAGCAAAGTCACCAAGAAAAAGATACTGATATCTCAAGAATAAATTAAGATTGAGCCAAATTCATAAAACTGGCATGGTATTTTAGTCATATTTAACTGTAGCTAACAAAGAACTTTAAAATACACTCTTACACCTACTTAGATAATATGAAATGATTTTACGTTGTTGCCAATGACTGATAATAACCTAGAGGCAAGACAAACTTCTTCAGAAGCAGGAATTATTCTTTTAAGAAAAAAGAGAGACCATTAAATATTGCACATCAAGCACATTTTCAGCCTTCTATATTGCAAGTCATGTCACTTTCATGCTTTGTATAAGCTTTTCTATAAAAGAACTGACCCCACCTTTTTCTTAAATTGCAATCAAAGTATTAGCATTATAGCTCACAACACAATAGTACCCAAAGGAGGCCTTTGACTGCAGGATGTGTCTAGGATTACTTAGAATTCTTTAAAACAGAATTTTCAGTTTACCTATGACATGACTATACAGGGCACAATATGCTACTCAATTTTCTCTTATCTACACATTTACTCCATAACTTGTAATTCAAGTACTGCTGCTCTATATTAAGTCAGAGAAAGAACATGCATTTTCTTAACACATTTGAGAGACCTGGTAGAATATAGTCATCTTACCTGCTTATCATTAACTGAGAACTTCTCAATTTCTTTCTTTGCTTCCAATAGGCGGCACTGGAATTAAACAAGCACATTTGGAACATTCTGCTAAAACAATTTAGACAGAACGAAAGCCTTCTAAAAAAATTTGCAGTATAGCAGCAAACATTTAGGTGCTTTATGCATTTAGGAATTGCCATCTTACTTGGTCAATTTACTGCCAATTCTATAAATATTTACAACATTCTGCTTTGGCCAACATAAATTAAATCCACTGTTATACTTTATTCTCAGAAGTTTGCTTTGGCTTTGCCTATATGACATATGCAGTGCCATCCTGTGTATATCTAATTAAGGGTTAAAGCCTTACTATATTCAGTGAGTCTCACTCCTACAGAAGTGTGTATATGACTGTAGCCAACAGGCTATATACCATACAGTTATCCTGCACAAAGACTGAACAATGCGACTTCTGCTCCCCCTCCCTGTACCCTGCAAGGGGGGTGGCCCCAACCCTCCAGAGCACATCTGGGAGGCAGAAGAGATACAGTGGTACCTCGGGTTACAGACACTTCAGGTTACAGATACTTCAGTTACAGACTCAGCTAACCCAGAAATAGTACCTCGGGTTAAGAACTTTGCTTCAGGATGAGAACAGAAATCGCACAATGGCGAGGCAGCAGCAGGAGGCCCCATTAGCTAAAGTGGTACCTCAGGTTAAGAACAGTTTCAGGTTAAGAACGGACCTCCAGAACAAATTAAATTCTTAACCTGAGGTACCACTGTATGCAGAAGTCCTGTTGCACAGGTGGGAATCCTTGCATTAATGGGATGACTTCACTGGATACAACACTTAGTTCTTAGTCTAGCACATCCCAAGATATTAAGTGTAGTGCATTACAAGATAAGTAAAGATTAGTAAAACTTCCCAGTGCACACATGTACTAGTTACAAGAATTCAGGCAGGTAACTGAATTCTTTTAACAAAAAACATTTGTCAGCCTACTGCTGACACCACGCCCTCATGGGACTCTATGCAAACTCCTGTTAAGAAATGGAAGAACTGCAATTCTGGCTATCACTGCTCAAGATAATTTCCCACATACCATTTTAACTTCACACACACAGCCTTGAAGACCAAACTGCAGTTAAGTGTTCTACTTTGGTGGAATTTTTTAGTTGAGCCTCTTGATAGGCTCTTAGCTTATCTGCTGGTTTCTATTATTTTTTTCTTTTACTGCCGCTTGAAAACTAACCAGACAATAAAACAATTTAAATTTTAATGACTTCTATTTTATTTGTAAACTGCTTTGCATTTGATTTTATCATAGAAAGGTGGGCTATAGATGCTTAGAATAAAATAAATGGCAGCTTACAAGCAGCACACCCTCAATCAAAACAATACAGAGAAAAAAAGCTATTTCAGCCTACTTACCAACAAATATTTTATGTATCAGCTAACTGCAAGACTTAAATATTAATCTTGCTTTAAAGCTTGTTGCTTCTCCCAATTCCAAAGATTGGAATTCTATATTTTGTACTCTGTTATTCTAGAAAACTTTAGAAACAATCCAAGGATGGCTTTGAGTGTATTAAGCAGAAGAGAGGGGATATGCAAGTAAATTCCCCTTTCAGATGTTCACAGTAGGAAAGAGTGCAAAAAGTGGGAGTATTCCTTTCTGCTTTGGTGCAATATCCAAGATACTAACAAAGCAGAAAACAATTTTTAAAACATGAATGCTGCTCATATCCCACTTTCCTGAAGAAATGGTTAGAGTGCCTCTGAATCTACAGGCCAGGTGTGAGGAAACTTTGGTGCTCCAGATGTTGCTGAATGACACCTCCCTTTATCCCTGGGCCACTGGCCATGCTTGCTGGAACAGGAGTTGTCATTCAACTACATCTGGAGGAGAAAAGGTTCTCCACACCCCACAACCATAGGTAAATGGTTATAAATGGAATAGCCAATAGAATAAGCAGTTTAGCTTTGGCTTAATACTCTCGCTAACTCAAACACTGTATTCAAACTCTAAAAGTCATTTATTTATTTATTCTGGAGAAACAAATAGGCCCCAATACAGATAAAATTAGTACAGTAATCACTAATTTAACCCCTGTTGCTTTCAAATTTGGTGAACTTTAGTAGGATTGGAGCCAAGGATTTTAACTATTTAATTAAATACTAGGGCTTTAGTTATAATTACTGTTGCTTCAAACCCTTTCATTAACAGCTTCAGGGCATCATAACTGTTAAATAAGCATGCTATAAATTTACCTCATTTCTTGCAATAAGTGTTATAAAAGCCCCTTGCTTAAAGCATTCGATGGCAACGCATTTCCCAATGCCACTGGAACCACCGGTTACCTTTTAAGAGAAGGGGGGGAAGCATAGAGATTAAATTGATAAACTTGACAGCATAGACATTAGAATTATAAGCCTTTTAGAGAAGAGAGTGGTCAAACTCTGGGCCTGTTCACATGTGTGCAATAGTGTTTCCCCTCCGTAAGTAATGAGATGCCTCTTGGTGTCATGTGGACGGCTTCTAATGTTACGACTGTCCACAACTATTGCTTTGAAATTGCCACCACAATCACAAAGTTGCAAGCTGTCTATGGACATCCCAGGTCACTTTCAGCATGGTAACACAGTAAGGATTACTTTTTGGGGGGATAGAGGAAGGCAAATAGGGGGTAGATGCATCTATAAACAAACTCATACCCCTTCAGCTCTGGTATATTACTATATCAAGATCATAATTTAGGTAAATTGGCAATTTAATGAACTCGCCTAAGTTAAAGCACAGGCAGCATAACTTCTACTACTTCTGGATACTTGTTTGCTATGCATCTGGACAGCTCCTAAAATATCGTAATTAATTTTTGTGTGATGGTTCCTGAGATAAATGTACAGATTCTCATCTCTGTTTGCATACAATTGGACACAATTTAAAATAAGATGGCAGAATGAACCTTTCAAAACTGTGCTGATTTTGTTGTTGTTGTCGTTTCTTAGAATGCCCAAGCAGTGCCAGATTTGAGGCTCCTAGTTCAGTGTGTACTTCTTGATCCAGTTTTGCACATGCTAGATTATCAATTCCTGTACAATGTCCAAAACATGATAGAACATGGTACGGGCAACTTCTAGGATAAAAAAGGTTCTTCACTCGATGGAAAATCCAATCAAAAACGCACAAGTGGCAAAATCTTTCATTCCTGTAAACAAGCAGCCTTTCAGTATCATTTCTCAAGAAGACCTCTTCTCCCTCACTATTCAAGTCTAAAAAATAATATTTTCTCATTTCAAAGGCAGCACATATGTTATTTTAAATTTTATTTAAAAAGTATATACCGCTTAAACTTTCAAGGAAATTCACCAGTGGTTTCACAGGCTAAAGCCATAAGAACAAATGACATCCTTTGCTGGAGTCCTTCTTATGGGAAGAATTGTGTGTCTAGAAATATCTCACTCGTACAACTGCTTTAGAAGAGCTTGTATGTTGATACCAGGTGAATTAGTCAGAATTAGGAATGCTTGGCTAGAACAACAAACAAAAATGGTTTCTTCTGCTGCAACAGCAATGATGAGAATGAGGCTTTGCATTTCCATACTTGGGTATAGAATGTCCATTTAGAAACCCTGGAAGATAAGTTCATAGATCCACAAGCCCAAAGGAGGGTTTGTGAGTGTGATTTGGTGCAAGGATACAGAAGGATGTAAAAAATGTCCCATTAAAATGCAAATATGAGGTTTGTTACAGAGCAATTCTTTCCTACGCAGACAAGAAGTTCCAGTTCGTTTCCACCACACTTCCTAGTGGCAATAGCGGTGTTGATGTTGCTAGTAAGAAAGGAGTGCAGTTTTATGTCCACAAAAGAAGATAAGTGCTTGCAGGGCCAGTTTCAGCCCTAACAAAAGGCAGTGGAAGAATTACAGGATATAGCATGAAGGAATGAGAGACGGTGCATGAGAAGGTGCATGAGAAACTGACCTGCATTGTGAACCCTTTGGATAGAAGGATTATGGATAAAAGGATTACCTTTAAACATGATTGCTATACCCCTCCAAGTTCTGATAGATGTAAGGCTTATTTGCTATTAGGCAACTTTATCACAAATGATTCTTCTTCTTTGGCAATCACTCGTAGCCGAGTAGGATTGTCTTCCAAGAACACGGTCTTAACAGTGAGTCCGTAAGTGACTGTGGAGGCCAATTCTGGATCCACGTGTCCTTCCACAGTGGGGACATATGTTTCCGGGCGGGAGTTGATCACAGTGAGGGTTTCCCAAGTGTGCCTTCCTTTTAGCATGTTTCGTCTTGAGTACCATATGTCTAATCATAATATCATATGATTAGACATATGATATTAGTACGTAAGCTGCTCCGCATGCTAAATAATTCTTCAAACCAACTAAAAATCTTGCATATTCTTTTATCAGCTTAAAGTAAAGGTAAAGGGACCCCTGACCATTAGGTCTAGTCTTGACCGACTCTGGGGTTGTGGCGCTCATCTTGCTTTATTGGCCGAGGGAGCCGGCATACAGCTTCCGGGTCATGTGGCCAGCATGACTAAGCCGGTTCTAGCGAATCAGAGCAGCGCACAGAAATGCTGTTTACCTTCCCGCTGGAGCGGTACCTATTTATCTACTTGCACTTCAACGTGCTTTCGAACTGCTAGGTTGGCAGGAGCAGGGACCGAGCAACGGGAGCTCACCCCATCGCGGGGATTCGAACTGCCAACCTTCTGATCGGCAAGTTCTAGGCTCTGTGGTTTAACCCACAGGGCCACCCACGTCCCTCTTTGTCAGCTTACTTATGCAATAACTCCATGTCAAGTACCAGCAAGTAGCAAAGGTCAACTCAGAATCCCTATTCTTCAATTTAGCAAAGACAACATTCTCCTGACACCAGATTCTTCCATTGCACACATGGAACAAAATTCCTCAGAAAAAGAGAAAATAAAAAGATAGGCGCAAGAAAGGAGAAATTCAGTTAAGTGTCCAGACACAGCCAAACCTAAAATGGCAAAGACCTGCTATAAAATGTTTAAATTGCTTGGCTGTAAGTCCACTATTTATGTCATTTACATAAGTTTCATGAACAACATGCTTCACACCATCATTTGTGCAGATTATAAACAAAGAACCAATAATGAATTTGACTCAGATTAAGCAATTGCTCCAACATCAAGAATCTCTGCACATGTCTCCATCTACATAACATGATGTCATTTGTCTACTCATGGAATTGTTCCTCTTAAAATAAATAGTACAAATCATGCTTCACATATAGAGCTTCATTTTAGGTATGTGATTGCTGTGAAGTGACATGTATCCACTTCTCTACTGTCCAGAGAAGGTACCAGCTTACGTATCTGTACGGGGTATGAATTATGGTGGCAAGCTCCCCTTGGATCCTCTCCACTTTAAAGGAGAATATAAAAATATAATTTAGGTAACTTCTGTAAATTCTGTAATCTAGTTTAAATTTTGCTATCTTGCTTTGCAGTGCTATGGTCTAATGTAATAAAATGTACCGTATTCTATGGTGGCCAAAGGGGCACAGGGCACAACTAAGAGCAACTGCTGGGGGGATGAACTGGCTTGAACCCAGACTTTCAACTACATTAGGGTAGACATCTGTATCTGTGGCCCTCCAAATGCTGCTGGACTTTAGCTTTCATCAGCCTCTTCCAGCATGGCCAACGGAAACCGTAACCCAGGAGCTACACGTTCTTAATCCTCTATTCTCTCAACAGAGATAATATCTATATTGTAAACTCCCGAATTCCACCTCCTTTTGTTAGTAGGCAGTACTGAGAATAACACATTAAGACAATCGGCACAATTTTGTATGTGATTGTGTCCCTTTAAGACAGGAAAGAGGAACCAGTGCCCCTCCACATGATGCTGGAGTGTGGGCCACAGGTTCCCCACCCCCTACCTTAAGACCAACTAGTATAGCTCAGACCAAGGTCATGGGTTCAACCCCTGTATGGGTGCATATTTCTGCAATGCAGGGGGTTGAACTAGATGATCCTCAGAGGTCCCTTCCAACTCTATGAGTCTATGAAATGTATATGGTACCGATTCCAAGCAGTAGCATTCTTTCTTTTCTTTTTTAAAATGCCATTCAGTTTGCAGCACACACTACTAAACCCATAAATTGAGATTACGCCTTGTTTAATTCAAGATTTCCAGCCCACATTTCTTTTCCCAGGAGATAAAACAGATATATGAAAGAGAGGAAGATCTTATTTAACGATTTCTTTTTTTTTTTTTTTTTTTGGGGTGCCACTAGTCTGCTTCTAAACAGGAGCATCTATAGACAGGAAAGGGAAATCTAAAAGATAACCCAGCTCGTTCTTAATATTCCCTAATTGTAAACAATGGCACCCCCCCCCTCAAAAAACAAAAAACCACGTCTTTTGCTTCAGGCTAAACATAACCCAGACCTTCCACACCCTTTTCTAATTACTAGTCAAGCGCTACATCCCTGAATCCCCCTTTTTCCTCCTTTTTGGAGGTGGGGGGGGGGGAAGGAGACAACATCTCTCCTCAGCAACGGTGTTAATTTTGCTTGCGCAGTTTGAACGGGGAAGAGGGGGTTTTTTTTGTGGGGGGGGGGAGCTGCTATTTCCTTCTACACTGAGATACACAGATCAACGTATGGAAATAAAGGTTTGGAAGGGCAGGAGGATGTCGCGTTTCTATACCCGCTGCCCTCCTCCCCGCAAAACCGCCCCAGGAAACCTCGGCTGGGCTCTCACCACGACGTGGGCGCCAGACAGCGGCATGGTCTTCGGGCTGCTTACGGGCAGCACTGTGTAGAGCAGCAGCAGGAAGGCCAGGACGACGACGACGACCCCGGCGGCCGCCGCCAGTAGAACCGCCCCGGACATCTCTGCGACGGAGTGAGAGGAGCGGAGCACAGCGGGAAAGAAACGGTGGACGGAGGAGAGAAAGGACCACGCCAACCTACTCCGCCGACAGCCCGCCGCCGACTGACTCGCTAACCCTGTCCGAGCTTTAGAGAAGGCATTCAGAGGAGGGGAGGCGGGCTCCGCTTCGCGATTGGACAGCGGGAGCGAAGGCTCGGCGACGCTTGGCTGCCTGGAGCCCGGAGGGCGGGAGAGAGCGCGCGGGTGACGTCTTCGGTCGGGGATTGGCCTTCGCGACCTTGGTTGAAGGATGGGCCGGCGAACCGTTGAGGGGCGGGGGCGCGCGCGCGCGCGCGCGGGAGGGAGCGGTCGTGAGGGAAAAAAACGGCCGCTGGTCGTACGGTCTTTTTCTTCTTCCGCTCGCTGTTGCATCGGTTTCCCGCCGGCGCAGCTGCGTGGAGATGGCAGAGATGTACAAAGCGACCGCAGCCCGCCTTGCTAAATTATTATTATTATCATCAGCATCATCATTATTATTAATAGTGGTATTTGTATAATGCCGCCCTCCACCCGAAGATTACAGGGCGTAAAAAAAAAAAGGAGGCAAAAAGGGAACGCAGATTACCTCACAAAAGCAAAAAAAAAGCCAATAACACACGCACAAACACGTTTAAAAGGGCATAGAAGCCCTGTTACTCAGATGCAGAACTGGGCCTTGGTAATCACTTCAGCCTGAAACTGATTCTCTTGTTTACTCATATAGTAAAAACAACAACAACGTCATAGGTTGACACCTATGTCAGAGGTGCATGAGGTGGCAGCATGCCCTTGAAAAAGCTGCTTTACCTCTGAGTCAGCACCCAAGGTATCCAGGTCTCCATGTGCCTGTAATGAAAGCCAGATGAGGCATCTGCCTCAGGCAGCAGGATCCACTGGGCCAGCAGATCCTGATGTAGGTCTTTGCCACCACATGAATTCTTTTTTCCACACCGCCCCCCGCCATTCCCCTGCGAAGTGGTTCCGGTTAAACAAATAGCAAATAGCAGGCAGAACTTCCTCTAACTAGGGCTTTACTTCGCGTGTAAACAACAATGAGCGGGTGACAACCTCGGCACACCCACGACTAAACCTGCGCAGAAAACTTCCTATCTCCGTCACTCCTCCCTGGCAATAAGTTTATTAAATTTGTATGCTGCCCTTTGTCCAAAGATTCACAGGGCGCTTCGGATCAGATCTGGTAAAGAGTTAGAAACTGTGCCACTAAGAAAAAAACCCTATGCCAACGCTAAGGCTGAGGTTCAAAGAAGCAGAGAACTAAAAAACACATGGGTGAGGTTCAAAGAAGCAGAGAACTAAAAATCACATGGTGGATAAAAAAAGCTCAAGAGATCCAGCACTTAGCCGACACTCATGATGCACAGAGTTTCTTTAAAGCCACAAAGACCATCTACGGGCCAATAAATCACTGTACTACACTTCTAAAAGATAAAGAAGCTATTGCACTACGCTGGAAAGAACATTACTAACATCTCCTTAAGCCCAACTCCCCCGTAGCTGCTGAGGTCCTCTCACAAATTCCACAAAACCAAGATAGAGATGAGCTTGCAGTATCTCCAAATCTGGGAGAGTTGTGTACAGCTATTAACCAAATGAAAAACAACAAAGCCAGCGGACCTGATGGGATACCTGCCAATGTCTTAAAAATGGGTGGAATTGAACTTACACAACAACTTCACAAGCTCATTAAAAAAATCTGGGAGAGAGAAGAGATCCCAGCAGATTTTGGGGATGCCAAAATTATCAATCTCTTTAAAAATAAATAAGATAAATGCAGAGAGCAAAACCAACCCCTGTATATGGCGTTTATTGATCTGACTAAGGCTTTCAGCACCGAAAATCATAATGTCCTGTGGACTGTCCTTCTAAAAATTGGCTGCCCAGATAAATTTGTGAACATCAATCAGCTGCTCCACGATAATATGACAGCAACAATCGCAGATAACAATGGCTCTCAAAGTGAACCATTCACAGTGGGATCAGGTGTTAAACAGGTGTTATTAGTGTTATTGCCCCAACTCTATTCATTATTTTCATTGCCTTTGTCGAAGGGAAACTCCCCACCGGAGTAGAAATCATATATCAAACACATGGAAAGCTCTTTAATCTGAGCAGGCTGAAAGCAAAGAGTAAGGTTACCATAATTTCCGTCATAGAGATTCAGTATGCTGATGACATTGTAGTGTGTGCACACTCAGAGGATGACCTCCAAACCATCCTAAATATATTTGCAGAAGCTTACAAAACTTACGAAACTCAACATCCAAAAAACCAAAGTGCTGCACCAACAAGTACAAAATAACCCCTCTGCAGCACCACAAATCCAACGCAATGATGTAACGTTGGAAAATGTCAATCACTTCTCCTACCTGGGCAGTTATTTTTCCACAAGGGCCAAAATTTGTGCCAAAATCCAGCATCGCCTGAGCTCTGCAAGTGTGGCTTTCTCCCGACTGAAGTGCAGTGTTTGAGGACATTCACAGGGAAACCAAAATGCTTGTTTATAAAGCTATTGTAATACCAATCTTACTGTATGCTTGTGAAACATGGACCACTTATAAATGCCATCTCCAACTCCTCGAAAGCTTCCATCAACGGTGTCTCTGAAAAACTTTACATATCCACCAATGGAAGCGAAGGCTCAGAAAAAGCTCAATATGGAGGCCAAATGGCCGAAATATTGGGAAATTTTGGAACAAGAAGGAGACAGATTAAAATTGCAGAGTTATGAAAAACTAAAAAACAAAGTGCGAGATTGGCTTCATTATTACCAAATAATGGAGGCCTATAATTTGGACAAGAAAATTGGTTTTCAGGTGGAAAAATCTAAACTGGAAACAGAATTGTTAGAACCCAAAACTAAGAATTTGTCGAGAATGTATAACTTGCTGTTGAAATGGAATACTCAGGATGAAACGGTTAAATCTGCAATGATTAAATGGGCACAAGATGTTGGACATAATATCATGATGGCTGACTGGGAACAGTTATGGACCACAGGTATGAAGTTTACGGCATGCAATGCCTTAAGAAAGAATATAATGAAAATGATATACAGGTGGTACATGACACCAGTCAAGCTTGCAAAAATCTATCATTTGCCCGATAATAAATGTTGGAAATGTAAAGAGACTGAAGGTACATTCTTTCATCTTTGGTGGACGTGCCCAAGGATTAAGACTTTCTGGGAGATGATCCATAATGAAATGAAAAAGGTATTTAAACATACCTTTCAGAAGAAACCAGAGGCCTTTCTCCTGGGCATGGTCGGCCAATTGGTGCCAAAGAAGGACAGAACTTTTTTTATGTATGCAACAACAGCAGCAAGAATACTCATCGCGAAGTATTGGAAGACACAAGATTTACCCACCCGGGAAGAATGGCAGATGAAAGTGATGGACTATATGGAACTGGCGGAAATGACTGGCAGAATCCGAGACCAAGGTGAAGAGCTGGTGGAAGAAGATTGGAAAAAATTCAAAGTTTATTTACAGAAACATTGTAAAATTAAGGAATGTTAGAAGGTTGTTGGAATGAAGTAATGTGGTTTTAGCAGAAATGATATAAAGGATTAGGTTAAAATTGATTTATTAATTGGTGAAAGACGAGAATTACAGTATATTAAGATAAATTATTAGGATAAAAACAAAGCTGGAAAGGATTTGCTGAAACATCTAATTGAACTAGAATACAAAAAAGGGAGGTGTGAGGAGGTCAAGGAAATAAGCAAAGGAAAGAAAGCTATGTAAAGGTCTGATCTGTTGTTGTTTTTTTAATTGTTTGTGTGTATTTTGTATGTCTTTGTTATTTTTCTTTTTTATTGTTCTTTTTTGTAATTTTCAAAACTTGAATAAATATTATATATATATATAAAAGAAAAACTTTACACATCACTTGGGAAGACAGGTGAACTAATATCAGTATACTGGAAGAAGCAAAGATCACCAGTGTTGAAGCAATGATTCTTCAACATCAACTTTGTTGGACTGGTCCTGTTGTGCGGGTGCCTGATTATCATCTTCCAAAGCAACTACTCTATTCTGAACTTAAAAATGGAGAGCGTAATGCTGGTGATCAACAAAAGAGGTTTAAAGACTGTCTCAAGGCAAATTTTTAAAAATGTAGTATAAACAATTGGGAAACACTTGTCTGTGAGCGCTCCAATTGGAGAACAACCTTTACCAAAGGTGTCATGGGTTTTGAAGACACTCGAACTCAGGATGAAAGGGAGAAACGTGCTAAGAGGAAGGCATGCTTGGCAAATCCACACTGTGATCAACTCCTGTCCAGAAACCAATGTCCCCACTGTGGAAAGATGTGTGGATCCAGAATTTGCTTCCACAGTCACTTACGGACTCATTGTTAAAACCGTGTTTATGGAAGACAATCTTACTCGGCTACGAGTGATCACCAAAGAAGATCAGATCTCTCCTCACCTGAAATCTTCATTTCCAGCAATGGACAGCTCCATCTTTTCAGTATGCTACCTAACAAACATTGGAATATTTGGTGAAACTTCATAGAATCAGAGTTGGAAGGGAGCCCCAAGGGGTCATCTGGTTCAACCCCCTGCAAAACAGGAATCTCAACTAGATCATACATAGCTTATGCTTATATCTGTTGTAGTCATCAGGAAAGAGGGCACATGTGTTTGGAAGATTCTGCAATTAGCTTTAATTAAACATGAATATGATAACCACAAGAGGCACTTGCAAGATAGTAAAACATGGGGAAAAACCATAAAAATAGGGCAGTGAGCTGCAACACCCACTTCCCCGTACACAAACACACCCACACTCCCATATGCTTATATCATTATATTTTGAAGGATTTTAATTGTAAACTGCTGTAGGATCCAATTTCGCCTGATAAATGAAAAATGAAAAAAGATGCAGGTTCCACCTGTCAAACAAAATTTGACACACCCACTCCTTCAAGCTGCTGAGTGAGGGTGTTTTTCTTTCAGCGACTGGACCTGAACCTGACCTTTAAAAAATCACCTGGCCATTTTGAACCACAATTAGTATTTATTTGTTTAAATATTTATATAGGCCACACTAATAAGAATATTGCCATCAAGGCAGTAGTAGCCACCTGTGCCACTCTGGCTTTGATTAGCACTTGGTGCAAAGTTTGGTTAAACTAGGCCTAGGAGAATGTGACTTGTGTAAAGTAGTGGAAGGGAGGAATTTTAATTGGAGCAGTGGTGGTGGGGTGTGTGGCTTTATCAAACCCTTTCCATCTCCTCTGAGCTCCAAAAGTGAAGTTGAGGCAAGATGGGGATATGCTGAGCATTCACATCTACTCTACCATTGCTTGGCATGGACCACATTCCAAGATTCAGGTCATTGCTAGTCATGTCTAATACAACCCTGATTCCAAATACAGTAGCCCGAGCAAGCAAATCCTACCCATTGTTCTGGCAAGCCAGTCTGGCAAGCCAAACAAAAAATGGGTTGTCTCTCCTTCCTGTATAGCTAAGGATGCAATTACTATGCTCACTTTCCAGGGAAAAGGGCCCAGTTAGATATCACCTGGCACAAAGGAAGCCATAGGAAGCTGCAAGTTTGAGTAAATGAAGAGTAAGAGGGTGTTGCTGCTTAACCCTTTCCCCTGTAGACAATTTGCTGCTGCGAAACCTCTCCCAGCTGTTTTTCCAACCCAGTTAAATCATATTATAGGGTATTTTTTTAAAAAAAATGGAAATATGAAACTCCCATATGTGGTAATACCAAATTAATGAAAATACATTGGTACCTTGGGTTACAAATGCTTCGGGTTACAAACTCCACTAACCCGGAAGTAGTACCTCGGGTTGAGAACTTTTCCCCAGGATGAGAATGGAAATCATGTGGTGGCGGCAGCGGGAGGCCCCATTAGTAAAAGCGCGCCTCAGGTTAAGAACGGTTTCGGGTTAAGAACAGACCTCTGGAATGAATTAAGTTCGTAACCCAAGGTACCACTGTATTGGTGAAAGTAGTAAATATCAAAGAAATAATTGTCATTATTGATAACTATAATTCCTTCCCCCAAAGCTCCCCTCCAATATAAAGGTAAAGGTACCCCTGACCATTAGGTCCAGTTGCGGACGACTCTGGGGTTGCAGCAGCAGCGCTCACCCCGTCACGGGGATTCGAACCACCGACCTTCTGATTGGCAAGCCCTAGGCTCTGTGGTTTTTAGACCACAGCTCCACCCACGTCCCTCCCCTCCAATATACTTTTCAGGCAATACTTTATCTGGAACTGTGATGTTCCTCCTTGAAAGAAGGAATAGTCAAATTACTTTTAAAACATGGTGATAATGGCAGCAAATCAGTTCACCACCTTAAATTGAAGGAATTAATACTATTCTAATACTGCAGGAATCCCCGTGACAGGGTGAGCTCCCGTTGTTCGGTCTCAGCTCCTGCCCACCTAGCAGTTCGAAAGCACGTCAAGTGCAAGTAGATAAATAGGTATTGCTCCGGTGGGAAGGTAAACAGCGTTTCCATGCGCTGCTCTGGTTAGCCAGAAGCGGCTTAGTTATGCTGGCCACATGACCCAGAAGCTGTCTGCGGACAAACGTCGGCTCCCTCGGCCTATAGAGTGAGATGAGTGCCACAACCCCAGAGTCGTCCGCGACTGGACCTAAGGGTCAGGGGTACCTTTACCTTTAATACTGCAGGTGTAAGATGATTTTGGATTTCATTCTCCGTAAACCACCTTTTGGGAATTACCTAACTAAAATGTTGCAGAAATTGGTAATTGCTGCAAAACCCCTAACAAATAGTTATTCAAGCAAATGGAATCAGAACATGAACATTATTTTATTTTGGATTTTAAACCGTTACAGAAGAGCTTTGACTGATGACCTACGGTCTCCATGATATAAGTGCCAAATGTTCTAAGAGTGCACACATCATAACATGAACACAAGGTGAAGCTCAACATGTCAAAACCAAGTCTCAAATCCACTTGATTTTGAAAGCAGATATAATGCAGCAGGCAGTAGAAGCAAGCAGTAAGAAAGTAGGTATGGAAAATGTTGGGTCTACACAATGCATATGACAGTAAAGAGTTCAGTGCTCTGAAAAATGTCAATAAATGAAAAATGAAGCACTGCAATTATAGAACTATAAAAAGTAAAGTGCAGTTTCAAAGATGTGTTCTCAAAAATGTCTTTGAGTAGATTTCAGAATATCATTTGAATTGTATTTCTGAGCATATTCAAAAATTAATGTAACAAATATTTTAACATATAAAGCTGCCCAAAAGGGAAAAAAACTAAAGAAACATAAGCTAGTGTTGTATTGCAACTTTTTACTTCATTCATAAGCAAATTTCCACCAGTCCTATGATTTCAGAAAGTACACAGAATATGTACAGAAAAACAAAACCAAATCTCATGAGAGTAACCATACAGTACTTAATAAACTCAGAAATCTTGTAAAGCACAAAGCATCTACAAGGTATAATTCTATTAACAATAATGCAATGTGTTACATTATTGATTATCACTTGTCTACAACAGGGGCAAACTTACAAGGCACAACTCAGTGCTGTGACCGCAGTGTTGTAAGTTACATTCAGGCACTTCTCTAAGATGAATAATTCTTAGCAAAGGCCTTGGGAGGCGGGGAACCCATATGCACTACCCCTATACTGTGTTTAAAGAAATGTCAACCCATTCCCAATATAGTTATTGAACTAATAAGCTAGACATTTGTAGGTAGACTCTGAACAAGACCAACTTCCCTTGGCACCTCAGAGAGGTTTGCTACGCCGTTCCCTACTTGGTCCCAGAATTTCTTTGCAAATGAGTCCAGAATTATCCTTCCCTCAATGAATGGCTTGCTAAAATTTGGTCTGCAGGGTTGTCCATGGATTCTTACCCAACAGAAACGTTCCATGAAAACAGGAGGGGGGAGGAAACGTTCCTCCAAAATATTTATTTATTTTTTAAGCTATTTTCTGGTAGGTTGCACAGTGACAGGTGTCTATTGGTGTTAAAAACAATGCTTGCTGCTTTTAAGGCAATGTCTGAATACCACACAGCAGAAAACAAAAGACAAAGTACCAGTTCAACATTACGCTCAGTTAAGTACTGGCCTTTTTAAAAATGCAAGTTCTTCTTTCTCACTTCCCAACCCCAATTTCTTTCGCTATTCTTTATAATCAACTCCCATGTAACTACATATATTACCAAATGCTGCATAATTTCAAATGGAGAATTTCTTTGCAGACAAAATTGACTGACGCTGAAAACACCAGGCAATCAATGTATCTTCTGCGCAACTTGTTTTGTTTTTTAGGCTGGGGTGGGGAACCTGTAACCCTCAGATATAGTTGAACCACAACTTCAATCATTCCTGACCATTGCCAATATTGGCCAGGTCTGATGAAAGCTGAGAGTTCTATGACATTTGGAATGTCACAAATACCCCATCCCTGTTTTTGGTCTATAGGAGTTTTATAATATTGATAAACTAGGACTAGTATAAATTACCTGAAATCCAAACTTTAAAAACTGCAATAGCTAAAGGGGCTGTTACATGTTAAAGTGTTTTCACCACGTTTTCTTCCTTCTTCGCCACAAGATCCCAGTATCATGCTCTCAGAAGAAGCCATTTAATAGATATTTCTGGAAAGTGATAATATAAAAGCTCAAGGGTCCTTGCAAATGGCTCATCAGTTCATATGGAAAGGAAGGAAGGCGCAATTCATTTATTGGCAATAAAGAGGCAAGAATTCCAAATAAAGAAATTTAGGGTCTCAATGGTCTTTGGATTAGCCTTCCTGTCCAAAATCTTCTGTGAACTTCTTTAGTTTTTCCAGGTCATGTTCATTCACAGTGGGCTTTGTGCTGGCTAATGACCTCAGCATATCCGCCTGCCACACAGAGAAAAGCAAACAGTCAAGAGCCAAATATTTCTCCATGTAAACAAACTATGTGCAATTAAAAAGAAAAGTCACCAACATACATTTGCCAACTTCACAGCTCAATTACACAATAGAGGGGGGAAATATAAGAAGCAGCCATGAAGATACAGAAGCAGCCATGAAGATACAGAAGAGCCAACACATTTCTATATATATTTTACCAATCATTCATGTGACAAAGATGGAAGCTTAGCAATATTATTAAGCAACCATGATACTTGAGACCAGGAAATCTATGTCACCACACCTACTTTAAATTACAGGTAGTTAGACCCATGCATGTCAATTACTGCTTGACAACACGATCCTATGCATGTTTACTCAGAAGCATGTTTAATGTAAATCACCCTGTGATCCTTGGATGAAGGAAGGTAAATAAATTGATAATCAATCAAATCTAATCTAATCTAATCCTGAATAAGTGTTTATGAAAAGTGTTCACAGAATGACTTCTGGGACTTGCGAAATGACAGCATAATGGTAAGAAAGTGAATGAACACTTCCTCGCACACTCCAAGGGTTGGGAACAGATATGAGAACAGATCAACTTCATTATTCAATGCATTTAATGTATATAACAACTATTAGAGCAATCATGTAAAGCAGATCAATATTGTCCTCATATTGCCAAAGGGCTAAGGGCATGTGCTGACCTAACAAATTCATGGCTGCGGCAACCCAGGTACCAGCTCTGTCCCATAGCTACTAGGCCACACCAATTCTTGACATGACAGAATCACGACAATTCCACCATCACTCACCTGCAGAATCAGCATGCATTTGCCTTTTGAAGCCTGTAATTGTTAGGAACCCACATTAAAGTACAGGGCAAGTTATTAAGTTTTGATCCTCCAAGTGATATAACTATTTATACCCAATGAATCTTGAAGCCTCATGGGTAGGCAACAATGTAGGTTAAGGTGTTCACCCTGACCCCCATTCACCGTATTTTTATATTTATCTCCTAAGGATGTTCTTTGTTATTTTTTAAACGGACATAACAAACCCTTTCGTAAACACAACATACACAGATTTGTTAGAGGAATTCATTACTATTGGATGACTAAAGTACCAGACGGAACCATGAGATTTTGCCAAAAAAAGGTACCACCAGCAAGTTTAGACTTGTTAAAGGGTATAATCCCAGAAACAATATCCACCATATGCCTGCCCGCTGAGCAAAGGTTTAGGAAGGAAAATGAGAGCAAATTATGCGTTATGGGCATAAACAAGCTTTCATTTCCCTTGACCACTGGACAGGTTGTGGGAAGCAGACTTTGATGTAATGAAGTCATTATTCAAAAATACTTGCAAGCCTTCCTCTTTTGAGAAAGAAAGACTCAAGAGAAATTACAAAGCTTGTTGGGCACATGGATTTTTGTCAGTGAGCCCCATACGGGATGTAACTTTTATGCTAGTTGAAAGAAAATGCAAAAACTTCACAGATACTTAGAAGCAGCAAGCAACTTTTAGAGCCTTTTCTTTTTTAACTCATTTGCAGTTCAGCAGATTTCCATTTATTCCCTACATTCCCTGACAAAAATGGCAGTAAAAGATTGGTAACAATAAAATTCACAATACAAAATAATTCACAGCAAAGAAAGCAATGATAACAATAAAACCAGCATGCTTGCTTGTTTGCAGTAAGCCATTGTCTGGCTTACCATTAATGGAAAACCAGGTCAATAAGGTGGCTGTCCTAATATTAAATGTTTGATTGTTATTATGATGTTGCTAATCCATATCACTTAAGAATAACTTGACAACAAAATATGGCAGTCAAGAGCCACAGGTATTCAGTAAGCCCAGGAAATAGGACACTGGTTTAATTATAAGGCTGTGACCTCTGGCAGAGCTAGTCCAAGGCAAAAACATCCATAGCAAAACAAAGACTAACCATTGCAACAACAGGCTCCAGTAGTTTATCCCCTGGCACATCCATCCACGTCATTTCAATGGCACTTGGTTCTCCCGGAGAACATGGAGTGAACAGATCTACTTGAACGTTTGGATCAGACAGTGATGGTCCTTTCACCTTTGGAAGAAGCAAAATTTCTCAGTTGCAGGAGTAAATGCATTTGGAGGTTCTGTCAAACAAGGTCAATGGTAAAAGGCATACCTGTTTAACAGGAAACAAATGAACAAGGATGTTTTGTTTTGTGAATCTAGGACATAAGTGGCATCCTGTGCCAAAGGAATGTGACTTTATAGCAAGCTTGAAAGAACAAGAGAACCCATAGACGTAATTATGTGGCATAATTAAGCTTATTTTCCCTGTTTACTTCGCCAAGTTTTAGACCCTAACCCACATCTATGGAAAGGCAGGGTTGCACCTGTACTTATAGTATGCCTTAAGAGTAGCACTATGTACTTCTTTAGACTTGGCTATTGACATACAGTGGTACCTCGGGTTAAGAACTTAATTCGTTCTGGAGGTCTGTTCTTAACCTGAAACTGTTCTTAACCTGAAGCACCACTTTAGTTAATGGGGCCTCTTGCTGTCGCTGCACCGCCAGAGCACGATTTCTGTTCTCATCCTGATTACGATTATGATATCTTTATTGTCATTGTCCCTTGCGGAACAATGAAATTGAAAAACTACATAAAACTACATAAAACTACCGCAAAACTACATAAAAACTACATAAAACTACATAAAACATTCAAAACCCCCTAAAAACTCTAAAACCCCATTTTAAAATACACTATACTACAGAGACCCCTAATGCTGCGTTTAGAACCAGAATTGCATTAGCGTAGAAACTGTTTCTCAGGTGGCTAGTCCTGGCCTTTATAACCCTATACCTTCTTCCAGAAGGCAGAAGCTGAAAGAGATCATTTCCGGGGTGCATACTATCATGTGCTATTTCTGCCGCTTTCTTATGGCACCTGGCAGCATATAGTTGATCTAAGGTGGGAAGAGTGCACCCAATAATTCTCTCTGCAGTCTTTACAACCCTGGATAGCATTGTTTTTTCCCTGGCCATGCAGCTCCCAAACCACACACACAGACCATAAGTTAGTACGCTCTCCACAGTGCAATGGTAAAATGCCATCAACAGGTCCTTTGAGAGATTGTTTTTCCGGACGATTCTCAGAAAATATAACCTCTGCTGTGCTCTCTTCACCAGGTCTTTGCTGTTCTCTCCCCAGGTTAGGTCGTCTCTCAACTCCATTCCCAGAAATCGAAACATCAAGACCTGTTCCACGCACTTCCCCTCAATAATAAGAGGCTGAATATTCAATTTACATTTCCTAAAGTCCACAATGATCTCTTTTGTTTTCTTTAAGTTAAGGAGTAAGTTGTTTTTCCTGCACCACTCCCCCAACTGCTCAACTTCCTTCCTATAGGCCGCCTCCCCCTCTTCAGCAGTAATTAAACCAACCACCGTTGTATCATCTGCGAACTTAATGATCTTATTACTAGGGTATTTGGGGGCACAGTCAGCTGTATAGAGCGTTGATGTATAAGTTTCTAGATCTTGATGGTCGAAGATATTCCAGTCGGTCTCCTAGAAACAGTCCTGCAGTTGCCGAGAGGCTCCCTCAGGCCACACCGTAACCATCCGTGTTTGTATCTGGCCTTGTTTCCTGAGGGGTGTGTATACTGGTGTCAGAAGCAGGGACACATGATCTGAACCACCGAGGTGTGCCAAGGTATTGACCTCATATGCCCGTCTAATGTTCGTATACACCTTGTCAAGAGTATTTTCTCCCTTGTTTCACACTCAATGTGCTGATGGAATTTTGGGAGTACTACCCTCACACCTGTGTGATTGAAGTCCCCCGCAATAATGTGCACCGCCTCCGGGTATCTACTCAATTTAGCATTGATGTTTTCATGCATATTACTCATGGCCCTGCATGCATTTGCAGTTGGTGCTATGTACACCACTGTTGTAAATTCCCAGGGAAGATATAAAGGTCTGCATTTAATTGTCAGAAATTCCACATCCGGAGAACAGTAGGTATCCAACTTGACAGAGTCCGTACACCAGTTTTGATTTACAAAAATACACACCCCCCCACCTTGTTTCTTGCCAGAATCCTGTGTCCTGTCCCACCGGTACGTTGTAAAACCTTGTAATTCAACAGCTGTGTCTGGAATAGCTGAATTTAACCATGTCTCTGTGAGTATCAGCACACAACAATCCCGGATGTCTTCCTCCACTTCTACACGAAGCCTCCATTCATCAAGTTTAGTTGCCAATAATCTCACACTAGCGTAAAAGATACTTGGAAGATGTAGTTTACATCGTTGTTTCCTTATCTTCCTTCTCTCTTTCATTTGACCTTGTCCTCTACAGCCTCTCTTCTGCTTCCGCTCTCTTCTTCTTCTTCTTCTTCTCCTCCTCCTCCAACCCCGATGATTTACGATTTCTGGAATCTCGTATGCCCGTAGCTGCTCCCACACAGCACAGTTTCTACATCTGTATCTGCTGCTACTTCTGTCCCTGTACAACAGCATTTCGTATTGACTATAAATCATTCGTCCTAACAAACCCTGACTCCCCTCCAGGGAGCTCTCAGCCACAGCGTCTGCACGCGCCGCCATCTTGAGGAAGCAAAGTTCGTAACCCAAGGTAATATTTCTGGGTTAGCGGAGTCTGTAACCTGAAGTGTATCTAACCTGAGGTACCACTGTACTTCCCCAAAAGCTTGGCTAGCAATGTTCTGTGGATTTTCTGGCAGACCAAGTCATACCAGGCAGGAAGAAAAGCATTAATGCTATGTAGCACATGAGAGAAATAAACTTGGTTTAGCATCATAACCAGCACATCCTGTCCTGCTTGTTACGTTCTTGTGATGGGGCATTCTCAGGATACATTTGAACAACTACCAAATCCATTCTGCGGAGAGCTATAAGGTAAAGGTAAAGAGACCCCTGACCATTAGGTCCAGTCGTGACTGACTCTGGGGTTGCGGTGCTCATCTCGCTTTACTGGCCGAAGGAGCCGGCGTACAGCTTCCAGGTCATGTGGCCAGCATGACTAAGCCACTTCTGGTGAACCAGAGTAGCACACGGAAATGCCGTTTACCTTCCCGCTGGAAGTACTTTGACGTGCTTTCGAACTGCTAGGTTGGCAGGAGCTGGGACCGAGCAACGGGAGCTCACCCCATCGCGGGGATTCGAACCGCCGACCTTCTGATCGGCAAGTCCTAGGCTCTGTGGTTTAACCCACAGCGCCACTAGAAAACAGTAAATTTACTTGGCAATCAGAACTCAACTGCATATAAGCTTCTGATGCTTTGCCAAAAAGACCTGCTAGTAAAGTTCTTTTTCTGCTGCCCGCCTTTATAACTTTCATAATTTTTTGATGAAAAGACAGTGTATATACAGTGGTGCCCTGCAAGACGAATGCTTCGCAAGACGGAAAACTCGCTAGACGAAAGAATTTTCTGTTTTGGAGGTGCTTCGCAAAACGAATTTCCTATGGGTTTGCTTCGCAAGACGAAAATGTCTTGCGAGTTCCTGTGGGTTTTTTCCCCCTTTCCCCCCTTTTTCTAAGCCGCTAAGCCGCTTATCCGCTAAGCCGCTAAAAGCCGCTAAATCGCTAATCCGCTAAGCCGTCAATGGGCTTGCTTTGCAAGACGAAAAAACCACTGGACGAAGAGAATCGCGGAACGGATTCTTTTCGTCTTGCGAGGCACCACTGTAATCCAAATACGGAAAACATGTTTATATATTTTTAAACAAACAAGCCAGATTTTAGAAAGCATTTGCCCAAGATAACATTACTTAAAAAAAAAAAAAAGGAGCCCCTTTCTCTGCATAGTGCTTAGTACCAATATTCATGATTCTCCTTTCTGGGACAACAGCTGGTTGTCTACATTCTCAAGCATGTAGAATTTCAGGCAGAATCTGGTATCATGTTATGACTTGCAGCCCTTTTAAACCAAATGTGATGAACTATAATAGGAAAGGACATTTGTGTGTAAGCACTGTTGTTGTTTTAAAAGGTATCCTAGGACTTCTGGAAAATTTGGGATAGAAGTTTTATGCAAAGCAAGGATCACTTTTAAAATATAAATACAGCTTATGAAATAGGAGAGGATACAGACAAATAGACAGGGATGACACTTTCCTCATATACAGTACCTGCACTGCAACCATCAAGTAAAATCTTAAAACCATAGTATTTAAAGATGACTGTAAAGACACTGGTAGGGAATAGCAAGAACCAAGATATGGTGTTGGCTCTCTCCTCGACAGCTTGCCTGCAGGTGTGGTCATTTTCCTGTTGGATCAATGAGGCACAAGAGTTCTGCTGAAGCCTGGGATTTGTTTTGGCTCTGCACTTGCCAACTGTGTGTACAAAGACAGAGCAGTACCATGCTTATACCTCCTGTTTTCAGCTCAGCACTGGAGAAGGGAGGCACAGGTATATGGGCTTCCCTCTACACAATGGGGGCTCAGAGAATCTGAGTGAAAAGGCCGAGCAAGCTGATATACCTGTGCTGCACTCTCTCCTTGTTGGCTTTTAACTGGAACGGAGAGATGCGTTGGTTTGCCAGAGCACCTGCAGGCACCAAAGTAGGCACCTTTGTTATGAACTGTTTGGAGCTGTGTTTTGTTTTCCGCCCTTTCTTCCCCAGCTGCAAGTCGAGAGGTGCAGGAGGCTTCCCCTTAAACTTTGTGCTGCATTACAGAGACACCACACGTGACCTGGGACAAAACCCTGCAGTTGAGTCCTGAAAACAACCACCTGTTGACCTCTGATGCGCATGCAGAAGAAGAATTTAGAAGTTCCAGTTACTCACTTTTTTAAAGTGTGTCGCCGACTGAACTTTCCTAACTGGCTGCATTAGGGCATCTCGTACTATTATGCTTATGTCGGCGCCTGAGTAGCCATCGGTTCGCTTCCCCAGCTCTCGATAATCTGATTCAGTCAAGGTGTTCTGAGTGGTCCCAAGGTGAAGCTTGAACATTGCAGTTCTTGCATGATCCTCAGGTAAGGGAATGTAAATGCGCTTCTCAAACCTTATTAGAAAAATCACAAACAGTGATGGTCATCCATACCCATAACCAGGGTTTTTTTTCCAGACAGGACTTACCGGAACACAGTTATGGCACCTCTCAGGTGCCACAGCCATTATAAAAGAACAAGGGAGGCTTTTATGGTAAGTTCCGGCATTTCTTTTCCTAGAAAAATACCACTGCCCACAACAGATTTCATGCAAATTCAAGTTTGTTTTTCTAGCACAACTAGGGAGGAAACAATGGGTTTCCTGGAGAAAGGAAATTATTAATTTAAATGGGTCTACTCTGTAAAACACAGTTGACTATAACCCTATCTTTATACTACAGTTTTTGAAAAATCCAGCCATGAAACGTAAGCTGTGAAACATTAACAGCACCCAGACTGAGAGTTTTAAAAGCAAGTATTAGAATCCAGGTCCTTTTGAGCTGTCCATTTCTTTTCACGCTCGTGACAAAATTATTTTCTACGGTCTAGAGAAATAATAAAATAACTAAAAGTTACTGGTTGTTTGAATAAAATTCAGGAACTTGTGTTTTAAAATTCCATAAAAGTGCACTGTACGCCATATTTATAGAACTGCTTACGCACTAAATCATAGCCAACATATTTCATGTTCTTAAAGCAAAAAAAATGCATGGGTGATTAAAGAAGTATTGCAGATGTTTCACAATACAATATTAGTTTGTTCCATTAAGGGACATACTAAGGCATGTATTGGATGCAGTAGTTCTGACTTCATAAAGCATGATCTGGCCAAAAGGGTTGAGGCTGCATGCATACCCTTGCACTCTGCTTTGATGTTTCACTCCTGGTCTCTTTTAACAATCTGTGCATTATATCAGAAACAGGAATCTGCTTAGCAACTGACAGCGGAGGATGCATGGGTATAGTGCTTGCTCCCAGTTTTAGTAAACAAAGCCAAACTAATAGGTTCACCGTACAAAGTAATCCTTGTGGTTTGTTTATTCTTCTGATAAGATCACTCAAAGATCTTATAATTACTTCTGTGAGCAGAATGAGGAAACATTTTGTTTACAGCAGCCTGGTTTCCACATCACACTAAGCCGAACCATGGCAATGTGCAAGCTTCCAGGAAAGAGATTGTGGCCATTTTGCATCTCTCTGTTTGTACCGCTTTGGCATGAAGCCATGGCTTGATTTAGCGAGTCGTCGGAATCCAGGTTCGTGCTGTAGCTCTCCTGGATGAACCATAAGGTAAGGCAATCCTTACTTACAGTTCACAGTTAGCCTGGAGAGAACTAAACCATGAACCTGGGTTCAGATAGCACAGTAGGCAAAGCCATGGCTAAGCTCAGCACAGCAGTAGAATGACCAGGGGAGAGGGGGAGCAAAAGGCTGCAATTCCATCACCTGGAGCCCACACACTTGGGCCAAGTCACACATTGGCTTAACATGGTGTGTGAACCGCACCAATGCATTTAAATAATATGTGGCTGCACAATCCTATAAAACTGTGTCGCTGCACCAACATAAACAACTAGTGCCATCGTAGGTTAACTGAAGTACCGCATTTTTGCTCCATAAGGCGCACCTAGTTTTGGGAGGAGGAAAACAAGAAAAAATTATTCTGAATCCCAGAAGCCAGAACAGCAAGAGGGATCTGGCTTCTGGGATACCGTGTGGCTGTTCTGGCTTCTGGGTTAACCGTGCCAAGCCTCTTCAGGGCAGCAGAATGAAGGCTCCCCCTGCCCGAAGAGGCTGCGCACGGCTAAGGCAGAAGTCAGGAGAGGCGCTGCGCAGAGAGGGAGAACTGCGCAGCGCCCCTTCAGCGAAGCTGGAGAAGGAACAGAAGGAGACCGTTCTGTTCCTTCTCTGGCTTCGCAGGACAGGCTCTGCGCAGAGACGGAGAGCTGCGCAGTGCCCCTTCAGCGAAGTGGGAGGAGGAACAGAAGGGGCTCTGTTCCTCCTTCCGCTTCGCTGAAGGGGCGCTGCGCAGTTCTCCCTCTCTGCGCAGCGCCAGTCGCTCCATAAGACGCACTCACATTTCTCCTTACTTTTTAGGAGGAAAAAAGTGTGTCTTATGGAGCGAAAAATACACCTGCAAAGTGGAGCAAAACTGTCCAGTGCTTTCTGTCACCCACTATATTCTGATACTGATGCAAGTGGTGTTCATTGCTGCTACTGCTACTGCTACATGCTTGGGCTGCAGTGCTTTGTCAGCACCAGGAGAGAGGTGTTACTATGCCAGAGGTGGACAAGTAATCCTGCAACCCTGACTAAGCTGCAAGCAGTGTCACTTTGACCAGGACAATAATGAATTTATTTATGTTATTATACCTTACCTTCTTCTGATGGCAGAATCTAGAACCCAAGGTATGTTAGTAGCTCCCAGAACCAAAATTCCTTCATTGTCTGTTCCAACTCCTAATCAGAACAGGTGAATTTAATCAGTGACTATAATAATAACAACCTCTAAGCAATGTATAGCATGGAGAATGAGAAACACTGAACTTAGCATATTTTAAGCACCATAAACTTTTATCTCCACAGATTTTCCTAGGCCGGCTAATGAATGCTAGGCCACAGACAATCATGTTATATAAGCTGTCATATTACTTTAAGTAGCCATGCCAAGATAATGATCTTACCTTGCATCTGAACTAAGAACTCTGTTTTAATTCGTCTGGCAGCTTCGCTCTCATTTTCACTTCTGGAGCCACAGAGAGAATCTATTTCATCAATGAAGATAATTGAAGGTTTGTTTTCTCTGGCAAGCTGGAACAGATTCTTCACTAGCCTGTGGAACAATTTAAGTTACATTACAGCAGGACAGCAACACGGAAGTATTTCACCTGTTTTCCGAAATTCAGTAAAGTTCTTAGCTGTTAATCTTCCATAGATGATGAGATACTAGAACCTTTATAACTAAGAGTATATACTTCATATAAGAATTGCCTTTTAACCAGTTGCTTCATACAAAGTTTGAGAAATTAAACAGCAAAGTTATTAGTTCTTGGTCATCTCTCCATTATCCAACTGCTCAGTAACTATAATTTCAGGACTCTTTGCAATACAGCTGAGAACAACATTTCTAGATGTCATAGTATAGAGAAACATGAAACACAGGGTAGTACATTGCAGAGCAGATTATTACACTTTCAAGATGATGTAGCTGAGAGTTAGTCTGAAGGCCTACATGCCTGAATGCTATTGCAGTCCCTCACTGTCACTATGCATCTACTTTGTACAAAGATCAAATCTAGAACCAATCTGGGCTGCCTCATAGCTATTCAGGCTTTGTAGATCTTCCTGAAAAGCAAACTCAGATCTAACTCATAGATTTGGTGCATGCAATCCCAGACTGTCTGTTAAAAATGGTTGTGTTTCCTCCTCTCAAGCTGTCCATAAAAAGAAAATGCTAGGCAGGAGGAGGGAGCTTAGTTTTCTGACTGACACTGCTAGCTTCCAACAAGCAAATGACCAGGTCCCACCTTTATTTCCAACAATGGTGCTTTGGGAATAATCTCAGTTCATGTCAATTGAGCAGGAAAAAGCAAACAAACCCTCAACTGATATTCCTGACAGTTCCCTAACTCCTGCACTTATCCTGAAATTTTGCAGGTTATTTAGCATACAGGTGCTTCTACAATGTATTCCATTTTCATACAAATTGCACCACCAAGTTGGGGTGCAGAAGCAAACTCCTTCACCCTCAAATATTAAAGGCGCATTTTGAATAAAACCTCTGAATTTTTCTATCTGAAATGTGACAGGCTTCCTCCATTCAGAAGAGACAATGCCCTGCGAATGTAACACTAAGAAGTTAAAATGTTATACCGTAATTTTCGACCAATAACATGCAGTTTTTTCCTCCTAGAAAGTAAGGGGAAATGTATGTGTGTGTTATGGAGTGAATGCCTATGGCGGGCGAATCTGCTGCAGTCGTGAGCAGCTCCTGTCAGCGAGCCGAGCCGGGGAGGAGGGAGAGAAGCAGAGCGAGAGAGGAGAGGAGCCGCTTACACGAGTGTAAGCGGCTCCTGTCTGGTTGGCTGCTTTAAAACAACCCCGTGCTCTCTGTCCCTGCCTGCAGTTTTTTGCTGTCCGATTTTGGATTATCCACTGTAGGGGCTGTGTGTGTGTGTGTGTGCTTGAGCTATCGTTCTCCTCCTCCTGCTTCCCGTTCACTCTCCCAGCGCCCCTGCGACTTTAGGGCCGGTTCTGTGTGTGTGTGTGTGTGTGTGTGTGTGTGTGTGTGTGTTTTGACCTCACTGCGCTTTTTGGGGGAGAGTGTTGGTCACAATTTTTCTTGATTTGTCTCAGAGTGGTTACTATCGTGGTTTCCTTTGTTTGTCTTAGCGCGCTGCTTTTAATTATCTTTAAGTGTGAGTGTAAGCGTTTCGGCAGCTTCCCAGCCGGGGAGGAAGAAGAGAAGCAGAGCCTGCTTGTTTTAAAGGAGCAAAGCGGGAGAGGAGAGGAGCCCCTCTGCCTTATTAGCAGCATCTTTCTCCACACCCCCCACGCGTGTTCCTTCTCCCCTTAAACCCCTCTCCTGCATTATTAGCAGCATCCTTCTCCACACACCCCACGTGTGTTCCTTCTCCCCTTAAACTCCTCTCCTGCATTATTATCAGCATCTTTCTCCACACCCCCCACGCGTGTTCCTTCTCCCCTTAAACTCCTCTCCTGCATTATTATCAGCATCCTTCTCCACACCCCCCACGCGTGTTCCTTCTCCCCTTAAACTCCTCTCCTGCATTATTAGCAGCATCCTTCTCCACACCCCCCACGCGTGTTCCTTCTCCCCTTAAACTCCTCTCCTGCATTATTATCAGCATCCTTCTCCACACCCCCCACGCGTGTTCCTTCTCCCCTTAAACTCCTCTCCTGCATTATTAGCAGCATCCTTCTCCACACCCCCCACGCGTGTTCCTTCTCCCCTTAAACCCCTCTCCTGCATTATTATCAGCATCCTTCTCCACACACCCCATGCGTGCTCCTTGTCCCTTGAGTGCTTTTCCTTCCCTCCCCACTTAAAACGTGGTTACAAAGCATGGATCCACATGGCTCCTCAGGATTTTTGCATTGGGCTACCCCAAACTCACCGTCAGATCACATGTCTGTGGCCACAGCATGAACCACAAAAATCATACATCCACTGTTTTGTTTAGAACATTTTCTTATTGTTTTCCTCCTCTAAAAACTACGTGCGTGTTATGGTCAGGTGCGTGTTACAGAGCGAAAAATATGGTAGTTATCCCCTTTAAAAAACCTAAAGGCATCTAAAAGAAACCACTGCACCTATCTGTCTGAAATTCAACTGGCTTCATTCACTTAGAATGGGCAACTATGCCTGAAGCAATTTTGTCCTGGTACATACCTCAACCCCCAATTCTTTCTCTTTTCTTTCTTATTCTCCCAACCCCACAAAATAGGACTCCCCCATCTTTATTTCATGAAGGTACTTTTGTAATATCCAAGTCTCATACGTGAATTATGTATGAATAGCCCAGGAGCGATATTGCATTTTCCAAATCAGTCAGACATACTGGGTCCAGACACACCACAAAGAAGAAACTGTATCAAAGAGTGCCAGTGAGCAATTTAAAAACTAGGAAGCAGAGGGTGGTACTTCCTACAGAACCACACAGCTCTCATTCAAAGGACCAATCAAACAGTTCCTTCCATGTATTTCCCCATTCTTATGCACTTCCCTTCAGTCTGTTTCTCCAAGCAGAGCAGAAACACACTTTTCCCAAGTTGCATAATTTTTTGTTTCATGGGGGGATTAAACACAGAATTTGAAACCTGTGAGACTGTTGATAGGTAGCCACATTCATCTATTGCAGCGTCCTAGAAAAATGTTAAAGGCTTTTTTTTACAGTAGGTTTTGTAGACAATATATTTTATATAACACAGGAAAAGCACCTATTATAATACTCATATTACAGTTACCTTATCCCTTGGTTCTCATACAAGAGCAAAGGGGTCACTTGAACAGAAATCAAGGCTTGGCATGTGGGTTCACGATCCCTGAAGAACTGGAAGCTTCCACCCTTTATAGCTTTAATACTTACTTTTCACTCTCCCCCAACCATTTCGAGACAAGGTCAGAAGAAGAGACGGAGAAGAACGTAGAATTGTTAGCTTCTGTTGCAACAGCTTTTGCCAAGTAGGATTTTCCTGTTCCTGGGGGTCCAAACAAAAGGATGCCCCTCCAGGGGGTTCTCTTCCCTAAGAAATATCAAGTGTATATATAACATGGGGGGAAAGTAATTCGAAAAAGCATCAATGTGGAATGGATTATGGTACAAAATAACACCCAACCCCTGCAAAGAATCACTTGTGACAGAAGTAAGAGAGGTACTTCTTGCTTTTATTATCATTTATAAATTACTTCCATATGTATGTTTTTGGAATTATCAGAATAAAATATGGTATTGTCAGCAGGAAATTAGATTCCTGCCAACAGCTACACACAGGATTGTACCAGAAAAAAATCAATACAAGGTACTAATTGAGCCAGTGTGGTGTCGTGGTTAAGAGCGGGAGACTCGTAATCTGGTGAACTGGGTTTGCTTCCCTGCTCCTCCACATGCAGCTGCTGGGTGACCTTGGGCTAGTCACACTTCTCTGAAGTCTCTCAGCCTCACTCACCTCACAGAGTGTTTGTTGTGGGGGAGGAAGGGAAAAGGAGATTGTTAGCCGCTTTGAGACTCCTTAGGGTAGTGATAAAGCGGGATATCAAATCCAAACTCTTCTTCTAATTCTGGTGCACCCTTTTTACATGTATGTTGAAAATGTTACATTCTGTTTCAGTCTAGGACTCCCATCTATCAACTCAGATTCCCTGCTTAGGGAAGCACAAATATGCAAACAGACCAGGAATGCCCAAATGTGGCATAAAGTGCCCCCTAGCAGCTCAGACTGGTATGACAGCAGCAACTATTCCTGATCAGCTGAAAGATTAGGACACCCGTGTACATAGATGTTCAAGCAGGGTACTTTGCCCTACAGCCTAAACATTTTAGGGTTTTGTAACTGAAAGACAATATATAAAGAAATACCTGTGAAAAGATGAGGAAATTTAATAGGCAATATTACTGCTTCTTTGAGAGCTTCTTTCGCTCCTTCTAGCCCAGCAACGTCATTCCATTTGACATTTGGTCGCTCCATGACAATAGCACCTATGAAATTGATTTATTAAGACTGAAGTCCTCACAAGGCAGCTTACAATATATGGACAATTAATAAAAATAAACAGAATAAAACCGAACAACGATTTAACGTGACACGTTGGCAGCAGCTAGAAGCAACATCATAGTCCAACTAAAACATTTTATAATTATTTCCACTGCGAGATCCTCAAATTATCAAATCATTTTAAACGGCTCATTCTTTTCCAGTTTCAAAAAAGAACAGAATCACCACTGAAGTAGAGCACTGATAAGTTCTAGTCTAAAGTTTACAGAAGAGCTTCTTCAAAGGCTCCAGTACCCGGAAAACTGAAGTTTACATCCTGGCACTGACAAAACTATCCTATTCTCAACCTAGGACAAAACAGCACTATAGTATTTCACTTAACAGACTACAATTGAAGGTATTTGAATTTTTACATTTTCTTTGATCTGTAGAATGATTTTGATTGGGGTGGCCAGGTCATAAAGTCTCTCTCTCATGACCTTCAGGTGATCTTTTGGGAAGAGGGAGGAATGAACACAGAAGAAAGTATCTGCATATTGTGCAGTGCAAGGGAATGTAACCATACAGAGCTGAGCTCCATATTTTCACCCAAACTGTACTGCATGGGTAGCACTATTGTCCCTTACAGGCCAAAAAGACTGGTAGTGACACTGTCCTTGCAGCATAACAGCAGAAGGAAGGGAATGTGAATGGATTGCCTCTGCAAAGCTGGGATACCTCCCTCGGACCTGGAGCATCATGCCTGTTTTATTTACCCTCAGTGGCAATGCTAAGTAGTCAATCTGATTAGCTATGTAGTTATGTATCTTCTGCAAGAGAATCCTGAATGTCTGGGATCAAGCAGGGAGAGAGAAAAGACAATTACACCAGAGAAGCAGAGGGAAAGAGAACAAAGTGGCTGCAATCAACTAGGAGGAAAAAAGGGGGTACATTTGCACTCCCCCTTTTAAACTGTAATGTTTGTCCCATTATTAGGCTGATATTAATTAGATGTTTCAAGTTATCTATCTTGCAACTTCTGCCCTGTTCATTTGATAAAAAGACTTTATTCGAGATATTAAGCGCTTGATGTAAAGCTACCTTGGAGTTGATTCTGCAACTTCTTTTTCTCAGGATCATCCGATTCTCCTTCCCCATCACTATCATTCCTAATTTGGGTATAAGGAAAAAAATAATGCACAGCTAAAAGACAGGCTCTTCCAGCCAAGTTGTTGTTGCTTTAAATGACATTATTTGTAATGAACGAACCCATCCTCATAACATGCAAACTGGGACTTCAAAAAACTTGGAAGCATATAATTGTCAAAAGATTAAGGAAATAGTTGTGTTTTTGTAGGTGGATGTTACAAAAAAAGATTTTTCTTATGTAGCATATTAGTCCGACCCTGGCTCATGGTAATTTCCCATTACTCAAAAGTAATACAATTACAGTGGTACCTCTGGTTACGAACTTAATTCGTTCCGGAGGTCCGTTTTTAACCTGAAACCGTTCTTAACCTGAGGTACCACTTTAGCTAATGGGGCCTCCCACTGCTGTTGCGCCACCAGCACATGATTTCTGTTCTCATCCTGGGGCAAAGTTCTTAACCCGAGGTACTACTTCCGGGTTAGCAGTGTCTGTAACCTGAAGTGTTTGTAACCCAAGATGTTTGTAACCCGAGGTACCACTGTATAACGTATGCATATTTAACATGTGCAGTTTCAACTTTATGCGGCTGAAGGTCAGCTGGTTGACTTTCACACAAGTTAAATGCATGGAAGGCAGAGAGCTTAAAAAGCTTGTTTTGCAGAAAGAGCTTTCAAGCTCTAAGACTTGCTTACTGGGCTCCAGGAGGGTCTCATGAGATCTCATGGGAACTCGGATGGCCCCACAAGATGTCATGACAGCATCCCAGAGTCTGGTAAGGCCCACTCAGCACATGGCTCTGGATAGGGTAAAGATGTTCACGAAGGGACAGTTCCAAGATGATGGCTTGAGTATACACATTTTTCCATATAAGTGCCATCCCACGAACATAACCCCTGCGCAAGATGGAATCATGCTGTAAAATAGTTTTATGAAAGAGAACTTAGAGCAAAAGAAATATAGGACATGTCAGCACACAATAGTCCTTGGAACCCCTGATCGCCAACATGCTATGGAAGGCAAGTCCTTTAATTTTTCCATGCACTTCCTTTTCAGTAAGGAAGTCTGTGGTTACAACACAGAAACTGCTGCTGCAGGAAAGAACCACACAGTCCTTGAAAGTTATGTCCCTGAGGGAGCTCCCTACCCAGTATGATGAGCCTTGAGCTTCACCGCCCTCAAAATGGGGAAGTAGTGAGTGAAGTGGACTGAATGATACCTATTTGAATACAATTTTCTTCCTGATATTCCTGTTTCATCCCAAGACAGAATGGATGCTTAAAAATCTACTACTTTTAGTATCTAATATAGAATGTGTGATAACCAAGTCATAAAATCATCAGTAGGGCCACAGGTCTTGAAATATGGTGTTTTCCCACACACTGTTCCACCACCACTGAAAGCATTAAATACTAAACAAGCAAATTTGGAGAATGTTGTAATACATGAAACTAACATACCCTTTTTCATCAGTAGAACCAGATTCTTTCACTGGTTTGAGGGGAGCCTTTTCTTTCTTTTTCAAATACTCTTTCAGCTTTTCTGCTCTGTCTAGATACTCAGTACACTTGGCTCTGATGCTTTGTTTTGCTTTGTCACCCTGTGCTTCATCTGAGAATGAAAAGTATTTTGTTTTGCGTTATAATCGAAGTTACAGTGTACCTGTCTTGAAGCAAAACAACAAACCATAATTAGACATCCCCTCCCTCCCTATAAATAACAAAAAATGTTATAGTCACAATTACCCTCTCCAGGGGCTCCTTTTTATTTTAGTGCACAGAATGCATTATCTTCTGAGGCAATTAGTATGACTAGTTTTGTACTCAGTTTTCTCAGTGCAGAGGTTCAGTTTCCAAATACATCATCACCGGTCATTAGCCTTCCATTTATATAAAACTGATGGGTCAGTCTTCCAGAAGATCTCTATTTCCCTTTCTGAGTCCCAATTAACTGATTTAATTTATGATCAAAATGTCATTAGCGAGACCATGGCATGTAATTTGGAACCTACTGGCGTAATTTCCAAGAATGTGAAGGAATGTTTAAAAACATAAAAATCTCAGCTACTTATACTTAGCGCAGTAATTCTTACATTTGACAACGTGAAGAAAATACTGTACAGCATGTTGATACAAGCGGAGGGCTTCCTCAAAGTTTCCTGCTTTATCTTCTTGTGCTGCCTTGCTAGCAAGGTCTATTGCTTTCTGTTTAAAAGGAAAGGAAAGAAACATGATTAAGGTTAGAACAATTAAATAAGTTAACCCTAAGTGTTTGTAATATGGGAATGCAAGAAAACAATAGGACTGCATTATATACTGAAATGACACCTTCATTTTCAAATAGTCAAGAGGCTTTATACTGGCTTGATTAGAATGCTACAGTAAGCCATGGTTAATGCTGTATTATGAACCTCATTTCTGTTTCACTTCTCCCTGCTAGGTAGGCCAAAAATAAATCTTCAGATTATGGTCTGTTTCGAGAAAAACAATGATTCCAACTTCATATCAACTCTAAGCCAAGGACTGTGGTTTGTTATAATTGCTCTCAATTAAAACAATAGATGAAAATAGAAACTTTGTTACCCATTTATTTATTTCTCTGCCAACTATTAATATTGCTTTCATCCATTATAGGGATTGTAAGAAACATTGAATAAGGCTCACCGCCCCCCCCCAAGTGCTTAAGCATTTAACCATTTACTTACATCCAAGGACATTTATCTTATTTCTAGTGCTATGCCAAATTGTTGCACAAGTAGTTCTTATTTCAAATATTGAAGAACATCCCCACAGTTGACTAATGTAGGCAAACCCAATGATCTGTGTGCTCACAGTGGGAGTTTCGACTCCCTCCTCTATATACAGTAGACCCTCACCCTACAATATTACACACTGCTTCTGAAACTCTCCACAGTAAAACAATTTTTTTTTGCCACATTGGACAGGAGAAATAAAGGCCCCTTAGATGCTCCAAACTAGTTTCGCAGTTCTGTGGATAATTACCTGTATTCAGTACAATTTAAGCAGTTATCACATTACAATTAAAAGCCACAGAATCACTCTTGGGAGTCATTCCTGTGTCCAAAAGCATCTCACAGAGATGATTTGCACAATACTAATAGAAACAAATATGAGACCAGTGAAACTTTAGATATAGCATGATACTGCATGAAACTTTTGTTGGGGAGTTTATTTTTATTAGTTTGTATACATTACTATTGTTAATGTTTTAATTTTGTATTATGTATTTTGTGCTTTTATATTTTAACTTGTGTTGTGAACCACCCTAAGACCTACAGGTATAAGGGCGGTATACAAATTTAATAAATAAAGAGAATAAAATAATAATCCAACTAGCAGAGCCGACCCATTGAACTTAATATCTTAAATTAACTTAAATTTCCATGGGTCTGCTCTGATTACTGCAGCTGGTAGGGAGCAACAGATGTGGTACTTCTCCTCCATGAATTTTCTTCCATTTATTTCTCTTAGGCTCCAGGCTATTATCTTCATTATGATTTCAGATTTCAAACACACCACTTGGAAAGTAGGCATTTTAGAGATAGGTGTTTTGTTTGCTTTTCACGTTGGGTTGCTCCCTTTGAGAGGACAGTTACAAGGAGCTGCCAAGCTATGGGCAACACATATTACCATGGACATAATGCTTCCCACTAAGATGGAAATGGCTTATGTACCACACAAGGTATTTCAATATCTGTGCATATGTAAATTAAGTGTGCTAGAAATTCTTAGCATTTATTAATGCAGATCTTTTTTAAAACCCTGCAAAAAATTGGGGTGTGTCTGTGTGGATACAATTGTGCCCAAAATTGCTTTCAGAAATGTTCAGACTCCTCACACAATTACAGAAAAACTTCCACTGAATAAAACATTACTTAGTGTATTACACAGGACTATAGGTGGGTACAGAAAAAGTATGTTACACCTGGATAAAGTAATCCAAATAAAGCCATACCAAGATCATGTATTTTGAGCTATGGTCTTTCTGCGAGTACACAAAGAAGATTTTCTCCAAAGTTACCAAGAAATAAAAATACATGAACTGAAATCTTGATTAAGGATAAATGACTAGTGAATCCCTAAGCTACTTACTTCCCAACAAATGAAACTGAGAAACTATATTAGTAAACAGAAATTTAAGAGCCTGAAATTCAACCCATCACGTATCTGCTCTTTCAAGTTGTATGCAAGAAAATGTCAACAAAACATCTGTGCAAATCAGACAACATGGCATTTTATTTACTCTCTAGTTCCTGCAGTATATGAGATATTGCACAATAGAAGTGAAACCTACAAATTATGTGCAAATTATGCAAGGGGGTAGGTAACAGAGGTTACATCAGGGGGTTAGAAACCTTTTTAGCAAAGTGGTCCAGATATTTATCTGCAGTATCTGTAGATATTTATCTGCAGAGATTTATTTGTAGTGCATGGGACCAACCATCTGTCAAGCATCTGGCATCTGGTGATTGGCACTTACCACAGTTGACCCACTGAGGTGGAGGACATAGTTCAAAAAGCTTTCTAAGCTCTGTGCACAGTATTTCTCAAATGCCAACCATTCAACTAGTTGTCAGGGGCTTGAGAAGTGTTGCTCAAAGCTCTTCACCGACATCATTTCTATCCGCACGGTCAGTAAGTAGCAGGGGGAGCTCTGTGCCAGGGGAGTCACCCCAACACCATTTCATAGCAAGGGTGGCAGGGCCAGCAGATAGTCATGTCTGTTCAATGCAACACACATGGAGATGGACGCAAATAGGATTGCATTGCTCTGCCTGTCAAATAAAAATTATTTGTCCAGCTAGTTTTGATTGTATAACCAAGGCCTTAAAAACATGGTTAAGCAGTGATTCTCCTAACCTACCTCACAGGGTTCTTGTGAGTATAAAAGAGAGAGGGAGAAGATCACATGCCACCTTGAGCTCAGTAGAGCATGAGACTCTATCTCAGGGTTGTGGGTTTGAGCCCCACGTTGGGTGACAAATTCCTGCATTGCAAGGAGCTGGGCAAGATGACCCTCGCGGCCCCTTCCAACACTACAATTCCAGGATTCTCTAAGTAAAGAAACTAACAAAATAGCCTCCGCAGCAACAGAAATGCATTCTGCACATGTCCAGAGGCACTCCAGTGCTTCTCCCAAAGTGGTGTCTGGATAGCTCAGCTGGGTTACAGTGTGGTGCTGATAATGCCAATACTGCTGGTTCGATCCTTGTATGGGGACAGCTGTGTATTCTTGCACAGCAGGGGGTTGGACTAGATCAGACCTTTCCAAACTGTGTGTTGCGATATGTTAAGTGTGCTGGCTGCAGCATGCAGGCACGTCGCGCGAGCGCTTCCTGGAAAGGGGGTTAGTTTCACCTTGGGTTTGCTAGCCAAACTGAACTGCTTCGTCGCGAAATGATGCAGGTCTTTTTAAAAAGCAATACAGTGGTACCTCGGGTTAAGTACTTAATTCATTCCAGAGGTCCGTACTTAACCTAAAACTGTTCTTAACCTGAAACACTACTTTAGCTAATGGGGCATCCTGCTGCTGGCACGCCGCCGGAGCACAATTTCTGTTCTCATCCTGAAGCAAAGTTCTTAACCCGAGGTACTATTTCTGGGTTAGCCGAGTCTGTAACCTGAAGCGTATGTAACCCGAGGTACCACTGTAATAATAATCACGACTAGTTTTGGAAAGCTCTGGCCTAGATGATCCTCAGGGTCCCTTTCAATTCCACGACTCGCTGTGTGAAGCCAAAGCTGAAGCAGTAGCAGCGCAGCAGAGCCAGCCACCATCCTGACAGCTCCGAGAGAGAGAGAGAGAGAGAGAGGGGGAGAGATGGACGCTTCCGGGGCGCTGGCAGGTCAGGTGAGGCGAGGCGGGGCGCCTCCCCCTGCTGTTCGTTCCCACGTCGTGCTGCTTAAGAGGGAGGGAAACACGGAGTCTCTCTTTCTCGTAGGAACATCGACATTACGAGAACCTTTCGAGCGGCAGGGACTCCTGTCAGTTAAGAGGCAACCGTCCATGTAGCCCGAGTCAAGGTGAGCCGCCTCACGAAAGGACTCCTTCCCTCGCCCTCCCTGCCTCGCCTTCCCTACACACTTCGGAATTCTGGCGCGGCTCCCCGTCACGCGCCCAACAACCCCCGCGCCAGGTGCTCACCTGCAGGTTGGATGTGGCCGCCATGATGGGCGGGGACTGACGGGGACGGTTTTTTTCCCGGGGAGACGCAGACAGGACAAAGTTACGTTGACAAGTCGCGCTTTTCTCCCCCCTCTCGCCTGTATACCGGCTACGCAAGGAAGCCGCCCCCAAACGACGATTAAAAAAACCCCCTCACGCTACTTCCGCAAGCGAATCCCACAGCCGGCTGGAGAAAGGAAGCGAAGGGCTCTTCCGCTTCCGTGACGCCCTGTCGACGTCATGGCTGTGCGCCCGCGACGGCCAATAGGACGAGGAACGGCGCCAAGCCGGAAGGAGGAAGTTGAGGCGAGGCAGGCGAGGCGGGTGGAGTCGTTGCTACGCATGCGCGGCGCGGTGTCGTAGTGCTGGCAAGCGTCACCACGCCTGTTACGCTTTGACTTCAGCGGGCCTTCCCTGCTTCGAGTGGGCGTGGTTAGGCTTGTCTTGCCGATAGTTTTAACTGTTGCTCGTCCACAACAGAGGAGAGTTTTTTTTCGTCTCCCCACCCTGGTTATGACAAGGCAGATACTGTTTGGGATCCAACCCAATGAGCACGTTAATTTTAATTTTAACACGCATCTAGGTCTGAAGATGCTAAGCCAGTGGTTCTCAAAAAAAATTTTCTGGGCCACGCTTTCAGAATTAAAATTTGGATTATTTTTTTTAATTGATAAAGAAATACATTGGAAAACAAAAAGAAACATCAACTAGCAGTGCTTGGTTTATGACGTAGAACACAGCCACTTTATAATAAGATCACAGGGCATCCAGGAAGCCTTAAGCAATGTAGCTTAATAAGAACGAGCCTCTTAATGTGTACTTAATGTGTACATTAAGTATGTATACAAACTCAATGAGAGGTGTGAGTTTTTGCTGGGTAATCTCATATATACATCAGGTCTAATTTAAGACAAACTCATCAACACAAAGAAACATTTCCAGTCTTTAATATTTGTTGGTTGAAAATCTCAGTTCACAAAGAGATATTGAGAACTGTAGAAGAATAGCTGGCATTCTTGAAGAGGCATAGATACTGCTTCTGGATATATATAGATACAGATATATATAACGCTACAATCAGAAATATTCACACAGATAGTGGCAGAGGATAGATGGGAAAACAAATGCCAAAGAATCACAAATAAATGGGCTTTTTACAGGGACTGGATAGAAAGAAGGGAAGCCAACCCTAACATACAAGCTCGAATGAACAGACTGTGTACATGGATAAAGATATGAAGAAGGAAGGCCTGACGGGGGGGGGGAGGGCTGGAGTGGGGAGGGAGGAAAAAAAAAAAGGTAAACCGGAAGGTATTTTGAATGGATTTTTTATGTAAGCCCTTTTTCAGAAACCACATATATTAATGCTATATAGGTATGCATTGTAGTATGAATGAATTGTGTTTTGTATTCTTTGTTTATAGAATATATATACCTAATGTTATGTTACTAAGCAAATTTAATAAAACAGTATATATATATATATATATATATATATATATATCTCACTATCCTGCAACACTAAGACTATCTTGCAATGCTTAAATGTTTCTTTGATTGTCCTTGAATATTCCTGCCACACTTGCCATCCTCTCCTGCCACACCCTGCTCTCCCTTCTTATGGTGTTTGTACTGGACCTGGAGACTCCAATAGAGAGCATTCAATGTTAAGAAGGAGGGCAAGTGGGCACTTTATCAAATGGCAGGACAGGAGCTACACGTAGCAGGGCCTTTTCACTGGTGGTGCCCATTGTATGCCTCGCTCTTCCCAGACCTGCTCTCTTTTGGTCTGTATTTTGGAGCTTTATAATTTAGGAAGACTTTGGAAGAACTGGTTGACAAGTCTTATCAGTTGCTGACGTATGAGCGGATTTTATTTGCTGCTATTCTGGGCTTCTGGTGCACCAGGGTTTATACCAGCGTAATAGAGTTGGCCAGGATGCCAGAAGGATACAATTTACGAGCTTTCTCCATTATCTGCACAGCAGGGGGTGTTCAGTCAACAGTGCAAAGGCTGAGCTGAAGCATTCCCTGCTGGTTACCTGCTTTCAGCAATAGGGGTCACTGTTTGGTAGTACCCAACAGTGGTTGGCTGTCAGATTCTAGAGCTCCCTATTGGTGGCTCTTAGGTAATTCACAAAATACAGAGTCCAGTCATAAAACACAGTGTTCATTCATAAAGTAGTAACATAAATCTCCATTGCTGCATATTGGGTGTATATTTCAGCGGTTGAATGTACAGGTATATGGCCATACTGTAGTGTAGTGCTTATGCGACTGTGAATAAAAGGTGGCTGGGCTCATTGTCTCAGGGTTTGGGGGAGAAGAGGTGACAAAACTGGTTTCCAATAAGTGCCTCCCCTTTATTTCCATAACAAGTCCTTGAGTCTGTACTCTGAATAGTGACACCAGGGACCTAGAAGGTGCAGGGCTTGTCAGTCCAACCCCTGCACAGTCTCATCAGGGCTGACCTTAAGGCAATTGGAGCAATTTGGCCAAATTGGACCCCATGGACTGCTCCTAAGGGGGCCTCCGCACCAGGGCAATCTACGGTAAATGGATTTTATTTATATCTATAAGATTTTACAGACTTTGGCTGTGAACTGGAGCCCTACAAGTTGCGCCCCACTGCTTCAAATTGGGCCCCACTGGCTAGCCCTGAGTCTCATAGTTGCTGGACCTGAGTTGCCCTGCCCTTGCATGAAGTCTTGGGTTTACAATTTTGGGAGAGGGGAGACTGTGGCACTGGGGAGAGGGCAGGCTGGTGAGGCACCCTAGAGTTAGAGGCCTGAGTTGCCCTGCCATCACATGAAGTATTGGGTTTGCAATTTTGGGAGAGGGGAGACTGCCCGCTGGGGAGCGGGCAGGCTGATGAGGCTTCCTAGATTTAGAGGCCCTAGGCTTCAGCCTACTTAGCCTATACATAAATCCGGCACTGGTGGGGCTACACACCCTTTGAGAACCACCCTTTGAGAACTGCACATACATTTGCACAGCCAATTGCCATCTTCAAAATTAAGGCTGCAGTCCTATATGTCCTTACTTGGAACAACAACCTTACCTGATTGTTGTTTCATAAGTACTGCACAAATTCAACCAAATACAAACTAGAACAAAAATGTCCTCAGAGGTTTTTTTTTGTGTGGTCTTTTCTTTAAGCCAGCGGTAACCGTATGTATCTCCCTGGGAGGGAGTTTCAAAGGTTGGGGGCTATCAGCTCTTTCTTTGAAATCGTGGGTGTGCTCAGATTACCATCATAAGAGTGCAGTGAAGCTATAGTATTTTCCAGTTTCAAGGTGCTTCTCCCCACCTCAGCTGTTCACATCAACAAGGCTTAATTTGTGTCAGATTCATTTCTGCTTTTGTATACACCAGGGTGTTGACAGGGTGAGCGTGTTTTTACCCATGCATGGGAATCCTTAAGCTGTTCCTATTTTCTCTCCAGCCAATCAGGTGTGAAGCTGCTTTGAGAATCAACGCATCAAACATTAAAAGGTAAAGTACCCCTGGACGGTTAAGTCCAGTTAAAGGTGACTATGGGGTTGTGGCGCTCATCTCGCTTTCAGGCCAAGGGAGCCAGTGTTTGTCCACAGACAGCTTTCCGGGTCATGTGGCCAGCATGAATGACTAAACCACTTCTGGCGCAACAGAACACCGTGACAGAAACCAGAATGCACGGAAACACCGTTTACCTTCCCACCGCAGCGGTACCTATTTATCTATTTGTACTGGCATGCTAGGTTGGCAGGAGCTGGGATAGAGCAACAGGAGCTCACCCTGTCACGGGGATTTGAACCGGCGACCTTCTGATCAGCAAGTCCAAGTGGGTCAGTAGTTTAGACCACAGCTCCCCAAAAAGTAGAATTTCACAACAAAGTACAGAATGTACAGTACATGCATTTTGGATAACATCTTGTGAACACAGATAAAAAACCCAACACTGGAAGCGCCTGAGCCCACAATAAACGAAAGTGGGAATGCAGTCACTGTTTGTTTTGGGTTACACCCACAGACCTATCAGGAAGTGCTACGGTTGCTCCTAGCCCTGCTAAACACCAATAAACTCTGCCCACAGACCCAGTCAAAAATGCTGCACCTTGTCTCTTCCTCTGCCCCAAATGGTTAGGTTCCAGCCTTGAGGGTGCTCTAGGCTTCTTCGTCCAAAATAGTGGGGCTGTGTCTCCAAGCTCCTCCCAAGTAACAATTGAGTTCAAAGGTTAGCAGCTGTGCTCAAGGCCAAATATTGACAATATATTTAAAAAGGAGTAAGATGGCAGTGAACAGAGGCAGGAGTCAGATGCGTTAGAAACAGTGAGGCCAAGTGACACACTGTCTCTGCAGAATACAGTGGTGCCCCGCAAGACGAATGTCTCGCAAGACGAAAAACCCGCTAGACGAAAGGGTTTTCTGTTTTTCGAGGCGCTTCGCAAGACGAATTTCCCTATGGGCTTGCTTTGCAAGACGAAAACGTCTTGCGAGTTTTTCCCCTACCCCCCCTTTTTCTAAGCCGCTAAGCCGCTAATAGCCGCTAAGCCGCTAATAGAGCTAATCCGCTAATCCGCTAATAGGGATGCTTCGCAAGACGAAAAAACCGCTAGACGAAGAGACTCACGGAACGGATTATTTTCGTCTAGCAAGGCACTACTGTATGCTAGAGCCCCCTCCCTCCCCCCGCACCGGACGTGCCCTTTGTGTCTCAGAGCAGAAAGCCAAACGGAGACAGAGATATTCCCTTAATAGCCACCATTGGCAACTGGAGAAGTCTGAGCACCACAAAGTAAGTGCCAGGACTGGCACTCTGAGCAACGTTGGCTCAAACATGAGGTTGTACATTCCAAGTTTTTCTGTGTTTCTGTGTGGATTAAAATAAAAGGACTGAAAAAAGCTCTCTATGTGTCTCTCATTTCACTAGGCATATAACCTGTGAGCTGTTGATGGCACCTCCTGACAGTGTCTGTCTTTCTGTCTGTCTCTGTCTGTGTGTCTGTCTGTCTCTCTCTCTCTCATGTTTGTGTGTGTGTTGTGGGGTGAGAATAGAATGGGTTCACCACCATCCTGAGGAGGGAGCCCTCCACACTGTAACATTATGTTACAAGTTCCACATGTATTTCTGAAGTAAAGGTAAAGGTAAAGGGACCCCTGACCATTAGGTCCAGTCGTGGCCGACTCTGGGGTTGCGGCGCTCATCTCGCTTTATTGGCCGAGGGAGCCAGCGTTCAGCTTCCGGGTCATGTGGCCAGCATGACTAAGCCGCTTCTGGCAAATCAGAGCAGCGCACGGAAATGCTGTTTACCTTCCCGCAGGAGTGGTACCTATTTATCTACTTGCACTTTGATGTGCTTTTGAACTGCTAGGTTGGCAGGAGCAGGGATCGAGCAACGGGAGCTCACCCTGTCATGAGGATTCAAACCGCCAACCTTCTGATCGGCAAGTCCTAGGCTCTGTGGTTTAACCCACAGCGCCACCCGCATCCCATTTCTGAAGTAGCCTCCTATTTAATGCCCAGCAATTTAATATTTATCATGCTCAAAATGTTGCAGTGACCTCAGAAGTCAGTTAACGTCTGCTGTTTTGTGGGCCGCCGGGGATGCTGCTGCCAATGATGACAATATAATTTACAGGTATTCTAAAAGCTCATTAAGTGACAAAGTCCCTTATCCAGAGGCATTATTCGTTCATAGTATATTTGCTGCTTGGAGTGGCAAATACAGGAACTTGAATTCAATCAGCTCTGTTTCAGGGGGAAAACAATAACAGAATTTTACATTGCTAGAGCTGGGTCCCATGAAATGCAATAGAATTGGTTGCTGCCTTTCCGTAAGTAGAGGAAATGACTCAGGCCAGACAGCCCAATTATAGACTCGTAAAAAACCCCAGTAAGTATATGTTAAATGTGGTAAACAGTTCAACTGTTTTTTTTATTGCAGTACTATATAATTGCTTTCCTTAATCATCATAAGGAATGTCTCATGGTCACCTCATTTGCTTCCCTTCTTACTCAGGCTTATAAAATCTGTATAATCTTTGGCAAGCTGTTTTTACTAGCAGCTGCAGGATCACACACATTATTTCCACACGTTATACTGTACCTGATAAGGGCAGCATGCCGGATTGGAACTCTCATCCAGGATTAAATCATGTATCCTCATCACCTGATCACATATTGGCCTGGCGTTTAGCAACAGCACCGCCATGTAACTGGGCAAAGTGGAAGAGCACCTAACGGTGGGGTTTTTTTTTTGTTTTTTTTTTTTGGTTAGGCTACAGGTTTAGGGTGCTGGAGGAGACTCTTGAGAGTCCCATGGACTGCAAGAAGATCAAACCTCTCCATTCTGAAGGAAATCAGCTCTGAGTGCTCACTGGAAGGACAGATCCTGAAGCTGAGGCTCCAATACTTTGGCCATCTTATGAGAAGAGAAGACTCCCTGGAAAAGACCCTGGTGTTGGGAAAGATGGAGGGCACAAGGAGATGGGGAGGACAGAGGACGAGATGGTTGGACAGTGTTCTCGAAGCTACAAACATGAGTTTGACCAAACTGCGGGAGGCAGTGAAAGACAGGAGTGCCTGGCGTGCTCTGGTTCATGGGGTCACGAAGAGTCGGACACGACTAAACGACTAAACAACAACAACACATTTTAGGATGGTTCCAAAAATGCTCTGCAGTGGTGCTGAAGGGAATCGTACCAATATATGCCTCTGCTCCATACACTAATTCCATATCCATGTTAGAAGGAAGGCAATGGCTGATGCTGTGGTGCTGATGTAAAAGCCCCATAGCACATGTGTTGCAGTATTGGTGTATTGCTCATTTGGTGCTTAATGAAATATGTACAGAGGTGTTTTTTAAAAAATGTACACACAATTTGTGCGGAGGTTGAATTCTGGGTCATTGCACACTTGTGTGAAATAGTGTGCAATTAAAACACCTCTTTCTGCCCCCCCTGCTCTGCCCCACCTCCATTCTGCCCTTTTAGCGACATCTTTTATGATGTTTCCAGGTCACTTCCAGGTTTGGCCTGAGCACATGTGCAAGATTGTGTGCATATCAGTTGCGCCTAAAACAGGGTTTACCTGTAGACATACCGTACTTCTTCCTTTGTTAACATCACCTGTGATTCTTATCTGTGACGAGCAACGTGAGTTAAATAATTATTTCCTCAAGACACTTCATTTCCTATGAATGCTGCCTCATTTTAGATGTAAACAACATCAACCTGTTGCACAGTCTTGTCTTCCATTCCGAGCGCTTGACAACAGTGTTTATCTGAGTTGGTCATCGCTGCCTTCTGCAGAACGTGCCTGTCACTAAATTCCTAAATATTTCTCTACTCCAGTGCTTTGAAGTCAGTTGTAAAATGCACGAGTGGCAGTCTTATGCCCTGTGATTAAAAGACTCAAGGAAGTTTTTCACAGGTGTGTTACGTAAGGTACTGTAATGATTCAACTAATGTTAGTTTCATGCCTTGGAACATCTCAGTTGAGAGCCATTGTCCATGAATAGTTTTTTACAGAGACAACAGACTAAATATTTGAGTTATGAAAAATTCTACTGAAGTGGAAACTGAAACATTATCCTAGGAATTTGGTGCTGTAAATCCAGGGAGTTAGAACAAAAGGCCCCAGTGTGGATGCCACCAAAATTCAAAAGGACTCCAACAGGTGGTACTTTGAACTACATCATGATGTAGGGTTTTTTAATATATGTGAACTGCCCTGAGACCTCCAGGTAAAGGGCGGTATATAAATTCACTTAATAACAACAACAACAATGACAAACTGGGCTCTCAGAGCTGCTGGATTACTGTAGCGGTGTTGGAAGCCAGGAAGGAGGGAGACAGAGACGGGCCCTACCCACCTATCAAAGATTGGGGAAATAAGGTCTGGTCCATTATTTGTTGGTTTAAAATTGCATTTGCATGTTAACAGAATCCTAGACTGGTATAATTGGAAAGGACCAGTGCTTTTTTTTCTTGGGGGAACGCAGGGGGTAGACATTTTGTGAATCTAAGTTTGGCCTCATTGAGGGGCAGTTATTTCAATATGGGTAGGAAAATGAGAGTACCCCTAAACATTTTTAAAGGGGGGGGGGAGCACTGGAAAGGACCACGAGAGCCATCTAGCCCAACCCCTGCAATCTTTTACCCAACGTGCAGCTCGAACCCACAACCCTGAGGTTAAAATGTCCCATGCTCTACCGACTGAGCTATCTCTCACACAGTATGGCCAGGGTCTCTAAAAGAGCTGGTAAACCTCTGTTCCAGCACCTGGTCATAAAGATGGTGGCATCAATACCTTTGGAGAGGCATAGAGGCTGTGGTGCCTTCTAGATGTTGTTTAACTACAACTCTGGCCAGGAATGGTGGGAATTGTAGTCTGGAGGGCCCCATATTGAATACTCCTGCCCAAAGCTTAGCTCCGCTTCCTAATGGAATTAATATATTTGACAGTTGAAGCAATCCTGCATATGCGGTACAGTGGTACCTCAGGTTGCATACACTTCAGGTTACATAGGCTTCAAATTACAGACTCCGCTAACCCAGAAATAGCACCTCGGGTTAAGAACTTTGCTTCCTCCAGAACGAATTAAGTACTTAACCCATTCTTAACCTGAAACTGTTCTTAACCTGAAGCACAACTTTAGCTAATGGGGCCTCCTGCTGCCGCCGTGCTGCGGCTGCACAATTTCTGTTCTCATCCTGAAGAAAAGTACTTATCCCGAGGTACTATTTCTGGGTTAGCGGAGTCTGTAACCTGAAGTGTATGTAACCTGAAGCGTATGCAACCTGAGGTACCACTGTATATCTTTTTAGTAAGTTAAACTAAAAATTAGCCTGAGGAAAACTTTGAATATAAACATGTAATCCTATTGAGAGGATTTGTTTTTAGTGAAGGGTTACCAAGATTATGAAGGTCCTCGTGCAAGGGAAGGGGGAAGAGGTGGGGTGTGCAAGCTAAGCGATCCCTCAAGCTGCCTGTGGCCTTGAGGTTTGCATGTGAAATATGGGGAAGAGAGGCCCTCTGCTGGCTTTGGGACACTGGTAAATACCTGCCTGGGACAGGCGCTAATCACTTTGCATAGTGAGTTCATATGACCTTCTTTGGGTTTCCAGTGAAGTAATGATGCCATCTTGTGCCCAGAAGGAGAATAACAATTCCTGTGTTTTTGGCTTGTGTTTTCAATCATCTTCAAATACAGTGGTACCTCGGTTACAGACTCTGCTAACCCAGAAATAATACCTCAGGTTAAGAACAGAAATCACATGGCAGCGGAGCGGCAGCAGTGGGAGGCCCCCATTAGCTAAAGTGGTACCTTAAGTTAAGAACAGTTTCAGGTTAAGAACAGACCTCCAGAACGAATTAAGTTTTTAACCCGAGGTACCACTGTACAGAAGAAAAAGAACATTGGCTGTGAACCCTCAATGCTGTGTGTGCACTGACTCTGCATGTGCCGCAATTTTTCTGGTATTTTCCTTTTCAGCAGCTGCCTGTACAGATTCCCCACATTGCCCTGCTCCCGCAATTGCTTTCTAAACTCCCTCATTTGGGGAGTTGGCATGAGAACAGCTCAAAAGTGAAATCGAATAATGTACCGCCTCTCTGAACTGCTTGCTAAATGTATGAGCAACATTCAAGCAAAGTGAATTGCTCTATACACCACCACCTTGAATATGGCTACCTGCACTACTGTTACAGTTGCCCATTCGCTCGGGGGCAGGCCTTGGGAGACCCCATCCTCCAGAAAACCACATCGGAGAGAAGAAGTGAGCTACATCTTCAATGTGAAGGAAAGAACCTTCTCCAAGGAGGTGGGGGGGTACAGCGTCATGTTAAGGGGTGCAACACTTGCTGGAAACCCATGCGACTCCACTGGCTGTCACCATGGGGGGAAAAGGGTTTTCATTTTAAAATCCACCCTGAAACAATGTGTCCTTTGAGAAGCCTGTAATAAAACTTGCGAGTTGTAAGTGTTAGTCCCTAAGTCAGGCATAGGCAGACTTGGCCCTCCAGATGTTTTGGGACTACAATTTGCACCATCCCTGAAAACTGGTCCTGTTAGCTAGGGATGATAGTTTTAGTCCCAAAACATCTGGAGGGCTGAGTTTGCCTATGCCTGCCCTAAGCCATCTAGATTATGGCTGCACAAAGACAAATGTCTCTGCAACTGAAAATGTTATAAAACCATATTGTCAGTACTGTATTTCTGTTTTGCCACCATGTTTTTTATTGCCTTGAAAATGTGAACATTGCACAGGTAGCTTGTAGAATTCATTGCCACAAGATGTGGGGTGCCCCTTGGCTTAGATGACTCTGGCTATGTTTACACTAGTATCCCAGTACCAACAACCAGTGTCGAAGCGATGATTCTTCAACATCAACTTCATTGGACTGGTCATGTTGTGCGGATGCCGGATTATCGTCTTCCAAAGCAACTACTCTATTCCGAACTTAAAAATGGAAAGTGTAATGCTGGTGGTTAACAAAAGAGGTTTAAAGACTCTCTCAAGGCAAATCTTTAAAAATGTAGTATAAACACCAGCAACTGGGAAACGCTGGCCTGCGAGCGCTCCGATGGGAAAACAGCCTTTGCTAAAGGTGTCATGGGTTTTGATGATGCTCGAACTCAGGATGAAAGGGTGAAATGTGCTAAGAGGAAGGCGTGCTTGGCAAACCCTCACTGTGATCAACTCCCACCTGGAAACCAATGTCCCCACTGTGGAAGGATGTGTGGATCCAGAACTGGCCTCCACAGTCACTTACAGACCCACTGTCAAAACCATGTTTATGGAAGACAATCTTACTCGGCTACGAGTGATCACCAAAGAAGAAGACGGCACACTATTAAAGCACATTTGAAGCGCTTTCTTTCCCTCAAAGAATTCTGAGCACTGTAGTTTATCCCCAAAGAGTTACAATTCCCTGCAACTGTTAACAAACGACAGCGCCCAGAATTCTAGGCAGCGTCTGTTGGAAACAGAAGTCTGGGCAAGATGGCATGGGAGGGGTTGATTTTCTTTTTTTGCTTGCTTCTTATTTTTTCCCCATTTTAAATGAATGGTAATAAATATACAGTGTTTATTCAGAAGTAAGTTCTGTTGAGTTCAGTGCAGCTTTTCTGCCAGGTAAGTGTGCAGTCCTATTTGCTTATCTAGGACTAAGTCCCATTTAACTTAATAAGACTTGCTTCTGATTGCACTGTTAGTCCCTGTTAGGAGTGAAGCAATAACCTTTGCAGTAAATTACTTGGATCAGTAGAGGGTGACAGATAGAAAGCAACCAATTTGCCCCTTACTGATTCATTAAGTTTCTTACGTAATTTTTTTTCAACCTGCAGTCTTACCAGACCACATACAGTGGTACCTTGGGTTACAAACACTTTGAGTTACAAATACTTTGGGTTACAAACTCCACTAACCTGGAAGTAGTTGAGAACTTGAGAACGGGTTGCCCAGGATGAGAACGGAAATCGTGCGGCGGTGGCGTGGCGGCAGCGGGAGGCCCCATTAGCGAAAGCGCGCCTCAGGTTAAGAACAGTTTCGGGTTAATAACAGACTTCTGGAACGAATTAAGTACGTAACCCAAGGTACCACTGTATATCAAACTCCAACAGTCCCCAAAATCCTTTCATATCACGTTGCACATTTGAAGCCCTACAATTATTCACACAGAGGCTTTGAGGATTGCATTATTGTGCTGATTTCAAAAGTGACACTTAAAATGCTTCTTCGCTTTATGCAGTTTGCAATACAAGCTAAAAACAAAAAATAAAATCTGCATGGGCAAGACTCCGTTTTCGGTTCTAATAGGGCTTTCTTTTTTTGTCTAAGTTGCACAATAATATTCATAGGAGATTATACGTTCCAGGATAATAAGAGTTCTTAGCATCACTTATGAAAAGCACCTTTGGCTGCATCTGCACTCCAAACCTCAGCTGATTTAAGTAACTTGTCTCCCTCACCCCCTGGAGTTACGGGGCTGCAATTATGTGAAAGCGTTGGGGCTTTCAACGCTCTTGTAAAACTACAAATCTCGGTTCCCTAGAGAAACAGGGTTGACAGCTATTTTAATATCACTGAATGAACCATGCACCTTTGCAGAGTATCGCAACTACGGCTGATGAAGGCAGCGCAGCGTGAGTGCACTTTGTTGACTCACCAGCATTTGTTTAAAGACTTCATTCAGTGTCTTAATTCCTTTGCTCATCTGCAGATTTAGGATCTTTGTCATTCATTGTTTCAGCAACACCGGCTTCCTTTATTATGTCTCTTTCCCTCCCTTTTAAAGAAAACATACTGTTTCAGGCTCCCTGTTTGCCTGAGGAGCATCATATTTTAAAAGGGCCATCTTTTACAGGGAAGGTTTTCCGTGTGATGACAGAGCACTGGTGATTTGCTCTTGGTGAAATCCAGTACAGTGGTGATGCTTGTGGGATGTTTTTTTCCCCCCAGCAGAGGTGTTTCCTAGCATAAGAAGAGGGGAGGCAATTTTCTCTGTGCATAGAGCCTGGGAGTCAGTAGTGTGTGAATAACTCTAGCAAGTTTCAATCCTTTGGATAGGATCTCAGCTGGCATGCCAACCCAAGCTGGTAGAAAGCGCCCCACCACAGACACAATATAGATTTTAACCTCTGGGAAAAAACTCTGGAAAAGTGATTTGAAGTTTACAGCATGCTATTCTTTGAAGGAGAACTACCTGAAAATGATTTACAGACTCTGAGTAGGCTTGCAAAGATGTATAAGATTGACTCAGACACGTGCTGGAGATGCAAAGAGGTGGAGGGAATGTGCTTTCACATCTGGTGGACTTGTAAAAGTGTAAAAGAGTATTGGGAAATAATACATGATGAATTGAAAAAAAAAGTTTAAAAGTACTTTTCCAAAAAACCAGAGCCCTTTCTGTTGGGGATAATTCAGACTGAAATTCCTAGGCATCAAAAAAGGTTATTTATGTATGCCACTACTGTTTTGTTAGCTCCAAAATGGAAAACGAGCAAGGTCCCAACTAAAGAAGAATGGCAACTTAAGCTGACAGAATACGCGCAGCTTGCAGATTTAACATATAGAATTAGAGAACAAGAAGAACGTATGTTTAGAGAAGATTGGAAAATGTTTATTGAATATATGGGGGGAAATTGAGTATAAACATTGGCAGCATTAAGATAAATTCAACAGCGTAAATAAGGTTTGATGGATGCATTAATGGAATATTGAATGGTTTAGTTTTTGTAAAATATACAGGAATCTATGATAGGCTTTCGTACGGCTGCTGCTCACACAGTGTCCATACGGGCTGTCACACGTGAGTAGTTCGATCGGGATGTCATGTGTGCGCAGTCTGATTGGCCCCGCCCCTCGGCGTACCACCCTGGGTGATGGAGAGGGTTCCTTCACCACTGCCTGGGACCTTCCGTATGTGAAGCAGTTACTGAGCAAAGACTCATCCCTCCTTTTCCAGGGGAAAACCTGGCATAGGGCAATTCCCAGGAAAGGTATTCAAGGGGGAGCTGTTATTCCAGTTGGGATCAGGAGGAAGGGTTGGCTCTGCCAAGAGGATGTTTTTCATTTGATGGTGCCATGAAATCAAACACTGGAAGTTAACAATTTGGAAACGATATCATCTGGCTGCTCTGCCCAAAGTGAACAAATCACGGATGAGGAGGATGCTTTTGCGAAGACACCCTTGGGATGCTGTGATGTATTCGGCTCTCTTGACACTGAAGGTGTGGCCATTTCCACGGCTCATGTCCATTTGCGGACTGGGCTTATTAGTTCATTCAAATCTGGAAAGCTGCATTGGGCATGATTAAACAGACATGCATGTGGGAATGCAGGGTGTGTCCCTTCAGCAAAAACTTTGAAAGGCAGAATGTTGTATTCGTTGCTTGCAACCGCGTTGCCAACTTCTAAGGGAAGAAGCAAGTTGTAGCACGAACTTAGCCTCACCTACATTCTGATGAGAAGTTTATATCAGTTATCTGTTATTCATTTTTAGCAATTCATTTAAAACCTGGAAATGTACTGCCATTCTGTTTTGAATGCATCAAAATGTCGGTTTTGGCCTTTACGTTATTAAAGGTCCTTGTCTTGATGGAGGATAGATTGTGTGTGTGTGTGTGTGTGTGTGTGCGCGCGCGCACAGAAACTAGCCTGCTGTACAAAGGTAACATTTCTCTGTCCATGTTTGCTTTTGGTCCTGGTCACCATTGCACGTGGCCCTCAGAAGGTTGTCCATAGTGGAATATGGCCAACTCCAGGGTGTTTCGGTTCCCACAATAATATATTTGTGGGGCTGAGCCCCCACAAAATCAATGAGCAAAGTTGAAGCATCCGCAATCTTTGGTGTGAGATGGCACCTATGCCCTCATCCTTTCCCCATAATGGCTGAACTCTGACACAGATAAGGACAGGCTCTGTTTAAGGAAGAGATTGAAACTCAGTGGTGGAATGCCGATGTCAGGAGCCGGAGTCAGGCGTAATTCAGCAATAAAAAACACAGGTGTCAATGAAGTTAACTTCAAAGAAACAAAAACAGTGCAGACCTGGTTGTCCCAGCAAGTCTTCCCTGTAGGTCTTGCCTCAATGAAGCAGCTGCAAGGACTGAAGGTCCCTGCCTTCTTACAGCTGCCTAAGTCTCCTGCTCCCCAGGGTATTTTTTCCAAGCAATTGGAGACTGTGTCTGCGCACAACCTAATTCTCCTCTGCTCATTTTATTTTTCTATGTGTTCTGGGAGACTCCCAGGAGGGGAGACTCCCTAGATCATGGGTAGGCAAACTAAGGCCTGGGGTCTGGATCCAGCCCAATCACCTTCTAAATCTGGCCCGTGGATGGTCCATGACTCAGCATGTTTTTACATGAGTAGAATGTGTTCTTTTATTTAAAATGCATCTCTGGGTTATTTGTGGGGCCTGCCTGGTGTTTTTACATGAGTAGAATGTGTGCTTTTATTTAAAATGCATCTCTGGGTTACTTGTGGGGCATAGGAGTTTGTCCCCAAGGTCTGAGGGACAGTGGACCCTCCCCCTGCTGAAAAAGTTTGCTGACCCCTGCCCTAGATTCTTCAGCAGCCGACCTCATCTCTGTCTCCTGGCTCCCCTCCTCTCCAGCTCTGAATCAGCACTGCTCTTTGCCTCAGCTTCTTTCTGCTCACTAAACCCTGTTGCCTTTTCAGCTTCTGACGCCTGTCTCCTCCCAGTCTGCTCCCTCTTCTCCCTCTGACTCCTCATTGTCATCTAACCACCAACCCCCTTCTTCCCCCGGCAGTTTCCCCAGCTGGTGCTTCCCACCTCTCCTCTGCATCTGGCCAATCCCTGACAGCAGAGTTAGAATGCAGAAGGCTCCAGGTTCAGTTATTGGGGTCTTCAGCTGAAAGGACCAGGCAGCAGTTGATGATAAACATCTGCATGCCCTCCAACATCTATCGGATGAAAATAGGGACATATTTTATACCAGTCCCCCAGCTCCTGCCAAAGAAATTTAAAAACACTTTTATGTATGTGACAACGGCAGCAAGAGTCTTAATAGCACAAGGATGGAAGAACAAAGAAACCCCGACTTATGCGGATTTGAATTATGCGGAATTGGCAAAACTGACACACAAACTACGTGACAAGGATAACTGTGACTTTAAAGATGAATGGGAACCTTTTACGAAATATTTGAAGAAACAACAATAGGAACTGGACTCTTTGGCAGGTTTTGAATAAACACTCACAAAATCTTTATTGGTAATATACAGACAGATAAATTGAGGATCTCTACAATTTTATAACATGCAGATAAAAATATAAGTTGAGAAACCAGAGATAGGAGCTGAGGGAAGTCGGGGGTGGGGATGGGAGGATCGGCATATGTTCAGGGGGGGAGGGGGGAAATGGGAAAAAAAAGCAATGTGGATGATGTACTTTTGTTAAAATTATTGTGTTGAAATTCTTAATAAAAAATATTTTTTAAAATATTTTTTTTTACTTATGCTACTACAGCAGCAAGAATGTTACTTGCCCCAAAGTGGAAAGAAGCAGAAGTCCCAGTAAAGGAAGAATAGATACAAAAACTCATGGAATATGCAGAAATGGCAAAACTTACCAGAAGAATAAGAAATCAAGATAACAAACTTTTTATAAAAGAATGGAAATGGTTTATTGAATATTGACAGGTAAATTGTAAACAGATAAAAACATTAGCAGGATTAGTGTAATAACTTGCAGTTTTGTAAGAGTATATATTTACAGGGGATTATTAAATGAGCAAGTTAAATGAACTTGGATATGCAGAAGAGATTAAGAAATAAATTTAAGGAACCGCTGAAACAGGGGGAAGGAAGTCAAATTTTGAAGTGTCAATTTGATTGTGAAACTAATGAAATATATAAATTTGAAGAGTATAAATAAAAAGCTTTAAAAAAATCATCAGGTGACACAGTTCTTGTTTTAATAAAAAAACAGGAAGTGACACCATAATGAGTTTTAACATGGGACAACCTTATAAGGTTACCCATGAATACTTCTACTGTTCTACTCAAAAATAACAATCAGCACCTGGACAGCGGACTGTGTGGGCATATAGGTCATATTGCATTGCATTTCTATTTAAATCATAAATTTGCATCTATTTGCACAAATTTATGTGCATATTTTACACATATTGGTGTCCTTCCTTTTTTTGTTATGCATTTCCTTCTGCTTAGTTTCGTGTAAGTGGCCATCCTCTGTTTCGCTTCTTCAGTAGAGGCTGTTTGGAGGGTATGCAGACCAACTGCTAGGTCATCAGACCTCAGCAGTTTTGTCCCTCTGGTGCAGATAGTGGCAAGAAACCCAGGCCCCAATCATCTTAAACAGTGATCTCTGGTGGCTTCAGCAGAGGCTTTTGGGAGGATATGCAAAGGAGCTACAAGCTCCTATGCCGCCAGACGACAACTCTGCTAATCACCATCCTGCCCAGAAGATATGCCTGAGTAATTGGCAGAGCATCCTTTGGACACCACTGAAACACAAGGGTTGGAGATGTTGTGCTGAAGTTGCAATTCATACCTCGTTGCTCCTGGAGAACCGAGTTTACCTGATCGTTATTATTTATATCCCTAAATCATCCAACAACATCGTGCAATTTTCCTGCATTAAAAGTAACCATTACTAGTGGCTTAAATACATATATTTACTGTAGGCTGTGAAGCCTGCGGTAGTTTATTTATTTATTTTCTGTGTAATAAGCTGGTGTTCTGTTTACAGTGCAAAAATGGACATGTCATCATGTAAATAAGATCAGTGTAATAATAAGCAAGCTGCATGTTTGTGACCAATGGGTGTCATCATCACAGAATGGAGAGGTGCTTGGAGGATCACTCCGGTTGACATTCTGATGCATAAGTATCTTTTTAATCCTAGTAATTTTCTCCTTCGCCCCTCAACCATCGTACTGCCAATACTCACAAAGGTATAAGCCATACAAGCCAGGAAGATTATTACTATTGTAAATGGCTCATATTTCACAGGCAGCTGCTTACCATATTTAAAGCCACATAAATCATACTAAAGCAATACTTTTAATACTTTTCAAGCTGTGCCATTTGTACCACCAGCACCATATAATCAACAAAATCAAAGGCTACTGGAAGGTGTAATTTTAGCTGACCATCTGCAAAGTGTTAATCTGTGAGACAGTCTAAGCAAGAAAAAATGGAAATGGTCATTTGGACTGACTAAAAGAGACAGTTTTCCATTTTCCGTAATGAAAGCTCTGATTATACAGGTCATAAGAACACACAAGAGGCCAAGCATCCTGTTTTCAGAGTGGCCAATCAGATGCCAATGGGAAGCCCGGAAGGAGGATGTGAGTGCAACAATGCTCTCCTCATCTGGTATTCAGATACAGTATCCTTCAGCGGTTGCAGAAGGCATAGGACTAGGTGTTTGATCAGTTTATACACAGCTCCCAGTCAAAATCCATCTGGAAGCCAGGATGGGAATCAATCAGAGTCAATGAGTTTTGTAAAGGAAAGAAGGCACTACTAATTTCTAGGTCACCTTACAAGCCAAGATCTATGGCTTGCCCATGTCCAATGATGTCAATGGGCACAGTGCATTCAATTCCACATACCAGGAATGGGAAAATTGGTATTAGACTCCAACAACAACAACAACAACAACAACAACAATAATAACAACTTTATTATTTGTACCCCACCTAACTGACTGGGTTGCCCCAGCCATTCTGGGTGGCTTCCTACATATATAAAAACATAATAAAACATTAAACATTAAAAACTTCCCTATACAGGGCTTCCTTCAGATGTCTTCTAAAGGTTACTTATCTCCTTGACATCTGATTGGAGGGCATTCTACAGGGTGGGTGCCACTACTGAGAAGGCCCTCAATATAACAACTCCAACTTCCCTCAACCCCATCCAACATGGCTTATTGTCAAGAATGATGGAAGTTGCAGTCTAGCAATATCTGGAGGGCCACAGGTTCCCCATCCCTGCTGTGTAGCCAGGATCTCATTCTACAGTCACCCAAGCAGGACTTTTCTAACAAGGTGACATATTACCTAATCTTATGCAAAATTACACCTAAGCGCTTTAAAATCAGTGCTGTATAAGATTGCAGACAGTCTTTGCTATCTGTCGCAAGTCAGGCAAATGATTCAGTAGCAAAGGAGCAAGCGCTGTGGAAAAATTCAATGACTTTTCAGATATATTCAAGATTCAAATTAGAAGCATTTGTTGTAGTTACTTCTACTCCCCTCATAACAACCAAAAATGTATGGCTAGAATTTATCACTGCTGTCACAGAAGTTACACATTTTATCATTTTGTAAGAGACTATTTACACTGCCAAAGATTTTGATATTAGTACAGTGGTACCTCGGGTTACATACGCTTCAGGTTACATACGCTTCAGGTTACAGACTCCGCTAACCCAGAAATAGTACCTTGAGTTAAGAACTTTGCTTCAGGATGAGAACAGAAATCGCACGGCAGCAGCAGGAGGCCCCATTAGCTAAAGTGGTGCTTCAGGTTAAGAACAGTTTCAGGTTAAGAACAGACCTCCGGAACGAATTAAGTACTTAACCCGAGGTACCACTGTACTGATTTGCGAGTCAAGGGAAAATATGTACACGTGCTTTATTGCAATACCTTGTAGCTTCTTATTTCGGTCTCTTGTAGAGTCTTGTTCTGCGAATAGATCTAATTCTGAATGGCAATAAGAAGATCTAGAAATCTCTGGAGGCATAATCACGTGCCCATTAATATCCAGCTGCCTTCCCTAACAGCACATCCCTAAACCTATTTATGCAGAAGTAAGTCCTATTCAACAAGTCCTATTCAGCGGGTGGCGCTGTGGGTAAAACCTCAGCGCCTAGGACTTGCCGATCGCATGGTCAGCGGTTCGAATCCCCGCAGCGGGGTGCGCTCCCGTCGTTCAGTCCCAGCGCCTGCCAACCTAGCAGTTCGAAAGCACCCCCGGGTGCAAGTAGATAAATAGGGACCGCTTACCAGCGGGAAGGTAAATGGCGTTCCATGTGCTGCACTGGCTCGCCAGAGCAGCTTCATCACTCTGGCCACGTGACCCGGAAGTGTCTGCGGACAGCGCTGGCTCCCGGCCTCTAGAGTGAGATGAGCGCACAACCCTAGAGTCTGGCAAGACTGGCCCGTACCTTTACCTTTAAGTCCTATTCAATTCAACGAGATCTACTCCACAAAAACGGGGTTAGGATCGTATGTTTTTGCATACGATGCTAAGTCTAAGAAGCAAAGAGCAGTCGTGAGGGATCCAGGCTTGAGCTGTTGTGCTTGATAATAAATCGGCACCAGTCTTGTGGCTGGTCCAGCAGCTGCCCAAGGAGGTGGATTAGGTTGAATTCAGAGTGTCTTGTATGTTTGGAAATAGCGTGTACGTTGGAGTGAACATACAGCTATATAGGTTTGGTGTAAATAAACGCTGTGCTATTTTAGGACAGCCCCGTTGAATGAATGCTGTATAATATCCAGAACACTCTGGGGATTTTGCTAAAGCAAGTTTTGGAAGAAGAGAATGATTTCACAACATGTTTGAACAAACCACTTCGGCTCTGTATAGGGCGTGGCAGAGCTTTAGTTGAAGATTATAGCTGAACATGCTGATTATAGGGCTACAGGTTTTATGCAGTGCCAGCTCTCCAGCTGAACAATTTGTTACATTGGAATGTGACACATTTTTGTGTCTAGCACCTTTGGATATTCAGTCCCAGAAACACCATCATTTGCTTTGCTTTTTAAAGATTTGGCACATCATGTTCTGTGACTGTGTTTTGTTTGTAACCCTCGTTTTCTATTCTCCCCCCACACCTTAATTTTTTTAAAATATAGGCAAACCTGTCAGTTTCGGTTTCTCAGTTTTCCAGTCAGAAGTTCGTTTCTGCATCTGTTTATTCCTCTTTTTTAAAAAGTTCTCACAGATACAGAATTACTGTACACACAGGAATAACAATAAACAGAAAATTTTATTAACAAACAATCAAACATAAGTTGGTCTTAACACTATAGACCCGACCTCCCATCTATTCCTTATTTCAATTTCATATTATTTATTGCCAATACACACTTTTTCTTAATATATCTTAACTCTTATGTCTAACTTGCAACTATTACTGAAGTTCCTCGAATGCTGCAATATTTCAGTGTTGCATTTCTCCTAACACATACAATTTTGCATGCAGTTTTGCCCAACATACACATTTCTTTTTCCATAATATAATGCGTTTGTGTACATAATTTTCACAAGAATACAGAATATGCGTGTTTTAATACGCACTGTCCCCCTTAATATACACATTTTAAAACACATTTGGGGGTTGGAGAACCACATCACAAAATCTGCACCAGGTATGAATTCCAAAGGATAATTGTGTTTCTGGTTGGGGCAGTGAGAATTAGATAGGTTTGCTTTGAAATGTGAACTAAATGGAATTTCTCCACCATACTAGACACAACACAGGAGATTCATGATCATATTTTCTGGTGTCTTTTTAAAGGTTTTGCTGAGAGCAGCCATGAAGGTGGGTTCAGGCCACAAAGCAGAGGGAGGACATTTTATTCCTTAGCTCATGCTGTTTGCTGGATGATGATCTGCTTTCTTGAAGCTGCTATTGACTATGTAGGAGACAACACAAGTACCAGTACTGTAGGTGTTAAAACGAATCAGACCAAGGAGCACCAAGCCTCAAAGTATCTCCTACCCCTAAGTCGATGTTCCTTAAAAGGCTACACAGAAATGCTATGACTCTGCCGATTCTAGTTTCTCCGAGTTTCTCATTTCTCCAGTCTTAAATTCCGTTCCCCAAATTACTACACCAATCTGCCGTCTTCTTTTCTCCTTTTTAAAAAAACTCATGAAAATTCACCAGCATCTTAATGTGAAAGTTTCTAAGTACAGTGGTACCTCAGGTTACATACGCTTCAGGTTAAGAACGCTTCAGGTTACAGACTCCGCTAACCCAGAAATAGTGCCTCAGGTTAAAAACTTTGCTTCAGGGTGAGAACAGAGATCTTGCTCTGGTGGCGCAGTGGCAGCAAGAGGCCCCATTAGCTAAAGTGGTGCTTCAGGTTAAGAACAGTTTCAGGTTAAGAACAGACCTCTGGAACAAATTAAGTACTTAACCCGAGGTACCACTGTATGCACATTTTCTTATGCAGCTTTGACTAATGTAAACAATTTTGTAAGCAATTTTACCCCCAGTATAATGAATGTCTTGCCATTTTCACCAGTACATGTGTTTGTATACACATTGGAAGGAGAACGGCGTTGCAAAATTAAGAGAACTGAAAACTTCAAAAGATAATTGGGTTTGGTTCACATGTTCGTTGGAAGAAATGCTAATGAGGGTACTTCTTTGCAAGCAAAATTGAAACCCCCCCTCCATCCCGAAACACTACCCAGAATCATTTAGGTTTAAGCAAAGTCCTGCTGATTGACTACTGTTGACCCAAATTACATTTCAGGAATCTTTTAACCAGAGACCACAAACTCTCAAAAAGCATATCACTGACAGAAGAAGAAGGAGAGTTTGGATTTGATATCCCGCTTTATCACTACCCTAAGGAGTCTCAAAGCGGCTAACATTCTCCTTTCCCTTCCTCCCCCACAACAAACACTCTGTGAGGTGAGTGGGGCTGAGAGACTTCAAAGAAGTGTGACTGGCCCAAGGTCACCCAGCAGCTGCATGTGGAGGAGCAGAAAGGCGAACCCGGTTCCCCAGATTACGAGTCTATCACTCTTAACCACTACACCACACTGGCTCTTATGATTGTAGAATTATTCCCAAAACGGACCCGGATAAAAATGTGGAATAATTCTTCTAGGCACAGCTGAAACAGCTCTTAACTTGTGTGGTTTGGGATGGCACACATGAGTGTCTCCCTCAGTGCCAGACCTCCTGTGTGAAATTCACCTCAGAGAGGAATCTTCACAAGGTGGCCGCTTCCTGCCGGAGCATGTTATAGCCCTGTGAAGCTTTGTAGTTGGCAAGCTCAGCCTGAATCCATTTTTTCTATCATGTATAAATTGCCAAGAGGGATGATTAAGAGAGAGAGAGAAAGCACAATCACGAAAGAGGGAGTGGCGTCGGAGTTCAGGTGAGCCGAAACATTCTTGCTGCTCTGCAGTGTCACCACCAACACCCATTCTTTTTACTCTGCCTCTTTCAACCTTTTTTCTTTTCTTTCCGCCATTTCCGTGAGTGGACTATCTGCACAGAGAGGTGAGTGTTCAATATGTACACAGTTGTTGTTTTTAATTGCCTCTATCTAGGAAGTGCCTCGAATTCTTTGGAACTGAAGCAAGAAGAGAAGGAAGAAGGTGGGGAAAAATTGTAGAAGTTGAACTAGCACAGGAGAAACTTGAGCACGTGTAAGATGTGAGTCTCATTTTCAGTCTGAGCTCAGATCGTTCAGTCCCGGGCAGATAAAAAAGTTTTATTAGGTTGCTGCAGCTTCCTTGCCTGGTTGCAAGAACTTTTGTGACTGTTCCTGCTGTAACAAGATAAAGACCCAGAACTATATCGTTCATTTGTTTCCTGATGGCAGAGAGATTTCTAAACAAATTATTTTTTAAAAAAAGTCAGGCCTTCTGTTGTCACACAAGAATGATAAGCTTCCTTACCCAGACAACTGTATTGTAGGTTGAATGCAACTTTTGTGCACGGCGTGTGTTTCATGATCGGAGATTGCTAGAAGAGACTCTGTTCCAGGCAGAATTTTCCACATGGGTGTGGATCACCCACTCAGCTTTCTTTATGCAGTTAATCAAATGACTAATGCTTGCTCCAGCTAAGAGAATGCTAGAACCAACCTTCGCTTTCAGCCTGGCTGGGTTTACTGCCTTCCGATGTGACTCTATAAATAGGACGCTGCAAATAAATAGCCCATGTGATGACCTCACATTGTTCAACCAAATAGATGTAATATAAAGCTTGAGAGGGTGAGCATAGGAAGCTGACAATTGGTCCAGCTAGGTCGGTATGGTCTACACTGACTGGTAGAGAAACTCCAGGATTTCGGAGAGGGCTTTCTTCCAGCCCTACCTGGAGCTGTTTTGAATGCAAAGAGCCACTCTGTTGCTGAGCTGTGGTCCTCGCCCACCCTTGAGGTAGAGGGCAGAGGAGAGGAGGATTCCTGGACATGCACCAATAGGGCATCTCCCATATGCCTAGAGTTCCCTCCCCTCTTATCTTTCCTCTTTCCCAAAGAGCTGCTACAATGGGGAGAGGTAGCTGGTGGGAGTCTGAGGCTGAGTGGGACCCCATGGATTTCTGGTTGCGTGAGTGTATGGGGGTGGGGGTGGTTGAAGGAGCTTGGTATCTTTAGCCTGGAAAAGAGGAGATGTGATAGCCATCTTCAGATTTCTCAAGGGCTGCCGCACGGAAGAGGAAACAAGCTTGTTTTCTCCTACTCTGGAGGGTAGGATTCGAAGCAATGGCTTCAAGTTACAAGAAAGGAGATTCCGAATAAACAGGAAGAACCTTTCTGACAGTAAGAGCTGTTTGACAGTGGAATGGTCTTCCTCAGGAGTTTGTGGACTCTCCTTCCTTGGAGGTTTTTAAGCAGAGGTTGAATTGCCATCTGTCATGGATGTCTTAGCTGAGATTCCTGCATTGCAGGGGAACTGGACTCGACCATTCTCGGGGTCCCTTTCAACTCTAAGAGTCTATGATTCTGTGTCTCTGAATTTGAACGCCAGTCACAAGAGAGGGGGAAGAATAACAGTTTTCTCTCTTCAACTTTTTTCTCCTTTACTTTTAAAAATGTATCCCTACCCCATAAAGAACTCAAAACTAACCTTCCATAGGAACTGCATAGCTGGGCTGTTGCTTTGTATAGCTAAAAGCTGGTAGCAGAGCAGCCTTTGCCAGTGAGGTGCTTTGGAATGCATCTCCCATAAGCTTGATGGGAGTCATCATCTAACAGCATCTAAAAGCCGCCGGATTGTGATGCAGACGTAGACACCCACCCACCCCCGGATTTGGGTCCTTTTTACATCACGAACTTATTTCTCAACCCAAGAATCTGTCTGAAAACCTTCACAAAAGGTCTGCTAGATCTTCCACCTTGATATAGTTGGGTTAAGAGATGGAGTGAGTCACCAAGAGTGCTTGCACATGTTCTACCCCACCCTGTCACAGCACCCAACAAGTGGCAGCCAAAACTGTGCCTGTGTCCCTATGTGCTTCACCAGCAATTTGTGGGTTTTCTGAAGGCAAAATTATCCTATTCACCTTGTTTTCAAGGAGCTCCAGAAATTGTTCATGCAGTTACAGTTGATAGAACTATGAACATTTAGGACTCTGATGCCAAGGCATGGGCTTGATGTAGCAGCTTTGCTAAAACTTATCTGGATCTAGCCTTTTTCTGGATGGGAGACCACCAGAGAACCTCATGTATGCTGCTCTGAGCTTTGTTCATGTATGATAAGCAGGGTATAAGTTCAGGAGCGCTGCCAGAACATAAGAACAGCCATGTTGGATCAGACCAAAGAACCACCTAGTCTAGCACCATTGTCATCACAGTGGCCACCAGATGCCTATGAGAAGCCCATAAATAGGACCAAGATGTCAGGGACTGGGCAGAGGAGGAATGGTGGAGACGGCCTCCCCATCCTGACCCTTCCAGGGAGGAGGAAGACAGTATGGATTTACAACAGGAGTTTGCAGGAGGTCACAGCTCAGAGGTAGATGATGGGGAAAGTTGGGAAATTATGGGAGAGGATTAGGCAAAGCTGGAGCAGCAGGCTGACTGACATTTTGTCATTAGAAAGCACTCCAGACCCACCATCTCCCAGAACCCGGCAAGCCTGAAAAGTAGGAGAGCAAAGAGCTTGAAGGCAGGGAGCACTTAGCAGCACCCATAGAGGAGGTGATGAGGATGACAAATGAGGAAGTGGGAGAGATGGGGGGTGGAGAGTCACTCAAGACGCCATTATCCAAGAGGCTGGGTTCTATAGCCTCTCTCTGTAAAGTCTGAAATAAAAAAGGACTGTAAGAAACTTTTCCTTGTCTTTATACTTTCCTGGGCAACCAGCCGGGAGCCACTGACAGCATCCTGAGATGAGTAAAACACAACTCTCCACACCTGCAATTCCCAGTAACTACTATTTAAAGGCCTCCAAAAGCAAGGGGAGAACTTTTTCTTCTCTTCTTTGGCATCACTCATAGTTGAGTAAGATTGTCTTCCATGAACACAGTCTTAGTATGTCCGTAAGTGACTGTGGAGGACAATTCTGGATCAGCATGTCCTTCCACAGTGAGGACATAGGTTTCCAGATCAGAGTTGATCGTGGTGAGGGTTTGCCAAATGTGCCTTCCTCTTAGCATGTTTCTCCCTTTCGTCCTGATTTCGAGTGTCTTCAAGGTCCATGATAATTGTGGTAAAGGCTGTTCTCCAGTTGGAGCACTTGCAGTGTTTCCCAGTTGTCGGTGTTTATATTACTTTTTAAAGATTTGCCTTGAGAGAGACTTTAAACCTCTTTTATTGACCACCAGCATTATGCTTTCCATTTTTAAGTTTGGAATAGAGTAGTTGCTTTGGAAGACGATAATCAGGCATCTGAACAACATGACTAGTCCAACAAAGTTGATGTTGAAGAATCAATTCTTCGACACTGGTGATCATTCCTTCTTCCAGTACACTGACATTAGTTTGCCTGTCTTCCCAAGTGATATGTAACCCCCCCTCCCTGGAGACACCATTGATGGAATCTTTTGAGTTGGAGATGGCATTTAAAAGTGTTCCATGTTTCACAAGCATACAGTAAGGTTGATAGTACAATAGCTTTGTAAACAAGCATTTTGGTTTCCCTGTGAATGTTCCAGTCCTCAAACACTCTGCACTTCAATTGGGAGAAAGCTGCATTCACAGAGCTCAGTCGATGCTGAATTTTGGCATCAATGTCAGCCCTTGTGGAGACATAACTGCCCAGGTAGGAGAAGTGATCGACACTTTCCAACATTACACCATTGAGTTGGATTGGTGGTACTGCAGAGTGGTTGTTTTGTACTTTTTGGTACAGCACTTTGGTTTTTTGGATGTTGAGTGATAGACCAAGCTTTCTGTAAGCTTTGTAAGCTTCTGCAAATATATTTAGGATGGTTTGGAGGTCATCTTCCGAGTGTGCGCACACTATATTGTCATCAGCATACTGAACCTCTATGATGGAAGTTATGGTAATCTTACTCTTTGCTTTCAAAGACTGCTGACTTCTCCAGAGTCTTTTGAGGTCTAAGACTTGTGTCCAGTAGTAAGGGTCTAATAGTGTCACTATATGAGTATAATGAATGCATTTAAATGCAAGGTGTTCATATTTCCTCATGGCCTGTGCTGGCAAGATCACATGAGAAGCCCTGGACCGCACAGGAGAAGGCTGTGGTGTGACTCCTTTCCAAGCCGCTGTAAACCTTTAAAAAAAATTGGTTGATGCTGGCATGGGGAGAGGGGCGGGGAAAGCCACAGGGTTCCTGCATATGGTCCAGGGCTTTTAACATTGTCTTGGTAAGAACAAAGGAAGGGTGCTGAGGCAGATCTACAGCCAAGAGTCCTGGGAGCGATGGGTGGAGGGTGTTGTACAATTTGGAACCCATCAAGGCAAGTCCAGCCCACCAGCCGTATGAAGGACTTAATAAACCTCTTGCTTTGGTCACTGCCTGCCTGGGGTTGCAAAAAGAGACAGGTTGCCATAGCACCAGGCAATCCACAGTGTGTACCTTGTAGGCTGTGCTCAGCTTTCTGACTTGCAAATGGCGGAGGCCTGCCTCACATCTGTGTTTGATATGAAAGCTCCAAGTCATTGGTTCTCTATCTCTGTCTCTGCAACTGTTACAGGAAATGGTATTAAGTAGATGGTGTTTACTTTGGAGTGTTAAGGAAATTCTGTCTCTGTCCCTTTGTGGCTGCTGTGACATTAAGGTTATAGCATTTTCCAGCTATAAATCCCTGCCCCCCCATTTGTTTTGATTGTCAAATAATTTTAAATCCAAACATTTCCCAGAAAATGGACTGGAATCTTTCTGTCACCCTCAGTGTGGTTTAGTGGTCGGAGTGTCAGACTAGATACTCCCCACTCAGCCATCAACTCACTCAGCCCAAAGCAACTGGATCTGGCTACTGGGTGAGTTATTTACCTCACCCAACTGCCTTGGGCCTTTCTGACCAGTGGACACAGTTGCCCATCTATCAATAACCTGATGACACCATGTTGTCAAGTGAAGGATTTTCCTTTGCCTATGTTACGGGTGCCCAAACTTTTTTCAAAGAGGGCCAGATCTGATGAAGTGAACATGTGTGAGGGCCGACCTTTTTTTACAATTTTACCCCAAAGTTGTTGAGCTTTTCTTAGGATTGAACTTGATGAGCTTTTTTAAGGATTTGACCCCAATAAATAAACTGCCACAGGGGCTGAATTAGGCCCCCAAAACAGACTTTGTACATGCCTGGCCTATGTAGTTTGAAATCAAACCACATGGACAACAGTTGAGAGGTTTTCTCAGGGTGCAACCCTTTGACAGTTAAGGTTCATATTGTCATGGACTACAACTCCCAATATCCCTACCATTGGCCATGTTGATTCGGGATGATGGGAATCGGAGCTCAATAACATCAGGAATGCCACAGGTTCCCCACCATTGCTGCAATATGACCTAATGGCATATTGAGATGTGATGCAACAGATATATGCCACATTTATCTTGCCACGTATTACAGTCAAACTGACCACATATTACACACAAGTGGAGGATGACTTGTTGCTTCCTAGCATGTGGAAAACTCTTAAGCTGACTTTAAAAAGTTGAGGACAGAGAGCTCCCTATCCTACTACCCGTGTTTTGTTCACCCAGGTATTTGTATAAATATGTACATTTCCTTATTTCATCAATCTTTTTAACAATGCACGTTAACAACCCACGACGTCTTGGGAGTTATCAGCGGTGCTTAAACATGAACAACCCGGATTTCTTAAGAAGGCTCCGAACAGAAAGTTTAATAAGGGTAATGTCTCACCTAGACATTTCAGTCATATGTGGGCGGGTTGCAAGCTAACTGTACTTCAAGGATACCGCTATGCCATGGGCAATTGGTTAGATGCTGACTTAACATTTCTCCTCCGTAGGGAAGAAAGAATGTGGTATGAGCTTGTACAGCAGCAGTTTCCTTAACTCATGTTTCAGTTTTTCCTTGACTCCACCCCGCCTGAGATTTCCCAGCGCCTAAGAGCGGGTAGTGATTGTCAGTGATGTTGCTTCATTGTGAATCAATATTAAAATTGCGCTTCTAGGTCTACTGCAGAGCATCACTGTTCCCATGGCACAAGTCCTAGCCCTCCTCACACGGCTGTTTGCTTCCCATGGGAAGGTTAAGGCTGGGCAAATTTGGTGTACCATTAGAACAAACTGGGCTTTTCTGAATGTAGTTTTCTCTAGCTCTTTTTCTCCTGCTGTTGATCACTCTCTGTTGGCTTCTGACACACTTCTTTGTCTGGTTGGAAAACTGTATGGCTGATTCAGAAGTACAAGTTGTTCCACCGGTGAGGCCTGTAACTCAGTGGCGTTCACAGGAAAAGTCACTTAAGAATATTCCCCTACAAAAAGCAGGCACTATGTCAAAATTTACCACATCAGAGCAAATGCTTCCAGACCGACATAGAGATGGGTAAATCTGTCAACTTTGGTTTCTCTCAGCTTCTCATTTTTCCAATCATCTGTTGAGCCCTCCATATTTCTACATCAGTTTGTAAAAACAACAACAACCACCCATGTTATTATGAAGATTCATCTGCATTTGAGTGTAATTTTTTCCTAATATAAATGTTTATATGCAATTAGCCTAATAACATAAGCAATTTTCCATAATATAATGCCTTTTGGTATGTGATTTTCCACTAATATTTGCATTTTGATGGACACTTTACCTCATGATATTCATTTCTGTACACATTATTTGGCTGCAGAGTGACACTGCAAAATTTTGAGAAGTGCAGATTCTGAAGAATAGATGCATTTTGGTTCTTGTTTTGGAAACTCCAATTTTGGTCCAGCTTCAAATGAGCACTGAACAGAGGCCCCAACCTGTGAGCGAGACTGGGGGAAACGTTGTGTGTGTGGTGTCATGTGTGACACGATATCATGGCATTGGGAGGAGCTGGGGGGGGCAAAAGGGTTGGGTCCCAAGGAGTTGGCGCTCCTGGAACTGTATGAAATTCCTTCTTCATTCCTAGCCCAGCCCTCTTTCTGTCATGGTAAGTTTCCATGTGAGCCATTATTTCCACAAGGGAATGCTTTCAAATCACCTTGTCCTAGATGGTGATATGGTAGAGTCACCACATGAGTAATTCACCACCTATGAAAATAGATGCTAAGGCCACAATCCAGTGCTGAATGAAGTGTGTTTCGGCCTGTTGAAATCAATGAAGTTAAGCACCCTTAACTAGGAAGGTAAAGCAGTACAGTGGTACCTCAGGTTACATACGCTTCAGGTTACAGACTCCTCTAACCCAGAAACAGTGCTTCAGGTTAAGAACTTTGCTTCAGGATGAGAACAGAAATCGGGCTCTGGCGGCACAGGAGCAGGAGGAGGCCCCATTAGCTAAAGTGGTGCTTCAGGTTAAGAACAGTTTCAGGTTAAGTACGGACCTCCGGAACGAATTAAGTTCTTAACCCGAGGTACCACTGTAGTTCTTTATAGGCAGGATTGTTTGGTATGGTAAATGTGTCTTTTCTGTTTCAGAACCACAGCAATGGATGCCCTACAAGTTGCAAACACTGCATTTGCGGTTGACGTTATCAAGAAACTGGCTGAAAAGGACAAAACTGCTAATATTATTTTCGCTCCCCTTTGCACTTCAACCTCACTGGCTCTTGCATACAAAGCTGCCAAGGGCGACACAGCAACCCAAATGAAACGGGTAGGTTTTCGCTTCCAAATTGGATGTAGGATAACACAGCACATACATTTCAAGAACATTCAAAGGACATTCCCTCCCCCAAGAATCATGGGATCTGTAGTTTTTCAAAGGGTAGCTCTGTGAGGACTAAACTAGAACTCCAGAATTCTCTCTCTGTGTGCAAAATGTGCTTGTGTGTTATATTTAAAAACGTACATTTCCCCCTTAATAACATGAGACTACACACACACACACACACACAGAGTCTGAGGTTGCACTAGATATTTGCTTGTAAACATCTTTGGGGTTAAGGAGGGAGTTTGGAGAACCTAAACAGTTATCTTAAATATTACCTATGTTGTTGCTTATGTTTATAGTATTTGTTCTCCTCTGCTGCTGTTGTGGCGGCACCATTTCTTCCTGCTGTCCCAGGCAGAGCGAACCCAACCAATCAGGAATCATATGCAATGAGATCATAATGCCCTGTAGCCAGGAGCAAAGCATTAACTTTGCTCTAAATGAGTGTTGGGGAGGGAGCCTTGCTATAAAAGAGTTCATCACTATTCTCAATTCCCCTGCAGTTGTTTCCAAAATACAGCTGGTACTTGTAAGTTTCCTCCTAAGTGCAAATAGCAGCTGGGGGCGGTGTGATTTTCATCAGGAAAATGCAGCACCAGCCTAAGACGTTTTGCTGCCCGAGGCAACGGGCAACATGATGCCTCCCCCATTCCACCTGCAGAAGTCAGTGAGACGGACAGTGCTGCCAATGGGACAGCATCGTCCCACATACCTGAATGTGGACTATCTTAGAGAGCGCAGGGCAGGCTGTGTGATACACACACAAGTTCCTCAGTATCTCTCACCCAAGGCAGCTGCCTCACTCTGCCTAATGATAGGGCCAGCCCTGGGAACATAGGTGCCAACTTGAACAAAATATTTTTGGGGGGGCCTCCCCAATTGCTGGCCCCTCTTCCCCCTCTACACTTCTGCACACCTTCCTCTGCCACGGACAACTGAGAGACAGTCTCCCCTTCCCTCCACCAACCCAATTCTTGCTCCCGCCTGCGTGTAAGAAGTTTCTACACACACTGCATTATGTGTTACAGGATATTTGGCACAATTGTGTTGACAGACCAGTACTTTCAGAGATGCATAATGGAAGCAATGTTAAAATCTAAACTAATTTCTTAACAGGGCCTACATTTAGAAGATGTCAAAGATGTACCTTTCGGATTCCAAACAATAACAACGGATGCTGCCAAACTTAGTTCTTTTTATCCTCTGAAAATGGTCAAGCGACTCTTTGTAGAAAAATCCCTTAACCCCACTATGGTAAGCTGCTAAGAAATTCTAGCTGTTTCTGTCTGGGTCAACTGGTTGACTATGGTGGTTTAAATCTCACTGTAAATAGTGTTTCTACATGTCGGCATTGATATAATAATAATAATAATAATAATAATAATAATAATAATACCTGCACTTTATTCAAACATGTTCTGTACTTTTTTCTTTGTAAAACCTCCTTTGAAATTACAATAAATTTCTCTTTTTATAGTTTTATTGCACGAGTTGCATTGTATTTTGTTTACAGATTTTCTTTTAAAAATAAATAAATATATTTATTGATTTTTCAATATCATTCCAATAACAGCCTCATTATAACAATGCCAATTTTATCCAATTAATACAATTATTAAAACCAATTATTTATATACCAAATTATACAATTTAGTTAAAGTGGCTTCCTCACATGTTGGATTTCATGGCTTACTCTTTGGTTTTTTATTTTATTTTATTTTCTGTGTTCCAAAATCTTAATAATTTCAATTACATTCCCTTCAAAATCATAATCCCATAAACAACAGCTATAGTACCATTACAATTGATGTTTAAATCACACATATTTTTTGTTAAGGCGGATCGCCTTAATTTGTGCGTGCTTATATCCTATACTGGATTAAAATGCATAATGGGTGGAATTCAACTTTGTGTTGTTATGGTCTTTCCCTCAGCACAGACATTACAGCTTGCCACATGGAGCAAGCCCCCACTCTCATCAGTGACTGAAAAAAGCTTCACTTCCAGCAGAAGAAAAATGGTTCTACAAAATCCACTTTCTTGAAATGGTGTCAGTGCCACTGGGCACATCTGTTAGGAAGTTTGGTTCAGCATTATGCATTAGAATTTAACTTGGCTCCTCGTGCCTTTCAGGAGTTTGTAAGTTCTGTGAAAAGACCCTTCCCATCTGAATTGGAACTAGTGGACTTCAAAGAGAAAACAGAAGACACCAGACTGCAAATCAACAAATCTGTTTCTGATCTTACTGATGGTAAGCGTATCTTAACAGAGTGCTCTGTTCAAAATCCTTAAAAACAGAAGTGAACTCCAATGAACAAACTCCTTGAATCAGGAGTCCCTCTCAGAGCGGAGCTTACCATAGGTCAAATATTAAAATGGCACTTTCCACTTTGCCAGGGATCTTCAGAGGAACTTCTCATACCCTCCAACATTTCTCCAACAAAAAGCGGGATGTCCTGTCCCATAATGATAATAATAATTTTTTTAAAAAAATTTAAACCCCACCCATCTGACAAGGTTGCCCCAGCCACTCTGGGTAGCTTCCAACACATATAAAAACATAATAAAACATTAAACATTAAAACCCTTCACTATATAGGGCTGCCTTCAGATATCTTCTAAAGGTTGTAAAGTTATTTATCTGCTTAGCTTGGGGGCCACATACTATACCCTCCAACATTTCTCCGATGAAAATAGGGATGTTCTAAGGAAAAGTGGGACATTCCAGGGTCAAATCAGAATTTGGGATGGCTTCTGTAAATCCAGGACTGTACTTTGGAAATACAGGGTCTGACTTCTTTCCCAGCCTGTTTTGCTCCATATTTTATAAGCCCCAGCAATGGCTCTTTCATTCCCCCATCAATGCACTTCCACCCCTGAACTCCTTTTCTCCACAGCATTCAGAAACCCTTGGCAGATTGGAGCTCCTCACACAATTGCACCTCACACCTGGCCCTCTCACGAGGATCTTCTTCCTGTTCCGACCCCTCTGCCTGTTGCTAGCTTGATCCTTCCTTTCCTCTCCATAATATATGAGGGCCAGGTTTGTCCTTTCTCCCTCTTTGATCATTTTAAGCAGCAAAAGCACCCCAAACCTGGCAGGACCACAAAGAGAAAAAGCTCTCCTCCTGGGTCGCTGTGATAAAATTACAGTTTAAAGTCCCCTAATACAGTAATCAGGGACGCGGGTGGCACTGTGGGTTAAACCACAGAGCCTAGGACTTGCTGATCAGAAGGTTGGTGGTTCGAATCACCATGACGGGGTGAGCTCCCGTTGCTCGGTCCTGGCTCCTGCCCACCTAGCAGTTCGAAAGCACGTCAAAGTGCTTCTGGCGGGAAGGTAAATGGCATTTCCGTGCGCTGCTCTGGTTTGCCAGAAACGGCTTAGTCATGCTGGCCACATGACCCGGAAGCTGTACGCTGGCTCCCTTGGCCTATAGAGCCAGATGACTATTCATTAAGCACTTGTCCTGATTTGCTTGCACAAAGCTTACATGGAGGTTAGATATCTGTTCTTAATTCTGATTTGTTTGCAGGACAGTTATATGACAACGAGCCTAAATTTTGCATTCAGCTTGTCTTCCCTTCTATCACTTCTTCATCCTGCACTTTTCAATGCATTTCCCCCATCACCTGCTAAACCATAAAACATTTCTGATTATTTTAAAAAGTGAATTTGTTGCACTCTGGCAACAAAATGCTCTAATCTACTAATTGCGCAAACCTAAATTTACAATATGCACTTGGATCTCTCCTGCAATATTGTTGACACCCTAACTTAGCTACACATCAGGATTTTTAAAAAAGAAATTGATTGAACACTTGGGGCTTGTTAATTTGGAGAAAATGTGAGTATTGGGAGGCATGACACAACTGTATAAAAATATGCATTTTATGGAGAATGTGGATAGAAAGAAGTTGTTCTCCCTTTCACACAATACTAAAACTCAGGTCACCCAATGAAGCCGATCACTGGAAGGTTCCGGACAGACAAAAGGAAGCACACCTTCCTTTTAATTCCAAAAGAGTAACAGATGTTTGATATTAGGTGTGCTTTCGCCATACCTTGTACTGGCAGAGAGTAATTATGCTGTCGACAGGCAACCCTAAGGCTGTTCACTTGAAGCCTTAACCACTGCATGATATTTTTGTATTGAGTGCCCCCATGTGGCAAGAACATAGAAATAACACTCAAACATCCTTTTTGTGGTGGTAAATGAGGTACCTCACCCCTGGGGCCATGTGTGTGCTTGTTTGCAAGCAAACATTGCAGACTAAACTAAATGTGATTTCATTCATCCAATTAGCGATTGCATGAATGGGCTCTTAATTATAAGTGTCAATAGCAGGTGTCCTGTTAGGGCAAAAGTATGAACGCATGCATATTTTTTCCTAAAAAGGCAATTAACAGTCTGGAAACAGGCTAATTCTCCTTCCCCTAGCTCTGCAATCCTGATCAAGTTTGCTCTCTCTCTCTCTCTCTCTCTCTCTCTCTCTCTCTCTCTCACACACACTTCTTTTTTAAAAAAAGAGATGGAAGATCTGATTGTGGATCTACCTTCCATAGGCAACGTTTTCTGCAAGCAGTCAATTTGCCAGTTTTATGACATGAAGTTGACACTTTAAGAATCTAGGCCAGGGAAAGTCAAGATAGTGTCCTCCAAATGTTGTTGGACTACAACTCCCATCAGCCCCAGCTAGAATGGCCAGTGGTCAAGGATGATGGGAGTTGAAGTCCAGCAACATCTGGAAGTCACCACATTGGTTGTTCCTCATCAGTTATCCTGGAAATTGTTGAACTGCAATTATCCTAAAGTGTTAACTTTGGCAGGATGTACCTGTGACCCTGTAACTGTGACATTTTTTTGGGGGGGATACCGTTCTAATGAAGTATTATTACCAATGCATCTGCAGGTAAAATGGAGAACATTTTGATTGAGGGGACTGTCAATGACCAGACAAAGATCCTCTTGATAAATGCTGCCTATTTTGTAACCAACTGGATGAAGAGATTTCCTGAGGCTCAAACTAAGGAATGTCCTTTTAGGATAAACAAGGTATGGAAGAAAGCATTCCCCCCTTAAAATAATGGTATCTCATTTATCAGATAGAACCCGTATTCAAAACAGAAATTAAATATTACACGAAAATCCCTGACTTCCTTCTGAGCTTTTAAAGCAGTCTTTGATTCTATCCACAATACCTAATTCAAGCAGTGCTCTATGGCAAAAAGGTTCCCTTAGGCTCTGTTTCACAGACAGACCAGTATTAAGCATACGGGCAACATGATTAGAAGACACAGAGATATTTATAATGCAGTTAAAGCTGATAGACCATAAGATGACTACTTAGCATGCTGCAGTTGATGGTGTAGCAGAGAAATGTTTGGGGGTCATGCCAACTGAGCCGTAATTTATTTACATAGATACCATGACTAAGTACAGTGGTACCTCAGGTTAAGTACTTAATTCATTCCGGAGGTCCGTTCTTAACCTGAAACTGTTCTTAACCTGAAGCACCACTTTAGCTAATGGGGCCTCCCGCTGCCGCCACGCCACCGGAGCCCGATTTCTGTTCTTATCCTGAAGCAAAGTTCTTAACCTGAAGCACTATTTCTGGGTTAGCGGAGTGTGTAACCTGAAGCGTATGTAACCTAACGCGTATGTAACCCGAGGTACCACTGTAACCACTTTTCCATCATCCAGTTGGTTAATGATTCTCCACCACCTCTCCTCCCTTCCCTTCTGATCCTGGATTCCTGGAAACATAGGAATTAACAAACTTGTTTGCATGACAATAACTGGTCAGACATTGGGAAGAGCAGGCTGGCAAAACGAGCCATTCAGCGGTGGAACAGGCTGTCTCAGAAGGGGGTGGACTCTCCTTCATTAGAAGTTTTAAAATATAGGGCAGATGGCCCCCCATATCAGAGATGCTGTACTAATGGAGTGGCTACATTGTCCCTTCCAACTCTATGACTTGAAAGACAAGTTTTTTGTTCACAAAGCATCACATTGTGCGTCGAGACCCCGCAGCCACCCCCTCGTTGGAAATAACTCACACAAGGACAGGGATATTAGGTTTATGTTATTGGGCAAATTTGGGCCACAACTTTATTGAAATGACAGAATGTGAGCAGTACTGGCTTAGGCATTGATTGGACCTGACTATACCTGACTCCTGCCCATTGTGCAGGAAGTCCAGTAAGGGTAAGCCATCGGTAGGGGGAGCCCTGTTGATGTGAACCAACTCAGGCTCCCCCTGGTGTTCCCGTCGCGGTTGTGTCAAGGCCTTAGTCCCCCAGCCGGGCTTCAGACTAGATCAACACCCCCGGATTCCTTTAACGGAATACCCTTAAGCATGGAGGGGCAGGTGATGGCCAGACCTCCCCTCCCCCACACAAGGTCAAACAATGCCTAACCGCAGCCCTAACAAAGTAGTGACGATTGCTACGAGGTAGGCGAAAACCAAGTGGCCAGTGCCAATTTGCCAAGTGGAAAAATTCCTACCAGGCCCCTTGGACAACCAAGGCGACCAACCAAAGTCCATAGCAAGGCCATTGCCTAACCTGCAAAATAGGGAGGGAGGGCGGGGGATTGAGGAAGCGAGCCAAAGAGGAAGTCCTCTGGCTCGCTCCTCCGTTTAAACGGCCCTGGCCACGCCCCCCGGCCAGGATCTGACGTGGCTGGGATCCCCCAGGCAATGGGGGACAGAGTCCCCCGCCCCCGGTGGGAGTGGGTGGCAACGTGGTCCACCGCAACTCCTCCCCACTGGGAAGTGGAGCGGATTTACTTAAAGTTCTGTCAGAAATCCCAGAAAACCAGTGAGAGATCTGTGTTCTTTAAATGCATCTCCCCAAACCTTGACTTAAGCTGTACAATGGTACCTTGATTTGCAACTGTTTTGGATTACAACCTGTCAGAGCTGCCTCTAGGTCCCAGCTCACAGAGGACCAACGCTAGGCTGTCGTAATGTACAAAAGTCTTTATTGAAGTTCAATTTCCATTTCAAAGCCGCAGCGTGCAGCCCTACATCTTAAACCCTAGATCGGCGAAGTCCCGTCTGAATCTCCTCCCCTCTGACACCAGTTTAAGATCCTAGCCCTGCTCCACCTTTTCCGCTGCTCTCTTCTCCTCTGGGTCCTCCTGCCCGCTGGGGCATTCCCCTTTCTGGACTCCTCAGACGCTGAGTCGCTTAGCTCCTCCCCCTGCCTCCGGCGGGCTTTAGGACCCGGTTCACAATCCTCATTCTCTGCTGTCCCACGCTCCTGTACATTTGAACTTGCCTCTCGCGCCAACCCAGTGACCTTCCTCCTGACCGTTACACTACTTCTGTCACTGCTTCCCTCTTCCGGGATACTGGCCGGATCTGACCTCCCCTCCGTTGTCTGACTCTCCGATGGAGGCGTGGTCAGCCCTGACTCCTCTCCTCTCCCTGCTGGGGGAGACGCTACTCCCGATACCTGTGACTCTTCCCCCCCACTATGCTCTGGTGGGGAAGCTGGTCCTGATTTCCAACTGCTGCTCTGGGAGTCCCCGCTGGCCCCTTGCTTCTGGGGTGTCCCCCTTGGGAATCCCCTTGCCCTGGCTACCGGCGCCCCCTTCTGTGAATCTTCCGATTTGCTGGAGAGGCTCATGGAATCTCTCGGGCCACTGTCATCTTCTCCTACGCTGCCCTCAGATTCTTCCCCTTCGCTCTCCATCTCCCCTCTTCCCTGTGCTTCTGCTCCTGAACCCCTGGATTACAACCACGTCAAACCCTGAAATGTGTGTCCCTTTTTTTGCATTACAACCAATTTTTTTTTGGAGGCCCCATTGGCGAAAGCGCACCTTGGTTTACAACCAGACCTCCGGAACGGATTAAGTTGTAAACCAAGGTATCACTGCAATCCTAAAGTGTTGGTGGTATAAATTATCGAGGTGGTTCTACCTGTCTCATTTTTTTTATCTTAAGGGACGATGACTTCCCCCCCTTTCCCTCTCCCAGATGGAAGAAGTGGGGGGGAAATGAGAACAAGGGTTTTAGATATATGAAAAGCATATCTAAATTTTATCCCAGTTGGGGGTGGATCAGGATATCCTTCGGATCCCAGCTACATCCTAGCATACTTCCCTTTTGACCTTACTGACATTGGACTTCCTTCTTCAGCATCAGAAAGGATCACCTGAAATATCCTATAGTCCCCAAGATGCTCTCCTGACCTGCCCCCAACCCAGAATACAATTTATATATTGAATTGAGCATTTCTCCCTCTCACTCATTTTAATGTATTTTCCATCTTTGTTGGAAGCCGCCCAGAGTGGCTGCGGAAACCCAGCCAGATGGGCGGGGTCCAAATAATAAATTATTATTATTATTATTATTATTGGGTGAGAGAGTTCGACAGCCTTCATAATTCCCACCACCTTATGACTGCCCCCTAGGCAACCAGAGGATTGCACCATTAAAGGGTTGTCTTATATGCATTCACATAGTTGAGCAGTAATGCATTTTATCTAGTGGTAAACCTTGCCTGGAAACCGTCTAAGAACTCATTCTCCAGGCACATTTTGAATGCAGGAAGGCGAATGTGAACATGCTCAACGGGGATCCCCGTTGTGGGATCATCCACAATGAGCGTTCAAGCAAATTCGTTTAAATTTTTTGTTCATTCTTAACAGACGGAAACCAAGCCGGTGCAGATGATGAACCTGGAAGCTACGTTTTGCCTCGGTTACGTAAACGATTTAAAAGTCAAGATTCTGGAGCTGCCCTGTCATAACAAGCACATGAGCATGCTTATCTTGCTGCCCAAAGACATTGAGGATGATACCACTGGACTCGAACAGGTAGAAAACCCATTTGAAAGCCCTCTTTGATAGCTCAAGTAAGATCTACACGCTGGTAAATGCATCATAATGGTCCATTGAGAAGGGAGCAAATACATATGTCTCCAAATTGCCCTGGGTCAGGCTGCCCAGAGTCATCCAGAACTGTCAGGAGTCGGGGTATTGGGCAGGAAAAATACAGGGGTCTGCTTCACCAGTGTGTTCCCTGTAGGGAGGTCACTCATTCCTGACCGTATACTTCATTGGGGTTTTAAAAGCTCCAATTAAACACTAGCCCTGCCACCGCATTGATCCAGAGGTAGCAGGGGTGACAACTTGAATAAAATATTTTGGGAAGTGCAGATAAGCCCCATCCTGCATAATTGATCACATGATGCAGTGCACACATACCATTCGAATGGCACTGCCCATCAACTTTGGGGGGCAGCCCCCTCAAATATTTTATTGGAGGGGGTGAAGAAGAAGAAGAGTTTGGATTTGATATCCCACTTTATCACTACCCAAAGGAGTCTCAAAGTGGCTAACGTTCTCCTTTCCCTTCCTCCCCCACAACAAACAATCTGTGAGGTGAGTGAGACTGAGAGACTTCAATGAAGTGTGACTGGCCCAAGGTCACCCAGAAGCTGCATGTGGAGGAGCAGGGAAGCGAACCCGGTTCCCCAGATTACGAGACTACCGCTCTTAACCACTACAACACACTGGCTCTCTAGGAGTTGGCTCCTGTGGTGGGTGGTCCCTAGGTTGGCCCAGCACACGGGAAGTGGGGCCATGCAGATCTCTGGTAACTAGTGTTATTCCTTTAGTGATGCTAAAATGTTGCACCAATGCAACAGGTGACAATTGCCATCTCAAAGCGTGACATAGAGATTGTTCACAGGGACAGAAGGGTGTGTGGCCAGCATTGCTCAGACCTGTTTAAGTTGTGGCTTACCAAGCCAAATGAACCCCTTCTTCTGTATATTGTGGCTTTCCAGGTGTTTGACAACCCCACTATTTTTGCAGCCCCAACCAGCCAGCCATACCAGGTTTCCTGAACCTCCCATAAATGGCTGATGGGCTGCATCCAACTTTGGAAGCCACAAGTTGTACAAGTTGTATAAGTCTGCCATAGACTTCGATGACCATCTGTCATGAATAAATAATAATAATACATTTTTATTTATATCCCGCCCTCCCCAGCCGAAGCCAAGCTCAGAGCAACTAACAACAATAAAAGTAACACAGCATTCTAAAATCAACTCATTTTAAAATCAATTCAAAATCAAATTAATGGCAACCATTGGGCTAGAGTTCTGGGAGGATTACCAAAGGAGGGGGTCACACTGTGTCTTGGCCAAAGGCCTGGTGGAACAGCTCTATCTTGCAGGCTCTGTGGAAAGATGTCAAGTCCCGCAGGGCCCTAGTCTCTTGTGACAGAGCGTTCCACCAGATCGGGGCCACGGCCGAAAAAGCCCTGGCTCTGGTTGAGGCCAGCCTAACCTCCCTGTGGCCCGGGACCTACAAGATGTTTTTGTTTGAAGACCGTATGGTCCTCCATGGGACATACCAGGAGAGGCGGTCCCGTAGGTACGAGGGTCCTAGGCCGTATAGGGCTTTAAAGGTTAAAGTCAGCACCTTAAACCTGATCCTGTACTCCACCGGGAGCCAGTGGTATATATCATGGATGCTTTAGCTGAGATTGCAGAGGGTTGGACCAGATGACCCTTAGGTCTCTTCCAACTCTTATGATTCTATTATTCTAACCATATCCTAATTGCTTGCTTGTATGGTGTCATAAGGGGGTTGTGCCGGGTGGGTAGCATTGCAAGATGGATTTACGTTTGTACTCTTGCATAAGAAACTGCTGCAGCATTGTTACACATGGTTTCAGCTATGTATCTGTGAAACATTAGGCAGCCCTGTTGTAGTTTATTGTGGCAACTAATGGGCTGGCTAACAGAGCACTGTGACCACTGATACTGCACTCTAATTCATTTGCTGTCTTGTCTTATGTCTTTAGCTTGAGAAGGAACTCACCCCCGAGAAGCTAATACAATGGACAAATCCAAGTGTGATGGCAAACACGAAAGTCAATGTGTTTCTTCCCAAATTCAAAGTGCATGGGGAATACGATTTCAAGCCAATTTTAGAAAGTCTTGGCATGACCAACATGTTTGATGAGAGTGCATCAGATTTCTCTGAAATGTCAGAGACCAAAGGGGTAGTTTTGTCTCAGGTCATCCACAAAGTCTCTCTGGAAGTCGTTGAAGAAGGGGCAGAGTCCCTAGACGTACCAGGGTACCGGATCCTGCAACACAAAGATGAATTTAAGGCTGATCATCCATTTTTCTTCTTTTTCCGGCACACCAAAACTCGCAATATTGTTTTTGCTGGCAGATTCTGTTCTCCTTAAATGGAAAAAAGCAATTAACCAGAAGCCTGATTTCTATATTTCTATCACAACTATTTTTCTGCAAACCTTTCAAGGCTGAGTATGAAGTATTGAAAAGGTAATCTAAGTTGTTTCATATTTTGAGTAGGCTGTACAACTTACTTTCTACATGAAGTTATTACTCGAAGCAGAATTGACAATATGCACTTTCCAGAGGCAGCAATTAACATAGCATGTAACTTTGTATTATGTCTCCAAAATAATGTGGTTCATTTCTTACTCATCTACAGTAATTAATTACTTTTCTGGAATTTTGGGCCTTGGGAAATACTTGTAGCATCTCCTCAGTTGTAAAAAAAACAACCCTCTGGAAGTAAAATACCAGTATGTTACTGGAGTCATTGACATCTTAAGTTTATATGGCCTTTGATTTGATGCTGTTTTCTGCCTGTGGGGAAAAAGAGTTGTTCTAAAATTGAAATCCAGTTATTATTGTGGGATTGAACCAAATTCAAGTTGAATAGAGTAAAAATGTAAGTTTTCATCTTTTGTTAACTTCCTTCCTGCTGCCTGTGTTTGGTAATCAAGATTACCTTAAATCATTCCAAATAAAGCATTGCAGAAACTGAGTGTCTTCTCTTATTGCCAAAGATAAATGGTTTATGTAGGAATAAGTGTCGACTTTCACCTAGGGCCCAGCCCTACCATTAGACAGAGGGAGGGAGGTGTCTCAGCAGTGATGGGTAGACAGAGTTGTGTGTGCCATTCAGTCTGTGCTGCACCCTATTCTTACCTTTTGCCCTCAGGAACAGTGGAGGGTGTTGAAATACAATTCAGCTGCCAGCTTGGTCAGCTTTTGTACATGGCATGGGGAGGAGTGGCCATCTTGTATTTTGCCTCAGGCAGCAAAATTTCTTTGGCTGCCCTGCCTTTACTTCATAAAATCTGGCCTCAGATACCAGGACAGAAGGGAATTTAATCAGCAACACCGTTTGTTATATAGGAAATGAAAAGTAAGGTCCAAACTATATTTCTTGGGGGGGGGGGGTGAGAACGAATTCCTATACCCCACAAATAACCCAGAGATGCATTTTAAATAAAAGGACACATTCTACTCATGTTAAAAATACGTTGATTCCTGGACTGTCCACAGGCCAGATTTAGAAGGTGATTGGGCCGGATCCGGCCCCTCAGCCTTAGGTTGCCTACCCCTGCCCTAAGCTATGGAACTGCCTCTCCACAGAGGCGTGTCTGGTACCATCATTATACAGCTTCCAGAGAATGTGGAAGCTACACCTCTTTACTCTGGCTTTTGACACTTGAAGTGTATATTTTTAGAATATCTATCTATCTCTATCTATCTATCTATCAATCATCTATATCTATCTATCTATCTATCTATCTATCTATCTATCTATCTATCTATCATCTATCTATGATCTATGATCTATCATCTATCTATCTATCTATCATCTATCTATCTATCTATCTATCTATCATCTATCTATCTATCTATCTATCTATCATCTCTATTTATCTATCATCTATCTATATCATCTATCTATCATCTATCTATCTATCTATCTATCTATCTATCTATCTATCTATCTATCATCTATCTATCAATCATCTATCTATCTATCTATCTATCTATCTATCTATCTATATCTATCTATCTATCTATCATCTATCATCTATCTGTTTTTAATAAGTTTTAGTGTTGTGACTCACCCTGGGACTTTGGGGTGAAAAGCAGTCAATAAATAAATGAATATAATTTCAACTCAAACTCAGTTAACTTTGCAGTGGAGTCGGTTTATGTATTATCTATCTATCTATCTATCTATCTATCTATCTATCTATCTATCTATCTATCATTATCTATCTATCATCTATATCTATCTATCTATCTATCATCTATCTATCATCTATCTATCTATCTATCTATCTATCTATCTATCTATCTATCTATCTATCTATCTATCATCTATAGATATCTGTTTTTAATATGTTTTAGTGTTGTAACCCACCCTGGGACCTTGGGGGTGAAAAGCAGGCAATAAATAAATGAATATAATTTCAACTCAAACTCAGTTAACTTTGCAATGGAGTCGGTTTATGTATTCAAGTCTTCAAGTGATGAGAAATCAAGTGCTGTGCATACATGTGTGAACCACACCCTAGAGAGAGAAGAAGGTTGCTTTTAGAAACTGAAGTCTACACAAGTTTTCTGGTCTTTCCATTCATGGGGCTGGTACATACATGAATAAGCCTCCATATGGCTCCAAACTATTGCAGACTCAACGCTTTCAGGTGAGTCAGCAGTGAATCATTAAATTGTAAGGAACGTTACGTGTACATGTGAACTACTAAGTTGCACTCCAAGCATATACTTTTCCACACCCTTCCAGTTTCAATAGCTAGGCTTTTGAGGTTCTCAGCAACTCACCTCATCTCAGGAAAAGTTCACAAGTTGCAGCAGGTCTGAGCCTGGATAGTATCTCTATGGAGAAATCGCACAGCAACGCCCACATGACAAGAAGGAGGAGGAAATAATTCTGCCCAGAGAATTATTGTGCACCCGTGCAGTGAAGCAAGCACTAAATCTGAACTGCAAACCAAAACAGAAGGCAGCAACTATAACTATAACAGTGAAGATCTGCTATTTTACTATGGGGCCACTGTAGTGGTGAGAATAAATGCCTTTTTAGCTACCTTGTCTATTGTCATTAAGCTGTTTCCTTTTCTTTAAAAAATCTTATATCTAAACTGTTCATTCTGACTTTGATTTTGGGTATTATACAAAGAGGTAAAGGTAAAGGGACCCCTGACCATTAGGTCCAGTCGTGACCGACTCTGGGGTTGCAGTGCTCATCTCGCTTTATTGGCCAAGGGAGCGGGAGTACAGCTTCTGGGTCATGTGGCCAGCATGACTAAGCCCCTTCTTGCGAACCAGAGCAGCGCACGGAAACGCTGTTTACCTTCCCACCAGAGTGGTACCTATTTATCTACTTGTACTTTGACGTGCTTTCGAACTGCTAGGTTGGCAGGAGCAGGGACCGAGCAACGGGAGCTCACCCCGTCATGGGGATTCGAACCCCCAACCTTCTGATCAGCAAGTCCTAGGCTCTGTGGTTTAACCCACAGCGCCACCCGCGTCCCAACATACAAAGAGGTATTACCAATTAAAGCAGCCTTGTATTTAAAAACTAAGATGGTAGTCACAGGCAACAACAAATTGCATGCAGATGAGTGAGGGAAGCAAGTGAGGAAACTTGTGGAGGAGGATATTGGGTACCACACCCCTTCTTGAACCTCAGCATAGTCACCAAACAGGCTGCCAAAGGAGGGACAGAATTACCAGCAGTCTGGTAATTTTTCTGCAGGCTACTCACTTTCCTAAGCTTATTTACGTGTTTGAATTAAACAGTTCCATTTCAAGTGAGAACAGCCCCAACATCCATATTACAACAATACTTTTATTAGGCCAATCCTATCATTGGAGTTCTACAGAACTCTTCATCAGACTAGATAACAACAATAATAAAAATTATGTTACGGGAATGGTGACAAGGTACAAAATTTGGCTGGAGATAACTCCATGATTCTGCATCTGGTGAGAGCCTAAAGGCAGAATGTGGGAGGAGACAGCAGACATACAGATAAGACTCTTAGCTGCTATGAGGGTATGAGATAGCACCAAGAGCTGCTTGGTTGGAATCAAATAATAATTATCAAAATAAATGTATTTCTTTTTATTCAGTATGGGAATGAAAGAGCACATGATGTGTCGCCTTGTAATGTATTGACTTTAATTCTCTATCAAAGTGTGTTTTTTCAAATCTGCTGTATCCCCTCTTTTCTTTACCATCTTTCTATTTATTTTTTATCTTTTCTATTTATTTATTTATCTTATTTATCTTTTCTATTTATTTTTTATCTTTTCTATTTATTTTTTTATCTTGTATTTAGTATTCATTTTGCTTACTATTATTAAATTACACACAAACATAAAATTTATATCCCACTCTGGGCGGCTTCCAAAACATATTAAAACAATAAAAGTCAGACATTGAAACATCCCAATACAGGGCTGTCTTCTAAAAGTTGTGTAGTTCTTTATCATCTTGACATCTGTGTGTGTGTGTGTGTGTGTGTGTGTGTGTACATGCATACGCACACACGTACATACACATATGAGCCACTGGGAGAGTTACTTTAGGCAATGGAACATAAAATGAATCCTGCTCATTCCTTTCTTTCATATAACTTGATATAATTTGTATAGGCAGACTCCTGCTTCTCTGCTTTGAGTACATTCGGATGAGTTTGCTAATTCCATGTGATAAAAGGAAGCTGAGACATTTGTTGCAGCAGATTTGGATAGTCTGAGAAGAAAGAGAATTCTCCTAAAATATACAGCTTTCTGTGTAATCAAATCTAAATCTGAGAAAATATAATCAGTGCGGGAAGACCAGAAGTCGGGAATGATCATGAAGTCATGTGGAATATTTATTAGTGGGCGTGACCACACCTTGAATATTCCAGTTCCTCCAGAAAGCCGGAGACAGAGGAAGAGAATACTGAGTATATACTGATCTCTTGACTCCCGAAGACAAGGAGGTAAATATATGTTTAAAATTATTGTTTAAATAACAATAAGCCTAAAGGTTGATTTCGCAAGTCATCTCGTTTACAACAGATTAAGGGTTGTAAACGAAGCCCAAATTTGTGGGTTTGCAAATGAAATGTCAGCTTATACCTTCAGTTCATTATACAATACAAATTCAGGCTAATTTGTTAAAATCAAGGTGTTCACATGCCTACAGCCACGGGGCCAAGCTAGGCATGATGTTAATTGGGTGAATACAATTAATTATCATATATATAGATATTTTAAAAACACAGCAGCCATAGGGATGGGCAGAGCAGCAGTAGAACTCCGGGGGGGGGGGGGAGGGAAAGTTTAACTATTTCTCCCCTGATGTGGTCCAGATGAAAAACCTCACGCCCACCTCCTAAACATGATATGTAAATTGGGAAGGAAACTTGGTGCTGCAACTGATACCCCATCTAGCACCAATACCCCATCTAGCACAAAACTAGCACCAAACTTTGGCATCAGTTTGGGGGACTCTAGAATTCTGGGTTCATACATTAATGAAGCTGGCAACAATCCCTACTCTCAGGTACTAACTTTTGAAACATTGAAAACAAGGATGGATTACAAGACTTCACATGATATTTCAGTCTTGTACATTTTGACATTATAGTGCATAGATATGATAAAAAGATTAAAAGCAACACACACTTTTCAAGTTGTAAACTGTCTTGAGATCTATGGGTATAGGGCAGTATACAAATTATTATTATTATTGTGGTGGTGGTTGTAATGCTTGAGGACTACTTTTGAAAAGCTGTAGCATGGCCTTTCAGCCTGTCTTATTTGTTTTAATTGCTATGCAAATGTGGTCCCAACTACATTATGTCCTGCCTGGTGTCAACCCTACTTTCCTCTACAACGCCATCAAAAGTTTCTTATGAATCTTACAGCTTTTTGCATTCTCCTTTTTGCGTTGCTAATAACTTCCAGTTGCACGTACCCTTTGAATATAAAGTGAACAATTGAGAAATAGGCTTGGAAAGGTGTTCCTCAAGAGATCTTTTCAATATTGAAATGCTCTGGGAGGAAAAATGGTCTGTGGGGAAAAAAACTTTCCACTTGGGTGTGTGCCTTTCCAGTCATATATCTGCAGCAGAATTCAACCAGTTCCACGAAGTTAAGTTTTCCTAACTTGAGCAATCAATCATTTAGCTACCTATTTATTGATTTTTTTCTCCCTCTCTCCCCTCACCAGCTAGTCACCATGGATCTGCATTTCACCAAGGACCCCCTTCCTACAGCAATTATTGCTTTTGGTCTTGATCTTTACAAGAAGCTGAATAGAAGTGACACTTGCAAAAACATCTTCTTCTCTCCAATAAGTATCACATCCGCCCTCGCCATGGTACAACTTGGTGCCAGGGGAAGCAGCAAAACTCAGATGGAAGAGGTGAGCATCAACAAATACATACAATGGCATCTCTAAGTGGCAAGAGGCTGCAGGCGCTCCTGCTCTTCTTCTTCTCCTTCTTCTATTCTATCTATTCTATCTATTCATTGAATTTATATACCGCCCTATACCCGGAGGAGGTCTCAGGGTGGTTCACAGAAAAAACCACTACATATATAATCAGAATAATCTGATTATACATATATAATCAGAATAAAAACAATACTCCCATCAGATGTCAAGGAAATAAACAACTATCCAACTTTTAGAAGACATCTGAAGGCAGCCCTGTTTAGGGAACTTTTTAGTGTTTGAAGTTTTATTCTGTTTTAATGTTCTGTTGAAAGCCACCCAGAGTGGCTGGGGAAACCCAGCCAGATGGGCAGGGTAGAAATAAATTATTATTATTATTATTATTATTATTATTATTATTATTATTATTATTAACAACAACCCAATAACATCCCTCCACTTACCTAAGACTTGGTTTCTCTGGAATGAAGGTCAGTGGGACTGAGGTGTCATTAGGATATATGGCTGGCTTTTTTTTACACACCTATACAACCTGAGCATAGGATGGAGGAGCTGACAGCATTAACATTCCCACAGATCTTGCTTTCCCACTAGGTTTCCAGGGAAACCTGAGCCACAGCTTTCGCCCCAGCACATTGTAAGACAACTCTCTATGTCTTCAGCTTCCATTGTCAGCCAAGACTCACACATACACAGCTCTCCCTTGGCCTATTGTTCTCCATCCTAGGATGGCATGGCATTCCCATGGTGTGAGATGGGGAAAAGCCCTTCCACGTGTCTCTACGGCAGCAGAGCTCACTCTTTAAAATGCAGGTGATGGGTACTTACCTGATAGGCTGTGGCCATTGCCTTAACAAAGGAACTTGTTCGACTAGTGTTAGCAAAGCAGAAAATTTGTAAGAAAACGAGTGTCGAAACACTATATATTCAAAGTAGCTGTAAGAGTGATTAAAAGAAGCCGTTGGTACAAACCTGTAAGCTACGTTCTTCATTTTTCATATTCATTTCTTGCTTTCCTTTTAAAACAACTACTGCCACAAACCAATGCAGCTGTTTCAGCAGTAACAATATTTTTAGCAGTTGTAGTCTCTTGTTTATTTAATCAAGGTAAGTGGGGTTTTTTTTTGCCCCCTTCCTATCCTGGATGCTTTGCATTGCTTACAACTTGTTTTTGCTATAGGTGCTACACTTCAATAGGACTCTGGGAAGCGCAAGACGAGCTGCTTCTGAGGGGAAAATGTGTCTTCTTGCGTCAGAACCCAAGAGAGATACTGCAGCTCAGTTTTCAGTGGTATGTCCAGAACTATTCTTAAAGCCATAGGACTAAGCGGCGGGTTATTTTTTTGGTACTATCAAGACCTGTAGCCAGAAATGTGGCAAGGAAGTCAGGCCAAGCAAGCCTCTACACCAATTGCACTGAGTTGGCGGTGGGTAGATATACCATCAACACACTGGTAGAATGGCCACATCTGCTCAGCCTGGAAAGCAAGCAACACAGGAAAACAGGAGATGACATAAAAATGGCAGGCAAACCTACAGCACCCCTGGGAAATGGACCAATCAGGAACAGTGCCAGCAATCGCACCCATAAGCCGCATGTCGCCCACTTTTGGAGGGAGTCAATCACAGCCGTACCTTGGACTTTCAAAATGTTTGGAAACCAAAGCACGGCTTCTGATTGGCTGCAGGAAGCTCCTGCAGCCAATCAGATGCCGTGGAAGCCACACTGGATGTTCGGCTTCTGAAAATTGTTTGAAAACTGGAACACTCACTTCCGGGTTTCGATCATTCAGGAGCTGATTTGTTTGGGAGCCAAGGTGTTTGCAATTTGAGGTATGACTGTAATTCACAATGACAATGACACCCTCCCCAACACAAATCCCTTGAACCACACATGCGATGTTGCTATGGCTTCCCCAGTCCATCAGCCCCAGTGACACTGCCAGTAGTGAACTGGAAGCCCTCAAGCATCCTTCTGAACAGATTCCTTTATGCTCCTTTCAAGCACTGTTTTGAAGCACAACACACAACAGAATGGGGGGAAAGCATATACAGCAACACACCCACATAGCTCCCTAGGCAGGAAGTCTTTAGAATGCAAGCATATACAGCAATCCTGTGACAAGTGTTGAAGACCCACTAGGGGAGGGAGAGGCCCTTTGGCCAAGCATCCAAATGGAGGGGCTGATGCACGCAATGAGGCGAGCCATACACTGACTGCAGCAACCTCCAGAGGCTCACTGAAGAAGGGCAATCCCAATTTTAGAAGCTTCGGGATACCTGATTGGTAAATTGTTGCTGATGATTGGCCTCTGTCATTTTTCATTACAAGCCCTTAAAAATAATAGATAGCAATGAGCTCTTGCTGCCAAACATTTCTACATCCATTAATCTACTTGGGTTTTTCCCCTCATTTGAAATCTTTTTCTTAATACTCTGGCTAGGAAGAAGGAATCTTTCCAGAGATCAAGAAACTTCTGTTTCAGCTGAATAATCTCAGTAACGACTATGAGCTGAACGTGGCCAACAATCTGTTCATGCAGAAGGGATATGAATTTTTAAAGGTAAGTGATTTCTCACTGTGGAAGGAAAGTCGTAGCTCAGTTGCAGAGCTGCCCACATGCATGCAAAAGGTCTCTTATACACGTCAACAGTCCTGATTTGAGCAGGATATCCCAGAATTATAATAATGAGAATAATAATAAAATATTATTTATACTCTGCCCATCTGGCTGCGTTTCCTCAGCCACTCTGGGTGGCTCCCAACAGAATATTAAAAAACATGATAAAATGTCAAACGTTAAAAACTTCCCTAAACAGGGCTGCCTTCAGATGTCGTCTAAAAGTCAGGTAGTTGTTTATTTCCTTGACATCTGACGGGAAGGTGTTCCACAGCGCGGGCGCCGCTACTGAGAAGGCCCTTTGCCTGGTTCCCTGTAGCTTCTCTTCTTGCAGTGAGGGAACCAATAGAAGGCCCTCGGAGCTGGACCTCAATGTCTGGGCTGAATAGGGGGGGTGGAGATATATACTCCCACTGGGCCGAGGTCATCCTGGGAAATTGTGGCTTAGTAAAAAAGAAAATGAAAGTGGACATTGTGCTGGTCCCATGGGTTACCCGAGAGGCGAGGTACAAGTCCGGTTCGTGGTTGAAGGTGCAACATGGAGGCAGTCTGTAGTAGCTGAAGCTGGGTGCAGGGCAGGGAGTCGGGTGAAGTCAGGAACAGGCAAGCAAGCAGGGAGCCAGGCTGGGTCAGGAGCTCTGGCAACAAAGCAGGTCAGGGTTCAGGCAGGAACTAGCAACCAACAATGTTGCTCTTGGGACTGGGGCTGGCCGGCTTTTATCTGCCCCGAGGCATAGGGCGGCCCGATCCTCTGGTGACTTGCCTCTCCTGGCCTGGAGGCGAACACTCCTCCTGTGGGAACTTAGTTCCCTCCGCCTCTCTGCCCTGAGCCTCTGCAGCTCAGGAGAGGCTGGAGGGTTACCGGACCCAGAGGCAACCTCACCTTCCCCTGATGGGGCTGAGAGTGGAGCACCTGCAGGCAATGGGTCCTCCATCACCTCAGGAGCCAGAGCAGACTCAGCTGGTGCCTGCACCTGAGGATCCAGCACAAGTGAGGACCCTTCAGGCTCATGCCCCAGCCCCGGCTCAGCTGGTTCTGGAGGCGGGGAATCCTGTGCAGGCTGAGGTCCCTCAGGTTCAGCATCCGAGTCTGAATCCCAGGCCATCACAAACGTTTTCACAGTCCTCTTGTGCATGAAGAAGGAAGAGGAGGAAAGGGAAGGTGGAAGCTCACCAGGGCTTGTTGCCAATAATTTAAAATGGTTTAAATGATAGTCTTCTGAACCCAGGCTACATTCATCATTAAATCAAGGGTGGGAAACATGTAGCCTTCCAAATGTTGTTGGATTCCAGCTTCCTTCAGCCCTAACAACTGTCCATACCAGTTGACGGTGATGGGAGTTGAGAGACAAGCATCATATGGAAGGCCAAAGGTGCCCCCTTAGATCCAAAAAAGGTGTTGTGAACAGAAAGGAGGGGTGTTGTCAGGGACTGGGTAGAGGAGGAATGGTGGAGGCCTCCTCATCCTGACCCTTCCAGGGAGGAGGAAGAGGAAGACAGTATAGATTAACAACAGTAGTTTGAGGGAGGTCACAGCTCAGAGGCAGATGAGGGGGAAAGTTGGGAAATCATGGGAGAGCCAGAATGGCCGACTGACACATTGTCATTAGAAAGCATTCCAGACCCACCATCTCCCAGAAACCGGTGAGCCTTAAAGGTAGGAGAGCAAAGAGCTTGAAGGCAGAGGGTACTTAGTGGCACCTGTAAAGGAGGTGGTGATGCTGATGACAAATGAGGAAGTGGGAGAGATGAGGGGTGGAGATTCACTCGGGACAACGCCATTATCCAAGAGGCTGGGTTCTATGGCCTCTCTCTGTAACGTTGAAATAAAAAAGGACTGCGAGAAACTTTCCTTTGTCTTTATACTTTCCTGGGCAACCAGCCGGGGGCCACTGGCAGCATCCTGACAAGTGTATAACTAGAATTACCTTGACTATATTTTAATGGTTGGCTAAATTTTCTGTGCACTTTGCATGAGTGCTGAGTGTTTATCTGCCTCTCACTTTTGTGGCCAAATGCCCCAGAAGAGGAAGCTGCAGTCTACACTGCATATCAAGTGTTGCTCTGGTGGGGTGGATGATTCCCTTTCTGTGGGAAGGTCTCATGATTACCCAGCAAGGCACTAGGTAAGAGGTGATTAGTACCTGTATACCGTCATCTACAAATGGCTCGCCTGGGGAATTCACAATATTTCTCTTTCATTTTTAAAAACTCCACAGCAATATCTCACACGCATGAAGGAAATCTTTGGAGCTACACTGCAAACGGTCGACTTTCAAAATGCTACTGAAGAAGCAAGGCAGGAGATTAACCTTGAAGTTGCCAGGCAGACAAAGGGTAAGGAAGCTGAAGGTCACTTCCCGACGACGTGTTTATTGAGCATTCCTCCTGAGCATCCATTCTCATTTGTTTGTGGGGATGTTAGACCATGTTACATCATCAAGTATTATTCCACACTTCCCAGTGAATTTACCCATCACCCCACTCAGGAAAAGCAACAGCCTGGAAGCACTCAGTGTTGCAGGAATCATTGATTTGTAGCACAAAACCAAGATCACCACCTTATTTTTCTTGCAGTATCCCAGGCCTTTATTATTTCTTCTTCTTCTTCTTCTTCTTCTTCTTCTTCTTCTTCTTCTTCTTCTTCTTCTTCTTCTTCTTCTTCTTCTTCTTCTCCTCCTCCTCCTCCTCCTCCTCCTCCTCCTCCTCCTCTTCCTCCTCCTCCTCCTCCTTCCTCCTCCTCCTCTTCCTCTTCCTCCTCCTCCTCCTCCTCCTCCTCCTCTCCTTCTCCTTCTATTTTGACAAAGTAATAACCATAAATAAATAAGAATAACAATATACACCCCTCCTCCTCCTCCTCCTCCTCCTCCTCCTCCTCTCCTTCTCCTCCTCTCCTTCTCCTTCTATTTTGACAAAGTAATAACCATAAATAAATAAGAATAAAAATATACACCCCACCACTGAGACCATTTCATTGTAACTATCCAACCTCCCAAAATTTCAACAGCTCTTGTAATGGTTTGACCCTTTTTCATTTTAACAGTACAAATTCTACAAACACCTTCCATATCTCCTTGACCATTAGGTCCAGTCATGACCGACTCTGGGGTTGTGGCGCTCATCTCGCTTTATTGGCCAAGGGAGCCAGCGTACAGCTTCCGGGTCATGTGGCCAGCATGACTAAGCCACTTCTGGCAAATCAGAGCAGTGCATGGAAATGCCGTTTACCTTCCCGCCGGAGCAGTACCTATTTATCTACTTGCACTTTGATGTGCTTTCGAACTGCTAGGTTGGCAGGAGCAGGGCCCGAGCAACGGGAGCTCACCCCGTCGTGGGGATTTGAACTGCCGACCTTCTGATCGGCAAGTCCTAGGCTCAGTGGTTTATCCCACAGTGCCACCCGCGTCCAACCTAGAGGAGCTCATAATGAGAGTTGCCACTGTTATTGGAGCTTTATGCTGCTGTGCTGATCATTCGGTTCTTATTGTCAGTTGTATTTATTTTTATATTCGGGAAACTGCCCCGGGATAACCTCAATGTGATGGAGAGTAGTCTATAAATAATAAAAATAAGACAGCAATTGAGGGGTTGGGGGAAGTGTGATAAGCACAATTCCTCGGTTCTGTGAATCAAAAACAATTCAGTCGCTTTTACTGTGTATGAAAGACGATGAGGTTATATGTTTTTTAAAAATCCACATTAATTCAAATTTCTTTTCTCTAAGGAAACATCAAGGACCTTTTCCCTCCGGGAACTATTCAGCCAGACACTATGTTGGTGCTGGCAAATGCCGTCTACTTTAAAGCAACTTGGGAACACCAGTTTGACCCGACAGAACGAGAATTTAAGCTGAATGAGGTATCGTGGCACAACTGAATCTATTGTTTTAGAATTGTGTGAATGTTCAATGCTGATTCAAGTATGTTACAAAATGGCGGCCCAGTGGCACTCTAATGCCTTCTCAGCTGAGTAGTAGAACAGGTCAAGGACTTGGTTGGCTGGCTGGCTCAAGCCATGGATCTTGCACTTCCTTTGGCAAGAGGCCATAACTCATGCAAAAGGTCCAAGCTTCAGTCCTCAACATCTCTACATGTGTTTAGGAAAGACTTCTACCGGAAGCTCTGGAGAATGCCTGCTAGTCTGTGTAAATGCTGCTGAGCTAGATATATATGTCAATTTGCATTTCTTAGTGCAGAAAAATATTGATCTGATGTGTTGAGATCTTTCCTATTCTAATTAATTCAAGAGGGTTCTGGAAGCTTATGTGTGTGAAAGAAACAAGCAGAAGTTTGGGTTATTCCTTCAGAGAAGCTGAGTACAGTACAGCTGGTTTAAAATGGTTCTGTTATCTTTTCTTCAAGGTCATGCTGCTTATAATAAGAGGCCAGAAGGAGCCTGAGTTTCACTTTCTCTTTCCATCTCCTTTCCTTCTGATGTGGTGTTCTGTAAATAGTATCCTTAGTGTTAAGGTTTAGACTTATTATAAGCTATTTTAAGTTTAAGTGAAGTCGTCTGCAACTGGTCAAACTCATGTTGGTAGTTTTGAGAACACTGTCCAGCCATCTCGTCCTCTGTCGTCCCCTTCCCCTTGTGCCCTCCATCTTTCCCAACATCAGGGTCTTTTCCAGGGAGTCTTCTCTTCTCATGAGGTGGCCAAAGTATTGGAGCCTCAGCTTCAGGATCTGTCCTTCCAGTGAGCACTCAGGGCTGATTTCCTTCAGAATGGATAGATTTGATCTTCTTGCAGTCCATGGGACTCTCAAGAGTCTCCTCCAGCTATATGTGTAGCTCAAGCTAAAGTCTGTATAATGCAAATGATTTTACTCCAAGGGTTCACAAGAGGGCGCTCCTCTATTACTAAACAATCTCTACAGCGACAGAGAGGACGATTACATTTGGAGATTTTTTTTTTTTTAAAATTGAAATAATTTTTATTTGATTTTACAAATAAAAAAAAGAACAATCCAAATACATATCCATATATAGAGATGACTTGAGACTTCCCCCCATTCTATCTATGGGTCCTATTGTCAACATTTACAACTGCCATATTATATATCTTATACCTATCCATCTTTTCCATAGTGTTTGCTACATTACAAGTGAGGTAAAAATCCTGCTAATGTTTTCATTTGCATGCAGTGGTCTCATAAATAAATTATGAATTTTTCCCATTTTTAAAAAAAGTTTTTGCCTTCTTGGTTCCTGAGCTTTCCAGACAGCTTTGCCATTTCGTCGTAGTCCATCAGCTTAGCTCATGTGGATATGTTTTTAGATGTGCAATTCGTCATTATATAATGCATTTTCGCATTTTTATATTGTAAACTGCCCTATGTCCTCAACCGAAGGGTAGCATATACCGTATTTTTCGCCCTATAGGACACACTTTTCCCCCTCCAAAAATGAAGGGGAAATGCGTGTGCGTCCTATGGGGCGAATGCAGGCTTTCGCTGAAGCCTGGAGAGCGAGAGGGGTCGGTGCGCACCGACCCCTCTCGCTCTCCAGGCTTCAGGAGAGCCGCAGCGCCAGTCCCACAAGGTCGGGGGACACCGGGGAGGCGGAACGCCGTCATCCCGCTGTCTCCCGCTGTGGTTTGGAGGCTGATGGCGGGGAGACGCGTGCTTCTCCCGGCCGCCAGCCCCGCAAGCTCCGGGGACAGCTGGGGAGGCGCAGCGCGTCCTCCCTCTGTCCCCAGACCTGATCTGCAGGCGGGCGGCGGGGAGAAGAGCGCTTCTCCCCGCTGCCTGCCCCGCAAGCTCCGGGGACAGCTGGGAGGCGCAGCGCGTCCTCCCTCTGTCCCCGGACCTGATCTGCAGGCGGGCTGCGGGGAGAAGAGCGCTTCTCCCTGCTGCCGGCCCCACAAGCGCCTGGGGGGGAAATAATTTTTTTTCCTTTATTTCCCCCCAAAAAAACTTGGTGCGTCCTATGGGGCGAAAAATACGGTACATTTAATAAATAGGTTAAACAAATAAGTATGCTCCACGCCCAGGACCTCCATTCCACTACCAGGCTGTGTGTTGCCACAGGAATATCTTGCAAAAGGGATTTAAAATTTAAGACCATGTAGTAAAATGTTTAATCCCTCAACGCATTTTGCTGTACTTATCGTAGAAAATTTATATATCCAACCCTTTCAGACTCAGAACCTGCTTTTAATGCAAACATGCATTTGGGGATCCTTTTTTAAAAACCATATATTTTTTACCATATATTTCCATGGGGTCTTGACCCACTAGCTGAAGATATATATGCTTCCCCTCACTTACTGGGACTTTGACTCTTTGTTTTTAATTTTTTGTTTTGTACAGTGCTCAGTTTCATTTATGATACACAGTCACATTTTTATCTTGTTTTCAGGAAATTTTATAGGCATTTGTTGTATTTAAATGTTTTCAACTAAATCATTTAGATTTTTTTTATTATATTAAGTGCTACGTTTTTAAAGAAATACATGGAACACCTGCAACTTATTGCAGAACATTCAGCAATATTTACTACAAATGCTACAAAAATGGTCAAAAGGCATTCCTAAAAAATTCACCAAGGGGCGGGGGGAGAGGCAGTGTTTTCACCAAGGAAAGGTAGCAGAAAATAAGGGCATCTCTGGTGGACATAAAAATGGAGCGTACACTCAATTCACTTCAAATATTCAAAGCACATCACATACGTTAGCTCAGTAACCCAACAGCAACTCTGGATGCAGCAATATTTGTAACCGCCCCCCCCTCACTTTGAATGCAGAATAAATATGTAACACCAGATGGCACCAGAGAAAAAAGAAATTTTCTATGTGATTTTTACATCATGTTTTTTTCTTTTGTTATAACAATTTAATTTCTGACTTATTTATAGCATTTTTTCCTGTGTGTTGATCCACCCTCTGTCAAGCAGAGAAGCATAGTAGCCTCACCTAGCAAATTTGTGGCTGAACTGAGATTTTAATCATCTATTTCCTCACAGCTCCCATTCTTTTTTTTTTTTATAAAAAATAATATTTATTACTTTTTTCAACAATTTAAACACTACAAAAAAGAAAAAACAATACAATACAACATCAACACACTAAACCAACAAAACAAAACAAACACAACTCAAAACACATCAAATAATTTCAATATCTTATCTTTCATTCACTTATTTCCGCGACCTCCTCACACCTCCCTTTTTGTATTCCACTTCTGTTAATTTTTTCAACAATTCCTTTCCCTCTTCCTCTGTTTTCAATCCTATAATTATCTTAACACATTCTAACCTTATTTTTCCTTTAATACTCTATTAATCTATTTATCCTTAATTCCTTATAACATTTCTACTAAAGCCATATAACTTCATTCCAACATTTTTCTAGCATTCATTAATTTTACAATATTTCTGTAAATAATCTTTAAACTCTTTCCAGTCTTCTTCCACCGACTCTTCTCCCTGGTCTCGGATTCTGCCAGTCATTTCCACTAGTTCCATATAGTCCCACAGCTCCCATTCTTAGCCAGTCCTGTCGCCTGCCAGCTACGACCATCTGAAGAATTGGTTTGTACAATGCTATCAAACAGTTGTTCAGCATTTGTGCATTCGGCTGACCAAAGTAGTGAAGTCTTCTTGCCATATTTATTGACAACCAGAGTGTGTGTGTTTCTGCTAAACCTAAGTCTTTCTCTACGGCCTTTCGAAACAGAATGAAAGTAAACGTGTACAGATGATGCACCAGAAAGGTCGATTTAAGCTGGGATACACAATGGAGAGGGATGCACAGATCCTTTGCCTCCCATACCATGGCAAAGTGTTGTCCATGATCATTATATTGCCAGATGACATCGGCAATTTGAAACAGGTAAGTCACAAACAAGTCACAATGTTTGAAACATAAATCACAGAGTTGCAGAATAATGGTCTGGTTTTGACATACGTATCTTAATTTATCTGAACCTTGTTCATGCCTCCCTTTTCCTCTTTCTGTCCTTGCACACCATGATTGGAGACTTCCTGGTTTAATTAACCATCGTTTTCTATTAAGGCCAAACCCAGGAGATATGCTTACTGGAATTGGGGCAAGGAAGGATCACTGTGAGGATCAACCCAAGCAAGAATCTGGATCACCTTAAAATGAGTCTCAATGTGTTACGCAAGTGTAGGGCACCTCTCATTTTCAAGCCCCGCTCTTTCAAAAAATCCCTACTTTTTTAAAAAACAAACTCAACTGTTTTGAACTACCTTGGTATGATTTGCCCCCATAACTTAGAGTGAATCATGTTTGGTTTTGTAAATAATTTTACTAATTTTACTAAAATCCAATATAAACCACATTATATCAATCTCAAATTACAATTCAAATTCAAATATATATTAATTATAAAGCCAATTATAAATTTTGTGTGGCCTCCCATGTGCTAGATTTCAAGGTGAGATCATTTTATTTCGTCCTGCTTCTGAAGTCTTAATTAGTCCTATTACATTCAGTCTTGATCTTGACCCCTTATCAGCAGCTACAAAGTTGTTTTTACTTCCAATCATATTGGCACATTTAATAAATTTCATTTTTCTGCAAGAGGAGTTCTGTATCCCATATATTTCCTGTATGTGATGTTCAGTGCTGGATTTACGTATAAGCTAAACAAGCTATAGGTTAGGGCCCCACTCTCTTGGGGGCCCCCCAAAAAATTAAAGAAAAAAACCTGGATGTACATTTCCAAAATATAAGATAAAAAACAAATAAAATAAAACCTACACACAGCAACAGTGTTTTGTGTTGTGTAGGCTCCTACGATGAAAGTAGCTAGCCTGCTCCCTAAAATATCACTGGTTTGCTCATTTCTATATATAGGGTGCCTACATTCTGCATGGACTGGTTGCATGACAACATGTGCAAATGGCATTAGATACCTATTGGGTCCATAAATTACCATATATATTCAACACAAAAAAGCAGCAATTTGTTGTTTACGAAGGACAGCTGGACATATAAAGGGCCTCATGACCTTCAGTAGCTTAAAGTAAAGGTAAAGGACCCCTGACCATTAGGTCCAGTCGTGGCCGACTCTAGCTTTATTGGCTGAGGGAGCCAGTGTACATCTTCTGGGTCATGTGGCCAGCATGACTATGCCGCTTCTGGCGAACCAGAGCAGCTCACGGAAACACCGTTTACCTTCCCGCCGGAGCGGTCCCTATTTATCTACTTGCACTTTGACGTGCTTTCGAACTGCTAGGTTGGCAGGAGCAGGGACCGAGCAACGGGAGCTCACCCCGTTGTGGGGATTCGAACCGCCGACCTTCTGATTGGCAAGTCCTAGGCTCTGTGGTTTAACCCACAGCACCACCCGCGTCCCTTCAAGTAGCTTAGGGCCCTGGTGATGTTTATTTTAGCCATGTTGTTTCTTAATCCTTTTTTTTTGCCATACAGGTTGAAAACACCATGACCAGTGAGAATTTAGCATGCTGGACTGCTTCAGAAAACTTGACAGAGGAGAATGTTGAGGTGTATCTCCCCCAGTTCAAGCTTGAAGAGTCCTTCGACCTCAACTCGCCTTTGCAAGCCCTGGGGATGATTGATGTGTTTGACAGATCCAGAGCCGACCTTTCTGGGATGGCTGCCTCGGATCAACTCTACTTATCCAAAGTGCTTCACAAAGCCTTTGTGGATGTTGACGAAGTGGGGACAAAAGCAGCCGCTGCCACAGGCGCTGTGGTCTCCAACAGATCCTTGCCGTCCTATAAACTATTTGAGGCTAATCACCCATTCCTCTTCTGCATCCGGCACAATCCTAGCAATGCCATCCTTTTCCTTGGCAAACTCTGCTCCCCTTAAAACACAAGTCGGATTCCTTCTTTCAGCTTATTGAAAAGGGCTGAAAACAAAGTGCCTTGTCCAATGTAATATTAAGGCCTGTTTTTTATTTTTTTTGCAATAGGGGACCACTTACACCAGGGATGGGAAACTTTCGGCCTGGGAGTTGCATGTGACCCTTGATGCCTCTCTATTTTATTTTATTTTTGATAAAAAAATTATTAGTTTTGAATTACAATGCTGTTAAGTTGTGGGTGAACATATCAGATGACACAGTGATTCTTCAAACAGCTCTTGTTTATTCACAGGCCAGAACAGAACTGAAGGGTTCAGCCAGCCCACTAGAACTCAACAGTAAACATTTTCTGTAACTATCCAATCACTGAATATCACTTTCGATCCCTTATTTGCATATGTGGACCTGAACTATCTACAGTATCCCCCTGCTGGCCCAGGGTGAGAACTTCAGTACATAACAAATGCAATAATAGCCTCATTATAACAATACCAATTTATAATACAATTATTAATACCAATTGTTCAAATACCAAATTGCATAATTTAGAAAAAATGGCTCCCTGTGTGCCAGATTTGATGGTTTGATTCTTTGCTTTATTTCTGCATTCCAAAATCTTATTACCAGTAATTTCAGAATATCACTTGTAGTTTAGATACAATGGAGAGATAAAAGATTTGGATTATGATAAAAGATGCAGGAGGAAATGACTTAACAGTAGGACAAACAATGGGGAAAAGGGAAGTTCAAGAAATTCATTGGACTCTTGTTTGTACGTTGTATGTTGGATATGTGGCTGTAAATTTTAAATCTGAAAAACCAAATAAAATAATCTCAAAAAAATTCAGTCTTACTAATTTCCAGTACATTCTGGTCTTAATAATAATCCCTTATACAACAACTGCAATATTAATAGCTTCTATTCGTGTTGACACATTAAATGATTTACAAAACTACAAGTGAGGAACTCAAACTACAGTGGTACCTCAGGTTATATACGCTTCAGGTTACAGACTCCGCTAACCCAGAAATAGTGCTTCAGGTTAAGAACTTTGCTTCAGGATGAGAACAGAAATCGGGGTCCCACGGCGCGGCAGCAGCAGGAGGCCCCATTAGCTAAAGTGGTGCTTCAGGTTAAGAACAGTTTCAGATTAAGTACAGACCTCCAGAACGAATTAAGTACTTAACCTGAGGTACCACTGTATATCCTTGTTCTTCCTGTTTGTGGCAATTATTCTGTACGTCTTTCTTTCCCCTGGTTGTTGTTGTTGTCCATCATGCCTTGGGCAGATGGATGCCTCTCTAAATAAACATTTGTTGCTCCACCCGCCTTTGCACCTGGCTCCAACCACCACCATCAAGTGGGCCCCTGAAAGTTTCCTAGCAAGGGACACGGCCCTGAAAAATGCTCCCTACACCTGCCTTCTACCAAAGTTGATGTTGGCCACCATGTTTTCAGCTAGTGCAGAGGCTCCCAGCAGATGAAACATGTACAAATGGTTTTGCCATTTTTCTTTTCTTCTCTGCTTTCTTTATGCTTCCACACCCCTTATTTTTATTCAATGCCCCCTCCCATTGCACCCGAGGCTACAGCCCCCCTGGACCGTTCCAATGCCCCCGAAGGGGTGGTATCACACACTTTTGGGAAACACTGAGTTACTATTTTACCAGCACTAACCAATGCCAAGAGATTTCTCTGCCATAATGGAAAGCAGCAGCAGAGCAAGTTAGGAAGCAGACTTGCTGCAGGGTGGGGAGGGGCACAAGATGCTACATTAAAACTGAAAGACCACATTCAGTAGTAAAAGCGGCTAGGAGAGGGTCTTGCTCATCTGTCTCGCATCTAGCAGGTCCTAGATTGGTTCAGTCCAAGTAGGGCTGGGAAGGTCTTCTGTCTGAAACCCTGGGGAGGCGCTTCCACTCAGAGTAGACAATACTGAGGTAGACACACCAATAAGAAGGCAGCTTCTTATCCTCTTAATACTGGAAAAATAAAGGGAAAGTAGGAGCACTCAGAAGGTCAGTGGTTCGAATCCCTGTGACGGGGTGAGCTCCCGTTGCTCGGTCCCTGCTCCTGCCAACCTAGCAGTTCGAAAACATGTCAAAATGCAAGTAGATAAATAGGTACCGCTCCGGCGGGAAGGTAAACAGCATTTCCGTGTGCTGCTCTGGTTCACCAGAAGCGGCTTTGTCATGCTGGCCACATGACCTGGAAGCTGTCTGCGGACAAATGCCGGCTCCCTTGGCCAGTAAAGCGAGATGAGCGCCACAACCCCACGTCTACAACTGGGAGCCAGTGTGGTGTAGTAGTTAAGAGTGGTAGTCTTGTAATCTGGGGAACCGGGTTCGTGTTTCCGCTCCTCCACATGCAGCTGCTGGGTGACCTTGGGCTAGTCACACTTCTTTGAAGTCTCTCAGCCCCACTCACCTCACAGAGTGTTTGTTGTGGGGGAGGAAGGGAAAGGAGATTGTTAGCCGCTTGGAGACTGCTTCAGGTAGTGATAAAGCGGGATATCAAATCCAAACTCTTCTTCTTCTTCTAACGGTCAGGGGTCATTTTACCTAGGAGCGCTCCCAAACAAACACGAAAGAGTGCAAGTTAGCAATGATCACCAGGGGGAGCACTTTACACATAGAACATAAAGAACCGAGCCGTACCTTTGGCCTCAGCAAACAGGCGGCTAGAAATTTGAATGCACAATTTGTCTTTCAGCCCCTCAAATGAGGCTTGGCAGGCATGTATCGTGGCTCGCTAGTCCAAGGCATGTCGGGCTTCCTGCTGAGCTATCATTTATGGCTAGTGGCAGGACTTTTTTTCCATCAGGAACTTACCAGGACTCACTTCCAATAGCACCTCTCAGGTGGGTGCCATTGCCATTCTAAGTGAACAAGGGAGGCATGCATGGTGAGTTCCTGAACCTCTTTTGCTAGAAAAACAGCACTACTTAAGGCCAGTCTTCTACTGACATTTAAACTAGCATTTGGTGTATCACAAGTAACTGAGTAGGGGTGCTTGCAAATGAACATTTTATGCTGCCCTACCCTGCCTCCCTGAATAAGCTCCCCCCACATTGGAGAAAGGAGGACAACTGAGTCCCCATGAGTATACTGACTGAATCTGGAATCTGCCCCCTTGCCACTTTGAGAGATTCTGATGTTTGACTGAGTCAACCAAGGGCCCCAACTAATTTTCCACCCGAGCAGCTTTTTGCTTGCTCAGGCCTCGCCCCCATGGAAAACAGAGCATCATTGCAGTGAGATAAGGGCTGGAAACTGAAATTAGCACAAATGGTAATTGGAATAAGATGCATATTTTTATGGCATTTTGAAACTGGCTGGATTAGCATCTCGTTTTAGCTGAAGGTGGAAATAAAAGCACGCTGAAGTGATAAGGTCATAAGATGATCTGTGATTCTTTCTTCTTTTTTTACAGCATGTATTGGAGAATAATTGTTCCCTTTACAATTAAGGACAATTTTTAGTATCAGGAGACACAGGGGTCTTGTTTTGCTGCCTGAGATGAAATGGGAATGTGTGCATTGATTCAAGTACAAGCTGACACACCTCATTTGCCATTATTCCCTTTATCACTGGTGCTAAAAGTCTTCCACTCCACATCCTACAAGGGAGGAAAAGCAGAATAGCTCTTTTGCAACGCATGAGAACATTAGCCCTGATCATCAAGCACAGTGAGAGACAGGCCCATAAGGAGGTATGGTTCAAGGGTCCTTGCTTTTCTATAGGAGAGAGAGCAGATTGATTGCATGAAAATAATTGACACCGAGTAAATTAGCTAAAATATATAAATCTGAACCAGATATCTGCTAGAAATGCAAAGAAAAAGAAGGTACATTCTATCACATATGGTGGACGAAAAGGTTAAGACTTACTGGGAGATGATATATAATGAATTGAAAAAAAAAGTTCTAAAAATCTTTTGTTAAAAGCACATAAGCTTTTCTTTTAGGTATAATAGTTGAAGGTGTACTGGATACAGAATTACTAAGCTATTTTCTGCTTTGTTTTGAATTCCGAATCAATCCAGGGGTATGTGTGAGAGGGAGATTTGCCCTTCACCTATTTTTAAAAAGAGAAGTTATTGCATCCTCCTGCATTACGTACAGGTGGAAAATGTGCTGTGCTACCTGAGCTCCTTTGAAATCTGTGTAATCAAAGGAAGAATTGCAGCATCACCATCAGTTGCGTGTGGCCATGGGTTACTTAAAATACATTCATAAGCATCATTATCATGGACTAATTTGATCCTGATACTGCCTGCAACTGCTTGAACATTAAGTATGTCTAAACTGACTCTTAGATGCAATCTTTATTACCTATTATAATGATCTTGTTTTCAAGGAGTGGTGACTTATCTGGTTATTTTACCAGCTGAAAATGTCTGAAGTATGCATTTATTTTTTAAAAAAGGATTGTAGGGCAATGACATTTTCCTAGCATGCATTTCCCCAGCTTATTAAGCAATTTTTATGAAAGCTTGAAAATATATATACAGAAATCAACATCAAATATCAAGCATATTTTTACATGAGAAGTAAACGAAAGAAAAGACTCCCAATTCTCCAACTATCAGCTTAAAAAACTTATACAAAACCCTTACTTTATAATAACATCCAACTCTTCTACTTTCCTTAAACCAAACTTTTGTTCAGTCTTCAAAGCCAGATATCAGAAGCTCATTTTCCTTTTTGTGCAAAAAAGTCCATAAGGGGTTTCCAATCATTAATAAATGTCAACAATGATCAGGTCCGTGTCAGGTGATCTGAGGCGAGTTGCCGCTGGCACTGCCGCCCAAACGACGCCGCTTGCCCGGAGGAGGAGGGCAGAGAGGCAAGGAAAATGCAACATGGCCCAGCAGCTGCAGCAGCAGCGGCGGTGGCGGGGCTGTGAGGAGGGGCTGCCTGGCGGGCCACCGCGGCCCTGACGCGCGGGGACCGCAGCGAGCGCTGAGAGCCGCTGCCTGCTGGACGCCTTCAGCCTGGACGCGCGCACAGCTCATTGGTTCCGCGAGACATGGGGCGGGCTCTGCTACAGCCTGCGCCCGAGGCTCTTCGGCGACTCCGGAGGCGGCGAGTGCGCCCCCCCAGATGTTGCACCTGGTGCAGCCGGCCCCCCCTGCACCCCCACGCTACGCCACTGAGTCCAGATGCATGGCAACGGGCTGCAAATATCAGTGGAACAGCAGAGAAATTAGCTAACCTGAACTCTCATTCAGTTACAGGAACCCACTAGAGCAGGGGTCAGCAAACCTTTTCAGTAGGGGTCAGCAAACATTTTCAGGGAATTAGACGTAAGCCTTCAGATGTTTTACATTCTCAGTCTTTGAGGAGCTTCAACCAAACGACCCCTTATGAAGTTTTTATCATTATTTTTAATTAGTCATCTGGAAATTTTTTTGTTGATTTTTTGGGGGGGTTGGGGTTGGGGAGAGAAATAAAGCAAGATTGACGTTTCAAGGTAACGTGCAGACATGACTCAGGAGTTGCGAAGAATCAGATGAGGTTGGTGACTGGATTTAAAGCTCCCGAACGCACAGACTGGTTTAATCCCCACAGGGAAGACATTTCTATAAACACACTTCTTGCTGCCATTTCTAGTGATACGTGCCAACAAGGCAGGCACTGAAGAGACGGATGCTCTGCTAATCTCCATTAATGATAGCTTAGGGATCATGAAGCAATTAGCTTTCATTTACTTTCAGGGTTACTCGGAGTCACCTGAAGTGTCAATCTCATATGAGGAATATACTGGTAATGGATAACTTTTCCAGATGTAGAACACCCAGTGCTACAGAATCATTGCTCTGTCCCTTCTAAGCTAGAAGTGGAATTGAATGGGCTTTCTGCACAGCCTGGGATGTTAACACTTTTCCAGAGTGCACTTCTGGCTTATTTTTACTTGCTGCTGCTGCTGTTATTTTCACATAATTACATGAAGAAGAGTTTGGATTTGATATCCCGCTTTATCACTACCCTAAGGAGTCTCAGAGCGGCTAACATTCTCCTTTCCCTTCCTCCCCCATAACAAACACTCTGTGAGGTGAGTGGGGCTGAGAGACTTCAGAGAAGTGTGACTAGCCCAAAGTTACCCAGCAGCTGCATGTGCAGGAGCGGAGACACGAACCCGGTTCCCCAGATTACGAGTCCACCGCTCTTAACCACTACACCACACTGCTGCTTATTCAAACTTAAGACCTCCAAGTGCTTTACAAAAAGCACTCTAAAACTTTCATTAAAATGCCAATAAAAGTAAGCATTAAAAGCAAGTTACACAAATGTGCACATAAAAACTTAATGTAAAACTTTAAAACAAGTATATTAACTAAAATCACATGTTAAAATTGTATGCTAAAATCACATGCCTGGGTAATGAGATGTTTGCTTTGAGTTTTAGCTTAGCTGGAGCTGAAAACAATACCGTGACAGTGCCTGTGTAATATTAATGGGAACTTTGGGGCATGATGCACCAGTGTGGACAAACAGACAATTTGCCCTTATCCTCTCCCTCTCCCTCCCCTTCAGGGGACTAATAAAAAAAAGTGTGAAGCTTGGGAGACAACTGCCACCTTTTCATCTGCAGTAGTCAAGCAAACACACACATGCTCTTGGAAAAAGAGTGTGGTGGAGAAGCTATGACAAGATGGTTTGGCGGCTTATCCAACACCCCTAATGAAATGAAGCGAATCAGCCCATACATGGGCAGTCGTTTTATGTAACCATTAGGTCGAGCCTTCTAATTCATTTTGTTGTCTTTCGTCTTGTCTACATTGTGAATTAGATGGTGATTCTGTCTGGGTAAGCCAGTGTTTCCCAACCTTGGGCCTCCAGCTGTTTTTGAACTACAATTCCCATCATCCCTGACCACTGGTCTTGCTAGCTAGGGATGATGGGAGTTGTAGTCCAAAAACAGCTGGAGGCCCAAGGTTTGGAAACACTGGGGTAAGCCACCTACAAAGCTGGGGAGAAGGTTGCTGTTGTTTACATTCCTTGGAGACAGAATGGATCCCTGTCCCACGGTCAGGGTGCTGCCAGATTTTCTTTGGTCCTTTAATTCCCCTCCTGGTCATCAGAGGTTCAGGGGGAAGCAACTAAGGGGGACAGAATGTTGATGTTGTGCAAAGTGTGGGGTTGCAACCTCTTACGCTGCAAAAAAGAAATATGTTGCAGGAAGATCAAAGCAGACAGACTTGTGCTCCTTGTGAATCTGCAATAATGCCATCCAGTTGCACACATGTAATTTTCTGGATGCGACTGCATTTTGAAGTTTGAGATTCAAATAGTTCTAAGGCAGGGCTCAAAGTCCAGCTGTGCATTGAGTGCATTTATTTGTATTCTCCTGCTGGTATTACAAAGTTGTTTTTTTGCCTTTTGTACAGTCAAGGGCATTGGATAACTTTTTAAAACAAGCTTCATAAAAAAAAAAAGGTCTGTGGACCAAATGGAAGGTGAAACTTGAGTGTAGTTGCTAAGAAATGAATATAGGAACATAAGATGACCTTTCTGGTTCAGGCCACTGTTCTCACAGTGGGCAACCAGATACTTGCGGGAAACCCAAAAGCAGGATACGAGCCCAAGAGCACTCTTTCCTCCTGTGGATTCCAGCAGGTGGCGTGCAGAAGCAGGATTGCCTGCAACTGTGAAGGCAGAGAGTAGCCATCACAGGCCGAGGAGATACGGATCTGCTGCTCCTCTTGAACCGCTGTCTGAGGCAAGGGATTAACCTTGGCTATTGGGTGGGCCAGCACTGCTCACAGGAGGTGCAGGTGTGTGGTGAAATTGTGGCCCGGTTGTGCTTGGATAAGCAGCAGAACAAGCGGTTACACGCCCTCTGTTACCTGGCTAAGAAGAGTTTGGACTTGATATCCCGCCTTTCACTCCCCTTAAGGAGTCTCAAAGCGGCTAACATTCTCCTTTCCCTTCCTCCCCCACAACAAACACTCTGTGAGGTGAGCGAGGCTGAGAGACTTCAGAGAAGTGTGACTGGCCCAAGGTCACCCAGCAGCTGCATGTGGAGGAGCAGGGAAGCGAACCTGGTTCACCAGGTTACGAGTCCACCGCTCTTAACCACTACACCACGGAGAGATTCCTCAGGCCTGACAACTGCACTTATACAAAAGGTACCCACTGATGACATGTTCTATTTCTTTGGGTGCCATTTATCGGCTCTATTTATCTAGAAGCCAGCACTCTTCCGGGTGACATTGCTACACTGTCCCCCATCCTGTTCCAACCTGCCCAATGGAGTAGCAGTGAGAGTCAGTCACCATGGCAATAATCCAGCTCCAGGCATTTACACTTGGGATGGGGGGGGGGGGAAATCATTGCTAGTACAATAAACTGTTCAGCTTGGGTCTAAAAGCTTTGTTCAACACAACCTTTGACCCACTGCTGCTCTGCAGCGCCACATTAGATGAGGAAATCAGATTCTCACCTTGCATATTCTAGACTGCCCATTGAGTGAGACACAGGAAGTGAGAGGAGTCAATGGCACACATAAGAAATACAGTTTAAGAATTTTATGCCTATTGCACATAGAGTCGTTACATGAATATGAAAAATGCATACGTTGAGGTCTATGAATACATAGCACGCATTGTTTCCATGTATGTATGCACATACATAAAAATGAAGCAGGAAAAATGGTTTCAGCTCCACCCTCTCTCAGACTTTCTGCTCCCATTTCTAACTGATGGGTTTTGAAATAAACAAGTCGTTCATTTTCTCTGGACATAGTGTCAAGTGTCTGGAACCCACAGGCAGCTGCAGGGATGCTGGCATCATCCTACCGGCATTGACATCTGCACCATGCTTGGATCCAGCCTGCCTTGTCACCACCATTCTTGAGTTTGGGATTACCTAGTGCCAGAGGTGATTGTTTTAAATTAGGGTAGCCATGTAGGTTGTCAAAGGGTTGGTTGCCAGTGGACAGCCCTCTCTTTGAGGGTCTAAATCTAGCTGAAAGATAAGGAAGGATAAAAAGTGGGACTGTGCAACACATTTGGCCAACTCCAGAAATGGTTTGAGTCAGTTTGTGGGAGATTGAAGTTTGGGATGAATTCAGGGAAGGGACCCCTGTAAGACAGCATCTTAAAAAGCAGAGACATCACTTTGCCAACAAAGCTCTGTATAGTTAAAGCTATGGTTTTCCCAGTAGTGATGTATGGAAGTGAGAGCTGGACCATAAAGAAGGCTGATCACTGAAGAATTGATGCTTTTGAATTACAGTGCTGGAGGAGACTCTTGAGAGTCCCATGGACTGCAAGAAGATCAAACCAATCCATTCTGAAGGAAATCAGCCCTGAGTGCTCACTGTAAGGACAGATCTTGAAGCTGAGGCTCCAATACTCTGGCCACCTCATGAGAAGAGAAGACTCCCTGGAAAAGACCCTGATGCTGGGAAAGATGGAGGACAGAAGGAGAAGGGGACGACAGAGGATGAGATGGTTGGACAGTGTTCTCGAAGCTACCAGCATGAGTTTGACCAAACTGCGGGAGGCCACGGAAGACAGGAATGCCTGGCGTGCTCTGGTCCATGGGGTCACGAAGGGTCAGACATGACTAAACGACTAAACAACAACAACCCCTGTATTTCCCTGAGTCCGACCACACAGATTTGCCCAGATCCAGGGAATTCAGGGGTCAGAGTGTTACGTGCAAAGGGTGCAAGGATCCGTTTTGTCAACAAGATCCCTAAAGGCAAGGTGAAGCAGACCCCAGCAAGACTGAATCCTCCTGCTCTCAGTTGGGATGTGTGTGAAGAAGACCCAGTGTCTCCTTCCTCTGCCCCCTGCTGACTGCATCTATAATTAGGATTTAAAAAACAAAATCGAACAGTAGACCCATCTCCACAGACTCATTCTGGTTGTTTGTGTGCTGTCCTAATAAAAAGGGAGACCAGGAGCCTTGAAATTGCCCACCAACATTTAGCAGAACCTGGTCAGCAGATTGGTCAAGCACGGAAGTCACCTGATGTCTTCTCCACCATGGTGCGATGCAGTGTATTACAATATAAATTATAGCAATGGTCTCCTAATTTTATACCTATACATATAAATTACTACATGCAAACATTATGCAGATTGGTGTACTTTTTCAACCTCTTTTCAACCCCTCTCCCCATCCCTCCACTGCCTTGGAGCAAAGTTATGTTGGGACATTGTGGGCAATTAAAATGGTGGTGTTGTGGTCATAGCTACACATGACAAATCAGAGCACTGCTGCTGTTTTCTCCTGCTGGTAACCCCCTGGGGAGCAACACACTAGAAGACAGTTTGCCAGAGACAGCTCTCAGATGTGGATCTTCCCCCGATTCTTCCTTCTCCATCTTCTTCTTATGATCATTTTGAGTTTGAAGGAGGCCAGGAACTGAGAGAACCCAGCACTACGCTTTGGTTATCCCATTTCTGCTTTGCATTCCAGAACACCGATTCTGAAGTGGGGACTTCAGAATCTCCATCTCCATGCTAAAATTGCTAAGTAGCCAACATCTGGTGATTGTGCCACAAAAAGGATTAGGCTCTTTGGGTTGAGGTGAAATGCAAATGGAAGACATGAGGAGCAACTGATGAGCGCTCCTTAGGCTTTGATCCTATGACTATGCAGAGCTGCTGTGGTTTGAGCCAATGCAACAATAGAGGCTTGTTTCCCAATCTTGACACCAGGCCAGCTGTTTGTTAGAATGAGGCAGCATGCCTCAGGTGATTTATGGTTTCGGCGTACCATCAAGGAACAGCAAATTGGCAACGATTTAGTTTATTATTATGTTTTTATGAGACGGTGTTGCCATTTGGATTTTCTGCCTCAGGCAACTTGTGCCAACTCTGACTGAACAAGGTGGGACAGGTTCATCTGGTTAAGCTACTGGTGAGCTGTAATTCTGTTATAAAATGCTGCTACTTGCCACAATTGCTATGTTCCAGCTCCTCTGTTGGTGGCAGTATGCCTCTGGGTGCCAGCTGCTGGAAACTGGAGGTGGGGAGAGCACGGTTGCACTCATGCGCAGGGGTGAAGAAGGGTGTTGTGACACCCAGGGCGGGCATCACGACATAGGGCACATGTAGCGCGAACACCGCTGTAGCAGCAACGGAGGCATCCTGGCACCGTCCATATGGCGCTGGAGCAGCGCCGGCGGCAAACCGCTATACAGCGCATGTGCGGCGTCGCTACGTACAGCGCATGCATGCAACGCCACACATGCACTGTACTTAGCGGTTTGCTGATGGCGCAGGGATCCTCTGCTTACGGCTGCAGCCGAAAAGTGGGAACCTCCAAAGGCGGATAAGGCGGCGCGATGGCTGCTTGTGCTGCCGCGAGCCCCCGCAGGCTTGTCACCCCCGCAGGCATGGAACCCGGGGTGTACCGCCCCCCATGCCCCCTGTTGCGATGCCACTGGTCATGCCCTGTTTGTGGATGTCCCATAGGCATCTGGTTGGCCACTGCAACGACAGGTTGCTGGACTTAGATGGGCCTTTGGCCTGATCTAGCCTGCTCTTCTTAAGTTGTGTACATATATAGTTGCCTTTGAGATGCCTTAAATATAATAACCCAGACCTTCTCTTTGTAACATCCTGCCTATCTCCATCCAATGTTGTGCCATGCTGTAGCTTTATCTCACCTATGATTATTCCTATTTCATATCTGCTATGGCTCAATTTGCTGATGCCCATCCTAAATGGCCATACCTACAGTCATACCTTGTGTTGCGTTAGGTTTATGTTGCGTCTTTTTGGCTTGTGAACGCGACAAACCCGGAAGTGTTCTGCGTGCTTCACACATGTGCAGAAGTGCCCTATCATGCTCCGCGCTTGCGCAGAAGCACAACTCTAATTGCGGACTTTTCAGGGTGCGAACGGCACCCCAGAACGGATCATGTCCGCAACTAGAGGTACCACTTAACTTATTTTAAACTGTATTATTATTGTGGTTTATTAAATTTCTCGACCACCTTTCATCTGAAGATCACAGGGTGGCTTACAATATAAAAACACAAAAATACAGACCAAGTTTCCATGCTATACAATTTTGCTGTTGCTCTTTCGGGAGGAAATATCATGAAGCTCAATAAAAATATTTAGCACTGGAACTGAAGTCTTAGAAAACCATGCTTGCAACTTATAAGCTTATAGCTTTCAAAGTGGACATTGCCTACATGTGACTTTAAAGTTGTGAATGGGTAAGAAACCTCTGCTGGTTTTGCATCGGAAATTTCACACAACAGCGAAGACTTCCCAGCTTTAAGGAATCCTACTATCTTTTTGAAATCTGATGGGAGGGCTTTCCACAGGGCTGGCACCACTACTGAAAAGACCCCCTGCCTGGTTCCCTGTAACCTCACTTCTTGTAGTGAGGGAACCGCCAGAAGGCCCTTGGAGCTGGATCTCAGTGTCTGGGCTGAACGATGGGAGTGGAGACACTCCTTCAGGTATACATTGAATACACGCAAAAACAAAAACAGTAGAGGATTAAAGTTCAAACTATGTATACTGAGATGTTATCTTGGCAAACAAGTAGCTCCAGCCTCCCATTTGCTGGGATGACAAAGAATTCATGTGGGGAAGACATCTAGGGGGAGGAGGTGCTTAATCTCCCTTGTACCTAGAGATGGGGGATAAATCCAGTTCAAATGTGAAATTCAGTTCACATTTAAAGGTGGAGCAACCTAAACTGTATTTTCTGAAACAATAGGTGCAGCAAAACAGAGTCATCCTTCTGCACTTCTCCTAATTTTATAGTGCCAAGTGTGCATAAAAATGCATTATGTTAGAGAGAATGATTTTTGCAAAAATGTATATATTGGGCAAAATGCATATGTGTATACAGCAGTAGGAGAAATTTGCACTAAAATGCCAATAAATTTCCATGAGGACTAAATGTTTTTCCAAAGTGATGTGGATGGAAATGTGGGAAACTAGAAAAAGGAGACACAGAGAGAAACAAAAAATGCCAGGATTCTCTATGCACAAAAATGGAAGGAAGTAGAAGTTCCCACCAAAGACGAATGGATAGGTAAGGTGATGGACTATCCAAAAATGGCAGTCAACAGCCAAAACAAGAGAATCTAATGATGACTGCTTTGTGGAAGAACGTGAACCCCTTTCAGACTATATAAATAATTATTGTTTGCTGAACTCGCGAGCAGGATTTGAAGTATGAGCAACATCAGGAATGAGAGAATACAATCGCTGTGTTGGTATAAGAAATAGAAGGTATTGCACAGCAGATGGGGAAAAATTAAAACACCATGGAAAATTATGTATTGAAGTATATATGTTAAACTTTTGAAAATTAAATTTAAAATTATTACGAAAAAAAGAGAAACAAAAAATGGACAGATGTGCCCATCTCTGCTTGTACCTACCAGTTCTCTTCTGCTAGGCACCTTCCTGTTTTGGGGACATTGCTAAGGGAGGGGATCTTCTTAAATATCATCTGGTGAAAAATTGCAGGAGAAAACTGACCTGACACCAGACTGCAAGTGCCCTGGATAACTCCCAAATTAATGCCACAAGGGAAAGATGGGTTTGCGTATCCCATGTTTTCCTTGTAACATTTCCTTGTGATATAATGGTTAACCTTAATAATAGCCTATTAATTACACAGGTAGAACACCCATGCCTGAGGGCTTCTAAGGTTGATTGCTGTGATGCTTCACTTTGAACCATGACTCTTACAAATGAGTCAGTCACCTAGTCTTTGTATTCTTTTAGCAAGTGGGCAAGCGGGGGGGGGGGGATGATGTGTAATTTCGATCTCTGGTGGAACTAGCTGACCCTGAAAGGGGTTTTTAGAATTTACGTTTAATCTCATCCTTGGCCCCCTCCTTTTTTGCAAGGAAGAAGCAAATTTGGGGATGTGGTTGGTGTAGGACGGTTGCTGAATTTATCATCACATTTTTGGATTTAAACCTATGCCTTTAAGGACACAATATTAAAACTTAAGTTTCCTCTTTCATAAGTGGTGGACTTGTAAAAGGGTAAAAAAGTATTAGGAAATGATCCATAATAAATTGAAAAAAATGTTCTGTTGGGGATAATTCAGACTGAAATTCCCAGGTGTCAAAAAAAGGTTATTTACATATGCTACCACTGCGGTTTGTGTTTTGTTAGCCCCAAAATGGAAAACAAGCAAGGTCCCAACTAAAGAGGAATGGCAACTTAAGTTGACAGAATATGCACAACTCGCAAACTTAACATATAGAATACGAGAACCAGAAGAACATACATTTAAAGAAGATTGGAAAATATTTATTGAATACGTATACAGTATGGGAAAAAACTGTATACAGCTGAAAACACTGCCAGCCTTAAGATAAATTCAACAGTGTAAACACCTTTTGATGGATGTACAGTAATAATGGAATACTGAATGGTATAGTTTTATATGCAGGGATTTATGATATGTAAAATGAACCATGGAAAGAGAAGAAGGGAAGTAACTGATATCTTATGGATGCAAAATGAGTATTTTAAATTGTAAAACAGAAAATAAAAATTATATATAATAGGGAGTTAAGCAAAACAAAACAAAACAAAACTTATGTTTCCTGATAATCCCCGTGAAGTGGAAACAGGGATTATGCGACCCAAAGCCCATGCCACCTGTTCCCGGTTCATACTAGATTCCCTCCCTCTGCCCTGGCTGATCTTATAATGGTATAGTTTTATATGCAAAATGGAATAGGGTACTTCTTTGTAAATGTGTTTAGGTTCAGGTTTAGGATTAGAGTGTACCATTCTGTTGTTCGTAGGATATTCCAAGTGAAGGTTTTCCTTGATTACAGAAAAATGCTCAGTTTGAGGCCACCACTTTTGGCTTCATTAGGCAAATTATATTTAGTCATTGGTTCCTAACAAATGCAAATCAAAATAAAGTAGGTGTGGAAAAGGCCTATATATAGATATATTCTCCAGTGACCAACAACCAACTCTCTGTCAAGCAGCTCTTAAATGCACCCTGGAAGACCAGGTAAAGAAATGTCTTATTTTTCAAAGCTGAACTCACCCTTGCTTTTGCTGATGGAAATTTGTATAATTTAGTTTCCGTTGTAGGCTTGTTAGTAGATCTGCCAGTTTAGCCAATCTAAGCAACCTTTGTGGAGTTAGAGTGATTTTACTTACCGGACAGTTTTGTTTATACATTTGCACCCCACCTTTCCATAACAAAACCCCCTCAAAGCAACTTATTCAACTGAAAACATCTCAGATACTAACACTAACAATAATACAAATCAAGAATTAGCAAGAAACTAAATGCACGCACACAGAGCACAGACATACAGATGCGATGATCTCAGCCAAAAAGTCCCTAGAGGTAAAGGTAAAGAGCACCCTGACCGAAAGAAGGAAGAAAGGGTAACAACAGGAAGATTTAAAGGAACTATTGGAAACTCAAGGCAGTAGAGATATAAGATGACCAGAACCCCACTGAACTTGAGGCATGGGAAGCCCCAATAAAAATTTACAATTTGGTGGAATATTTGGACTATATGATATGTATTTGTATAATTTGGAATATTTAATGTGATTTGATTGGATTGTTAAAATGGAAAATTTAATAAAGATTATAAAAAAGAGACCCCTGACCATTAGGTCCAGTTGTGGCTGACTCTGGGTTTGCAGTGTACAGCTTCCGGGTCATGTGGCCAGCATGACTAAGCCGCTTCTGGCGAACCAGAGCAGCACACGGAAATGCCGTTTGCCTTCCCACCGGAGTGGTACCTATTTATCTACTTGCACTTTGACGTGCTTTCGAACTGCTAGGTTGGCAGGAGCAGGGACCGAGCAATGGGAGCGCACCTCGTCGCAGGGATTCGAACTGCCGACATTCTGATCGGCAAGTCCTAGGCTCAGTGGTTTATCCCACAGTGCCACCCGCATCCCGATGGCTATCATATCTAGTGCCTAAATTAATCTAGCATCTAAACATCTAATCAATAACCATGATGGTTCCAGTTAGTTATGACATAGAATGCAGCCCTAACTTTTTGTACTCAAAAGTCAGTCCTACTGAATTTAATGGGATTTACTCCCAGGTAAGTGGTGTTGCGATTGCAGTCTCCGTCTGGATGCAACCCAAAATGTCTAAGAAGGGAATTTAACAACCAGGGCTCCAAAGACCTTCTCTCTAATCACTTATCTTCCAAAGGTGGAGGTGCCCAGGGCTTTGGTATGCAGACAGAGGTGGCACAAAACAGGGGTGGGGTGAGGCAGACGTTGCTAAAAGTGGCGATTGAGCAGAAGAATATAAGCAAGTTCCCCTGTATGGCTGAAAGAAGGGGGAGTTCTTCCACTTGCTACCTGTAGGTGATGCTATGACGCTAAACAGTCTCATGTGAAATCCTCCCTTGAAAGCTAATGCACTGCAGAGAGTTGTGCTCACACCAGATTCAAATCCACACCTTGGCTGTATGTTACATTAAAAGATGTTTAAAAGCTTATCACTTGCCATGTTTCTTTCTATAAAGAGCGGCCACGAATCGCCTTAGACAAGAGAAGAGTCTCCTGGATTAGGCTAGTGCAGGGCTCAGCAAGCTTTTTCAGCAGGGGGCCGGTCCACTGTCCCTCAGACCTTGTGGGGGCCTGGACTATATATATATATATATATATATATATATATATATATATATATATATATATTTTGGGGGGGGATGAACGAACTCCTATGCCTCACAAATAACCCAGAGATGCATTTTAAATAAAAGGACACATTCTACTCATGTAAAAACACGCTGATTCCTGGACCGACTGCGGGCCAGATTTAATAATAAATAATAAATAATAAATTTTTATTTATACCCCGCCCTTCCCGGTTTAAAAACCGGGCTCAGGGCGGCTAACAGCAAATATAAAACATTGATTAAAATGCGACTTAAAAAACAGCATAAAACAGCATAGAATACAACATAAAATGCAGCATCAATATCAATAAAATTCAAAACTTCAGGGGTCATTTTGGGGGGGAAAACAACCCAGTCAATAGACATCGAATGATCACCAGGGCTAACTGGCCAAGTTGGTCCTACAAGGGCCAGCAAGGAGACCAGGGAAGAATTCAAATGGGGGGTCCCAGAAAGGGTTTCTTCATAGAAGAGGAAAGGGAAAAGGGAATATTGGATCAGGCTAATTCAAACTGAAGGCCAGGCAGAATAGTTCTGTCTTACAGGCCCTGTGGAAGGAGATCAAGTCCTGTAGGGCCCTAGTCTCATGGGACAGAGCATTCCACCAGGTCGGAGCCTGGCGATTGGGCCGGATCCGGCCCCCGGGCCTTAGTTTGCCTACCCATGGTCTAGTAGCCTATCTAGTCCAGCATGCTGTTCTCACTGTGGCCAACCAGATGCCTGATAATTTCTGAAAATTGCAGTGCTCTGTCCTTGCTTTTAGATTTTGTAATGGCCTCTCCTCACACAGAAGCAAATGCAAAAGCTGCCCTTGACTTTTTCCTGAAGTTGAGCAAGGATGAACACTGTGAAAGCATCATGTTCTCTCCTGTAAATTTGGCAGTCGCCTTGAAAGTCCTCCTTTCTGGGGCCAGGGGCCACACAGCTGATGAACTGCAAAAGGTAGGTATGGTATAATACATCATCCCAGTCTTTTGAAGCCAAATTCAAAGGGCAAACTTTAATTTCAATTTCAATTCAAAGGCAATGATCAGGAATAATGGGAGCTGTAGTCCAACAGCATCTGGAGGACACCAAGGTGGGAAGAGTTGGCATAGCCTAAGTGCCCATCCTGCTTTCTAAGGCATATCTGCACTTCATGTTTATGGCAAGGCAGGGTCACTTTGGGGTGTGCATCATGCTTCCAGTATGTGGCACCCATTCAACTCATTCTCATTTGAATTGGAAAATGTGGGAACCAGTTTCAGCACAACTCCAAAATCTGCATGAGTTATGCCTAAGAGGAAGAGGTATGTTTCCTGCCCTTGGTTTCCTCTTCAGATTTGTGCAATTGGGCAGAGAAGACAAAAGTAGATTGCAGATTTAGAAAGCGTAGATTGCAAATTTAGAAAAAGAAAGCAAAATTTATTTTATATTTATATACAGTGGTACCTCGGGTGAAGTACTTAATTCGTTCTGGAGGTCCGTTCTTAACCTGAAACTGTTCTTAACCTGAAGCACCACTTTAGCTAATGGGGCCTCCTGCTGCTGCTGCTGCGCCGCCGGAGCACGATTTCTGTTCTTATCCTGAAGCAAAGTTCTTAACCTGAGGTACTATTTCTGGGTTTGCGGAGTCTGTAACCTAAAGCGTATGTAACCTGAAGCATATGTAACCCGAGGTACCACTGTACAGCTAAACCGTGTAAAAGGGGAAGCCATCTTAATGTGCATGGGTTGCTGAGCACCGTTGCAGAATGAAATGTACCATCTACCACAATATTATTTATGACTGCAAACCAAAATTCTGCATTAGATACTTCATTTGGAAAAAGAGGAAGAACGTGGAAGAGGATGTCCTGAAACTGCCAAAAGCTGTGGGACAGTGGACAGTAGGCAGAAAACACAGGGCCCAGCTGCACACCCTTGTGGCTTGGCAGCACCTTCTCCTGAACTTGAATCTGCACCTCGCCCTCATAGGGTATGCTTCCGTTCTGAACACAAAAGGCGCTTGAGAAATGAGGGGGGAATCCATTCTGTTGTTTGAGGGTTTCTGCTTAAGTTGACCCAACCAGAGCTCAGAGGAGCTCAACTCTGGCCCCTCTCAGGTGGGTGCCATTGCCATTCTAGGAGAACAAGGGAGACGTTCATGGTGAGCTCTGGCACCTCTTTTTCTAGAAAAATAGCACTGGCTGTAACAACACCACACTGAGTGGACAGGACTGCTTTGTGGCTGAGGGACGGATGTGTTAAATAGATGGATGTGCACGCAGATGAACGTGCATCCAGAAAGCAGGCAGGGTTTTATTGTTGAAGACTTTGCGGATGCACATTGCTAAAGTGGAATTAAATGAAATTGAGCAGAAAACGAAGACACTGGAATGGGCCATAAATCTTGCCACCAGGCACAACTGTCCTTCTAAGCTAGGCATCATTATTTATTTATTATGGCTTATATGAGGAAAATAACCCCTCCTCCATTTTATTCTCACCACAACACTGTGAGGCAGGTTAGGTGGAGAGACAGTGACAGGCTGAAGGTGAGCTTTGTGGTGGAGTGGGGATTTTAACCTGTTTCTCCCTGGTTCAGGTACTCTTAGGGGATAATATTTTGGTCTTTTTTTTTAAGTACCAGAATACAATGTGTTTCACCATTTCTTATTGTGTTATTAGGAAGCTCCTGATTGTGAATGTGAGATGCCTGAAGGCAGCCATAAGGAATTCCACAAAATCCTTGCTGAGCTTGACAAACCGAGCAGAAACTACGAGCTGAGCTTTGCCAATCAACTCTACGGAGACAAGTCTATTGCTTTTGTCCAGGTAGGTTTCTCTTTGGTACCTTGTTGTTTCTTGCATAGTGGTATATGGTGCACAGAGAAAGCTCTGCTGGATCAGGCCAAAGGCCCATTTAGAACCATAGAATTGTAAAGTTGGAAGAGACCCATCTAGTCCAACTCCCTGCTATGCAGGAATACATCTGTCCTATACAGGGATCGAACCTGCAACCTTGGCGTTATCAGCACCACGCTCTAACCAGCTGAGCTCTCCCAGGCTCTCTCTAGTCCAGCATCTTGTTCTTACAGTGGCCAAATGTATGCATATGGGAAGTCCATAAGCAGGACCAGAGTGCAACAGCATTTTCTTCACTTGTGGTTCCCAGTCACTGGCATTCAGAGGCATGCTGCCACCAACAGTGGAGAGAAGACATGACCATCCTATCGCCTTATCCTCCATGAATTCGTCAAATCATTTTTAAAGCCATTCAAGGCGGTGGCACGATAACCTCTGATGGCCCTACCCAACCCAGATACCTTTTCACGATTCCCCAAATTTTATGACACTTTCCAAACTTCAGTTGATCAAGACACTCTTTAGGAATGTTAAGGTGCAAGACAGACTTTCAGGATTATCTGTCTTTTTGATAGAGCATTGATAAAATTAAAACTATATACATATATAAGAATCTGTTTAAAATATACAAATACAGTGGTACCTCGGGTTAAGTACTTAATTCGTTCCGGAGGTCCGTACTTAACCTGAAACTGTTCTTAACCTGAAGCACCACTAATGGGGCCTCCTGCGGCTGCTGTCGCGCCGCCGGAGCCCGATTTCTGTTCTTATCCTGAAGCACAATTTCTAGGTTAGCGGAGTGTGTAACCTGAAGCGTATGTAACTTGAAGCGTATGTAACCCGAGGTACCACTGTAATTACAATGAAAACAGCACAACACCAGCCCTTTCCCAAAAGCCTGTTGGGAAAAGGTCATCACCAGCCTGAAGAAGGATAGCAATGAGAGAGCTAGTTTAGCTTCTCCAGGGAGGCAGTTACAGAGTCTGGGAGCAGCCACTGAGAAGGCCTTCTCCTATGTCCTCACCAAGCATGCCTTGGAAGGTGGCAGAACCGAGAGAAGGGCCTCTCCTGAAGATCTAAGCCTGGGCCAGTTCACATGAGGTAATAATGTCTTGCTAAGCCAGGCATCCCCAAACTTGGCCCTTCAGATGTTTTGGGACTACAATTCCCATAATCCTTGACCTCTAGTCCTGTTGGCTAGGGATGATGGGAGTTGTAGTCCCAAAACATCTGGTGGGCCAAGTTTGGAGATGCCTGTTCTAAGCAAACTAAATTGAGAGGAAAGCTAAAAAGATGCATTTCACATAAGGTTCCACAGCAAGATGTGGCTACAGCTGTTCTCATATCAGCATGAAAAGCACCATTAAATAGAGCTATCTTGATTAATAGCCCTTGTCAAATGGTATCATGATAGGTCTCTGCTGACAAGGAAATGTTGGAGCCTCACATTCTTATTCTTGTTATTATTTCTTACCTGTCGTTCACCTTGAGATTCCATGGCAGGCTACAAATACAAAAATACAAAGCAGCATAAACAGATTACAATCGAGAGAGAAAGGTGAGTCCTAAAATATGTTTCTCAAGGTAAGGAGGTATGTCTTCAGCATAGGACAAAAACATATAAAGAAGGTGCCAGATGCATCTCAGTGGAAAGGGAACGTCACAAATTTAACTTATATATGTCACAAACCTAGACAACATCTTAAAAAGCAGAGACATCACCTTGCCAACAAAGGTCCATATAGTTAAAGCTATGGTTTTCCCAGTAGTGATGTATGGAAGTGAGAGCTGGACCATAAAGAAGGCTGATCGCCGAAGAATTGATGCTTTTGAATTATGGTGCTGGAGGAGACTCTTGAGAGTCCCATGGACTGTAAGAAGATCAAACCTATCCATTCTTAAGGAAATCAGCCCTGAGTGCTCACTGGAAGGACAGATCCTGAAGCTGAGGCTTCAGTACTTTGGCCACTTCATGAGAAGAGAAGACTCCCTGGAAAAGACCCTGATGTTGAGAAAGATGCAGGGCACAAGGAGAAGGGGACGACAGAGGATGAGATGGTTGGACAGCGTTCTTGAAGCTACCAGCATGAGTTTGACCAAACTGCGGGAGGCCATGGAAGACAGGAGTGCCTGGTGTGCTCTGGTCTATGGGGTCATGAAGAGTCGGACATGACTAAATGACTAAACAACAACAAATGTCACAATTCCCTGCAGTTATTCAGCTTAATCACCCTGTGGACCCTTTCTAGTCTAGGCCGACCTACTTATTGGTAAACATGCATATAGGATTGCACTGTTGACATTGTCTGTGATACTTTGGTCTACTTCAGTTCTACATTACCTGCCTTTTTACCATATATGTTATGATGTAATTTCCTGGTTGTTGGTGTTTTTATGTCTTTATGCTTATCCCTAACTCTAACCCTCACCTTAACTCTAACCCATTGGGGAAGAATCTGCAATCTCCATCTTGAAACTCAATCTATAAGCAGACCTCCTGGCTATATCAATCCAACTTTTCTGTTTGTTTTTGACTTTGATATATTCCTTCAAAGGCTTCTTCCCTCCTGTACAGCAATTCCTGTTTTTCGTGTTGAAGCAGTATCTGGTGGAGGTAGACAGTGTTGACTTCCACAAGGCTCCGGAAGAGGCCAGAAAGCTGATAAACTTATGGGTTGAAGTCCGGACACATGGTATGAGCAAGTCATCTGTCTGTCACTTGAACGTTTTATTATATTTTTTAATTGGTTGTGTGCACACCATACAAGAAAAACACCTGCCAAAGAACCCTGGAAACTATAATTTGTTAAGGGTGTTGGGAATCAAAGTTTCCAGGAGACTTTGGAAGGAAATATGCTTTGAATGTGCGGTGTGCATGCAGTCATAGTGTCCTAGGAATTGAAACTTTCTCCCACAAATTGTGGTTCTCTCCAGATGCTGTTGGACCAAAACATCCATCAGCCTTAATCAACATGGCCAGTGATCAGGGATGATGGGAATTGTAGTCCGACAACATCTAGAGACCACCAGGTTGGAGGCTGCTCTTAGCACTTAGACCACCAGGTTGGAGGCTGCTCTTAGCACTGCACCACATTGGAAGTGTGAAAAGAGAAAATCCGAGTAACTTATTTGTTTTGTGAGGCCCTATCTGTGCAGTATCATACCCGAGTCCCTTGGGCAGAGGGGTTGACTGCTAAGCCACTCTGGAAATTGTAGCTCTGTGAGAATAATAGCATACCCCCTCAACCCTCCTGATTTTCCCAGGACATTCCGGAATCACAGAAGCCACCCCGGCTTCTGATTGGATCTGGAATGCCCTGTTTTAGCACCGTGCTCTTGTGAGACAATATAACACCGGTCCTGAAAGACCTACATTGGCTCCCAGTATGTTTCCAAGCACAATTCAAAGTTTCAACCTTTAAAGCCCTAAACGGCCTTTGTCTAGTATACCTGAAGGAGCGTCTCCACCCCCTGCCCAGACCCTGAGGTCCAGCTCCGAGGGCCTTCTGGCGGTTTCCTCACTGTGAGAAGTGAGATTACAGGGAACCAGGCAGAGGGCCTTCTCAGTAGTGGCGCCCGCCTTGTGGAACACCCTCCCATCAGATGTCAAGGAGATAAAAAACTATCTGACTTTTAGAAGACATCTGAAGGCAGCCCTGTTTAGGGAAGTTTTTAATGTTTGATGTTTTATTGTGTTTTTGATATTCTGTTGGGAGCCCCCCAGAGTAGCTGGGGAAACTCAGCCAGATGGGCAGGGTATAAATAATGAATAATAAACCATTATTATTATTATTATTATTATTATTATTATTATTATTATCTCCTCGCACAGGAGCATGGCATCAAAGGAAGTGCGTCCCAATTTTAATCAGCAGAATGTTAGAGTGTAACCAGGGCGCCTCTTAACAAACTAGCACAGGTTCACTGTGAGAGCCAGTGTGGTGTAGTGTAGTGGTTAAGAGCGGTAGACTCGTAATCTGGGGAACTGGGTTCGCATCTCTGTTCCTCCACATGCAGCTGCTGGGTGACCTTGTCACACTTCTCTGAAGTCTCTTAGCCCCACTCGCCTCACAGAGTGTTTGTTGTGGGGGAGGAAGGGAAAGGAGAATGTTAGCCACTTTGAGACTCCTTCGGGTAGTGATAAAGCGGGATATAAAATCCAAACTCCTCCTCCTCCTCCGCTGTGGGGAACCATGGCTGTTTAAAGTGGTATGGTACTGCATTAAACAGTGAAGATGAGGCCTAACTGCTGTAGTGCAGGGGGGAGCCCTGAGACACAAAGCTTATGGCAGGTATAGGCAAGCTCTGGCCCTCTGGATGTTTGGGACTACAATTCCCATCATCCCTGACCACTGGTCCTGTTAGCTAGGGATGATGGGAATTGTAGTCTCAAACATCTGGAGGGCCGGAGTTTGCCTAAGCCTGGCTTATGGTATGCTCAATGGATAGATTGCAGGTGAAAGTTAATATGGTAAAGCAAAGCAAACCGTTTCCACCTGTTCCTTATTAAGGCAAAATCCAGGACCTGTTGCCGGAGTTTAATGACGAGATAACATGCCTGATTGATCTGCTTCTGGTGAATGCCCTCTACTTCAAAGGACAATGGGAAGTCCAGTTTGACAAGGAGCTCACCAAAGAAAGCTCCTTTTACTTGAATGAGGTAGTTCCAATGCATGCATTTCAGCTATGTGTTATCCTCCTGCTATCTGATAAAGGCAAGCATTGGGAGGGAGGGAGCATTGACGTTGGAATACATAGCCTCCAACTGCCCCGAAGGTGCTGGGTTTCTCACTAGGTCACACAGAGTCCTGAATTTTGTAAGCAGGGAAAGGGAGCAGGAAAGGGCGGGGACACGGGGAGGAGGAGGCCCCGCCCTTCATGGTGGCACTGAGGGACCCATGGGGAGGGGAGGAGAGGGGTGCCAGCAGGAACACAGAGGCCCTTCGGCAGTAATAGCTGCCAACCATAGAGACTGCATTGCTGCCGCCTTGTAAATATCCATTGTGGGTGCCTCCTCCAACGTCCAAGGTGGGCTGATGGAAGCCTTGCAGTTTATTATCTAAGGCTCTCGCATATTACCAAGACATTTGCCGGTATGGTATTGTTACATACCCTTCTTGGTAGCAGCCATTGGGGCAGCTCAGCCAGCCCCTCCCTTTCCCTGTATTCCATTGGCAGTGTGAGTATATAGGGGGTGCAGGACAGGGGAACACTGATGTACAATAGAATGTCTCTATTTTTTATCTGAGGAAAGCCGGAGGGTATGGAATCAGCCTGGAGAAATAATAGGCACTAAACACACTGGTGACTTTACTGCTGCAGTCTATAGGTAGAGCATCCGCTTATGGTTCCAAGTTCAATTCCTGACATCTCTAGGTAGGGCTGGGAGAAAACCATGCCCGGTATCCTGGAGAGTCTATAAACATCTAGAGGGGATCAGCTTGGGGAAAGCTGACCTATTGTTACTAAGCTAGAGTATTTGTCATTAAAATAATTGCATATTCTTCCTTTGTTATTCCCTGGTTCATCAGTAGTTTCCATGTTTATTTTCAGACTGTAAGCCCTTATCTCCAGGTTGTAGCAACTTGCTGAACCTGCTCCTTGCAAAGCGCCATGTACAAAGATTTTTTTTTTTTAAATTGTATGATTATATACTATAAGGCTCCAGGCCCGCAAACAAGGAATCTCTCTTGGCAACTGTAAAATTACTTTGCTTTAAATATGTTGAAAGCTGCCATACTCAGTTTAGTGCACGGCAATAATTTTCTTCCCATGTTCCACATTTAGCGAGTCCCTCCCCACCCGAAAACCCTTAATATTTTTACTAGGATATGTTTTCAATATCTCATTGAGCTTAATATGCAGAGGAACATTGATAATAATAATAATAATACTAATAATATTTGCACTGAAATTGTAGCACATTCCCCCTCTGGCTCTTTCCTCATTTCAAGTGGAGACAGTTCTGAGCAAGACCTCAGCTGACAAAATTAACATTGAAAGAAACCTTGTATGCAAGAAATAACTCATAATAAATATTTGCCTTTGTAAACATCAGTTTCCTTGCTGATTTAACACTGTTATGTCCTCTGGCTAACCAGGAAAGTCTCACTATATTATTAACTGAGGCCTGCCATTTCTTACAGAAAGACACCAAAACTGTGGAGCTGATGCATAGAAGAGGCCACTATAAAACAGGAACAATTGAAAGCTCTCAGGTCCAGTTCCAAGTGCTTGAGATCCCCTATAAAGATCACGAACTGAGTGTGTTCATACTGCTGCCCAAAGATTACAACCCCAGTTCTCTTCAACAGGTAATGTTTTGGTATCTGCTAGCTCATTCATGAACTGTAATATCCTTTTGTAATCTCACTGACTTAACCTTTGCCCTGTAGCTGGAAGAGGAACTTACCTATGAGAAGTTATTAGAGTGGACCTCTGAAACCTGCCTGAAGGTGGAAGAGGTAGACGTGGCCATACCCAAGACCAGACTTGAGAAGAGCATCCCAGCCCTCAAATTCTTGGAAGCTCTGGGCCTGAATAATGTGTCCAATCCGGAAAAAGCCGATTTGTCTGGAATTACAACAACCAAAATGGTGGCTGTGAGTGAGATTGTGCATGGAGTCGCCTTAGAGATGGATGAAGATGGTGGAGGGGAAGCACCGCATTGCCCCAGAGATAGGCACCCAGTGAGCCAGGCAGATGTGCAGTTTGTGGCTGACCATCCTTTTCTTTTCTTTATACTGCACAAATTCACCAACAGCATCCTGTTCTTCGGTAGATTTGCTGAACCGGCAGAAAACACAGCTTGCCATTAACAAGCCAGGGATAAGAGAAACAGAGAAAGGGCCACTCCATATGTCCTTTGGAATGCACTTTCACCCTGACTTGTGCTCAGAGTGGTATTGGGGCAGCTGCCCATGGTCCTGTTTTCAATTTTGTTTGTTTCTGCCGATGTTTAATAAAGGGCATACTGGTCAATTGTCAATCAGTGCATGTCTTGTACTCCTGTAACTTTTCATACCACAAATGTTCTGGGTTCCCCCTGGCTTCCTGCTTCTGTTGCTCTATATGCCCTTCTAGATGGCAGTAATGTGGCAGTAATGTTGGATCAATCCATCAGCCCCTGAAGGAGTGTCTCCACCCACCACATTTACATAGCAATTAAAACAAATAAGACAGGCTTAAAGGCCATGGTACAGCTTTTCAAATGTAGTCCTCAAGCATAACAACCAGTACCAGATTTATGTATAGGCTAAGTAGGCTGAAGCCCAGGGTCTCTAAATCTGGGGGGGCTCGCCAGCCCACCCGCTCCCTGGCGGGCAGTCCCCCCTCTCCCAAAATTGCAAATCCAAGACTTCATGCGAGGGCAGGGCAACTCGGGCCTCTAAATCTAGGGGGCCTTGCCAGCCTGCCCGTTCCCCAGCAGGCAACCTCCCCTCTCCCAAAATTGCAAACCCAAGACTTCATGCGAGGGCAGGACAACTTGGGCCTCTAAATCTAGGGGGCCTCGCCAGCGTGCCCTCTCCCCAGTGCCACAGTCTCCCATCTCCCAAAATTGCAAACCCCAGACTTCATGCAAAGGCAGGACAACTCAGGCCCAGCAACTATGAGACTATGAGGGCTAGCCAGTGGGGCCCAATTTGAAGCAGTGGGGTGCAACTTGAATTTTTTTTTTTGTAGGGCCCTAGTTCACAGCCAAAGTCTTCAAAATCTTATGGATATAAATAAAATTCATCTAGATTGCCCTCGTGCAAGGGGCCCCTTAGGAGCGGCCCGTGGGTCCCAATTTGGCCAAATTGCTCCAATTGCCTTAAGGTCAGCCTTGATGAGACTGTGCAGGGGTTGGACTGACAAGCCCTGCACCTTCTAGGTCCCTGGTGTCACTATTCAGAGCACAGACTCAATGACTTGTTATGAAAATAAAGGGGGGGCACTTATTGGAAATCAGTTTTGCCACTTCTCTCCCCCCCCCAAACCCCAAGACAATGAGCCCAGCCACCTTTTATTCACCTTTTATTCACTACAGCATGGCCATAAACCTGTACATTCAACCGCTGAAATATACACCCAATATGTAGCAATGGAGATTTATGTTACTGCTTTATGAATGAACACTGTGTTTTATGAATGGACTCTGTATTTTGTGAATTACCTAAGAGCCACCAATAGGGAGCTCTAGAATCTGACAGCTAACAAATTGGGTACTACCCAACAGCAACCCCTATTGCTGAAAGCAGGTAAATAGCTTCAGCTCAGTCTTTGCACTGTTGACTGAACACCCCCTGCTGTGCAGATAATAGAGAAAGCTTGTAAATTGTATCCCTTGTGGCATCCTGGCCAACTCTATTATGTTGGTGTAAACCCTGGTGCACCAGAAGCTCAGAATAGTAGCAAAAAAATCTGCTCATACATCAGCGACTGATAAGACTTGTCAACCAATTCTTCCAAAGTCTTCCTAAATTATAAAGCTCCAAAATACAAGCCAAAAGAGAAGAGGTCTGAGAAGAACGAGGCATACAATGGATATCACCAGTGAAAAGGCCCTGCTCCATGTAGCTCCTGCCCTGTCATTTGATAGAGTGCCTACTTGCCCTCCTTCTTGACAAGGAATGTTCTCTATTGGAGTCTCCAGGTCCAGTACAAAGAGCATAAGAAGGGAGAGCAGGGACCTTGAAGTTCCCAACAGCTGTTAATCAAGCAAGCAAGCACACAGGTCACCTTTGTCACAGTCAGGATGCCTATGTCCTGGCCAGGCCTGTGCCCAATCTTGTTTTTGTACAATCTTGTTTGTTCTCAGTAACCAAAATTATATTATCAACATATAGAAGCAGAAAAGTTGTTTTCCTTCATTTGCAGGGGGTCATACAAAACAAAGTGGCACTAATAAAGAAAAGTTCCAGGGTGGCAACAGAAAGCAAACTAAAAATGCTTTTGCAGTTCATCAGTACTATCCAGCAATATCAAGTTATAGGAAAACTGGTGCTATTAACAGTACCGTATTTTTCGCCCTATAAGACGCACTTTTTCCCCTCCAAAAATGAAGGGGAAATGTGTGTGCGTCCTATGGGGCGAATGCAGGCTTTCCCTGAAGCCTGGAGAGGGAGGGGGGTCGGTGCGCACCGACCCCTCTCGCTCTCCAGGCTTCAGTAAGCTATCCAGTAGCCGTGGGAGACCCAGCTCTCCCAAGGCTAGCGGAGACCTTACCGGCACCCAGAAGCTTGGGGCGCGCTGAGCTCCGCTCGCACCAAGCTTCGGGATTAGCGCAGCGCTCCGCTAGCCCTGGGAGAGCCACGCAGCTCTCCCACGGCTAGCGGAGACCTTGCCGGCACCCAGAAGCTTGGGGCACGCTGAGCTCCGCTCGCCCCAAGCTTCGGGATTAGCGCAGTGCTCCGCTAGCCCTGGGAGAGCCGCGCTGCTCTCCCACGGCTAGCGGAGACCTTGCCGGCACCCAGAAGCTTGGGGCGTGCTGAGCTCTGCGCGGCTCTCCCAGGGCTAGCGGAGACCTTGCCAGCACCCAGAAGCTTGGGGCGTGCTGAGCTCCGCTCGCCCCAAGCTTCGGGATGAGCGCAGCGCTCCGCTAGCCCTGGGAGAGCCGCGCAGCTCTCCCACAGCTAGCGGAGACCTTGCCGGCACTCATAAGCTTGGGGCGCGCTGAGCTCCACTCGCCCCAAGCTTCGGGATTAGCGCAGCGCTCCGCTAGCCCTGGGAGAGCCGCGCTGCTCTCCCACGGCTAGCGGAGACCTTGCCGGCACCCAGAAGCTTGGGGCGTGCTGAGCTCTGCGCGGCTCTCCCAGGGCTAGCGGAGACCTTGCCAGCACCCAGAAGCTTGGGGCGTGCTGAGCTCCGCTCGCCCCAAGCTTCGGGATGAGCGCAGCGCTCCGCTAGCCCTGGGAGAGCCACGCTGCTCTCCCACGGCTAGCGGAGACCTTGCCGGCACCCAGAAGCTTGGGGCACGCTGAGCTCCGCTCGCCCCAAGCTTCGGGATTAGCGCAGTGCTCCGCTAGCCCTGGGAGAGCCGCGCTGCTCTCCCACGGCTAGCGGAGACCTTGCCGGCACCCAGAAGCTTGGGGCGTGCTGAGCTCTGCGCGGCTCTCCCAGGGCTAGCGGAGACCTTGCCAGCACCCAGAAGCTTGGGGCGTGCTGAGCTCCGCTCGCCCCAAGCTTCGGGATGAGCGCAGCGCTCCGCTAGCCCTGGGAGAGCCGCGCAGCTCTCCCACAGCTAGCGGAGACCTTGCTGGCACTCATAAGCTTGGGGCGCGCTGAGCTCCACTCGCCCCAAGCTTCGGGATTAGCGCAGCGCTCCGCTAGCCCTGGGAGAGCCGCGGCTCTCCCATGGCTAGCGGAGACCTTGCCAGCACCCAGAAGCTTGGGGCGCACTGAGCTCAGCAAGCCCCAAGCTTCGGGCTTAGCGCAACGCACGGGGGGGGGGGAATAAATTTTTCCCCTTTATTTCCCCCCCCAAAAACTAGGTGCGTCCTATGGGCCGGTGCGTCCTATGGGGCGAAAAATACGGTAATCCTTCTAGTTGGTTAATTGGTTCAGCAACTTCCATGCACATGACATGTGATGCTAATTACTTCACCAAAGAGTTAAATGATAACTAATCAGAGGCAGCTACAGTTGCAAATGGCAACAAAATATCTGTGAAAGGAAGAGGAGCAGGTTTACTCAAGTGTGTTGCAGGTAGAAATACTGTTTGTAAAGAAGTGAGAGCAGTAGTTTACTTGCTCAAATTAACAAATAAGAAAGTTTTGAGAATTTAAATTCTAGATTAAAATTGATTACTTCACTGAGAAGGGGATTGTGACAAAAACACTGGGGCCTAATTTGAATAGTAGAGTGCCTGGTATCTGGTGGGCAATCCTTTATTTCCACACTGTGGCTGCAGACCAAATCACCTGCCAGGAGAGTTATGAGATTCAGGTGAGGTTCAGATGCCTTGTCAATCCCAGCAGGTACTGTATATAAGATGACCACCCTGGCCAGGTTTTTGCCCTGGCCATTCAAATGATGTGTGCACACAGTGTTCCATGACTGATTATGTGGGGTGGCACTTACCTGCCCCCCATGTTTTATTCAAGTTGGCCACCCCTACATCTTTGTTCCTTTATTTTCAGTGTGTGCCTCCCTTTCTAAATGTTCTTGCTAGGGTTTACCTTTCTGCAACCTCACCCACTCCTTTGGGAGGAAGGGCAGGATATACTTGTCATAAATATTCATAATAATAAAATAATAAAATGCTTGCTTCTTGTAAACCATCGGCCTCTAACCCTTTGACAATAAGGATATGGAACCAGGTCACATCAAAGATCCACTATACATGCAGGCTCTGGAGCAACATGGATTTGGTAAGCCTCAATGGGCAAGGAAAAAATAACAATCATTTCGGAGGGTGAGGCCAATGTAAACCCACAGAGACAGACAATATGTTTTGGTAAGTCACACATCACTACCATTTGTCTCTTCAAACCAGGGACAGGGAGCCTGCGGCTCTCCAATGTTGTTGGCCAATAACTCCCATCATCCCTCACCAACTACCATGTTGGTTGGGGCTGATGAGAATTCATTTTTTTAAAAAAGATTTTTATTAAAATTTTAAAGATTACATACATCACAACAAAAAAAAACACTCAATTAAACCAAAAAGAAAGCAAACATAAAAACAAGTCACATCAAAAGAAAAAGATAAAAAATAGAAAACAGACAAAAAACAAGCAAAAAAATGCATAGAATCCAGAAAAAAGAAAAAAAAGAGAAAAGAAAAGAACAAATCAAACCTTTACATAACTTTCCTTCTTTAACTTATTTCCTTGACCTCCTCACACCTCCCCTCTTTGTATTCTAATTCAGTTAGATATTCCAGCAAATCCTTCATCCTTGTTTTTATCCTAATAATTTATCTTAATATACTGTAGTTTGACATTCTCTTCTTTCACCAATTAATCATCCATTTTTACTTTATTTAATCTTATTTCTCATTAAAACTAATATATTGAACTTAATCTCTTAAGACATTTCCCCTAGGGTCATAAAAATTTCATTCCACGATTTTTCCATTTCTCATTAATTTTTTTTTTTTTTTAAATTCCTTATATACCCTTTAAATTCCCAATTTCTTTCCTCCGTCTCCCCTGCCCGGCCCCGGCCCCTGCCCTCAGTTCCATCAACCTCCCAGCGTCCATCAACCTGGAGATCTGATATCCGAGGCTCTTAACTCTTCTTCATTTCCCTTCTGCCGATCTTCTTGATAAACTTTGGTGCTAAAAAGCAGATCTCGGGGGAGCTCCATCCCAACGATGGTTATATTCCTTCTTGACAAGTCTGCCAGGTTTCCATAATTAAAGCTAGGGCCCATAAAGTATTCCAAACCTTGTTTCACAGTTCTTCCAAGTCCAAAGGCCCCCAAAGCTCCAATCTCCTCCTGGCTCAAATTCATATTCCAAAAGTCATTTGATCCCTGCATAAAGGGATCCCTCCACTTTTCCTTTTCCAGATCAGGCCAGGCACCCATCTTCAAAAACTGGCTTCTCCTAATTACAATCATATAAGGCCTCAAGTTGTAATCCTCCATTTGCCTCTTTAGGGTTAAAGCTCCCCCATATTTTGCTTTATATTCCACAACAGCAACAACAGCAACTTTCTCCTTCTCTAATTCATCAATTTGTTCAGTTAAGAAAGGTTCTTGTGCCGGGTTCTTGTCGACTTCTATGCTGATGCCCACTTTTGCTCCCAAGATATCAATATTAGTAGCCATGACATCTATCTGTTTATGCAGCTTTCCCAGCAGATAAATTGTCCTATTCAGAGCAGGCGCTACTTCTTCCTTTACCGACATTCTTAAGAAATTCAAGGTCAAAACTAGTTTCTCACAGTCCTTATCTTCAGAGTAATTTCGCAGCTGCACACTTGTAACAATGTCCCAAAACTCCCTCTAGAGGGAAGCAGTCTCAATTTGTATCAATCCTTTCCAGCACAATTCCAAAAGTAAATTAATAACAGTTCCCAGTTACTTTTTCTTCTTTTTAAGTGCAGAAGCAGACAATAGAAACAATGTCTTTCTTTTAAAGCTAGCTGTCAAATTAATGCCAACTGACAAATTAAAGCTAGCTGTCAAGTTAAAGCTAGCTGTCAAATTTGTCCTGTTTACCGTCGATGGACTTTTTGCAGACCGTTCCCAGGTTCAGAGACGTAGTGCTTCAATCTTTAATTTTCCACCTTCTCCTGCAAGTTCACTTGGTCAGAATTGATAGTTTCAATCAGTGGAGTTTTAATCCTTTACGCGAGACTTTCCAAAACCTTAGTTAGCAACTACTTTGCTTCAGTCTATTTACAGAAAGGGAAGGTGGACTTCCTGTTTAGACCTTCCCCGTTCGCTGCCAAATTAAATTATTTAAAAGCTCAATTTCCCGTTCTACTCACGGGTTGTTGTTTAGAATCCAATTGTCCACAGGAAAAAAGTCAGCGCTCTCCGACAGCGGCAATGTGGCTTCGCTCCGTGAAATAAGCGGTCAATTCAAAGCACCGCGCCTCTCACCCCACGTTGCTCTGGATTCCCGATACCAGGTCTCCCTGCGAGTAGGTGGGCGCTGAAGGTGCTAGCCGAATCCCAGGTTCACAGACTTCTCCCGTCTGTGATTTCTAAGGGTCTCCACCGTCGACGTGGCGGTCAGACCCTGTTTTTCACGGAGCCGGTTCCTCCCGATCGGAGGAGCTCCGCCATTGCTGGAGGCGCTAACCCGGAAGTCTCGGGGGCTGATGAGAATTCAAGTCTGACCTGCATAAATTTCTCCCACCCCAAATCTCAAAGCCCTCCCATGTTTGTGCGTAGGTGCTTCCACTTTCTGTGTGTAATGAACACTGCCACACTGGTCATCATAAGAAGAAGAAGGAAGAGAAAAAGTTCAGCATGTCTGCCAACCTGTCTGGAAATATTCGCCAACTTCCCATGGCAAATCTATTTTCCTTTGCCTGACATAAGATGGTGGCACCAATGAGACACGAAAACTGAAGTGTAATAATCACTTGAGGGTGCGTTGCTGAAGAACTGATTGTCCCCACCTTGCTCTGAAATAAATCCTGGCCTTTGGTGCTGACAAGGAGAGCAGGCCATTCTCAGATCAGAGAAAAAGAGTGAAACACTCGGTTAACTTACAGTTTTTTTAATTAAGGAAAGCAGGAGAAAGAACACACGGAGACTTCTAAAGGTTGCTCCTGTCTTAGTGAAGCAATTGCCTGGACTGGCTTGCAGCTCCCCCTTCACTGCCTAGCTCTCTGTGTCAGGCCCTCCTCTCTCTGTAGATGGTGCGCTCCAAGGGACCCTCTCTGTGTCTGCCTGGCTCTCTGCTCAGCAACATGCAATAAATGCCTCGTTCTGGGAGTGGGGAGGGGGCTTGCAGGCTGTCAGCAGAAAGGCAGAGGCAGAGCTAGCTGCTCTGGCACCTGGAGGGTGCTGTGCACCCAGGGGCACCACCCATGGGCATAGGGCGAGCCGCCCACGGTGGTGGCACGGCAAGTATCCCATGGGGGCAGCTCGGTGAGCACAGGGGCGGCAGTGCCCGTGGCGATCATCCCAGGGGGGCAGTGCAGTGATGTCACCCCCCTCAGGGATGACACCCAGGGCAGGCCGCACCCACCACACCCCCTTCCTCCTCCAGTGCAGAGAAGATGTCAAAGTGGCTCTGTGGGAGGACTGCCAAGTATAACTCCTGTCCCTGCCCTGTGCTGGGGCACCTGCCTGTTTCCTCCTCTTCACCATCCTTCAAGCTCCCAGTCTCCAGTATTTCCCAGCTCTTCCCCTCTTCTGGGATGTGGCTGGTTTCCCACCACCAGGATCCAAACCCTCTACCTCTGCACTTTCACTGGGGGGCTCTTGGTCAACAGACTTCCCTCACTCCTCCTCATCTAGCCTGCCCCTGACAGCATGGATGTCAGCCAGCATATGTTCCATGATTTTGGGCTGAGCTTGTTAGAATATTTATATCCTGCTTTTCTCCAAAGAGCTCAGGGCAATGTACAAGGTACCTCCAGCTTCACAAGTTTAAAAGTACTTTCCCCCAAAAAACCAGAGTCCTTTCTGTTGGGGATAATTCAGACTGAAATTTCCAGGTGTCAAAAAATATTATTTATGTATGCTACTACTGCAGCTTGTGTTTCGTTAGCCCCAAAATGGAAAACGAGCGAGGCCCCAACCAAAGAAGAATGGCAACTTAAGTTGACAGAATATGCACAACTCGTAGACTTAACATACAGTGGTATCTCTGGTTGTGAACGGGATCCATTCCAGAGGACTGTTCGCAACATGAAAAGAGCGCAACCCGCAGCGGCACGTCTGTGCACGCGCGGGTTGTGATTTGCTGCTTCTGCGCATGCACGTGACATCATTTTGCACTTCTGCGCATACGCGAGCAGTGAAACCCGGAAGTAAGCCTTTCCGGTACTTCCGGGTTGCTGCAGGATGTAACCTGAAAGAACGTAACATGAAGTGGACGTAACATGAGGTGTGACTGTATAGAAAAAGAGAACAAGAAGAACATACATTCAGAGAAGACTGGAAACGTTTATTGAATATATGGGAAATACCGTATTTTTCGCTCTATAACACGCACCCGACCATAACACGCACATAGTTTTTAGAGGAGGAAAACAAGAAAAAAAATATTTTAAACGAAACAGTGGATGTATGATTTTTGTGGTTCATGCTGTGGCCACAGACATGTGATCTGACCGTGAGTTTGGGGTAGCCCAATGCAAAAATCCTGAGGATCCATGTGGATCTGTGCTTTGTAACCATGTTTTTGCACCACTGCGGCCCCAGGCAACAGTGGGTGCGTGATTTTTTTGGTGCAAGCTGTAGCCATGGACATGCTATGTGATCTGATGGTGAATTTGGGGTGACCCAGTGCAAAAATCCTGAGGATCCATGTGGATCCGTGCTTTGTAACCAGGCTCTCTGTTCCTCTCTTCTCCCCACTCAGCGGATCTTCTCCCGCTTTGCTGTTTCAAAGCGAGCAAAGTGAGCCACGGAGGAGGGAAGGAAGGGGATCCCCCCGCCATCCGTAGGCATTCACTCCATAACACGCACAGACATTTCCCCTTACTTTCTAGGAGGAAAAAAGTGAGTGTTATGGAGCAAAAAATACGGTAATTGTGCAGAAAACACTGGCAGCATTAAGATAAATTCAATAGTGTAAACAAGTTTTGATGGAAGCAACAACTGAATACTGAATGGTATAGTTTTTGTAAAATATGCAGGGATTTATGATATGTGAAATGAACCATCCTTAGAGAACAATCTTATGAGGCTTGTTAAGCTGAGAGGTAGCAAAAGAAGCCCAGAGATTTGAATCTAGGTTTCCTTAGTTCTAGACCAAAACTTTAGCCACGGTACCACACTATCTCTCTGCTTAATATTTAGCATACTATTACAGTTTGTCAAGTCCTGCTCATCTCTATTGCCTGCCATATTCTGGGTGGGCATTAAATGAAGTAGGCTAGGCCCAGACGGAGGTTATGACTCACATGCCTTGCCCTGTGAAGGTTACACCTTAGGATGGAGAGGCTGCTTATTTAGCTGTCTCCAAAATGTGAAGGATGTTTTTCAGAAACACCTCTATTGATTATACAACCTAATATATGAAACAAGGTCAGAGGTAGCTACAGTTAGTAGTATTATTATTTCTTCTTTATTTATTTATAGCCCACATTTTTCCCTGACAGGACTCAGGGCGGCTATATTGAAGACACACAGGAAACAGTATTAGAATATTATTATTATTATTATTATTATTATTATTATTATTATTATGCTTGTGTTTAAGGAACTGTAAGCATTTCCACCCCAACAACAAAAATTATGAAAAATAATAGGAATCCTAATAGCAAATTATTTATTTATTGAGTGTCAATCCTTCTATATCCAAAAGCATCAACACTCAAGAGGCTGGTATCAGCAAGGTTAGGGGAACCTGGACTGGGAACCCCCAGGTTCATCAAAGTACAGGAAATCTCATGTGGGGAGAACTAAAACAGCCCAATGGGGACTGTATGCTCTGTTGAGGGAAAAACAAAATGGGAGAGGGGAAATGGAATGGAGTAGTTTGTAAGAGGTCATGGCTGGCTTACTGCTTGAAGTCCTGAACAGGAGAAATCTGCACAAAAACATTTTGCTACATGACCCACTAGCCAGAATTCTCATTGCCCTCGTAAAATCCCAGTGTCAAGCTAAGGGGAGTTAATAGTGGTCTGATACCTTATGTGCCTGACACTTTATGTTCATGGAAAATGAAGAACTGAGCTATGATTCCTAGACCTACTACTACTACTACTACTAATAAAATTATACCCCGCCCTCCCTGGCCAGAGCTGGGCTCAGGGTGGCTAACACCAGTAAAAATTACAGTAAAAACATAATAGGGGGAAAAGAAAAAGAAAAAGAAAAAAACAAAAAACTAAACAAAACCCAATTTAAAATACAGGTTAAAATGCAATTTAAAATACAGCCTCATTTTAAAAGTAGCCCATAGATCACATAAAGGGAGGGAAACATAAGGGTCAGACTGAGTCCAAACCAAATGCCAGGCAGAACAGCTCTGTCTTGCAGGCCTTGCGGAAAGAAATCAGATCCCACAGGGCCCTGGTCTCATGAGACAGAGAATTCCATCAGGCTGGAGCCAGTGTTGAAAAGGCCCTGGCTCTGGTTGAGGCTAATCTGACTTCCTTGGGGCCCGGGACCTCTAGAGTGTTGCTATTTATTGACCTTAAGGTCCTCCACGGGGCATACCAGGAGAGGCGGTCCTGTAGATACGTGGGTCCTAGGCCACATAGGGCTTTAAAGGTCAAAACCAGCACCTTAAACCTGACCCTTCTACCTGGTAGTACAAATCCATGTCTAGTTAGGACGGCTGAACTGAGCAAGAACGAGTGCAGCTACCCATCTAGTTGCTAATTTTCAAATGTTGAAGTAGGAGCATGGGATCCATACCCTCCAACATTTCAGGAGAGCAAAGCGGGACACACATACCCTGTACCGTTCTGCCCACCTGCTTCCCTCTCTCCTTCACTCACTCAGCCATCCAGTTTCTGCAGACCTTCTCCCACCCAGCTGCTCAATCTCCACTCTTCCTTTGCCTGCTCAATTTCCGCTTTCTTTCACCCAACCGCTACGCAAAACTGGGGCTCCCTGGACGAAGGCAGAGTCCAGGGCACCTTCAAAGAAACTGGGCCGTCCCGCTTAAAACAGGGCACTTGGCAGGTATGGGAGTCAAGCAATTTGAAAAGTTAAAGAAGTCCATGAGAAGCATGCCATGCAACTGTTTCTCAAGCAGTGATAACTCACGAAGGAGGCAGAGGCAGTGATGGTCTCCTGGTGGCAGAACTGTGCTCATTGGCACAGGGTGTGAAAATGGTGAGTTCCACCCTGTGTTTTCCTCTGACCTCACCGCTGCCACCTGCCCCAAGACCCACCTCAATGAGTGCTGTGGTGCCAACATTGCAGGGGCAGCACTTCCTCTGTCCCCCTCCCTCATGAGCTGAGCACAAGAGGAAATCATGTGTACCTGAACTTCCTACATACTTTAGCTCCACCCTTAGGAAGAACACCCTTAATAAATGTTAAATATGTAACAAAACACCTTCGTGGTTGTTGCCTTCACCACAGAAGGGGAAACTGTCACCTCAGACCAACAAAGCAGCAACATTCCAGTGACAGAATTATTATTATTATTATTTGTTCTGCCCTTCATTTTCTTTATGGAAATGATATTTAATAAAGTCATCAAGGAGCACAACATTTCAAAGGATGTTGAAGATAGAAAAGGCTCTCTATATAGGCTAGGGTGTCAGAAGCAAGCAGAGCTTGGTGGATTAGTTCTGGACTTCATTGTAGAAGGAAAGGTAACTATTCCCAGTCATTCACCTGGAAAGGGAATTTGGAGAACATTGATTGGCAGTTCTGTAAATCGGGTGCCAGGCTTAGAGAGGAGTAGATCCCTATCTTGTGATTGCTGCATGTAATCTGAATGACTATGCTGTAGGCTGAATGAGTTTTTGCTAGCTCCGAGATGTGCACATTCAGTGTGACACTTAGGAAAGTTGCAATGGCTCTAATTTGTCCTGAGTACACATTTTAAATGTGTTGAAATTTTCTGGGTTGTGAGCCAAATGTTCCAGCAGATGCATATGATAAAAGCAATAATTTGGTTTGGTTGGTTGGACTCCAGATTACTAAAATATGGTTTCGAGTGAAATAATAAGTTTCGTGTAGTGAAACATTATTTCTGCTTCTTTTCCACTAGTTTGCAAGCCTGAGTTTGCTATACCACAAATGAATACAATGGTGTTTGACATTGTTCAGTGGATTTGCAGGTCAATTTGAAGAGTCAAGAATTATTTCTGATATTATTATCCATGAATGTATTTCTTATATAATTTAATTTCTTTAAGAAATCTGCCTATGAAATTTTCAGGTTTTTTTTTTAAAGCCCTGTGCATGTGTGCGTGTCAGTATGTGTCTGTACATATATATTTATGCAGTATCATTAACAATCAGTTGAATTTGACATATAAAATCTCCTGCAAAATGCTTGATTCTGCTTCTGCTTCTGTTAACGCCAAACATCCTAAGCCAGGTTGTAACCTATATAACAGAATCAACAACTTTAAGTGCAATGTCTCAACATAATTTCCTTCATGTTCTTTGGTAGCTCTAGATTGAATTGTATATCTTTACATCTGCTTATTATTGCATTAATTGAACATTTACCAGCCCTCCTTTCCAGCTATGCACATTTTGAGCTGATCCACAGGTAAAGTACATATTTTTGTAATATTTCAGATGCTACTAGAAGCACTCATTAACTGATACATCATTGTGTTGAGTGACTGCATTTTTTGTTTCCACATGTCTAAAAACGGGAGGAACACATGTCCATATGTATACAATATTCCTGTGCATTTACAAATCATTTCTCTCTTCCATTCAATTTTCCTTATGAAATTTACAGTGGAACAGCAAAATAAATAAACAAATAATGAATTATGGAGCATCCAAAATCCAACCCCAAACTCTCATAATCACTAGAGCTGTAATTCTAAGGTGGTGATGGCGGAAACCGAAAGTGGTTGACTGCCCCATCCAATGCCCTACAAGACTTACGATATTGTGCTCCTGGTCCTTTTCTGTTCTTGTTTTTTTAAAAACACACACCGTATTTTTCACTCTATAAGACGCACCTTTTCTCCTCCAAAAATTAAGGGGAAATGTGTGTGCGTCTTATGGAGCGAATGCAGGCTCCATGGCTTCAGCAACAGCAACGTGAAGCCTCCGAAGTGCAGTGGGAGCACTCCCGCCGTGCTCCGGAGGCTTCAAGTTGCTTTTGCTGAAGCCTGGAGAGCGAGAGGGGTTGGTGCGCACCGATCTCTCTTGCTTCGCTTCGCTGGAGAGGCGCTGCACAGCTTTCCCTCTCTGCGCAGCGCCCTTTCAGCGAAGCGAGAGGAGACATGGAAGGGGCTCCGTTTCTCCTGCCGCTTTGCTGAAGAGGAGAGAATTTTTTTTCTTGTTCTCCCCCTCTAAAACAAGGTGCGACCTATGGTCGGGTGCGTCCTATAGAGCGAAAAATATGGTAGTTTTCTTCCCATTGATGTCAAAGAGACACCTCCCCCCCCCGCACACTTTTGACCCTGCTGAAGTTGAAGGTCTGGCACTGGTAGCATATGAGCTGTGGCAGAAAGGAGCAGGAATCTGAGAGTGGATTTCCCTCTGTAAGGCTGGAACTCTATCTCTGCTGTGGGTGGAACTGATATTTCCCAGGGCCTGTAGGATGCTCTCCCAGGTTCATGAGATTTCAAGATAAAGGCCTTAGTGGTACTTCCATTGAAAGGTGTTGCATTAGAGCAGAAGATATAAAAGCTCTCTGTATAGTGTTTGATCTGCAATGCTCATTCACACATGCAAGAAATCTCTTGATGGCATAGCAATCAGTCTGCTTGTCTGTACTATGCATCCTCAAATATGATTCTATACTTGACATTTGTTTGAAAACATGACAGCTCACTAGATTGCTTTTGCTCTGCTCATAAGAGCACCCTATCCCAGAACATAGATTCAATGGCATAGCGTGGGTTGCCAGTGCCCGGGGTGGGTAAGCTGCTGATGCTGCTACAACACCACCCCACCTCACTGGAGCCAAGTTTGTCCGCGCTGCACCACCAGCCTACCCATGCAGGGGGGAGCCCGGCCAACTGATGAGGCCCTTGATGAGCAAATCCCTACAACACCTGCAGAGAGGAGCTCTGGGCCAGGCCATGTTGGGGTCACCCATTGCCTACCTACCTCGGTCCGTGCCCACTCATCATGGGCCTGAGCTGTTCTGCCATCTTTGCCAAGGTGGAGATCCTTGTGGAAGCTGGTGCCTGCCTAAGGGCACCTGGCCATGTCCCCCTCAGAATTTTGCACCTGTGACAATGGCCCCCCTTATGCCCCTATGCTACACCACTGCATAGATTTCAATATTATTTAGATTGTATGGATTAGGTAAGCTGCTTGGGTAGCCCAGAGTCATTGACACAGAGACATGATTATTGTTGTTGTTTAGTCATTTAGTCATGTCCGACTCTTCGTGACCCCATGGACCAGAGCATGCCAGGCACTCCTGTCTTCCACTGCCTCCCGCAGTTTGGTCAAACTCATGCTGGTAGCTTCGCGAACACTGTCCAATCATCTCGTTCTCTGTTGTCTCCTTCTCCTTCTGCCCTCCATCTTTCCCAGCATCAGGGTCTTTTCCAGGGAGTCTTCTCTTCTCATGAGGTGGCCAAAGTATTGGAGTCTCAGCTTCAGGATCTGTCCTTCCAGTGAGCACTCAGGGCTGATTTCCTTAAGAATGGAGAGGTTTGATCTTCTTGCAGTCCATGGGACTCTCAAGAGTCACCTCCAGCACCATAATTCAAAAGCATCAATTCTTCAGTGATCAGCCTTCTTTATGGTCCAGCTCTCACTTCCATACATCACTACTGGGAAAACCATAGCTTTAACTATACGGACCTTTGTTGGCAAGGTGATGTCTCTGCTTTTTAAGATGCTATCTAGGTTTGTCATTGCTCTTCTCCCAAGAAGCAGGCGTCTTTTAATTTCACGGCTGCTGTCACCATTATAATTGGGAACAAGACAAGTAATTCTGATTAGGTTTCTGCTTGTTTCTAGGTTGTGCAGATTGCATGATGGCATTCTCCAGTGAAGCTAATGCCAAATTGTATCTTGACCTCTTCCGCCTACTGAGAAATTATCACCGCAATGAAAACATCCTGCTTTCACCTTTGAATTTCTCAGCTGCTTTGCACCTGCTCTATGGTGCCAGAGGGAGCTCCGCAGGTCGCATTGAAATGGTGGGTATTTATGCCAACGAATATTCCTTCCTTCCTTGATTAAAAGTGCAGCAACCCTGTCTTCTTTTGCATGTGGTCACCCTAGGTACACACCCTGTGTACACACTTACTTTGAAGTGTAAAGGGTTTAGCATTTGGGGAAAAAAATTGCTTACATAATAGTTCAGGTATAGGAGATTATGCAAGTGTGAGGCTCATAATCAGGGCTGTTGCAATGATATTTATTTAGATATACTGGTAAGTCCCACTGTTTTCAATGCAGTTTACTCCCAAGGAAATATGCTAGAATTGCATCTTGGTAGACATTATGGAGCAGCTATCAATGCATGGAGTGGGAAGGGAAATAAGAGCTTCTTAGCAATTCAAAATAATGGTTTGAGTGCTGGAAAAGTTGTAGTTGTCTTATAAAATGGATGTATTACAAAGGGACCATTTAAATCCTTTGCAACAACTGAGCATCGCACCAAACCAAACTTCAACCAAAGATGTGAGTTTCACATAGGCAGCAATTAGCATCTAAAACTCCTCAGGACATAGAAAGGACTCAATCACAACTCCCCAATTTTCTGATTAATTTTCTGGTTTTCACCTTGATCCAAAGAAGCCATTTCTTATAAAACTCATTATTTTAAAAGCTGAATGGCTGCTTGCCTCATTTGTGTGGGAGCTTCAGCATAGAGAACATTAACGAGAGCCCCAATTGTGTACATAGTTCCATTAAAGGTAAAGGTACCCCTGCCCGTACGGGCCAGTCTTGACAGACTCTGGGGTTGTGCGCCCATCTCACTTAAGAGGCCAGGGGCCAGCGCTGTCCGGAGACACTTCCGGGTCACGTGGCCAGCGTGACATCGCTGCTCTGGCGAGCCAGAGCCGCACACGGAAACGCCGTTTACCTTCCCGCTGGTAAGCGGTCCCTATTTATCTACTTGCACCCGGAGGTGCTTTCGAACTGCTAGGTGGGCAGGCGCTGGGACCGAGCAGCGGGAGCGCACCCCGCTGCAGGGATTCGAACTGCCGACCTTTCAATCGGCAAGTCCTAGGCGCTGAGGCTTTAACCCACAGCGCCACCTGCGTCCATTATACTCATGTAAACCTTTCTCCTGTGATAAGAATTCTACTACTGCAGCGGGGAACCTATCCCCCCCCAGATGTTTTGGACTACAACTCCCATCAGCCTCAGCCAACATGGCTGCATTGCTGGCGCTGATGGGAGTTGCAGTGCAAAATATCTGGAAGGCACTAGGATGGAGAAGGCTTTTCTACTTTTTTAACTGCATCCCACTGCTTGAATTAAAGCATGTCTGTATTAGTTACAATGCAGCAATGCTGTTTTCTGTTTCAGGTGTTCAGTTTCAATCAAGATAAAAAAGAGCGCATGAACTCAGAATCCAAACAGGATCCAGAAGAGCCAACAAACCCCACTGCCTTGGAAGCCAGTCAGAGTACGAGCATCATGCTCAACTTATGTGGTGTGTAAGAGACGTTGATTTCACCGCATGGCGGCCTTGCTATATTTTAGATTAACCCAGTTGCGCTTAAGAGCAACAACGATGAGTGTGCATACACAGAAGCTGGCATCCTCATGCGCATATCTAGCTAGATTGTGAACTGCACACCTGATATTGTTGGCTTTTATCAGAATCAGCAACATGGGCATTGGTCAGGGATGGTGATGATGATAGCTGTAGCCTAAGAACATCTGGAGGGCCAAAGGTTCTCCACATCTGGTACAGGATATGGTGTGTAGGGCGGCTGCAGTAGGTAGGGGGAAATTGGTGGAAATTGAGTTGTCCCACCTTGAAGAAGCAGGAACCCATTTTGCTACTGCAGTGCCAACATTGGGCACCATATAAAAGCAATATTTAGAACAGAAATAAATTGCATTTATTTATTTATATTTCCAGTTGGAGTGAGTTACAAGTTAAGTTGGACACAAATCCTGATAGTAAGCCTTCTTCTTCTTTTGTATTTTATACTATACTATAAAAGCAAGGAGGCAGTGGAAGACAGGAGTGCCTGGTGTGCTCTGGTCCATGGGGTCACGAAGAGTCGGACACGACTATATGACAAAACAAAACAAACATAAAAGCAAAGCACGATCATTAAAAAAAAAAATTGCATTCCATCTCATAACATCATTCAACTTTTCTTCCTCCTTTTCTATGTTTCTGAAGGTGAGCATTGCAGGAGCTCCAAGATGCCTGAAAAAGCCATTAATGAAGTAGAAGACAAAGGAGATGGAGGAGGTATGAGAGTAGAATTTGATGCCTTGCCTTGTTTTCAGCTTCTTCCTTTTTTGCCCATGTTTGAGGCAATTGGGAATGGTTGAATCTGTTCAGTTTCTCATTTTTCCAACCTTAAGTTCAGTTCACCACATTTCCACATTGTTTATAATTTTTTAAAAAATAAGTACATAAAAAGTTCTTCATAATACCTACCACCTTTTAGCATGCATTTCTCCTAATACATCATGCCACCTAATAAGCACATAGATGTTTGCAGGAAACTTACCCTATTGCCACACATTTTTGTATGTTATTTTCACCAACATATCTGTGCATCTTTTCCCCAAATATACACACCTTTGATAGAGAACTGCAAAATTTGGAGAACTGTGGTTTTTGAAGGGGATCTGCGTTTTGGTTCACATACTTGGCTCAGCGCTTTGATATTTTAAGATATGGCGAAATAGAAGTACTTTTATAAATTAATAAAATAGTTTCAGGAAGTGGGAACTGGGTAGATTCACATGAAAGTGTGAAGCAAAATAATTCTCCCGCACATCCCTTGGTGCAATACATATTAATAACTAAAGATGCACATCTAGTTTGATTCTTACTTCAAAAATGTAACTTCATATTTTTCGCACCCCTATATTTGCAGCTCAGGAACCTCTGCATAAGCCTTTGGTAAAGGAATGTGAGGCATGTGAAGAAAAGGAAGAGTCCCCCTTTCCAGATTCCCCTCCAGTTTCTGGGACAGATGCCAGAGAGATGGACAGCAATTTGACCCACATTCTCACACCAACTATATCTCAGTCTAACAATGATGAAAGTGTTTCTTCTAACATTCTTCCGGGGAACCAGTATACCCCAAAACTTGAAGCAGTGGAAGATTTCAGCCAAGAACATGCTTCTCCTGAGGGGGAAGCATTTCACAATCTGGCCAGCACTTCAGAAAACCAGGGGAGAGTCTTCACAAATGGAAACATGGCTGCTGAAAATGTAAGGCTCCCTACTTTCTACTGTATAAACACAACTGCAGAAAATTCTCCCAATGCATCATTAATACAGCCACTCAGATGCGCTGCAAATGTAGAGTGTGAAGATTCTGAAGCAAAGAAGCTAAGCTCTTCTCTAATGTCCCTTCCAGATTCTGAGGCAGGTGACAGACAACCAAGAACTGAAGCTCACTATGTTCAAACTATAGCAGGGACAATTCCTCAGTCTAATGCTGAAGATCTAATGAGAAAAGATGATGATATAGTTCTAAGTCAAGAAGAGCCTTCTCTGGGAGGGAAAATGAAGCAAAATCAGAGGAACCAAGAAGATGATGAGGTTCTAGGCCAAGATAGGTCTTCCCTGGAAGAGACAGTGCACCAAAAGCAGAGGAACAAAGAACAGTCTTCTCTGGCAGGGACAGTAAACCAAAATCAAGGGAAGCAAGAAAATGATGAGGTTCCAAGTCAAGAAAATCCTTCTCTGGGAGGGAAAATGAACCCAAATAAGAAGAACCAAGAAGATGATGAGGTTCTAGGCCAAGAACGGTCTTCCTTGGAAGAGACAGTGCACCCAAAGCAGGGGAACCAAGAAAAGGGTGAGGTTCTTTGTAAAAAAGAATCTTCCCTGGAAGGGAAAATGAACCAAAATCTGTGGAAGAAAGAGGATGATGAGGTTTTAAGTCAAAAAGAGCCTTCTCTGGGAGGAAAAATGAACCCAAATCAGAGGAACCAGGAAGATGATGAGGTTCTAGGCCAAGAACGGTCTTTCCTGGAAGAGACAGTGCACCCAATGCAGGGGAATGAAGAAAAGGAAGAGGTTCTACACCAAGAACAGTCTTCTCTGGAAGGGACAGTGCACCAAAATCAAGGGAAGCAAGAAAATGATGAGGTTTTAAGTGAAAAAGAGCCTTCTCTGGGAGGGAAAATGAACCCAAATCGGAGGAACCAAGAAGATGATGAGGTTCTAGGCCAAGAACGGTCTTCCCTGGAAGAGACAGTGCACCCAATGCAGGGGAATGAAGAAAAGGAAGAGGTTCTTAGTAAAAAAGAATCTTCCCTGGAAGGGAAAATCAACCAAAATCTGTGGAAGAAAGAGGATGATGAGGTTTTAAGTCAAAAAGAGCCTTCTCTGGGAGGGAAAATGAACCAAAATCAGAGGAACCAAGAAGATGATGAGGTTCTAGGCCAAGAACGGTCTTCCCTGGAAGAGACAGTGCACCCAAAGCAGAGGAACCAAGAAAAGGATGAGGTTCTTAGTAAAAAAGAATCTTCTCTGGAAGGGACAGTAAACCAAAATCTGTGGAAGAAAGAGGATGATGAGGTTTTAAGTCAAAAAGAGCCTTCTCTGGGAGGGAAAATGAACCAAAATCAGAGGAACCAAGAAGATGATGAGGTTCTAGGCCAAGAACGGTCTTCCTTGGAAGACACAGTACACCAAAAGCAGGGGAACCAAGAAAAGGATGAGGTGCTTAGTAAAAAAGAATCTTCTCTGGAAGGGACAGTGCACCAAAATCAAGGGAAGCAAGAAAATGATGAGGTTTTAAGTCAAAAAGAGCCTTCTCTGGGAGGGAAAATAAACCCAAATCAGAGGAACCAAGAAGATGATGAGGATCTAGGTGAAGAACAGTCTTCCTTGGAAGAGAAAGTGCACCAAAAGCAGGGGAATCAAGAGAATGATGAGGTTCTTGGTAAAAAAGAATCTTCACTGGAAGGGACAGTAAACCAAAATCAAGGGAAGCAAGAAAATGATGAGGTTCCAAGTCAAATAGAGCCTTCTCTGGGAGGGAAAATGAACCCAAATCAGAGGAACCAAGAAGATGATGAGGTTCTAGGCCAAGAACGGTCTTCCCTGGAAGAGAAAGTGGACCCAAAGCAGGGGAACCAAGAAAAGAATGAGGTTCTAGGCCAAGAACGGTCTTCTCTGGAAGGAACAGTGCAACAAAATCAGGGGAGAAAAGAAAAGGATGAGGTACTTAGTCAAGAAGAATCTTCTCTGGAAGGGAAAATGAACAAAAATCAGAGGAACCAGGAAGATGATGAGGTTCTAGGCCAAGAACTGTCTTCTCTGGAAGAGAAAGTGCACCCAAAGCAGGGGAACCAAGAAAAGAATGAGGCTCTAGGCCAAGAACGGTCTTCTCTGGAAGGAACAGTGCACCAAAATCAGGGGAGAAAAGAAAAGGATGAGGTACTTAGTCAAGAAGAATCTTCTCTGGAAAGGAAAATGAACAAAAATCAGAGGAACCAGGAAGATGATGAGGTTCTAGGCCAAGAACTGTCTTCTCTGGAAGGGACAGTGCACCAAAATCAAGGTAACCAAGAAAAGGATGAGGTTCTACATCAAGAACAGCCTTGCCTGGAAGAGAAAATGAGCCAAAATCAGAGGAACCATGAAGAAGATGAGGTTCTAAGCCAAGAATTATCTTCTTTGGAAGAAACAGTGCACCAAAATCAGGGGAACCAAAAAAATGATGAGGTTCTAGGTCAAGAAAACTCTTTTCTGGAAGGAAAAGGGAACAAAAATTCACGGAAGCAAGAGGATGAGGATATTCAACGTAAAGAACAGTCTTCTCTGGAAGGGACGGTGCACAGAAATGAAGGAAATCAAGAAATGGATGAGGTTCTAAATCAAGAACAATCTTCCCTGGAAGGGAAACTGAAGCAAAATCAGAGGAACTCATGTCAAAGCCTGGAGGAATTACCTCAAAGTGAAAGCACCGACATTTCACGTACAAATTCACCTTCACCCATCCCCCTTATAGAAGAAGTTGAAGAAAATACGCCACAGAGTCCGAAAGAATCCAGATGTAGTGTGGACGGTCAAGACTCTGAGGCAGAGGATGCAAGTTCATTTCCCTTTCTTCCTTCTAATAGACCAACATACAAGAATATGATCCAGAGTCTGGCAGATACCAGTTCCCAGCTTGATTCAGAAGAAGACGTTTCTTCAGACTTTCTTCCTTGGAGTGAAGACTTTCCAAGAAGTGAGGAAAGTGAGGCTGCAAGCCAAGAATGGCAGTCTCCAGCATACAAAGCATTTCATGATCAGATTAGATCGCCAAGCCCCCAGGATGAATTGTTCTTAAATAATACAGCTTCTTCCTCCAGTGTAGAAGAAACCACTAGTGATGCACCTGGGAAGGAATTCAAATGCACCACGAATCAGAAGACTTGTGAAGAGCTTTGGGAGGAAGAGGGGACCTCCAGTTTGATTTCTCTATCAAATGCTGGGCAGATTGAAAGACGGCAGCATAGCAGTTTGGTATATAGTTTAACTACTGAATCAGCTTCCTCTTCATACTGCCTTCCTTGGAATAAGTACCTTACAGGAAGGGAACAGAGGCAGGCTCTAATACATTCATGTTATTCTTCGAGACAAAATACGTTCGAAAATCTAACTGTGTCATCTGAAAGCAGGAGATATAACAGGCATACCTGGATGCCAAATCTTCCCCTTGTTTCAGCGCAATCTTATGCAAGTCTTCTCAGGAGCAATTCCCTCTGATTTCAGTATGGCTTGCTCTCGTGGAAACATGTCTAGGATTGTAGCCTTTAGCTTCTGGGAACAGCCTGCTGTATACCATCAAATGTCGAACTGTGTTCCTGAACTCTACATATTATAGTTTTCAAGACTCATTTATCTCGATTTTCAAAGGATGCTGTGGTTAAAAAGAAAGGTGTCTTAAACGGCCAGATTCACAAGATGACTCATGGTTGAGCTAGATATGATATGGTGAGAGTGAGACCCGTATGCAGAATCAGGCCTGCCACCAAATCACTGTACAGTAGCAAGATATAGTTCATTTCAGGGTGCAAGAGGGAGGGAGCTCAATCCCACCCCCTAAAACCACTTCCCCAAAAGCCATTTTTCTTCTGGTGGGCTCTAAGACCAGAAGGAACCCCTTCTTTTAAAAAAGAGCTTCCAAGCGCAAGAAACAGTGAGATTCACAACTCATTCATGCTGCACTTTAAACAGCCCCCAACACACAGAGAGACTCTGCTTTATTAGGAATCAGTAGAATCTGGCTTGTTTCCAGTTACAGTCATGTCTGGCTGTGACCTACAAGAGTCTTATGTCCAAGCAAGAATTCAGTAGTTTGCATTTTAATGTCAACTTACCTAACAGGCACTGCATGAAACAGAATGTGAACTGAAACGGAGCTACCCTTCAAAAATTTGCAGTGCAGCTTTCCAGCTAAGAAATGCATACAGGAAGGCATATATTGTTGGAAACTGTATGTAAAATGCATATAATTAATGGAAATGTGTTATATTAGGGGTGGTGGCTTGCAACAAATGAGTAGTGGTAGATGAAGTTGCATGCAAATATGCATCTACTAGGCAACATTATATAATAATAATAATAATAATAATAATAATAATAATTATATATATATATATATATATATATATATATATATATATATATATATATATAATTGTTTATATTAAGAGAAAAGTGCTCTAAAATCCTGGTGAATTTTTACGAGGACTTTTAAAAAGTCAAATCTGATGCATAACTATGGTGAGCTGAACTTAAGACTGGAAGAATAAGGAACTGAGGGAAATCTAAACTGACAAATTCATTGACTGGTTGGAATGAGTTCTTGGACTGTGGTCATGTTTCTGGTATGCCTGGTTGAAAGAGGAAGAGATGCACCCACCAGCAAGGGGACGTCTGAGAGATTTCCCATGAGGGAAGGTGACTGAGGTTTTTCAGAACCATGTATAAAAGATCTTCTTGTATCCCTCTTTGAGGTTCCATTCATTGAGCTGAATTGTTACCCTCTGTGAGCTTTGATTCCTAGATTTTCATTGAATATAAGCCTCTTCTGTATAATCCTGGTCCTGACACAGTCTTCTAATCAGATGTCAGTATAACGAGTTTAAATAAAGAAGGAAAATACACAATCTGAGTGCTTCTGTGCAAGGCTTCTGTTTTGTTTTGCTAATGTCTACTGGTCTTTTAATAAAGTTACTCAACAAATAGGCAGGATCATCAGCCTCAGATTTGGGTTGACAGGGTTTACAATCCTGGCTGGGCTTAGTAAGTCAGTTCATCCATCTAAGGGTGCTTGGGTGTTTGAGAATGACCCCTTTGCAAAGACAAATGGCGGTCACATCCATGCACGCTAGGATCAAAAACTGCTAGTGTCTTATTGGTTTGAGCGAAGAGGTAAGGTGCTTATGACTTCACTTGCACCTAAGAACATAAAGTGACATATATTAAGGCATCTGCTTTCTGTGCCACATAAAGAGCCAGCACATTGTATGTTCTCACAAATATTCCTATGTTGCAATGTAGCCTCTAGACGCCCAGTGTTTCCATTCCTCTTTCCTTCTCAATCCTCTTCCTCTGAAAAATGGACAATTTTTTACATGCTCATCACAGCATGTAGTGGACACCACACAGTCCCTAGAAATGGGGAATGGGGGTGGGGATTTCCACGGCACTTGAAAAATGAAAAGCTTACATTTGACTTACATGTTGACTGAAAAATCAAAAGCTGGCATGCACATAGTGCAAGACACATATTACTTTCAAAGTCTCAAAATGGGGCATTTTCCACCTTCCAGTCAAAACATAGGGTACAGACGTTAGAAAAGAAGCAAGCATTCCAGCACACCCCACACATGGGACAGTATATGGGGCTGGCAGCAGTTCCATTGCCTCTTCTTCAGGCTTGTAACAGGTGAACGGGGCACTTCTGGTAGAAGCAAACAAGAGAGGCCAACCGTTGCAGAATGCAAGCTTCATTTACTAGCATTGCTATACGGCATTCCCCCGCTAGCCACTTCACAGCAACATCACTGAATTCCTCCATCCAATACAAAATCCTGTCTCCTGTACACAAGCCTGTTGCACCTTGCTGTATGAGAACTTTCTCCTAGGAAAGTCTGTTGACCCATTGGAAAAGTCAAGTGGGGAAGCCAACGGTCAATGCTGGCTAGAGCCAAAATCTGGGATGGGAGGACTTGGAGCCAAAGATGGGCAAGGGCTGCAGCATGACAGAACTGCATTGCTCTACCTCTTTCAGTTCTGTCCTATTGATCACCCACTCTTATGCACACCCACAAAGCAGATGAGGAAGCTATTCCCTGGGTGGCTGTCCAGAGAGAGAAGGGCCACAGTGCCTGGAAAGTCAGATGATGGCGAGGGCCCCATGAAAACAGGCATCTATCTATATCACTATCTATATATACATCTCTGTTGCTACCATTACTTCTGTTCAGCAAATGAAGTGCTTCTGAACATTTCACCCTCAAAGCACTATAACTGCCACCTTGGCAACAAAGGAGTTGGTGAAAGAAGAAATTAATTTTTTTTGTCATGTTAATATAATACCTGTTTTCTTAATAGCACTAGCACATATATTATTTTAGTGATTTTTAGCTGAACTCTATAGGGATGCGGGTGGCACTGTGGGTTAAACCACAGAGCCTAGGACTTGCCGATCAGAAGGTCAGCGGTTCGAATCCCGTTGCTCGGTCCCTGCTCCTGCCAACCTAGCAGTTTGAAAGCACATCAAAGTGCAAGTAGATAAATAGGTACCACTCCGGCGGGAAGGTAAACGGCGTTTCCGTGCGCTGCTCTGGTTTCCCAGAAGCAGCTTAGTCATGCTGGCCACATGACCCAGAAGCTGTACACCGGCTCCCTTGGCCAATAAAGTGAGATGAGCGCTGCAACCCCAAAGTCGGTCACGACTGGACCTAATGGTCAGGGGTCCCTTTACCTTTACCTAGCTAAACTCTAAAAATGATCCAGAGCTAACTTGTGTGAAGTGCTGTTTGATGCTTTTATAACTCTATCTTTCTATTAATCTATCTATCCTGCCGATCCTAAAATATCACATATAGTAAGAATAACTCCTTGTTTTTTTGATTAACACTTCCAATTTGCCGTACCTTGCAGTGTTCCTTGCATTTAGGACAACCTGAGCTCTGCCATGTTTTCTCCATTTAATTCATCAGAGCATAATGCTGATCTGCTTTGAAGTCGGTTGCAAAACCCTTTTTGGCAGAAGCGGCACAGGCAATATCTCAGCATGTTTATGGAAAAGATTGTGATAGCGATGCTAATGCAAAGTCCTTACTGATGGGAGTGGCTGAGCAAGCAGGACACAGACACAAGTGAATCAGTAGATTAATTCCAACGCATATGTCATAGGTTTATTAATACATGTTACATACCCAGTCAAGGATACTTGAGTTACAATACTGGTGGCATTCCAAGCCATGCCACTTTTATATAGGAGCTCTTACTGCATGTTGGGCATCTGTCTGTTTGTGTCAGGGAAATGGCCCTCCAAGGCTCTCCATCTGGCCTTCAGAACTCTTATTAAGCCACTCACCCACACAAAGCTAAACACCTCACCAGACCTTCTCCATGTCCTTCTTGAGCGATTCTTCCTGGTTGGACTCTTGAGCTCTGATACTGCCTCTTCTTTGCCTTCAGAGAGGGGTGTGTCTCTCTGTGTTGAAACTAACCTATCGTATTAAGGTAAAATTTGCATTCATTGCTCTGCCCCCATTTGGTTTCTGGTGTTGCACACCACTTGCACGTAAAGGTAAAAGGTCCCTCGACGGTTAAGTCCAGTCAAAGGCAACTATGAGGTGCAGCACTCATCTCCACTTTCAGGCCGAAGGAGCTGGTGTTCACAAACAGCTTTCCAGGTCATGTGGCCAGCATGACTAAACCACTTCTGGTGCAACAGAACACCGTGACAGAAACCAGAGCACACAGAAATGCTGTTTACTTTCCTGCCACAGCTGTACCTGTTTATCTACTTGCACTGGTGTGATTTTGAACTGCTAGGTTGGGTGGAGCTGGGCAGAGCAATGGGAGCTCACCCTGTCGCAGGGATTCGAACTGCCAACCTTCTGATCGGCAAGCCCTAGGCTCAGTGGTTTATACCACAGCGCCACCTGCTTGCGCGTAGCGCCAGGCGGTTATGTGTTGTTGTTTAGTCGTTTAGTCATGTCCGATTCTTCTTAACCCATGGACCAGAGCATGCCAGGCACTCCTGTATTCCACTGCCTCTCGCAGTTTGGTCAAACTCATGCTGGTAGCTTTGAGAACACTGTCCAGCCATCTCGTCCTCTGTCGTCCCCTTCTCCTTCTGCCCTCCATCTTTCCCAACATCAGGGTCTTTTCCAGGGAGTCTTCTCTTCTCATGAGGTGGCCAAAGTATTGGAGCCTCAGCTTCACAATCTGTCCTTCCAGTGAGCACTCAGGGCTGATTTCCTTCAGAATGGAAAGGTTTGATCTTCTTGCAGTCCATGGGACTCTCAAGAGTCTCCTCCAGCACCATAATTCAAAAGCATCAATTCTTCAGTGATCAGCCTTCTTTATGGTCCAGCTCTCACTTCCATACATCACTACTGGGGTTATGTGGTCCTTGGGCTCAAAAAAACGTTTTACCACCCCTTTTTTATGCTACCAAGGAGCAGACAGCTGGTTACAGCACAGCTGGTATCCAGACTTGTTTCTTATTCTGTGAGGATTGGCCATGCCCTGATCTCCCCAATTTTGGAGCACCTGCACAGGTTGTGTACAGTCCCATACCCTCCAACATTGCTCCAATGAAAATAGGGATGTCCTATTCCATAATTTTTATTTTTATTATTAATACCCTGCCCATCTAGCTGGGTTGGCCCAGCCACTCTGGAAGGCTTCCAACATATTTAAAAACCTAGTAAAACATTTTTTAAAAAATCACACATAGGGCTGCCTTCAGATATCTTCTAAAGGTTGTATAGCTGCTTATCTCATTGGCTCAAGGGTTGCATAACTCTATGCTCTCCAGCATTTCTCTGATGAAAATAGGGGCTTTCAAAAATATAGGCTTATATTTCTCAGTCAGAGACTGAGAGGGTTGCTTAAGGCTTAAGGGTTGCAACCCTTAACAAACCACAATGCCCAGAATTCTTTGAGGGGGGAAAATGTGCTTCAAATGTGCTTAAGGTATAGTGTATACTCAGCAATTCCCTTCGCCTAATCTAAATGTGTCATGTTACATATTTGATATCTGTTGCAAAATTCCTTTGATGTAGGATGAGTTTCAAAACACCATGAGCTCTAAATCCTTGTATTCTTTTAATAGCTATAGGTGTGCAAGTCTCCTGCAATAATTACCTGTCCTTCAGGGCCTGTTTTTGTTTTGTTTTTTGTTACCACCTGCTCCTTGGATTTGGTGCCTACAGATATAATCCTTTAAAAAGACAACAGAATCAGGCACTAAATGCCAAAGGCAATGCTACATCTTTAGAGAATGGGATTAATAATTCATTGCGCAGGTTGAAAATGTCTTAACTGGTCATTCTGGAAATGCATTTATATAAATCAAATACTGCAGTCATGCCTTCTTAGAAGTAAGCCTTACTGAGTTCAAAGGGACTTACTCTCAGGTAAATGTGTATACAATTGCTGCCTTAGCTTTCCTCGCCTCTGGTTCAAGTAGTCTTGCCTTTTCTGGTACAAAATATTTCCCTTCATTTCCCTACTGAGATCTACATGAATATTTTTGCATGGTTGATTATTTGTGGCAAAAAAAACTATGTTGGGATCTTCAAACATGGCAGACACCAGGGGGAAATTAATTGTGTGTGGGGTATCACATGCAATTTGGGCTTCCCTCCTCCTTTCTCTCTCCACAGGCGAGACCTGAGCAGATAGAATCACAGATTTGTAGAGTTGGAAGGGACCACAGGGGTCATCTAGTCCAACCCCCTGAAATGTAGGAATATTTCACTCAATGTGAAACTTGAACCCACAACCCTGAAATTAACAGTCTCATGCTCTTCCAACTGAGCCATCCCTCTCAGATAGAAATGATTCTGATAAGCCACATATTACTTTCCTTTTTTTAACAGGGTGTATTTCAACAAAGTTCATATGACAGCATGGACTCCAGCCTTGCACCTTTCCAAAGCTTCGAAGAATATTATGCCACATACCAGTGGGATGCCACTACCCATACTCATAATTGCCATTGTCGTTGTTGTTGGTGGTAGCAGATGGAATGCCGCAAGTGTGAGCCATGCATTGCAGATACCACACACAGTGTCTGAGCGATATAAACCAGAATGGGTGTGAGCTGATGATCTCCATGGTGGTTGCTGTTGGGCAATGTCTAGGCATGGCATTGTAGTGCATATTCTAGGAGAGATGTGACCTGGGTGACCTCATGATGGAGGCACTCTTGTGCTCAGCGGCTGGTCCATTATACACCCCTGTGTTTTAACCAGTGCTCAGTAGCAACAATAGCTGGTGCTAGGTATAGGCTAACAAGACTAGCCTGTGCACATACCATGCATTAAAGTGCTTTAACTTTTAGGTTTCGGGAATCCTTGCTTTGTTTCCTCCAGAGCAACACCTTTGAGTTTGTCAGGGCTTTAATATGCTGCTGCTGCTAAATGTTCTGTTGATACGACCATTTTCGGCAAGCACATCCTCAGCATATCAAAGATTCTGGAGCTTTGAAGTCTCCGAAACATTAGCTTTGCTAATGAACTGGGCTTGTGCTTAAGCCGCTTCAGTTTGTCGCACCTTCGCTTTCTGATTTTGATTTCTGCCTGATGAGACTTGCCTTTGGTTCTAGGCAGAGGTGTCAATCTTTTTTTGGGGGGGGGAGGGGAAGGCAGGTAAGCCCTGCTTCACATAATTGATCGCGAAACTCACCGCACGAACACCCTTTGAATCAACTTTGGAGGGGGGGCAGGCCTCCTCAAATATTTTATGGTGGGGGGGAGCAAAGGTACATCGGTCCCTAGGCATAGGCTCCTGTGGCACTCGGATTCTAAAGAAGATGGGTCAAATGAACATTGCTAACTGCATGCATGCATGGAGGGGACTTGCATGAGTAAGACACTACAGTGGTACCTCCGGCTGCAGATGGGATCTGTTCTGGAGGTCCAGTCAGATCCCGAGGTTTCCACAACCTGAGGACAGCTTCTGTGCATGTGCGTGCGGCGAAACCCAGTAAAATACTTCCGGATTTGCTGCTTTCGCATCCTGAAGTTTACGTGACCAGAGGGTTACGTAACTGGAGGTACTGGAGCTAGCATGGTGTAGTGGTTAAGAGCAGTGGACTCGTAATCTGGGGAACCGGGTTCGCTTCCCCGCTCCTCCACATGCAGCTGCTGGGTGGCCTTGGGCAAGTCACACTTCTCTGAAGTCTCTCAGCCTCACTCACCTCACAGAGTGTTTGTTGTGGGGGAGGAAGGGAAAGGAGAATGTTAGCCACTTTGAGACTCCTTATGGTAGTGATAAAAGGAGATATCAAATCCCAAACTCTTCATCTTCTACTACTACTACTACTACTACTACTACTACTACTGTATTTATATCTTCTTTTTGAAGTCTCTTCAGCCTCAGATGTACCTCTACATTCTAAAAACTCCTCTAAGATAGTGAGGTTGCTGCTGTGATAACTACTTCAAAAAACCTTCCAATGATGCCACTAAGGCGGCGTAGTGCCTGTTTTGTTATTTAACTGTGCTATTTTCTGCTGATGGCTTCTGCTCCTGTGTTTTGAAATGTGCTTACCTATACGTCTCCAGATTGTCGGGAGAGAAGATACATCTTTAACTCATTAGCTATAATGCATACATTGTGAAATAGGGGCAGAATCGTATCTCTTATCACGATCACTGGACTCACAAAGGAGCACATGTGTCTGTTCGGAGAAGCTTGACTTTAATTATTATAAACTGCTCAGACATTGACTAATACTTTAAGTGTACTGTAGGTCAATTTGTAACAGAATCACAATGAATTGCATCTCCCTAAAAGTGTGCCTGTTTGAGCTTCGGTCTTCATTTTTCTTATAGCTACCTGCCCTTCTTATTTTGTGCATCACCACCCTGCATCAGGGATCAGTGGAAAATTCAGTTCAGTTCACATCTAAAGACAAACCTACCAAATCTGTACTTCTGCAAAGTGGAACCCAGCTGTCCTTCAAAATCCACAGTTTCCTGAATTTTGCAGTGCAGTTCTCTGGCTGAGTGATGTGTACAAAACTGCATACACTAGGGTAAAGCCAGTGTGGTATAGTGGTTAAGAGCGATGGACTCGTAATCTGGTGAACCGGTTTCGCTTCCCTGCTCCTCCACATGCAGCTGCTGGGTGACCTTGGGCTAGTCACACTTCTTTGAAGTCTCTCAGCGCCACTCATCTCACAGAGTGTTTGTTGTGGGGGAGGAAGGGAAAGGAGAATGTTAGCTGCTTTGAGACTCCTTAGGGTAGTGATAAAGCGAGATATCAAGTCCAAACTCTTCTTCTTCTTCTTCTAAAGTGTGCACATAAATGCATATATTAGTGAAACCAGCATACAAAGACATTAGGAAATTTTCATGAGGATTATTTATTTGTAAAGGGGTGGGGGGATATCACACTGATGTGGAAATGTGGAGAACAGAATTTAATATTGGAAAAATGAGAAAAGCCAAAATTGACAGATTTACCCATCCCTATGGTTTCAAATTTTAAACTGTGACCCCTACTGTGTCCTTCCTCTGCTAGCCCCACACATTTGCTTGTACAGAATTCCATGTGATCACATGCATGCAGTTCCTTGCCATTTTGAAATTGCCATTTGGCCTTGGGCCACTGGGTGACCTTGGGCCTGTCGCTGCCTCTCAGCCTAACCTACCTCACGAGGTTGTTGTGGGGGGTCAACTGAAAAGGGGGAGAACCATTTATGCCACCTTGAGCTCATTGGGGAAATAAGAGTGCTACAAATGCAACAAACAAACAAATGGTTACAGGCCAGCCCAATCTCTGCTGAGCGGTCGCAAGAGATTCCAGGGGTCTTGGCACTTAACCAGGGTTTGAGATTCCTTGTGGGAAATGAGGCACAGAGCAGAGACTAGTGTCTTTAAGAAACATGGTTTATTCACACAAATTTCCACCTGAGAATTGTGGAGGAGGCTTGGCCTTTCCAGCAGCATAGCATTGGATTCGGAGGGATTCTAAGTGCCATCTCTGTGTCTATCTGTGACAGCCTGCTTCAGCCAGCCAGCATATCTGCTGCCCTTCATTCCCCGCATGGAATTCCACCCACTTCCTGCTCCTTCTTCCCAGAAACCCCTGCTCCTAAAACTTCTGTTGCAAAAGGACACCCTCACTCCCTCCTTTTAACCCTGGCAACCTCCCTCTGTCCCTGGCAGGGCCTTCAGCCTGGTTGATGACTTCCATTGAGAGGCTAATGGCTGCCCACCCATCAGCACCACCACCACCAAGTTGGCCTCATGAGGAAGTTAAAAAGGTAAAGGTAAAGGACCCCTGAAGGTTAAGTCCAGTCGCAGATGACTCTGGGGTTGTGGTGCTCATCTCGCTTTACAGGCCAAGGGAACCGGCATTTGTCCGCAGACAGTTTTTATGGGTCATGTGGCCAGCATGACTAAGCCACTTCTGGTGAAACCAGAGCAGCGCACAGAAACTCCGTTTACCTTCCTGCTGGAGTGGTACCTATTTATCTACTTGCACTTTTTGGCGTGCTTTCGAACTGCTAGGTTGGCAGGAGCTGGGACAGAGCAACAGGAGCTCACCCCGTCACAGAGATTTGAACCGCCAACCTTCCAATCAGCAAGTCCAAGGGGCTCCGTGGTTTAGACCACAGTGCCACCTAAATCCCAGCCTTTGCTAAATTCAGGAATATATGAGTTTTCTCCAATATGGACACTTCACTGAATGCAGAGATTACGGGGAGTCTGCCCCCCCCATTTCATAATATAAATGCTGGCAGAAGGGCAGAGCTCTCCATTTCTCATCTGCCAGCAAATGTATTTATCTCTCTCCATGTCTAGTTATCTTTGAGTGCTTAGTTACATGGCCCTACAGTACAATGCCATGCACACCACGTTTATCTTCATAGTTTGTGTTATATCTGCCAACCAGCAGGCTAAATGCTAAACTTCCATTCTCTCCTTTAATTATCTGAGCAAGGCAAACATTTTACCACTTTGCACTTATACCACCCGTCAACCTTTATACTCTTATTAGCACATGTTGCCACTGTAGCACTGCACCCATAATGGGGAGACAGAACTACTCTGAAGATGATAATATCTAGCATTTATATAGCCAATTTCAGGCTGTGAAAGCACTTTGCATACATTGACTTGTCAGTCATTACAATAGCCTTGCAGACAACAGGCAATTATTGCTATAACATCCACAGCAGAGATGTGTGAGTGGGACGAGGGGTGCAGATGAGACAATAGTGGTTTGATAAAGGCAAAGGCAAAGTGAGGAGGAATTAAAGAACCTTTTATTGAGGGTGAAAGAGGAGAGTGCAAAATATGGTCTGAAGCTCAACATCAAAAAAACGAAGATCATGGCTACTGGTCCCATCACCTCCTGGCAAATAGAAGGGGAAGAAATGGAGGCAGTGAGAGATTTTACTTTCTTGGGCTCCATGATCACTGCAGATGGTGACAGCAGCCACGAAATTAAAAGACGCCTGCTTCTTGGGAGAAGGGCAATGACAGGCCTAGACAGCATCTTGAGAAGTAGAGACATCACCTTGCCAACAAAGGTCCGTATAGTTAAAGCTATGGTTTTCCCAGTAGTGATGTATGGAAGTGAGAGCTGGACCATAAAGAAGGCTGATCGCCGAAGAATTGATGCTTTTGAATTCTGGTGCTGGAGGAGACTCTTGAGAGTCCCATGGACTGCAAGAAGATCAAACCTCTCCATTCTGAAGGAAATCAGCCCTGAGTGCTCACTGGAAGGACAGATTGTGAAGCTGAGGCTCCAGTACTTTGGCCACCTCATGAGAAGAGAAGACTCCCTGGGAAAGACCCTGATGTTGGGAAAGATGGAGGGCACAAGGAGAAGGGGGCGACAGAGGACGAGATGGTTGGATAGTGTTTTCGAGGTTACCAGCATGAGTCTGACCAAGCTGCGGGGGGCAGTGGAGGACAGGAGTGCCTGGCGTTCTCTGGTCCATGGGGTCACGAAGAGTCGGACACGACTAAACGACTAAACAACAACAACAAAGGCAAAGGGTTCTTGATTCCAGGGGGATTTGAATCAGGGACCACCCAGTTCATGGCTTGCATATACATTCCCGCTCAGCAGGCAATTTTGGTTATGGAAAAACCTTTGAGGAAGCACCTGATTTCTACTGTTAATGTATCAGCGTAGGACATATTAGGAGAGATCAAGACTAGGCTGCTAAAAATCTAATGAATTTTCAGAGAAGGTGCATATTTTTTCTTTTTACTTTGTTTGTTCTGAGGGTTGGCAACGCCCCACCCTTATTCCAAATCCTCAGGTGTGAGTCAAGAATAGCTAGGGAAGGTGATGAATGTGCTTGAGCCTCAATCTTCACTTACATCTTTTTCACCAAAGGGTGATGCTGCTTGCAGCACCAAGCCGTAGTGTTGCGTAAGAACACAAAACAACAGCAGTCACAAGACAGCCTGCAGTAGTTCCTAGAAAGCTCCAGAAACTGCTTTTTACACAATGCTATGCACTTACAGTGAAACACTGGTGATGTTCTATACAGAGGGTTTTGAACAGTGTTCTTTGGATTATCAGGGACCTTGGCAGGCAGGCTATCTCAGGCTTCCTCAACCTCGGCCCTCCAGATGTTTTTGGCCTACAACTCCCATGATCCCTAGCTAGCAGGACCAGTGGTCAGGGATGATGGGAACTGTAGTCTCAAAACATCTAGAGGGCCGAGGTTGAGGAAGCCTGGGCTATCTGGAAGATGAGTTAACCAATCTCTGCTATTACTAATCTTCCACTGCATTATGCAGCCCCTGGAGAGCGTCGAGAGTATTCCAGAATCAGGTACATTGCTAGTTCACTCAGGGCAATTATGAGGTCCAACAGACCTGATCAGTGTTCCATGTGAACATCAATCTTTGGCTTGTGGGCCTAATTAGGCCCACCATATCCCCCCGAGCTATTTTGCACCTGTCTTGCACCTAACATCACATACGAAGCCGTATGAGGTCAGGTGTGGGGCACACAGAAAGGGGGTTTTCAGGCATCTCTGATCATCAGCTCCTGCAAGGCCTGTGCACAGCATCTTGCGAGCAAAATGATTAGTTATTTGGCCTTCCATAGTGTAGTATACAGTGCTTTGAAAGCATTGACAACCAGCTGATTTTCAGGGCTTGCAAAACAATGGTAGGCTCGTTCATTATATTCCCTGCCCCCACATGCCAAATTTGAATGAAGTCAGGTGAACTTTTTTGCATAGCATGGTGCATGCCCCATTGATCAACTGGTCATTGAGCTTTGCAAAACCCAGTGCACAGCACTATGAAAAAGAGGTTACCTGATATCATTGTGACATCAGGGGATTGACAAGTGAGAAGCCCCACCTACATCTTGAACTTGGCCCAAGTGGAGGCAGGAAATGAGGATCCAGCTAACCAGCTTGATTGACTTCCCGGCCCCCCGAGAAAAGGCTTGAGGAAGAGGTTGTTGAACTCTCAGCTCCCACCAACCCCGGTCAGCATGGACGATGATCAAGAATGATGGGATATGCAATCCAACAACATCAGAAGGACTATAGTTTCCCCATCCCTTCTCTATAGTATGCATAGGAGTTCCATGGAATAAAGGCAATGAGGAAAGAATGACCGGAAGATCAAAAATGTGACAATCACTACGTCAGCCACATTAATTGTGAATGCCAACACCGAATCACTTGCAGACATTAAAGAATAGTTTCATAATATTGATTTGTGTGTGTGTGCTTTAATGCTTTCAAATTGTTGGAGTGTAAGGCTTCTGTGGGCGAGTTATAGATGCACCATGCATGATTGTTAACTTTATACCTGTCTGCTATGTACTCTAAATAAGATTCAGTGATGGCGATTATTACCAAGTATTACCATCAATGAACAAAATTTATTTTATGCCTCTTACACCAGCATAATTAGTCAGATTAAATTTCTATACTTCCTTAAAGATTTGTAGATGCAAGCTAGATCTGTGCCAGTGGAGGTGGAAGAGGATCATTATAAATGACCCCGGTCCATAGGAACACACATCACTCTCCATTAGACTCCTTGAAGGCAAGGTAAACGTCTATCCTTTTCGAGGGTGATTGAAACGCTAGATTAAGTTAAGGGGCTTTGCAAAAATAAAGGTAAAGGTAAAGGTACCCCTGCCCGTACGGGCCAGTCGTGACCGACTCTGGGGTTGCGCGCCCATCTCGCTTAAGAAGCCGGGGGCCAGCACTGTCCAGAGACACTTCCGGGTCACGTGGCCAGTGTGACGAAGCTGCTCTGGCGAGCCAGCACCAGCTCAGCACACGGAAACGCCGTTTACCTTCCCGCTATAAAACGGTACCTATTTATCTACTTGCACTTAAGGGTGCTTTCGAACTGCTAGGTGGGCAGGAGCTGGGACCGAACGACGGGAGCTCACCCCGCCGCAGGGATTCGAACCACCGACCATACGATCGGCAAGTCCTAGGCACTGAGGTTTTACCCACAGCGCCACACGCGTCCCTTTTTGCAAAAATAGAGGTTGCTAAATAAATGGGTGGGGGAGATGATCATTGCGAACATGCCTTGTGTCTCACATTTTGGAGAAGGAGATTATGCTAACTCTGGTACTGCTTTTACTGCATCCCCCATGACCTCCAGGTCTGTCTGGCTGTCTTTCAGAGGCCACAACCCTTCCTAGGCCCCACGGCTTCATAGATTTGCTCTTGCCTGGCTGAAATGCCTGGCCCTGGCTGCTGCTGGTATGTGGCCCCTGGAAGGTTGCCCATGGGAGAAAGTGACTCTTGGGCTTATTTTTTCTTTCTTTATCCATGCTCCATGCTACACCAACTCTCAAATGGTAGAGCTATTCCTTAACGGTACTGCTGCTTCCTGTTAAAGTCCCCCCCCCCCCCGGACAGAAAGCAAACAAATATGTTAGGATTTTCTCCCCATCCTGCTGATTTCCTACATACTGGGAGAGTGTTTCTTGGATGTCTGCATCCAGCCATTCAATTCCCACATCTGCATTCTGAGTTCAGGAAATGCTGCACCTCTTGATTCTGGTTGATTGCATAACCTGGTGCTTGGCTGCAAATGGTAATCTGTAATTTGTCAGTGGGTATATGTAACTTGGAGAGACACGGGTGGCGCTGTGGGTTAAACCAGAGAGCCTAGGACTTGCTGATCAGAAGGTTGGCGGTTCGAATCCCCGCGACGGGGTGAGCTCCCATTGCTCCTGCCAACCTAGCAGTTCTAAAGCACGTCAAAGTGCAAGTAGATAAATAGATACCGCTCCAGTGGGAAGGTAAACGGCGTTTCCGTGTGCTGCTCTGGATTTGCCAGAAGCGGCTTAGTCATGCTGGTGACAGCATGTACGCCAGCTCCCTCGGCCAATAAAGCGAGATGAGTGCCGCAACCCCAGAGTCGGTCACGACTGGACCTAATGGTCAGGGGTCCCTTTACCTTTACCTATATGTAACTTGTAAGAAATTTAGTGGAGTTTATTTTTTCCACATCTTCATGCAGTGGAACCTTACAAAGAGATGCAATTCAGAAGCCACAGATGCACAGATGTGGTTCCTATTCTTCTTATTTCTCTTCTCTCTCTCCCCCCCAGAACATTCAGATTTCACAATGACCACCCTCAGTGAGGCAAATGCTAAGTTTGCCCTAGACTTTTACCGCCAGGTGGTCCATGAGCACCCGTGTGAAAATGTCCTGTTTTCTCCTGCGAATCTCACAGCAGCAGTTGGCTTGCTCCTCTATGCATCTGGTTGTGATACAGCAGCTCATTTGGAAAAGGTAGGTATCAAATTGCACTGCTGTATTATTATTTTCATGCTTAGTTTGACAAGTGTGTGTGCATGTGTTGTAAATAAACTCAATAAAAAACAACAACAAATTGCACTGCTACAACCTTAGGAAGTCTATAGGAAGTCTTACATGTGCCACATTAGTGTATTAATTGCCTTGTAAGTTGTACATCTTTTCTTTCCCAATATATATTATTACATTAAAAACAACAACCCACACACTAACAACATCTGAAAAAGTGATTGAGTAGGTGCCCCAGATTTATAGTAGTAGCTATTTAGCAGTAGTAGCTATTTATTTCTTAATTGCCTTCCTCAAATATTGCTCCAGGTGACGTACACAATTTTTTAAAAATACATTTTAAAAGAGAGGATAGCTCAGTTGGTAGAGCATGAGATTCTTGATCTCAGGGTCATGGATTTGAGCTCCACATTGGGTGAAAGATTCCTGCATTGCAAGGGGCTGGACTGCATGGCCCTGGGGGTCACTTCCAACTCTACAGTTCTATGGTTCTATATATGCACAAGCAATTTCACCTTAGAATATGCACTAGAGATACGTTTTCCAACACTCTAAGCCAGCTGTCAGCAACCTTGCACCCTCCAGATATTTTGGACTTCAACTCCCATCAGATCCCAGCCATGTTTTTGTCATCCAAAACATCTGGAGGACACCAGGCCAGGGAAGATTTCACAACAACAATAACATCCTCTTTGTAATATTCACCCATTATATTCAATTTTTGGAGAGTAGCCATAGCTATAGCTAAGTGGTAGAGTACATGCCTTGCACACAGAAAGTCTCTTTTTATATACCTAGCATCTCCATCTTAAAAGGATAAGGTGGAAGGTTAAGGTAAGAGGTCTGCTTGGCACCCTGGAGAACAACTGTCAGCCAGGGTAGACAACACTGGGATAGATGGACAATCTTGACTCAGAACAAGGCATCTTCCTACATTCCTAGTCTTGCTACATTCAAGTATATTGTTGACGTGAACGAGCAATTGCACAATCCCAAGTAGAGCAAGTCAGCAACTGGTCTGAATACACATGACACAGCTCCGCTAGTAAGCTAAGCTAGTTTGGACCTGTACTCTGCTTAGGAGAAACATATATGTTAGTCACTCTGAGGTCTTATGAAAGAGTATGCTCTACAGCTTCTACTGTTAGAAGATTAATCGAAATGCAAGGAAGAGGAGATCAAAATATTCAGTATAATGGGACAGACCTTCTGGATTGTGCTGCTTCAGGCTGCAAGGTGGTGGGGATAGGGATATCAGTTAGAAAACGAAGGTATTAGAAGAAAGATCTAACTCTTTAATGGGGGAGGGGTAGTCATAAAAACACATTATATTGTTTTGTTCAATGGCTTCATTGTCTAAAACAACAAAGAATCTTATTGTGAATGGTCTAAGCCAGGCTTGAAAAATGTCTGGCTTAGATCCACTAAATCAACGATAGTCAATGTTGTTGGACACCAACTTGCATCAGACCTAGTCAACATGGTCAATGCTCAGGGATGATGTGAGCTATAATATAACAACAGCTGTAGGACATTATATCTACTGTCCCCACACTGAGGGCTTATCCACACTTACTTTCCCTCCACGCTTTCCATACATGGTCTGTACCTTAAAGCTCCATCTGAGCGCCCTCACTTTTTAATTTTGCTCTAGAGCTTTTCCCATGAATTCCCACTCTTTACCGCTGAATTGGAGCAAGTGGCAATACACAGAAAACCCAAATAGTTTGCTCTGATTCAGCTTTAAAGAGCGGGTTTTCACGGGGAAAGCTCCGGAGCAAAAAAGAGAGAGGGGAGCTAGGACACAGAATTTGTGCCTGGAAAGAGTGAGGCAAAATATATTTGTGGATAAGCCTGAGCCACATACAAAACATCAGCCATATATAGGGTGTCACTGGGGATGGGGTGCCCAATAAAGTTCCTAAGGAGCAAAAGTGGGGAGGTTGACCTGTCTCCCCCTGTCGAATGAATCAATTCTTCCATGTGTATGCTTGTTTGGAAGAATCCTTATTTAGGGGAAAGAACAATATCTCTTCTGTAAGGATTTGGGTTCACATTTTATCTTTCCCACAATTAATGAACTATCTAGTATTGTCTCATTGTTTACTTCCATGACTGAAGTTCTCTTACAATTCCATTCCAGATACTTCACTGGGATGAACTTAAAGAGTGTGGAGCTCCAGTACGGAGAAGATATTTCAGGACAAGAAGAAGCTATGGTCGCTTGGAAGACAGACTAAGAACTCCTTTATATTTTCGTACCTCTCCAACAGTGGTATTTCTTTATTTAACTTTCTTGTATTTTGCTTGAATTAGACCAGTAGCTCAAAGTATTCAGTAGTTTGGGAAACAAGCAACACATAGTCAATTGACTAACAATTATATAATTGTTTTAATGAACTTTTTGCTGCTGTTTGCTTTTATTTATATGCTATTGTGGTAGATATAGTGATTGCAATGTTTATTGTTTTTAATGCTACTGTGATTATTGCGAGTCGCTTTGAGCTAAACCGGTTGATGGAAAAGCAGTATACAAATATTATACCAAATATAGGGGAGAAGGGAATGTTGCCAGTTTAGTTGGGGGTAAAATCACACACAGCAGATGGTTAGGACTGGGGATACATCTGAAGAGCTGGGGATGTGCAGACAGCCTACACTCAGGAAAACTGAAGGCAATGGATGGAGAAAGAGATATTTAAAAGGAAAGTGGGTACAGAAAAAGCAAAGGGCACAGGAGAAAGGGAACTGTGGCAAGAAGAGGTTGACCAGAGAAGGGAGTTCTCTACAACTTTACAACAATATAAGGATGGGGATGTTCTGCTACGTGGGAAAGGAAAATGGAAAGATAAGCAGACAGTGGCAGGAAAAGCTATGGTGCAGTTGAAATCTGTAAGTTGCGGGTTCACACATTTCAGAAGTTATTCATCTGATTTATGGAGGACAGTGACAGAGTGGGCTAACATGCTCTTTTCCACTCTCTCTCAAACAATTACAATTGTGTGTCTTGGGGTGGAGCATGCATTAATTAGAATGTGTCAAGGGGTCTATCGAGAAGAGATGATTCCTATGAAGGGGAGAATGCATAAACTTGCTCTGTGTTTTCTTGGGGAGGGCCTCTGCACACTGCTTAATAGTTTGTTTTGCCATACTACATTAAACAGACAGCATTTGACATTCCACTGGACACAGCAGTGCTTTGTTTTCATTTTAGGGCCTTCGCTCTCACGATATTAAAGAGGGGTTGCGTCTAGGAGCAGCTCCACGCGGCAGTCCTACAGACAGCAGGCAGAGAGCTGACTCTCCATGTTGTCCTCAACATGAGGTAATGGACCCAAACTGGGAAATGTAAGAGAATTAGTTGAGCTGTAAGAGCTAGTAAGACTTGATATCATGTGTAGCTCCTAACAGCACAATCCTAGCATGTTTACTCAGAAGTCGGGATGGAAGAGTGTGTCAATTTCAGTCCTCCCAGCTTCTCATTTTTCCAATCTTAAATTCAGTTCTCCACATTTCTGCAAAAAATGCATTTTATAGATTAAAAAATCCTTGTAAAAATTCTTCAACATTTTAGTGCAAATTTCTCCTAATACACATTTTTGCATGCAGTTTTTTAAGATTTTTATTTATATTTTCCAAATTTATACATTTCATTAGTTTTCCAATCAATTTAACATTTCCAAATTTTGACTTCTTTCCCCCGCTTTCTGCAGTTGCTTAAATAATTTTTTTAATATCTTCTGCATATCCAGTTTCATTTAACTTGCTCATTTATTTATCTATTGTAAATATATACGCTAAAAAAATTGCAGGTTATTACATTAATCCTGCTAAGGTTTTTATCTGTTTACAGTTTATCTGTAAATATTCAGTAAACCATTTCCATTCTTTTATAAAAAGTTTGTTATCTTTGCATGTGGTTTTGACTGATATATTGCATCCTTGCAAGCAATTTCTCCTGTTACAATGCATTTATATGCTATATTCACCTATATGTTCATATTTATGCACCGTATCCCTTAATATATGCATTTTTAAAAACACTCTTTCATTGGAGAAATGCATCATAAAATTCAAATAAGTGTGAATTTCAAAGGATGGTTATGAACCCACCAGGTAGCCCTAAGAAAGCTACTCTTTCCCATCAGCAATACAGAGTAAACCCTTGCAGGGTTATTTTTACTTTATTTTTAATATCTATTTATAGCCCTTATAGTTTTCTTGTTTTATAGTTTTGGGGTTTTATTTTATGATTTTGATCATTTGTACTTTTTATAATTGTGATAACAAAACAGTTTGTTTTAAGAAGTGCAAAAATAGTATATGATGTTCTTTGAACACTTGGTGTGGTGGTTAAGAGCAGTAGACTCGTAATCTGGTGAACCGGGTTCGATTCCCCACTCCTCCACATGCAGCTGCTAGGTCACCTTGGGCTAGTCACACTTCTTTGAAATCTCTCAGCCTCACTCACCTCAGAGTGTTTGTTGTGGGGGAGGAAGGGAAAGGAGATTGTTAGCTGCTTTGAGACTCCTTAGGATAGTGATAAAACGGGATATCAAATCCAAACTCTTCTTCTTCTTGACAAAATGCTGAGTATTAGTACTATTATACGTGGAAAATTGGAGAAACATGCAGCACAGGTTCAATAAAGAATGAGTGATTCCAGGTCTCCTGTATAGTAGCCCCTTCAATATGTTCTATGGGTGAAAGTCAACCACATTCTACTGAGATCAGACCCATGGAAATTAATGAAAAAGACTATTAGGTCCTTAAATGTCAATGAGTATACTCTGAGTAAAACTTAGTTGAATACCAACCTGTGTAATAGACTCTTTAGAGAAACCTTCCAAAGCAGTTGAAGATGTTAATCATGCAACTCTAATTGTGAAGAGATTGGGAACAATTAACTATGTGCCCTGGACATGATTGACACATACCTGGGCATCCTTTGATTTCTAATTCCTTGGTTACTCTCCACAATATGTGTGAACTGGCTCCATTGACACATAAGAATAAGTTACATTTAGGGCTCAGTCACATGTGCAATTAATCAAGTGATGAACACACAGAGCTCAGATGTTTAGATGTATGATATAATGACATTAGTTTTGTTCCTTGAAGGTGTCTGATTATGAGTGTGAGAAACCCACAGCAGTCCACACTGCTTTCCACAGAATCCTTGCAGAACTCAATAAGCCCAGCACCAGTTATGAGCTGAGCTTTGCCAACCGGCTCTATGGAGACCAGTCCATTGCTTTCCTTCAGGTAATTTCTGAATGGTTCATTATGCAGTCCAGCTTTCAAAGAGTAGCGTCATATCTCCAAAATAGTTTGGTACAAATGCTTTAGCTGGTTTGCAATTATTCAAAAGCTGGATACAGTAAATTGATAATGCTTGTTGTTAGCTGCTTAATTCTAGACACAGAGAGACAGAACTTTCAGTAATGTGTTAAATAATTATTCCTGCTTTCATACAGAAATTCCTGTACTGTGCTCTGAAACTGTACTTGACCGAGGTGGATGGAGCTGACATTCACAATGCCCCAGAAGAAGTCCGGAGGCTGATAAACATTTGGGCTGAAGTCCAGACACATGGTATTATTATGAAGTGGGGTTTTTTTTTTTGGGGGGGGGGAGGAGTAAGCTGTATGCCTGCAAACCCTTCTCATTCCTGGATCCAGCAAGTGTTAACATCTAAGCAAGGATTCAAACTCATGGAATAGCTAGGCTAGCTTCCTAGTACTGTAATAGCCAAAGTAATAGCCAAAGTGAAGTAATAGTCAAAGTAAAGGTAAAGGTAAAGGGACCCCTGACTGTTAGGTCCAGTCGCGGACGACTCTGGGGTTGTGGCACTCATCTCGCTTTATTGGTTGAGGGAGCTGGCGTACAGCTTCCGGGTCTTGTGGCCAGCATGACTAAGCCACTTCTGGTGAACCAGAGCAGCACATGAAAATGCTGTTTACCTTCCTGCCGGAGTGGTACCTATTTATCTACTTGCACTTTGACGTACTTTCGAACTGCTGGGTGGGCAGGAGCAGGGACCGAGCAACGGGAGCTCTGGAATAACTTGTGATCTGATGCCATCCCTTTGAAGCTAAGTGTATTAGCACACACTACAGTTAATGTAGCAGCAACCATTTGCTTAGTTAGTATACTTTGTATATTAGCAATAAAAAGAAATTCAAATTTGCAGGTTTTATTTCTCTTAAGCAAATAAAGGATTGTCTCTTCCTGAAGACATTAATGTTTCCCGCAATCCCATTTGTATATGGCTGGGCATGATATCTTGTCCAGACTGAAACCTTCCTTTAATTATGAATGGGTCCGTATACCTAAAGATCCAGAAGCCATCTGTGAAGGAGACAACAGACATGGGTGACTCATCCTTGGTAACAAGGGATGAATGTGAGTCTTCCTTCCTGTACTACAAATAAGTTACAGAAGGCCTTACCCCCAACATTGTTTTAAAGGTAAAATCCAGGATCTTCTCCCAAAGGACAGCTTTGATTGTCTCGCTCAACTTCTGCACGTGAACGCTCTTTACTTTAAAGGGCAATGGGATGTGAAATTTGACAAAGAACTCACAAGAGTAGATAGATTCTACTTGACTGAGGTAAGTTCCAGAAATATACCTGTTCCAGAAATACAGCTAGAGCTTTGTATTTCCTTCTGCTCTAAATGTTTTCAGAGCAAGAAGTGGACTTTAAGAAATGGTGTCTATGTGGCACCATTGCTGGTTTAAGGTACTTTTCAAAGGTTGCTCAAGCTCTGTTGGAACAACGGGGTCTTTAGGAGCTGCACAGGAATAATGCAACATAAACTGCTCAACCTGGTTTCAAAGAAGATTAAACCACCACTTTCTTTGTTGATCATATGAGTTGGGAAGGAGAATATAAAACTGGTTCTGTATTGTTTTCTGGGATTTTCTAGCTCTGCAGAATTATTTTGTTTTTAAACAAGAGAACGAGTGAACAAAGGAGGGTGCAAGAACATTAAAATTTCCTTGTTTCTAGACCAACTCATAAGCAGTTCTTGGTGGTGAAGACTTCAGTGTATTAACCATCCTAGCCCACCATTGTAAAAAGTGCCTGTATCAGCTCATAAGCTGCACTCACAGTTTCAGTTTCTGTTGCCAGCAACTCCCTTCTGTATGTCCTTTTTCTCTGTAAGACTCTTGCAAAATTCTTGTTGGTTGCACAACATCTGTGTGGCCTTTTCTTAATAAGTCTGCCTCTGTTGTTTATTTCTAGTACGGGGTAGCCAACATGGCGCCTTCCAGATTCTGTTCGATTCTTAACTCCCTGTGACCTCAGGTAGTCAGGGATGATAGGAGTTGTAGTCCACAACATCTGGAGGGGAACACTGGTTCTTTTCCACGTTACTCAAATCTCCATTGCTTCTGTACATGAAGTTTACATGTTTAGTCATGATGGCTAAAAGCCACAGGTAGACCTATCTTCCATGATATTGGACCACTTCTTTTAAAACACCATATAAAATAGTGACTGTCCTATCATTGTGTGACAATGATGTCTGTGACTTTAGTAAAGTGGTATATGAATAAGTATTTAAGAAATTTCTTCTGATCCTACTGCAAATCAATTTAATTGGATGGGTCTATGTCAGGCTTCCTCAACCTTGGCCCTCCAGATGTTTATGGCCTACAACTCCCATGATCCCTAGCTAGCAGGACCAGTGGTCAGGGATGATGGGAATTGTAGTCTCAAAAACATCTGGAGGGCCGATGTTGAGGAAGCCTGGTCTGTGTTCTAAAAGAGTAGTTCCTGAGCTTTTTCTCCCACAGACCACTTGAAAATTGCACAGTATTGATTTTTCTGCCTGTTGTATCTATTGTATTGGTCTGTGCATAAACATTTCAGTTGTTGTTTTCCCCCACCCCACCCAACTAAACTAAGAACAAGAACATGTATAGGGAGACCCGTAAATTGTTGCTAGTGATTATAAGTTATAACGTGACTGGTGTTTTGAAATTTTCATGGGTGCCCATGATTTGAATTTGAATTTGTCAGCATCTTGAGCCAAACAGGTGTTTTGAAACTCTAAAAGGATTTCCGCGTGTCTGAATTGGTAAGCTTGAATATGTCATTTCAGAGTTTTCTGCAGATCAGTTACTGACAAAAACAAAACTAATCCACAGAGCACAAAGATGAGTTGACTTTCTGTTTTCCTTCATATTTCTCACAGGACGTTTGCACAAATGTACAGCTGATGTACCGGAAGGGCCAGTATAATATCGGCACAATTGAGGGATGTGATGTGCAGATGCTTGAGATTCCCTACAGAAACAATGAGCTGAGTTTGTTCATATTGCTGCCCAGAGACTGCGACCCTGAATCTCTTCAACAGGTAACATTCTGATGATTCCTCCCCCTTTGCATTGGGCTGACATCTCCTTTACAAACAGGTTCTGAAACTGAAGTTGCTTGTAGCACTGACAAAACCAAAAAGCAAAGCCCCTCATTTTTGTTCCAGGTTTGGCAATCCAGAGGATCCCTATTGCTTCTCAGCTGTAGGGCTTGTTGTTGTCTTCTCCTGTTGTTGTCCACACCTGAAGAGAGCTCTGGGGCCTGAGCACACACATTCCTTATAGCTCACTAAGCCAGGTCACAATTTATGGTTCAAGTTTGAGAGTTAGGAAGATAGGTTGGCATCAGCGAAGTGCTTCCACTACTGCAAGGACTTTGGATTGCACTAAGGAGGCAAGGGAGGAAAAGTTCAGTTGCAGAAACAGACGTCCTTGCACTAGCGGAAGCACTTCACTGATGCCAACTGTGGTGATCACACAGGGTCCCCGGACGTTTGACGGTCTATTGATCCCTGTGCCACCACTGTGATTGCCTCTTCGCTGCCACCAACCCGTTTCTCACGGGTACATACGGAGTCCAGACAGTTGTTAACATTAACAAATAATCAAGTTTATTTTATAGGCATGAACAGGTTATTTTTTCTTGGCAGTTTCTTAATCTTAGTTTCTTTTACTGTCCTATACATTCCTAACAACTTCAAACTGATTATCCCAACTATCTATCTGACTCCACCTAACAATTCCTCTCACTCTCTCACAACACAACACAACTCAACCGACCAACCCACAGACTTATCCTCCCTCTTTCTTCTCCAGCCCCCAACTCTCAACTGACTTCTAACTCTAAGTCCTCCTATCAGTTTCTCTCTGGCCAATCACATCACACTCATTTAGCTCTTTCCTTATGAGCCACCTAGGAGGCAAACGCCATACCAACCTATGTTTCTAACTCTCAAACCCTTGTAAAACTGCCTTCAACCAGGCCAGGTGATTTATCCAGCATTGCCTACTCAAGCGTGGCAGTGTTTCAAATGCATCATATACAGTGGAACCTTGGGTTAAGTACTCAATTTGTTCCCGAGGTCCGTACTTAACCTGAAACTGTTCTTAACCTGAAGCACCACTTTAGCTAATGGGGCCTCCTCCTGCTGCTGCTGCTGTGCCACCAGAGCACGATTTCTGTTCTCATCCTGAAGTAAAGTTCTTAACCTGAAGCACTATTTCTGGGTTAGCGGAGTCTGTAACCTGAAGCGTATGTAACCTGAAGCGTATGTAACCCGAGGTACCACTGTACTGGAGATGCCAACGACTGAACTTGAGAGCTTCTACACTTAAAGGGCAAGCTCTATCACTGAGCTGTGGTCACTGAGTTCCTGTTACACATTTCCTACACTTCCAACTGCAGTCAGTGTGAACCCTCCCAAGCTGGCTGCTGCTCGGTTATCAAATTCTTTTACTTTTGCCACCCTCCAACTGCGGTACCTCTGCTGTGCCACCCCTGCTCCCAACTCCAGTACACAGTCTCTCTTCTGGACCAATTTAGCTGTGGTCTGAGGTAAATGGACCCAGCACAACCAGGGAATCGCAAACTGGTCCCACCAACTTTGAGACTCTAGAAATGACACAAGGCACAAGTTGACTGTTTATAAATTTCAACCTTGTATGAGCAGCCCCCACCTGGCTGATGTCATGTCATGTTACAAATTATGCAAGCGTTGAATCTTAAATGTCAGTATGACATTTTTGAAACAACTGAAAAATAATTAGGGGTATGATGTGCTAGAAAAATATTCTTGTGTCAATGTTTGTTGCCAAATTTATGTCATGCGGTTATTTCCTATCAAAAATCTCATTTTACAATGATATCTGAATCTGGTTTCTTTTATTGATCAGTGTATCAATCACATCACTGTCATTTTTTTGCACCTCCAGCTGGAAGACGGACTTAGCTACGACCAACTGCTCAACTGGTCCTGCATTCTGAAGCCAGAAGAAGTTGAGGTGGTTATCCCTAAATTCAGCTTAGAAAAGAGCGTCGAAGTTAATGCATACTTAGACCTGTCAACTCTGACTGATCCCGAGAAAGCAGATTTATCTGGTGCAACCACAACAGAAGCTGTGGCTCTGACTCAGCTTGTCCACGATACTTTTATCGAGATTGACGAGGAGGGCGGTGAAGAAGCAGAGGCCCCCGCTTGCCCAAGGGATAGGCGTCCACGTCAGGAACCAAAGGCATTCCTGGCTAACCATCCTTTCTTGTATTTTGTCCTGCACAAATGCACCCAAAGCCTTATTGCCTTTGGTAAATTTGCTAGACCAGAATAAGCAGCACTCTAGTGGCTGGGAATAAAACTGATATAAGCATAACACAGCTACAGTACAGTGAGAGGTAGACAACATGAGACATTTGGTACCAGGATTTCCTTTTATAACAATGCTTGAAACCCAGCAGATCTTAATCCAGAATAAAACATCTAAATCCTAAATCTCCTTCTCTCCCCCCCCCTTACCCTTTTTATATGCTAATATTTACATGGCTGCTGGCAAAAAGCTCTTGAAAACTGCTGGAAGTTTTCCTAATCTTTCAGGGTGACCTTTGTTCGCTGGATTAGAATTGTTGCTTGTGCAAGACTTTTCTCATAAACCCCCCACCCACCCAAAAGAAGCGTCACTGTGTTCAGTGCGAGTAACATTTTTCTGTACCACTGATTCTTAATAAAAGCAAGCATTCAAATAAAACATTGTTGTCTTTTTTTCTTCAAAGATGTATGTTTCACTCAGTCAAACATGCTGATGGCCCTACCAAGTAGGGCCAGCCATGCTTTTCTTTTTTCTTTTGGTACTTAGGCAAATCTTTGGTTTTCCCCAAACCTGCTGAATCCTCAGAGATCTGCCCCCTGCCTTGCAGGTCTTTTCCACCTGGTCTGGGAGGGCAGGGTTTTGGTTGACTCCAGCTACAAAAACTGAGTCTGCTGAACTCTTGGGCTGAGATGTTGTTTAGGGGGTTATGCTGGGGAACGTTGTTGCTGATATTATTATTTTTGTATCTTTATTTTAGAGCTTATAATTTATGTGCAACATGTTTGATTTGGTTGTGTATTTTTTTGATGTTTTACTGATTGTTTATGACTACTTTTGTTATGCTGTAATTATGTATTTTCTCATGTTGTAAGCTGCCTTGGGCATGGTTTGAAGCACGGAAAGACTTCATACAAATAAAAATGATGTATTATATATGTATGATTCCTCCCTATTGTGTGGGTACAGTGCCATTTTGGCTACATATGAATCCACATTCAGCGAATGAGTTTCCTCTTAGAATACAAGATTTTAGAAAACTGAAGAACAGTATGTAAGAGGTCCGATTCATACATGGCCCTTAAAAATGGGAGTGGATGTACCTCAGATTTCAGCATGCAAGGCGGAAACATGTTCTTCTTAACATGCACATCAGAAGGTCTCTACTTTCTCACATATGTTTGCCTTTCTACATTATGGGAACAGTTAAAGAACTCCAGTTGAAGACCAGTAATTTTGAAGGCAAGACCAAGCATACTTTCAAGTAAAAGTTCATTAAGTGAAAGGACAATAACAGGAAGAAGATCTGATGGTGCTGTCATGGGAACTGGCCAATAAATGCCCCATGGCAACAGTGGGCAGACCTCAAGCTTCTCAGGTCTACTTTGTTTAAGAACTCCAAAATTTACAAACCAGAGCCAGGCACAAAAAGCACACAGGTAGAACTACAGAACTGGATGCCTCTGAGCACATTCTGAGGAATTTAAACTCAACTCACAGTCCTATCTCTTAATAGTTAATCTCTGGTTACCCTATATTTGGCAATCTAATCCGAGGTGGTGGAGGGGAAAGGGTACCATATTTAAACAGTTGGGAGCCAGTGTTTGGATTCAGCTAAGTCTCACTCAGAGCAGACCAACTGAAACTAATGAACCTACCCTAATCATGTCCACGAAATTCAATAGATCTACTGTGAGTAGGACTTGCATTGGGCACCACTCAGGATCATTTGCATATCTATTAAATACAATCCAGAGATCAATGAGTAGATCCTGATCTGCCATCTGCCCATCCTTGCCCCGTGGTATTATTTGCAGAACCATAGGAAACACACCATTCCAAATACAATACAGTGTATGTGTGTGAACACTTTCAGCCTCATGAAACTTTCCAGCTAGGAAAATGTGACTTTCCTGCAAGACACATGCTAGCTGTCTAAAAAATCCTTGGATTCCCTGTTACAATGGTGGGGGGGGCACCTAATGTGTCATATGCTTTCTAAATTCTTTAAACATTGTTGGAAATGTGTGTGTGTGTGTGTGTGTGTGTATTTGGGTAGAGAGTCAGGTGTACTACCTGAAGAGCCCATAAGTTTTTCAGGAAATCTCCATACAGTCTCAAAGGGATGCTTCACTGAGAAACATGATTTGATGATAATCTATGTGTGAAAAATAATAATGGATGGAACACAGGAGGAAGTGTATCCTATCTAGAGGATAGACAAAATCATGCACACATTCAATTTGCATATTTAGTAGCTACAAAGGGAACACTTTTAAATATGCATCTTTGGCTTATTTCCTGTCACTTATTCGCCACCAAATCTATTGCACAGCATCCCCCCCCCGCCTGTTTGTGGATGCAGAACGACGTTTTCTCAGCTTTTGCATGCATATAGTTTGGTAAGTTTACATTGGAAAATTGCATTAATGAAAAGGGGATGTTCAGCCAAAGGTGATGCAATACTTGGCTACCTTGCTTTAAAAAGCCAAACGTCATTACAGATCCTAAGCAACGATATATTGATCAAAACATCAATTGCTACTTTATTTCTCAAAATAGGCCAGGGCAGTATACATTCCCCTGCCTGCTCTCCTCTCAATACCTTGGTGAGATACTTTCGATCAGAGCCCCCCCGGACTTGAAGCATGGGAAGTCCCAACAAAATAATTATAATTTAGGCAGAATATTTGGACTATTTGATATGTATTTGTATAATCTGGAACATTCAATGTGATTTGATTGGATTGTTAAAATGCGAAACTTAATAAAAATGATTTTAAAAAAAATACCTTGGTGAGATACTTTCAGCTGACACATAAGCATAGCTGTCAACTTTCCTCTTTTCTTGCGAGAAATCCTATTCGGAATAAGGGAATTTCCCTTAAAAAAAGGAAAAGTTGTCAGCTATGCGCATAAGCATTCTTCAGGCTCTTAGAAGAACATGGGGGGGTGGGGGGGCTTTGAACTTGCTAGGCGGAGAAGGTGCAATTGCCCTGCCGCCAGTGTATGCCAGGGACACCCACTAATCCTTCATGCATTGAACGTGGAGATCTGATGGGAAACTGCAGCGACATTCAATAACATGCAGTTAGATTCAGAGCTGGTCCACCTATGAGGCAGGATGAAGCACCCGCCTTAGGCGATGGAAGTGCAAGAGGTTGTGCTCCACCCACTCCACTGCTTCTGACACCCAACATTGCCACTTGTCTTCCTTGCCCCCAGGCAGAGAAGCTGCGTGGCAATGCTTTAAGGCATGCCTGGGCTCCTGCAGAGTATGCCAAGACCCAGGGCATTCCTGCATGCCACATTGCTGCTTGTCTTCCGCTGCCCGCCACTCCCACCCAAGGGGAGAAGGTCAGTGGCAATGCTGGGACAGGAGGTGACAGTTCCCATTTGGTGAAGTGGGCCAGACCACCCCTGGTTAGACTCCTCTCTGCCATTGGAAACCTTGCAGAATTTGGGTGCCTGGCTGAAGGGAATAGTCTAACTGCTTTGAGCAGAACGTTGTTGGAATTGCATCATAGAGTTTTGCAGGCAAAAGAGGATGGGTATTGGAACCGTCACGGCTTAAAATTAACCGCTGTTTCTTTAATACAAAAGGAACTGAGTCTGCATGAGTCAGCAGCATACAATGAATCGGCAAAGCCTGCATGACTCATGCAACCTTTCACCTACGTATGCTTGTATATACAGTGGTACCTCGGGTTACAGACGCTTCAGGTTACAGGCACTTCAGGTTACAGACTCCGCTAACCCAGAAATAGTACCTCGGGTTAAGAACTTTGCTTCAGGATGAGAACAGAAATTGCGCGGCAGCAGTGGGAGGCCCCATTAGCCAAAGTGGTGCTTCAGGTTAAGAATGGACCTCCAGAATGAATTAAGTTCTTAACCCGAGGTACCACTGTACAGAGTGGTAATTGTTTGCGTGTGGCGTGGGTTGGGTTAGTTGAAAGCTGGTTGAGTTAATATGTATAAAGCTGTCGGTCGCGGTGGGATAAGAAATTTTTTAAGAATAAAAGCAGCAATACTCTGCAAAGATACTCTTTCTCAAGGACTCTTTTGTGCGAACTAGGGTCTAAGGACCAGGCGAAGGAATCAAAGGAGGTCAGAACCTTTTCTTTCCCGAACACTGACAAACACATTCTCGCACTTCCTTTCCATTTGAGCTCTCACATGTTCTTCTGAACACCTGAAGAGTGTTATAAAGACTTCCTGAAGGCTCCACAGCAAGATAATGGTGGCTGCATTTCTTAGTCACTTTATACAGCAAAAAATGTCTCAAAATGACTTAAAAGCACAAAGAGGTAGAACCAAAGAAATAAAGAAAACAACACGCAGTGCATTTTTTTTACATTTTTCTCGACTGAGTGTAAGCAAATAATGATGAAGTGAGTCTTTCCCAAACCAACCTTTCAGCTTACTGGATCATAAGGATCTGGGATGGAAGCTCTCCTTGAGCACTGAGAACAACATAAGAAGACTGTGCTGGATCGGATGGCTGTGGGAATCCCTCAGGTGGGATTCCAGCACAAGAGCACTCTCTTCTGTGGTTTCCAGCAAACTGGTATTCAGAAGCATTAATGCCTCCATCTGTGGAGCGGAGCAGAGCAGAACAGAGCCATCATGGCTAGTAGCATGGATAGTCCTCTCCTCCACTGATTTGTCTAATCCTCTTTGAAAGTCATCTAGGTTGGTGGCCATCACTGGGAATAATCACCCAGTGTTACTTTCTGAACATGGTCCTTTTCAGATCTGCTGAGAGATCCAGGAGAAGTAATAATGTGGCATTATCTTGTCTCTTTCATGGATCCAAAAAAGGTCATCTCTTGGTGTGACCAAGACTGATTTGGTTCTGAAACTGGATCTGAACCTAAATTGTAGCAGATTTTGATGACCAGTCTCACCCAGGAACACCTGCTTGATGATATTTTCATAGTAGTAATTTGGGTCACCTGTGGAAATATCCAGTGGTTCCATGGGCAATATCCAATACTGGATGGGCAATATCCAATATTACAATGGGCAATATCCATTTGGAGCTCTTCCCAAACTCCCCTCCCCTCCTGTTCTGTGAGTGGATGCCTTCATTAATTGGATATCATCCCATCTATATTTTATGCAAGCCAACAGATGCTTACATGTGATTACAGAGCACATCCTCAATGCATAATACTCTTGGTAGTTTTCATTATGCAAATTACAAATCAAATCACTAGCTACTCGGTCTAAATGCAAACTGGAATAATGACAGTGGGGATGTACAGAGCTTTCTATATAGCCTGGTACATTCTAAAACAAAAGCACCAGATGCAACATGCTACCTCTTGGAAGAGAAGGTAAATGCTTCTGTTCTTGTGAATTACTGCAAGATTTTGCTGGTACCATTGGAAAGGAAGTAATGGGCTTTGGAGAAACAGGGAATAATGTGCCAATATGCAACAGGTGGCGCCAGTCAAGCTGCTCCTTGCTTGAAGATTGAGTGAGATCGGGAGTCAACATTAAATTTGGGCTTGGAGACTTCATTTGCAACTGTGGAGCTGCTTATTCCAGAGTTGTCCTATTGATCTTAGCTGGAGAGCTCTGGAGCAAGCAGACTGTTTGTGTAGTGGTTGCTAAGCCACAATCTGTGGACAGTGGTGTTCCATGTTTAGCCTCCCTGGGCTTGGTCTGTTGTGGATCATGATGGGATACACAACTGATATTAAGGAATGTTGGAATTTTGTTTGGTACCAGCAAAGTTGCTACTTATTTTATGCTGGGCTCTTCTGACCACTCTTGCTTACCATTTTTATTGTGCCCCCAAATTAGTCAACAGTGGCTTTTACTTCCAGCATGCAAAAATAAGATTTTCAAAGTTATTATTAAAAACTGTTTACTCATGGAAAGCAAAACCAGCCATGTTGTTCCATTAATGGGGGTGGGGAATCCAAAATCTACAACAGAGTAACGAATAAAGTTCTCCAGAACTTCCCATGAGGCAGGATGTTGAACAGACCAAAGTAGTGCAGTTGCAGCCATAAATTTGCAGTGGATTAAAATCTTGAGCAGGAATGCAGTTTTGCAGGCATCATTGAATTAACAGCTCAAGGTACAAGGCAGATTGCAAGCTATACGTTGGGCATTTAGGTACAGTCTGAAGGCAAATGAAGATAAGAATCTTGCTAAAGCTAAGCAAGTCTAGCTCTGGTCAGTGTTTGGATGGGAGACCTCTGAGGATCCACATGTATGCCACATTGCGTTCCATGATGGTGGGATATAAAACATAATAAATTTAAAACACATATTGGGTGGGGAAATAGATCATAACCAATCTATTGGTTATGTGGTTCCACTTTTGGATACAATAAAAGGGTCTGCTTTGGGATACATTCAAGAATAAATACCCCAAATGCAGTGTATTTCTTGTATACTTCAGAGTAAGGTATATCAATCAAGCTGGCAAAATGGTTTTGTTTTCTTCCTTTAGAGCAGGGATGGGCAGTCGTGGACTTTGGGGTTAAAAATTTCAGAAGCAATCTGTCCGACATAAAAGTTCATGCCCCCTGCCTCTCGCCTTCTGTTGCTCGTCATTGTTGCAGCATTCCCTGTGGCGCCCTCTCAGCTAGGGGCCCAGTGCGGGAAAACTGGTTGTGCTCCCCAAAGTCCACTTCTGGGATGGGGAACCTGTGGCCCATGAGGTGTTGTTGTCGTACAATTCTCACCAGCCCCATCTAGCATGGCTAATGGTCAGGGGTGATGTAATCCAACAATATGGAAGGCCACAGGTCCTCCATCGCTACTTTTTAATGATGAGATTAGCTAGCATTTTTGGACATGAATTACAGCTACCCATTTTGAGCTTCAAATTGAAGTTTTTTTGGGAAACTGAATCCCTAATTGTAAGAATACAATTTCCCTTTCCCCCTTTTTCTTTTTTTAAACAACCCTGTTCATGAGCATAGTTCCCCCCTCAGCCTTGGCACCAATTTTTATTCCAATTACTACATCTTTTTCTTCTTCAGTTAGTTATATGGGTTTAACTCAAACAGTTAGAAGCTATGTATTTAAGGGCTAATGTCAAGATGTTACATGGACACTGTTAAAATTGTTCATGAAAAGCACCTCCCGTTTCAGCTCAGCCCCAGTGGAAAATACACGGAGATTTCCCTCCTTTCAACTGGAAGTTTGACAGCTATTTTGTGTTTATTGTTCATTCTGTGATATGAGAATACAATTGCTTAGTTCATCATATACAGACGCAGTTTGTGAGAAAACAAACCATACCTTTTGCTTGTCATACTCTAAAAGGAGGAGGCTGAAAAAACTAGACTTGGAGAATTCAATTTTTTAAAAAAATTGTTCTGCTGCTGTTTTTCTAGGGCTGAAGGATTTCACAATGACTTCCCTCAGTGAAGCAAATGCTAAGTTTGCCACTGACTTCTTCCATCTGCTGAGGAAAGAACACCCGTGTGGAAATATCCTGTTTTCTCCAGTTAATCTCTCCACTGCCCTTCACCTGCTGCTTTACGGATCACGGCATGATACCAAAGCTGAAATTGAAAAGGTAGGATGCATATTTATTTCCAAGTCTTTCTCTAACATCATGAGAAGCAAGTAAAAGAAACTGAGAGGACATGAGTTGCCAAAGTCACCTTATGAATTTCATACCCATGCAGAGATTTGGACCCTGGTTTCCTCACATGAGTGGATGAAGCTGCCTGTTATATTGGTCCATCTAGTCTAGAGATGCTGCTGCTGCTGATATATTTATACCCCGCCCATCTGGCTGGGTTTCCCCAGTCACTCTGGGTGGCTCCCAACAGAATACTAAAAACAGAATAAAACTTCAAACATTTAAAACTTCCCTGAAGGGTTGCCTTCAGATGTCTTCTAAAAGTCATAGTTGTTTATTTCTTTGACATCTGATGGGAGGGCATTCCACAGGGCGAGCGCCATTACTAAGAAGACCTCTGCCTGGTTCCCTGCAACCTCACTTCTCGCAGGGAGGGAGCCACCAGAAGGCCCTCAGAGGTGGACCTCAGTGTCCGGGCTGAACGATGGGGGTGGAGATGCTTCTTCGGGTAGACAGGGCTGAGGCTGCTTTGGGCTTTAAAGGTCAGACCAACTCTTTGAATTGTGCTCGGAAACGTTCCGGGAGCCAGTGTAGGTCTTTCAGGACCAGTGTTATATGGTCTTGGTGGCTGCCCCCAGTCACCAGTCTAGCTGCTGCATCCAATGTACAGTGGGTCTCCAATAACTTGTTCCCACATTTTCTCCTAGAGATCCTTTTAGGACGGAGCTTGCTGCCAAGCTTTGGCCCACTTTTACCCAGCATCCAGGTCTACTTGCTCTCTCGTTCATTTAATTACATTAAGATTTAGATTTAAGGTAAAGGTAAAGGTACCCCTGCCCGTACGGGCCAGTCTTGACAGACTCTGGGGTTGTGCGCCCATCTCACTTAAGAGGCCAGGGGCCAGCGCTGTCCGGAGACACTTCCGGGTCACGTGGCCAGCGTGACATCGCTGCTCTGGCCAGAGCCAGAGCCGCACACGGAAACGCCGTTTACCTTCCCGCTGGTAAGCGGTCCCTATTTATCTACTTGCACCCGGAGGTGCTTTCGAACTGCTAGGTTGGCAGGCGCTGGGACCGAGCAGCGGGAGCGCACCCCGCCGCAGGGATTCGAACTGCCGACCTTTCGATCGGCAAGCCCTAGGCGCTGAAGCTTTAACCCACAGCGCCACCTGCTATATACCACTTAATCAAAAGAAATCTCCAAGTGCTTTACATAAAATGATATAAAATATTAAAGAAAGCACTAAAGAGACACTTTCGAAACAGTAGAACATAGTACAACTATAAAATAAATTAGAAGAAAAATAAATGTCAAGCTATCCAAGCAGGAATTAAAATAGAAGTTCAGGCTTCTATTACACTTACCCTGCTTTCCTCTGAGGAAACTCAGAATACTTTATAGGAGACTCTTGCCTGGCAGTGACAAAGTTAAGAAATCCCAGGGATGGGGAGTCTGTTGGGAAGCCATTTTGCTTTAAATCTGCAAAATGTTTATGACCAGACATCTCTAGTCGCAGAAGCTGACTGCTATGTCCTCCAAGTTTATTATCATGCTCCAACGGCAGTTTTATTTCCATTCTATAGCGTGCAAGTATGGTACTGCAACTTTGACAATGTTCTGGGGGTGCTGTATTGCTTTAGCAGTAGCAGTAGGTCTTTAATTATATGAATATAGTCATCCCTGCCATCTGTGTTCCAAAAAACCCATGCAGTAAATCTGCAAAACAGAAGATGATAACAGGTGAATGGGACTGGTCCACTGCAGGAAAAGATCTATCAGCCTGTATAGCCTGGAACCAACCTTGCAGTTCACAAATGCACAGTATCAAGTGCACAGTAGTTAAGGGATATACATGTATGTGTGAACATGTTCCTAGTTTAATATAAAAAGACAAGAAACTGCAGGGAATTCTTTAATATAGGATTAATTAATGCATTATCATTTTTTAATCTTTTAGGTGCTTCATCATCTCAGCAAAGCTAAAGAACATGCAAGATCAGGAACCGGAAGTGACTCTGAAACAGCAACAAAAATTGACCATTTCGGAAGCAAACTAAGCATAGACCTTTCAAAGTTTTCAAATGGTGTGTAGGGGTTTTTGGTTTTTTTTAATGAACTGAGTGGCTCTTCTTCATAATTCCTTTAGAGAAACATATCTTACTTCATAAAATTTATATACCGCTTGATTGTAGAAAACCCCTTCAAAGCGGTTTAATATACACTAGTATTGCATTTCTAAAGTCACTAGAGATAAACAAATGCTAGCAGTTTACTTGTATGCTAATACTGCATTTCTTAAGTCAGAAATCTTATCCCAAATGCTGTTAAGCTGTTGCCTTTGATGGGCTTTGCTTTTAAAGCTTAAAACGCAGGCAGTGGAAAGGTAGAACACAAAAATCAAGACAATTCAGCTCTTACTATATTGTGGGGAAGCGTGTAGGACAAATAGAGAAAACAACCCAAGGAGAAGTTTGCTATCTATTGAAAGGGTTTGGGCAAGTGGCAGAGAATTGGCTGGCCTGGCTATTGCTGCGACACTCCTTTTGCTGCTGTAACATTTGCCACTGCAAAAAAGTAGGTGGCAAGGATGCTGCAAGGCTTTCTGGGGTGCCTGCTGTTTACCTCACTTTGAGGCCTTGTGGATAAGGTGCCTCCCAGAGAATACCTGCTCTGCTGAGGTTCTACTACAATGGCGACAAATAGCATTCACACTTGCTTTAACCTAGAGGTACACTGAGGGTAGCTGACTCCTTCAAGTACACTGAGACCTAGAAGTACACTGAGGGTCAAAATGGCACCAGAAAGCCTGTGGTTGTCACGACTGTGAGAACAGAATGATTCCAAAAGGCAGGCAGGGAGAAGAAAAGCGCATGGCGGCATTGGCTGTAGGCCTTTTTCCCGCCTCAGACACAACAATGCCTTGTGCCGGCGCTAGCCCTGTTTCTGTAGGTGAGGATTGTGCATATCCTAAGGTTACCAGACGTCCCCATTTCCTAGGGACAGTCTTCGGATTTACAAACCAGTCCCCATCCAAATTCCATTGAAGTTGAAAAGTGTCTCTGGATTCATTGGAAAAAAATCTGGTAACCTTAGCATACCCCGAAGTAAATAAATAAAAACCCAGGAGGTAATAATGAAATAATGAAGACCTAGAAGGGAAGATAGGGTAGAACAAGATGTTCTTCAGAGGGTATTTATTCTTTTTTGTAGTAGTAGTAGCATTTACACTGAGGAAGATAAAGTTAAGTTAAAAGTAATGATATGTAGCAGACATTGGCCCTATCTGGTGTGGTGCCAGTGTAATGTGGTGGTTAAAGTGTTGAGGTAAGAAGAGAGAGAACAGGGTTTGAAACTCCACTCAGCCGTGTAGCTCACTGGGTGACCTTGGACCAGTCACTGACTCTCAGCCTGGGGGGATGAAATGGAGATGGCAGGGGTGGATTTGGGTAATATGGAGTCCTGAGGACAAAATTTGACACCCCCCCTCTTATTTATTTATCATCATCATCATCAGATAATTGCAGTTGTATAAGGGAAGAAAAAGGCTATACTTGCTGATCCTTGCCAGACCTGCTCTACACCAACCTTGTGTTGGGGGAAAGTTGGAAAAGAGTAGCCTGCCCAATAAGTGTAGACTCTATATCTGATTTAGAACCTTTATCATGCAGGGTGTGAAATCACATGGTGAGTCGAGGCATATAAAGAAGTTCCCCCTTTTAGACCTTCCACCAAACAACTGGAAAGCATGGGGGGCAAGTACAATGACCATAAATCTGTGGTGGGTGCACACCCAAACAGGGCAAGTCAGTGCTGTATATTCTTCAATTTAACTGCACATTAAACTTTCGTTGTTTGCAGCTCGGACCGCTGCGAGGGAGGTTGGTTGTGAAGCTGAGGAAGGAGCCTCCTCACCTGGAGAAGATGAGAGACGAGCAGATGGCAACCTGGAGTTGTCAGTGGCAGAAACCACTGGCGAGCTTGATTCTGAGGAAGTTTCTCCCTCTTACTTTATTCCTTGGAGGAAACATCTCCAGGGAATGGAAGAGGCTGAATATCTAGTTCAAGAACAGTCATCTCCAAAAGGAAAAGTATCCCGGAATCCATCTACTTCATGTGAAAACCTGGAGGAACAACCTGTCAATGAAAACATGGCAGCTGCAGAAGCAGGTCTCCACACATCTTCCCATGCAGCTAGTGATAATATTAGCGCCCTGTTGTCTGAGTTCAGACGCACAGTAAAACATGCAGACGACAATGTGCAGGCGTTCAAGGAATCTTTTGGTATTTTTAAAGAATGTTGTGACAAAGTGTGTACAAGCATGTCAAATCTGCAAGCTGTTCTAGAAGCTCTAGTTACTATCCTAAGAGAGTAGAGGAGAAGCAGCCTTTATGGGAAGGAAATACATTAAATATGTTTATTGAACTGGAAGTCTGTTCTAAATTAACCAACGGTTTATGTGTTTTCCCCTGCACAATGGGACAACAGAGGCTGGATCCAGATAACCTCTTTTTTCCACATCTTAACCTGGCATGTGGTAAAATAATCCTTACAGGATGATAGAGAGGGTTCATATGGAATAACATAGGGCAGCTTCCTTCAGGGTGCATATAATCACTTCACAAGATGGCTGCCTGAGACCCAGATAAGTGATCAAATTACAGTACCACAGGATGGAGTTACTAAACCTGGTTATCTGTATCATTCTTCAAGTGGTAAGGTAACTGCCATCCCCATACACAGATTAGGTGCAAATGTGTGGTAAAAATGAGGGCAAAACTGCTGTCTGTGTCCAGTCTCTTTACTATCCTGCCAAGAAGAAAGGAGAATTTCAACAACTTCTTAGGTACAGCTGTCTGGCAAAATTCTCATCTGTATTCACTCAGTGGCCATTTGTACTGGACATTCATGGTGGGATTTATTGCTAAGACATGAAACTGTAAAAATAGTGCTCTGAGGAAAGAGATGGGGGAGGGAGTCCCTTTTCCCAGTCTAATACCATCCTAAACAATCAAAACATGCCCTGACCCAGCCTGTTTGGTCTTTTAAGTACTTCAATTTGCCTGATTATCAAAGATAAACTTTCAATACTGAAATTTCTAAATTTCTTTTTAGTAGTTTCAAAAAGTGAAAATCTGGACACAAAAGTTGTTGAGATTTTTTTGGCACACCTGTTGAGCTTTCCCCTCTTTCTTTCTTTCTTTCTTTCTTTCTTTTTGCCAAAGTTGTTTTCTCAGACATTTTTTGCAATTTTCAATTCTGCCTGGATGCTATTTCTGATACGCAAATCCCGGATATCTCAGTCCTATTTTTAGGATGTTTAGGGGATTCCCCTTAGAAAAGAAGAAGCTATTTTCTTGATGTTTTCTTCTGTTTCATTGTATTAATGTTTATCCATTCTGCATCTGTATTGTCTTCTTTTCTTTTTCTGTAAACTGCTTTGGGAGGTCGTACATCTAAAAAAGCAGCTTGTGAATGTTTAACGTAAATAAAATAAATAAATGCCTCAGTCTGCTATTTGCTCTTAATTGGGAGGTGGGGAGGGTGAAGGACTTGCTCTGAGAAACAACCCACTCTGCATTCCAATCTTGATTGTCATTGCTGGTATGAGTAGGGAGCATACAGGGCAGTCTTTACAGCAGAAGTGAGGAACCTGTGGCTGTCCGGATGTTGCTGGACTACAACTCCCAGCACCCCTGATCATTGCTCATGCTGGCGGGGGCTGATAGGAGCTGGAGTCCAAAAGCATTTGAAGGGGCACAGGTTCCTCACCCCCACTTTATAGACATCCTTTGTTTCATACACTATTTTGTCCCTTCCTGAGGCTCAGTGCTGGATCTCAGCAGTGATGCAAACACCTTTTTCAATCTTCACTTGTGTATGTCTAAAAATGGGCAGAATCTGTACCTTTGTTCGAATGTTCACACAGTTCACGGGGTGTGTGTGGACAGTGAGTATTGGATGAGAGCATTGTCACAAAAGTTGTGTGCCGCCCCCAATCTCTGCAAGATTCCTGGGGGTTCCAGGCGCTCACCCAGGGTCTGTGTTCTTTTGGACAACTGAGACACGGCAGAGACTGTCAAAGCTTTAAGAAATGTGGTTTATTCACCTATTTACACCATCAGTCTGCATGGGGGAGTACAGATCTTACGGCACGGTCATTTCAAGAGCGGCTTGTTCCCTATAGCAGAGGAGTCCAAGGCATCCCTCTCAGCCAGCCTGCCCAAGATGGATCCCAGTCCTTCTTTTTCCTTCTCCTTCCCAGAACACCTTGCTAAAAGCTTTCTTTTCCCGTCACCTCACACCCAGTTGCCCTGGCAACCTTCCAAACCACCAGTCTCTGTTCACACCTCAGGGCAAAAGGGGAGGACGGTTCTCTTGCATTGCCAGTGGCTCTCAATGACCCTGTATTGTTTCTTAACGGCCCTTGCTTGGCCAGGTCGTTTTGCATAGGCTAGCCCAGGAATGCCTCTGCAGTTTGTATATCTCCCTTTACATCCCAAATAATCAAAATTCTAGCATTTATTAATTTCTAGGGTTTGGTGGGGGGTGTCCCCCCAATCTATAACACTATTAGCATTACTTCAAATATTGATATAATATTTACAAGACAGTGGTAATCACTAATACGTTTACTAAACAGGCAACTCTGAATAATAATAATAATTTATTATTTATATCCCGCCCATCTGGCTGGGCCTTCCCAGCCACTCTGGGCGGCTCCCATAAAAACCAAAAATACAATAAAATCACACGTTAAAAACTTCCCTGAACAGGGCTGCCTTAAGATGTCTTCTGAATGTCAGGTAGTTGTTTATCGCTTTGACATCTGCTGGAAGGGCATTCCACAGGGCGGGCGCCACTACCGAGAAGGCCCTCTGCCTGGTTCCCTGTAGCTTTGCTTCTTGCAATGAGGGAACCGCCAGAAGGCCCTCGGCGCTGGACCTCAGCGTCTGGGCAGAATGATGGGGGTGGAGACGCTCCTTCAGGTATACTGGACCGAGGCCATTTAGGGCTTTAAAGGTCAGCACCAACACTTTGAATTGTGCTCAGAAACATACTGGGAGCCAATGTAGGTCTTTCAAGACCGGTGTTATATGGTCTCGGCGGCCGCTCCCAGTCACCAGTCTAGCTGCCGCATTCTGGATTAGTTGTAGTTTCCGAGTCACCTTCAAAGGTAGCCCCATGTAGTGTGCATTGCAGTAGTCCAAGCGGGAGATAACCAGAGCATGCACCACTCTGGCGAGACAGTCCGCAGGCAGATAGGGTCTCAGCCTACGTACCAGATGGAGCTGGTAAACAGCTGCCCTGACACAGATTTGACCTGTGCCTCCATGGACAGCTGTGAGTCCAAAATGACTCCCAGGCTGCGCACCTGGTCCTTCAGGGGCACAGTTACCCCATTCAGGACCAGGGAATCCTCCACACCTGCCTGCCTCCTGTCCCCCAAAAACAGTACTTCTGTCTTGTCAGGATTCAACCTCAATCTGTTAGCCGCCATCCATCCTCCAACCGCCTCCAGACACTCACACAGGACCTTCACTGCCCTCACTGGTTCTGATTTAAAAGAGAGGTAGAGCTGGGTATCATCTGCATACTGATGAACACCCAGCCCAAACCTCCTGATGATCTCTCCCAGCGGCTGCATGTAGATGTTGAAAAGCATGGGGGAGAGGACAGAACCCTGAGGCACCCCACAAATGAGAGCCCAGGGGTCTGAACACTCATCCCCCACCACCACTTTCTGAACACGGCCCAGGAGGAAGGAGCGGAACCACTGTAGGACAGTGCCCCCAGCTCCCAGCCCCTCAAGACGGTCCAGAAGGATGTTATGGTCGATGGTATCAAACGCCGCTGAGAGATCCAGCAGAACTAGGAAACAGCTCTCACCTTTGTCCCTAGCCCGCCGGAGATCATCAACCAGTGCGACCAAGGCAGTTTCAGTCCCATGATGAGGCCTGAATCCCGACTGGAAGGGATCCAAATGGTCCGCTTCTTCCAGGCGTGCCTGGAGTTGTTCAGCAACCGCTCGCTCTATCACCTTGCCCAAGAATGGAAGATTTGAGACTGGGCGATAGTTGGCCATTGTGGCCGCATCTAAAGATGGTTTTTTAAGAAGCGGTTTAATAACCGCCTCTTTCAGCGGGTCTGGGAAGGCTCCCTCACGGAGGGAAGCATTCAGCACCCCACGAAGCCCATCGCCCAGTCCTTCCCGGCTAGCTTTTATAAGCCAGGATGGGCAAGGATCCAGGAGACAGGTGGTTGGTTTCACTCGTCCAAGCAGCCTGTCCACATCCTCGGAGGTAACAGATTGGAATTGATCCCACTCAACTTGACTAGACAGAACTCTAGCACTCTCCCGCCCTGGCCCTGCTCCCACGGTGGAGTCTACTTCTTCCCGAATCTGAGCGATTTTATCTGCAAAAAACTTTGCAAAATCATTGCAGGAGAACATGTGGCCCGTACTGGGCCCCGATGTTACAGGTGGTTCCGCTAAATTGTGAACCACCTGAAAAAGTCTCCTGCTGCTGTTTTCTGCAGATGCAATAGAGGCGGTGAAGAAATTCTTCTTCGCCTTCGCTATCGCCACTTGGTAGGCTCGACGTTGAGCTCTAACCTGTGTCCGATCAGATTCGGAATGAGTTATCCGCCACCGGCGCTCTAGCCGTCTCAAAGATTGTTTCATTGCCCTCAGATCCGTGGAAAACCACGGGGCTCTCCGGGCTCCATGCAATCGGAGAGGGCGCTTCGGAGCCAAACAGTCAATAGCCCTGGTTAACTCCGCATTCCAGCGGGCCACCAGGGAATCGGCTGAAAGGCCATCAACATGGGATAAAGCATCCCCTACCACTCTCTGGAAACCATTTGGATCCATTAAGTGGCGGGGGCGGACCATCCGAATTGGTCCCACCTCCCTGCAGAGGGGATGGGTCGCAGAGAAGTCCAGTTGCACCAGGAAGTGATCTGACCATGGCACTTCTTTTGTTTCACTTTTACTTAGTGTCAGATCACCAACATCCATAGAGGTAAACACCAGGTCCAAGGCATGTCCACGGCTATGGGTTGGGCCAGACTTATTCAGGGACAGCCCCATGGAGGCCATGCTTTCCACGAAGTCCCGAGCTGCCCCTTGTAAGGTCGTGTCGGCATGGATGTTAAAATCCCCTAGGATGACCAAGCTAGGTGTCTCCAGGAGAACATCCGCCACGACCTGAAGCAGCTCGGGCAGGGAATCCTTGGTGCAGCGGGGAGGTCGGTACACCAAAAGGAATCCTGTACTGCCCCTATTGCCCAACTTCCAGAACATGCACTCAGAAAACTGGGTCTTCCCAATAGGACGCCTGGTGCAAACTAATGACTTTCTAAAAATCACTGCAACCCCCCCTCCCCGCCCACATGACCTGGGTTGCTGTGCGTAAGAGAAACCTGGTGGACAAGCAGCGGCAAGGACAGGCCCATCTGCTTCATCCAACCAAGTCTCTGTTACACATGCCAGGTCAAGTCCTCCATCCATGATCAAGTCATGGATGGCAGTGGTCTTATGAATCATTGACCTGGCATTGCACAGCAGCACCTTCAGGTCATGTGGGTATCCCTTGCTGATTCTAGTATCCATCCGGTCAGGACCAGACCCGGAGGCAGGAATAGTCCTCAGACAACGACTAAACCTGCCTCCTCTGTAATGACATGGTCTGGTCTTAGCGTAACTCCTCCTCCTACCCGTGATCACTGAGATCGGTTGTCCCAGTGCATTTCCCCCCCCCTGTGGAACATGCCCCAGCCATTTTGTGGGCTGGGGCCCACTCCCCGGCAGCCCTGACCCCTCCCCCTAAGAACAAAATAACAACTTATACAAACAAACAAAACCAATAAAACAATACAAACAAAAAAATTTAAAAATTACAAAAACATCAAAATAAAAAAAATAATTCCCCAACCCAACCAAACATCCATCCCACCCCCACCCCCCACATACAAAAAATCCAAAAGATTTTTTTAAAAAACATTTTAAAAACACTCTGTGCCCCTCCTGCAGTAACACTGTCCTAGTGAGGCCTGGCAGGCCCTGCCCTGGGCCAGGTGGTAAGTGGCAAGAGCAGGGCCCTCAAGCACTCACTCAGGGGGGGAGTCCTGGGCAGCAGGCAGCAAGCACCAAGCAGTCCTTATGAATCAGTGTAAATTGGGGGTTGGAGAAAGGTTTGGAAACGGTATAGGCGCGATTTACTCAGAACAGAAGGCGAAATTAATAGTGAATAATGCAGTAACGGAAGAAGTTAAGATAGAGAAAGGGACACGACAAGGCTGCCCAATTTCCCCTTTGCTTTTTATTTCAGTCCTGGAGGTCTTGCTGAATATGATTAGAAGGGACCAACAGATTCAGGGTATACAGGTCGGAGTTAAACACTATAAACTTAAAGCCTATGCAGATGACCTAGTACTGACGCTACAGGAGCCAATCCCTAGTTCTAAAAGAGCACTGGAAATAATACAAGAATTTGGTCGGGTGGCAGGTTTTAAATTGAATAAATCAAAAACTATGGTTTTAGAGAAAAATTTGACAGCAGTAGAGAAGGAAAGGTTTCAGGAAGAAACAGGTTTAATATTGGTGAAAAAAGTGAAATATCTAGGGGTGAACTTGACTTCGAAGAATGTAAATTTATTTAAAGATAATTATGAGAAGTGTTGGTCAGAAGTGAAAAAAGATCTTGAAATTTGGACAAACTTGAAACTTTCCTTACTGGGTAGAATTGCTGTTATCAAAATGAATGTATTGCCAAGAATGTTGTTTTTGTTTCAGACGCTACAAATCATTGACAAAATGGACTGTTTTGAGAAGTGGCAAAAAGAAATTTCTAGATTTGTCTGGCAGGGCAAAAAGCCCAGAATAAAATACAAAATTCTTACTGACGCAAAGGAAAGAGGGGGGTTTGCCCTGCCGGACTTTAAGTTATATTATGAAGCAGCAGCTTTTTGCTGGCTGAAGGATTGGCTACTTCTTGAAAACACGGATATTTTGGATTTGGAAGGATATGATAATGTTTTTGGGTGGCATGCATATTTGTGGTACGGTAAGGCTAAAGTGTACAAGACATTTAAAAACCATATTGTCAGGAAAGCATTGTTTAATGTCTGGATGAAATACAAAGATTTATTGGAAAATAAAACCCCTAGGTGGCTCTCACCTATGGAAGCAAAGGCCTTAAAAAAGCTTAATATGGAATCTAATTGGCCAAAATATTGGGAAATTCTGGAGCAGGAGGGAGATAAAATGAAATTGCAAAGCTATGAGAAACTTAAGGATAAGGTGCGAGACTGGTTACATTATTTTCAAATAAGAGAGGCCTATCATTTGGACAGGAAAATTGGCTTCCAGGTGGAAAAATCAAAGTTGGAAACAGAATTGTTAGAACCCAATGCTAAGATATTGTCGAGAATGTATAACTTGCTGTTGAAGTGGAATACTGAGGATGAAACGGTAAAATCTGCTATGATAAAATGGGCACAAGACGTTGGTCATAACATTATGTTTGTTGACTGGGAACAGTTGTGGACCACCGGTATGAAATTCACGGCATGTAATGCCTTAAAAGAGAATATTATGAAAATGATATATAGGTGGTACATGACCCCAGTCAAACTTGCAAAAATCTACCATTTGCCCGATAATAAATGTTGGAAATGCAAAGAAACTGAAGGGACATTCTTTCACCTTTGGTGGACGTGCCCAAGGATCAAGGCTTTCTGGGAGATGATATATAATGAACTGAAAAAGGTATTTAAGTATACCTTCTTGAAGAAACCAGAGGCCTTTCTTCTGGGCATGGTCGGCCAATTGGTGCCAAAGAAGGATAGAACTTTCTTTATGTACGCTACAGCAGCAGCAAGAATACTCATCGCAAAGTATTGGAAGACACAAGATCTACCCACTCTGGAAGAATGGCAGATGCAAGTAATAGACTATATGGAACTGGCTGAAATGACTGGCAGAATTCGAGATCAAGGAGAAGAGCAGGTGGAAGAGGACTGGAAGAAGTTTAAAGTCTATCTACAAAAACACTGTAAAATCTTTGAATGTTGAGGACATTGAAAAGGAAAGAAGGGGTTCTAGTGACTGAGTTAAATAAGAGCACAAAGGGAGGGATCAAGATTCAAAATGAACAAAGATTGAGCTTGCTGAACTAATTATTACATAGAATACAAGATCGGGAGGCGGGTGGAAGTAAGGAAAATAAGGTTTTGAAGGTTATAATTGGAAAGTGAGGGATTTCTTTTTGTTTTTTTATGTTAAAATCTCCTTTTTTCTCTTCTTTTTTTGTCTATGTTTTCTTTTCTTTTGCAATGTTTGTGAAAATTTTTCTTTTTGTAATGTTTGTGAAAATTTGCTTTTTTTGTTCTTTTTTGTGAAAAAAGCAATAAAAATTATTTAAAAAAAGAAATATGAATCAGTGTAAATTGAAGAAAGTCACATTTGGTCCTGAGTTTAGAAACTTTCTGTCATATTACAAAATTGGGGGGGGGGGGAGAATATTACCTGTGCTGAAGTCATTTGAAAATCATCCCCTCAACATTGCAAAGCCAGTCTTTTAATTCCTACACTGCATTATCATGAAAAGCATTGCTAACTCACCTAATGACTTCAGTGTTACGCCCAGAAGGGCTGATTTTATTTATTTATTACAACAGTAATTAGTGCAGTACAAATTAACGTGGTACAGCCCTGGCCCTAGTCAGCAAGTTCAGCTTCATCAAATAGCTCATATCGAACATATGGGCTCGCTCTAATATATTTTATTAAGGAACTCTGCTCATTAATTCCATTTGGCTCATTTAGATTGTGGAGGCATGCGAGACTGAAGGTTCATGGGCAGATTAAAATGCAACTAGATGGTGACATGCAACAACGCTGCGCCCTCTATCCTGCCACCCCCTCACCAACTCACCTTGCACTGCAGCTATTCCAGGACAGAGACAGGGGGAACTCAGGGCTACGAACAGCAGTGGTGGGGCTGGGGTCAGAATACAAAATGGCGGACAGTATGCCTGTCAGCAAATAAGTTTTATAAAGTGCGGAAGCTACCAGACCATTCTGGAACATTCTGGTGTTTCACTTGTAAAGTCTTTTGGAAGGAGCAGAAAGTGCAGCTGTTTACCAGGCTGTGCGCTATCTCTAAACTGCTCTGAAGACAGCTGTCTACTGGGGAGTCCATTTACTCTTCTTCTCTTCTTTCATACTGCACTATAGGTTTACTTCATTTTTACATTTTATTGTGTGGTGCATTTTTACTACTGGAAACTGGATTTTGCTCTAAACGAGCTACGTTTGGCTTGCTAGGCAGCTAGCAAAGAACTGTACGCTTTATACCTTAGTAAATCTTTTACTAAAGTCTTTTACTGACTTTGTGTGAGTTTCTGGAATCCATGCATCTGCCAGACTTCTGCTAATTCAACACAAAGACGGAAGCGTCTCTGGTTTTTTGAGTACCGTTGCTTGTCAGTGCCATCCTATCAATGTCAAGGTCTACATATAAGACACTGTGATCTGGCATCCTATATTTGGCAGAGCGGACAAAGTAATGTTCTTGAATCTTGTGACCAACAACCCTTAAAAACCCTTTCAATGTGGCTTTTCATGGGATATTTAATATATTAAATGCCATACCATCCAACTGCCCCCAAAATGCCGGGACCTTCATGAAAACCCTGTAGCCATCACAGCTTCTCATGGTGTCACAGAGACTCCCAAATTCCCAAGTGGCCTTCCGTTCAGTACAGTGTTTTTTAAATATTATTGTTTAAAAACTTCCAAGAAATAAGAGTTCACCGCCTTTTTTGGGAGTCTGTCCCACCACCAAACAACTCTTACTGTCAGAAAGATCTTCCTGATGTTCATATATACATTACACATCCCAGGCAGTGATACAGCAGGGTAATTTAAGACTCTGGACTTCACAGTTGCAGTGGGGTGTGTGTCTTTAGATGGAAATGTGTATTACTGGTCTTATGGGGGGCGCTCTTTTTTTGAATATTTTATTTTCCAGGATTTTTGAAATAACAATTTTCCATTCATCCTAACACCAAATTCATCTTGTTTGACTTCCCCCCTCCCTCCCTGGTTTCCATTTTTAAAAAATTTATCCCCTTGCATATCATTAGTTTTCCGATTAATTTTCACTTCTTCATTTTTTACTGAAATACCAACTTGCTTCATAAATGCTACACCAATCCTGCTATTGTTTTAACATATTTACAGTGTTCTTTAATGTAATTTATAAATTTAATCCAATCTCGATCAAAATTCTTCTCGTCTTGATGTCTGAGCTTTACGGAAAGTTTTGCCATTTCGGCATACTCTAGCACCTTAATTTTCTATTCTTATTTCATTGGTACACCATCTTCTTTCCTATGGGGGTGCTCTATAAATAGAAATATTTATTTCTTTACTTGCTTCAAAATGTGGTAAGCCAACCCCTCTGCTTTTGCAGATCCTTATTCTCTGTCTTCTGAGTGGGGCACTGGATGTCCATCATCCTGGCAGAAGTACTTTGGGGATACTTTGGCAGACTTTATGGCTTCCTTATAACATACGGAGTTTGAAAATGTTTGTGCTAATTGATATACTAGACACAACCAATGCACATTCTGTGTGCTAAATCCCATTTGTACCCTTAGGGTTAAGGCAAGCTGTGTGTGGGTTATTGCCAACATATCATTTCCATTTATCTGAGGCTCATTAATCCCCTCACCTGCCAGACAGAGTTGTTAGGTGACATCATGTTCTGTTTCCCATTTGTGCCATTTTCCGCTGATGCCTTTTGCTCCTGGTGACGTGAACGTGCTTAGCTAGATGTCTCCAGATTGTCTGGGCAGAATGTTTTCCTACAAGAACACTCATCTCCATGCATTATGTGAAGTCTTCAGTTATGAAATGGGGACAGACTTGTAGAGCTTCTGTTGCAATTACTGCATACACAAAAGGGCACACGTCCTTGTTAAAAGTGGGGGCTGTAATTCAGCAGTTCCTGATAATGTACACAATAAAAGGCTTGAATAGTAATTGAAGGTAGCTTGCAGCTGACTGTTAAACTGCACAGCAGACATTGTATATGCTAAGCTGGGTGCTTCTCCAAATGTTGCAATACAGTTCTTAGCTTAAGCACCAATATGCTTTAAAAATGCCTATTTCAAGGTAACACACCTTTAGAAATGTGTACACTGAGATGAAATAATATACCTCTTTAAATAGACATTTTGCGAATAAATCACTTGGATCACCTGGGGAAATTATACTTGTGCCACCTACAGCGTATCATAAGGTGGTAACCCCAAAATGGGCATTTTTTGCAGTTGCCTCTGTGCTGTGGAATGCCCTTTTCTCTGCCATATGTGAAGCAGCAACCATCACTTGCTTCAGATACCTCATAAAGACGTATCTTTTTGCCCAGTCTTTCCCTGACTCATAAGTTTAGACCCTGTTTCATGTGAATCCCCCAAATCTGTTTCTTGTTTGCTTGTACTAGCAGAAAGTGCCTGGCATTGCCCAGGAAGTCTAAGAACCCCCAAAATATTGTGATTTTTAAATGGATAGCGTGATTTGTAGGTTTTTTGGACATGCATACATACTGATACAGGGTTCAGCGCATCCAACAGCATTCAAACGTAGATGAAAACCATCTCCTCCACCTCAGGAAACCTCGTTTGTGACCATCACACCACATTGTGTGATGTCATGGGCAAGTCACATTTCGGTTCACCATCTTGATTCAAAAGAGCATCTGGTGTCCAAATGAAGACCTCTGCCTCCTCACTGGGAACCCTCATGCTGAGTTGGGAGACAATATCTCCCAATATCTCCCTTTGGAGGGCAACCAAAATGGTCAAAGGCCTGGAAACGATGCCTTACGAGAAACGGCTAAGGGAGCTGGGCATGTTTAGCCTGGAGAAGAGGAGGTTGAGGGGTGATATGATAGCCATGTTCAAATATATAAAAGGATGTCACATAGAGGAGGGAGAAAGGTTGTTTTCTGCTGCTCCAGAGAAGCGGACACAGAGCAATAGTTCCAAACTACAAGAAAGAAGATTCCACCTAAACATTAGGAAGAACTTCCTGACAGTAAGAGCTGTTTGACAGTGGAATTTGCTGCCAAGGAGTGTGGTGGAGTCTCCTTCTTTGGAGGTCTTTAAGCAGAGGCTTGACAACCATATGTCAGGAGTGCTCTGATGGTGTTTCCTGCTTGGCAGGGGGTTGGACTCAATGGCCCTTGTGGTCTCTTCCAACTCTATGATTCTATGATTCTATGATCTCAAGAGGCATCTAAACTGGCACAGTTGCAACTCACCATGCAATAGTGGGTGAAACCAAGTAAAACTGGGAAATGATATCTTCAGAGGTGTCCATATCACCTCTGATTTTTGGACCCATCGTGCCAAAAATCAGGTGAATTGGTGCCCATCATCCTAATGTGGATGAGGATTGCCACCTGCACCTCAGGAACTCTTGTGCCGAGTTTGGTGATGATATTTTGAGAGACAGTGTGCCGAGACCTTGTGCCGAGTTTGGTGGTGATATTTTGAGAGACAGCTTAGCCCTCTGAGGCCCAGGGCAAGTGTACTCGGCTGTCCCCACCTGCTCTCCAGAGGCCTGGTTATTATCAGACGTATGCTGCCTTCTGCCTTGGAAATTTCATCAAGTCATTTTGGCTCATAGAAACATTCTCTGTGGATTTAACCAATCCATTTTGGAAGCCAACTAAATGGATGGTCATCACCATGTCCTCTAACAGTGAATTCATGAATTCATACGTGCTGGGCTGCCATGTCATTTTCAATTTGCAACACATGTCATAATAATCTCCTGATACCTGAACTGAGGGTCTTGACATCTGCCCTAGGTTACGGCATTCACCTGGATCCCAGGCCATGACACCCTGGTATCATTCCAACATTTCTCAGATGAAAATAGAGACATTTTCACCTGGGGAACGTTGGAGGGTATGTGGTTGGTGTGTTGTTGGTGTACATGTGATTTGAAATCGGAAACTTGATTTTAATTTTTTTTTTATTAAAACCAGCAGTGCTGTAAAACCTGGTGGTGTTGTTGTTAAGTTATCTTGCGATTAATGTTAACTGAATATGCACAAAACAAAACATAAAAAACTAAAGTGACACCACAACACCCCTGTCAGCCAAGCAACCACTGCCCAAGACACTTGCTTTCCTTAGCGAGATGAGTAAGAAGCTACTTCTGGTTAAACGGAATGCACCACTCATACATGGCAAATCCATGTTGCCTCTTCTCTCAAGATAGGGGCAGCTTTAAAAACAAACAAAAACAGTTCGGTAATCACATTTCAATGGCATAGAAAATAAGAATATAGGTGTCTCTTTTGGCTCCTGGGAGGCTGAGCATCTGTTGAAAGGCCAGTGAGTTGGTTCATAAAGCAAAGGGCAGGGATGGAATATGGTTGCTGGTCTAGAATAATAGGTTAGGGATTCTGGTAGCACTGTGGTCTAAACCACTGAACCTCTTGGGCTTGCTGACTGGAAGGTCAATGGTTCGAATCCATGCGATGGGATGAACTCCTGTTGCTCTGTCCCAGCTCCTGCCAACCTAGCAGTTCAAAAGCATGTCAGCGCAAGTAAATAAATAAGTAAATAAATAAATAAATAAATAGGTACTGCTGTGGCAGCAAGGTCAACAGAGTTTCCATGCACTCTGGTTTCCGCTTTGGTGTTCTGTTGCACCAGAAGTGGTTTAGTCCTGCTGGCCACATGACCCAGAAAGCTGTCTGTGGACAAACACCAGCTCCCTCAGCCTGAAGCGAGATGAGCACATCACCCCCATAGTCGTCCAGGGGTCCTTTACCTTTTCCTAGAATAACGGCTTCAGGCAGGAGGCAGGAGGGCTCTGACAGAGTCCTGGAGTCCATCCACCTTCTTCCCAAAGCCTAGTAATCACTAACTAGGCTTTAGGAAGGAGCCCTCATGCCTTCTTCCCAAATCCACTGTTGCTCCAGGAGCTGCTTCCATAGCCCCCATCCATTGGCTGGGGGAAATTGGGACGCCCTGTAATCAAGTCAGAAGCTGTTATGGTTTTAGGACTTTTGTCACTGTCTCATACTTGGAGGTGAAACAAAATTTAAAAATTCCTTCCAGTAGCACCTTAGAGACCAACTAAGTTTGTTATTGGTATGAGCTTTCGTGTGCATGCGCACTTCCGGTATGAGATGTTTCTAAGTAAGTGAAGTGGTGGCATGATGAAGGGAATAAGAAAGCAATCCTCAGCATTTCCTGGTTATAGGAGCATCCATTCTTTTACTGGAGTCTCTTGGGGGAAAATACTGGTTTTAAGGGATAGTTTCAAGAGTCATAATCAGGAGTGCTTTGGACACCCTGCCAATACATGGAGATCTTCAGTGCTGAAAGGGTGTGTCATAATCCATCTGCTGCTTGCAGTAGATGAAGTGCACATAATTATACAAACTCATATCTGAAGCATATGTGGCAATCCATGATAATTAGGTCTGATTATTATAAATGTCCAGTTTTTGCACCGCACTGGTTTCATTATGTAAATTTGGGTTAATGAAATGGTTGCAGGTTTAGAACTTCGGGCTTGTTTAATGGTTGTGGGGGTGTGAGATGATCAGTATAAATACCAGCATCTCACAGGAGGAGAGCATCACACTCACCTGCCAGACTCCTATCATCACAGCTGAAGCCAAGGTAAGCAGCTCTCCTTTCAAGCATCCATGCAGCCTTGTGTTGGGTGATGTGCATCTTTACAGCAGTTCTTTTATCATGGGTAGTTCTTCAAAATTGTGGGTTTGGTGATAGAATGTATTGCAGTGCAGAAGTAGGAACAAGTATATCTGTATTTTGAAGGATCCTGAAATGATGAGCTGTTTTGGTCTTCCCTCAGAGCTTTTGAATTCCATCATGACCACCCTGCCCGAAGCCAATGCTAAATGCGCCGTTGACGTTTTCAAAGTGTTGAGCACTGAGCACCCATGCGACAACCTCGTGTTCTCCCCTGCGAACTTCACCGCAGGCCTGGGCCTCCTCGCTTTTGCATCTGGTTGTGAACAAGCAGCTCAGATTGAGAAGGTGGGTCTAATCAAGCAGTAGAGATACAGCCTTCAGACTGGGCTCATCATTAGCAGATACCTTTCCATCACTGGTCATATTTGATACAAGTTGAGAAATGACCTCACTGTGGCTTGATCCAGTAATAAGCCCAGTCAACGTCTCTGCACAAAATCCCATAAATGTGCAGAGATCAAAGAATACTGCATCACTAGGCATGGAGTAGAAATTTGGTTGAATGGAATGGAAATCTTCCAAATGGAATCTTCCAAATTTGTAGTTTTCAAAACAATGTATGAGCCAAAAACAGCTCTTTTTTAATAGATTTGTACTTACCTGTACTTATTTTGTAAAAGTAATATTTACAAAAATTCATATATTAGGGGGAAATGTGCATAAAAATGAAGATGTTAGCAAAAGTAGCATAAAACATGCATTGTACTGGAGAAATTGCTTGCAAAAATGTGTACATTAGTAAAAGAAAATGCATTTAAAAATGGGTTTATTAGGAGAATTTCACACTAAAATGCTTGTGATTAAAAAAATAGCAAACTGTTGGAGAACTAAATTTAAGATTCGATTCCTTCGGTTCTCATCCTATATGAGATTTGTTGCTATCAGCTCAAGGCAGAACCATAGATTGCCTAAAGTTTGTTTCGAAGATTAGTATGCAGGAAGATATCCATCCTGCAAATGTCACATATGATCTAAGAGTCATGTGAATCGTCCCTAATATACATATCAGGATAATAAGTGCTGCTGTTATAATATTGCCTGTGCAACTGAAGCAATGTTCCAATTTCATTCAAGGTCCTGCATTGGGATGAAGTGAAAGAGTGTGACAAACCCAGAAGCAGGAGCCTGGGACATTCAACAACCAGACTAAGAAGGGTATGTAGAAGAACGCTTGGATAAAGGTGTATCCCTCCCCTGCCCATAGAACCCAGCTTGCATATTAGTATTATCTCCTGTTATCTCAGCATCAAATCCATGCCTGTTGGGAAGAAACATCTCTGAAGGAAGAACAGAGGCAGCGAGCAGTCAATCAATGAAAGCGCAAATGTCATTTTCACAAATACATTTGAAACAAAATATTCAGATGTGAAATTAACTGCCCCACCTTAAGTTGAATGGGGAATACAGCCTGCAATTATTTGTGGTATATTTGTAGCTTCTCATTTGTGGTATCAGTGCAACATTGGGAAAACCATACAGTTCTATGAGTCTGCTTATGGATACATACATTTTGTAACTTCATTGCAGGCACAAGAAAAAGTTGAAACCTGCCCCAGACCAAGACCCCGTCCTGAGCCAACCAAGCCTGAACCAACTTGCCCCAAACCACGACCCCGGCCTGAGCCAACCAAGCCTGAACCAACTTGCCCCAAACCACGACCCCGGCCTGAGCCAACCAAGCCTGAACCAACTTGCCCCAAACCACGACCCCGGCCTGAGCCAACCAAGCCTGAACCAACTTGCCCCAAACCACGACCCCGTCCTGAGCCAGAACATCCTAAGCCTTGTGACAAGAGACGAGTCATTCACCACCCAGCTCCTTGCCCTGAGCCTGAGCCCGAGCCACGTTGTCCTAGACGCGTAAGTTGTGAAACATCTGGAGAGTTTCATCTGGATGATTTTTCTTTATTTTTTATTTAAGATTTAGGGGGCTATCTCTAAGCATTCTACATGATACCACACAACTTGTGATAAAATCGACAGGAAAGTAGGGATGAAACCGCTAAAATCTTGCTTAGATGTGACGTTCACTGGGTGATGTTGAGTCAGTCACCATCAACCCCCATCTAACGTTGCTGTGAGCATAAAATTGAGTAAATCACAAGAAAGATGTGCTGGGCTGCCTGGAGGGATTCAGATGTGATAAATGTTTACTTCAAAGTAGGCATTCCTGAGTTCAATATGACTTTCAAGTAAGCATTCCTGCCTGAGATAAGGGTATAGATTTTCTTTCTCACAAGACAAACCCTTAAGAAGCAGCCAGGTGTCATGAGAATTAACCTTCTATTTTGAATCCTTAGGATGTTCCCTGCTATGAGTGTGAGGAGCCTGAAGGAATCCATACAGCATTCAGCAAAATCCTTGCGACTCTTAATGAGCCCAGCAGCAACTATACCCTGAGCTTTGCCAACAAGCTCTATGGAAACAAGGACATTGCCTTCATCCAGGTAACGCTAATTTTGGCTCCTATGGGTGCTTCACTGGATTCATCATCTACTGGTGTCTGTCAAAGCTGTGCCTCATTCCCAGGCCATCAGAGGAAATGATAACAATTACTTGCTCTACAAAGTGCTTTACCTACAAAATCCAGTGATGGTGGTGGTGGCTGCTGTTGCTTTTATTATTATTATTTATTATATTTATACCCCACTCATCGGGAGGAATTGGGAGGAACTGAATTTTTGAGGGCATTAGGCAGCAATTGGAAAATTCCCAAATGAGAAAGGTGATTATGGATATATGGATATATGGATTATGGATATATGGATCCAATGTTTTCTTGTTCTGTTCAGAAATTCCTTTACTGTGCTCTGAAACTGTACTTGACTGAAGTGGAGAACGCTGATCTGCATAATGCCCCAGAGGAAGTGAGGAGACTCATCAACCTTTGGGTCGAAGTCCAGACACATGGTAAGACAACAGCATACTCCAATGACTTCTTGATATAACTTTCATGACAGGGGGGTCATGATTTTTATTCTGCAAATCAGGAACCAATTAAATCTTACTGAACCAACAATCAGTCAAGAGCCCATTGTGGGATGGCCTCTGCTCTCCTCCAAACCAGAGGAAAGGTCAGATTATCAAAATAAATGAAACTGGTGCCTATAATATTTTGTTTATTAAAACATTTAAATACCTCCATTCAGCTGCAAAGGACCACTCAGGGTATAATTAAGTACTTCATCTATCAAGTTGCTTAATATATCTTCTATAAATAGCGAGTTAGAAGTTTTATGCTAACTCATACAGTGTAATATTATAACTAAAATCTGAATATATATATATATTATTTTTAAGAAAACCTACTATATTCATTTCTTTTCTAGGTAAGATCAAGGACCTTCTCCCCAAGGACAGCTTTGACTGCCTTGCTCAGCTCCTGCTGGTGAATGCTCTCTACTTCAAAGGACAATGGGAAGTGAAATTTGACAAAGAGCTCACAGAAGAAGCTCCCTTTTACCCTCATTATGCAGATGAGGTGAGTTAGAAACATATCCCTAGCTTCCTTGCTTCTTTTGTGCAGAGACAATGTACCTTGTAACTTCCAGACTACACGTTTAGTGTTGGAGTTGAGTTGCCCCAATGAGGTTTTGATGGAGGTCACTTGAAACACTTGGTGCAAGGAAGGCTCTGCAATGCTGGACGGTCATCACCCCTTTTAGTTGAAGATGATGGCCCCAAACTAGACTTAGCAGTCCTAGAGCCCCACTGCTAAGAATGGGGTTTAACTTGGCCACTTGATGCCAGTCCAATTGATTTCAATTTAGTAGGATTGTTGCTGAAATTACAAAAGAGAAGAAACTGCTGTCTCCCTTTTCTTTTTCTCTGGGAGGTGTTTTTTTGTTTTTTTGTTTTTTGCAATGCCGAATCTCATGATGTCTGAGAAAGAAAGGAAGGAAGGAAGAACTTCCCAAAGAAAACTAAGTTCCTTCTCTCTTTTTAAATATTTCCTTTTTTCCTTTTCTTCACAGAAGGAATGCCACAGTGTGCAGCTGATGCACAGGAAGGGTGTCTACAATGCAGGGACAATTGACCTATGCAATGTTCAAGTCCAAGTTCTTGAGATCCCCTACAAGAACAATGAACTGACCTTTGTTCTGCTGCTGCCAGTAGACTGCAGTGCAGAAGCTCTTGAACAGGTAAATGGTCTTTCCATCCCTATGATATTATACCCTATGATATATCATCCCTATAATATATCCCTATTATAGCTATTCACCTTATCCATGCCAGGCCCTCGATTTCAATAATACTGGTGTGGAAAAAGTCTGTTGATATATTTTTCTTATTGTATTCTCCCTGGTTTTGATTCAGTCTGGGATTGGAATGATATCACTGTAACTTCTATGTGTTCCTCTAGCTGGAAGATGGACTTAGCCACGAGCATCTGCTTGACCTGTCCTGTCATCTGAAGGCCATCGAGGTGGATGTGGCCATTCCCAAATTCAGCTCCGAGAAGAGCATTGAAGCCACCGAATACCTGAATCTGCCGGATCTGACTGACCCCGAAAAGGCCGATTTCTCCGGAGCAACCACAACAGAAGGCGTGGCTCTGACTCAGCTGGTCCATGATGCTGCTATCGAGATTGATGAGGAGGGTGGTGAAGAACCAGAGCCAGTCCCTTGCCCCAAAGATAGGCGTCCACGTCAGGAACCTGTGGAGATTCGGGCTGACCGTCCTTTCCTCTATTTCATCGTGCACAATTGCACCCAGAGTATCATTGCTCTTGGCAGATTTGCTAAGCCAGAATAAGAGAAGAGTTCTGATGCATGGAACAAGATCAATGGAAAACGGATATGGAAGATGTTTTATAGAAAAAACCCTAGTATTTTCCCCTCTCTGCCTCATATTTTGTAATGTCAGTCATTGCAGATATTTGGTCCAAGAGAACTTTCATTTGGTGGTGGGTCTAATTTTCATAGTATGATCATGATGTTTTAGAGGATTGCTGTCCTACCTGTCTGCAATTCTTTCTCTGCCTATTTTACAACTTTTCGAGGAAAATCTTGCCTCCTGAGTGCTGAATACTGTCCTGTCCTGAATACTATTCAGGGCATGCAGTTTTCCGTGCTACTATAGCACTGTGATCGAAGAAGCTGCCCTTCTTTGGGCTACAGTTGACACCAGAATGGAGCCAGGAATATGTCACCACTCTGGAATCTGCTTCCTGATGAATGTCTTCCTGTTGATTCCTATTGCAATCCTGTCTGAATAACTGAAACACATTTGTATGCCTTCTGCTGAATTACTTTCTCTGAAGTCAGCATGAGGCTGCCAGCCTACACCTACTTACCTTTGAGTAAGCTCTGCTGAATTCAGCGGGACTCACTTTTGAGTAGACACATATAGCATTGAAGTACAAAAACAGTAAACTGTAGTCTGGCTCCTCAAACTGATTTTTTTTTTTTGCTATGATGTCTGTGAGACTATACTCTTTTGTTGAAATCTATGAAACCCTGTAACATCTTTTGTTTCCTGAACTGCACAATATCTCAATAAACAAAGCATTTAATAACATTGTTGTTTTGTCGTTTTCACTTATGTGAGGTGCATTGTAGAGTATGGGTTCTCAAGAGTTGTGATGAAGAGTCTTCCCAAGGTACTCAGACAACAGTTTTTTTAAGCCTCACCTAGTGTTCTAAAGCCAAACTATAAAATAGGAATCCCCCATTCACATACAATAACTGAGACACAAGAATACAGCTAGAAATACACACAAACGTAGCCACGCAAACAACCCTCAGTTCTGCTCCCCCCTTAACTTAAACACGGCTAGACAAGACCCCACAGCCCCATGTAAACACAATCAACCCCCCTGAAAATAATCTCTTTTTTAAAATGATATTTATTCCAATTTTAAAGGTTACAAAGAGAAACAAAAAAGAAAAGAAAACAATACATAAAAACAAGTCACATTAAAGAAAAAATAAAAAAGGAAAACAGATAAAGAAGGGAAAAAATACATACAATCAAAAAAAGAACAAATCAAACCCTTACATAACTTTCTTTCTTTAGCTTATTTCCTTGACCTCCTCACACCTCCCCTCTATGTATTCTAGTTCAGTTAAATATTTCAGCAAATCCTTCATCTTTGTTTTTATCCTAATAATTTATCTTAATATACTGTAATTTTACATTCTCTTCTTACTTTATTTAATCTTATTTCTCATTAAAACTAATATATTTGAACTTGATCTCTTAAAACATTTCCCCTAGGGTCATAAAAATTTCATTCCATGATTTTTCCATCTCTCATTAATTTTTTTTTTTTAAATCTCCATATATACACTTTAAATTCCCAATTTTCTTCCACTGTCTCCCCTCCCCGGTCTCGGCCCCTGCCGTCAGTTCCATCAACCTCCAACAGTCCATCAACCTGGAGATCTTATATCCGAGGCTCTTAACTCTTCTTGACGTCCCTTCTGCTGATAATCTTTGATGCTAAAAAGCAGATCTTGGGGGAGCTCCAACCCAACGATGCTTAGATTCCTTCTTAACAAGTCCGCCAGATTTCCATAGTTGAGGCTAGGGCCCACAAAGTATTCCAAATCTTGTTTCACAATTCCTCCAAGTCCAAAGGCCCCAAAAGCTTCAAGCTCCTCCTGGCCCAAATCCATATCCCAAAAGTCGATTGATCCCTGCATAAGGGGATCTCTCCCACTTTCCTTTTCCAAACCAGGCCAGGCTCCCATCTTTACAATCTGTCTTTTTCTAGTTACAGGCATATAGGGCTTCAACTTATAATCCTCCATTTGCCTCTGTAAGGTTAAGGCTCCCCCTTGTATTGCATTATATTCAACAACAGCGACTTTCTCCTTCTCCAATTCATCAATTTGTTCAATTAAGATAGATTCCTGTGCCAGATTTTTGTCAACTTCTGTACTGCTGCCCACTTTTGTTCCCAAGATATCAATATTGGTAGCCATGACATCTATCTGTTTATGCAACTTTCCCAACAAATAGATTGTCCTGTTCAGTACAGAGACTACTTCTTCCTTAGCCGACATTCTTGAGATGTTCAAGGTCAAAACTGGTTTCCCACAGTCTTTATCTTAGCAGCTGCACTCTTGTAACAATGTCCCAAGGCTCCCACTAGAGGAAGCCAGACTTCATTTGTATCAATCCTTTCCAGCACAATTCCAAAAGTAAATTTAGTAACAATTTTTAGTTACCTTTTCTTTTTAAGCGCAGAAGCGGGCAATGGAAACAATGTCCTTCTTTTAGACTAGCTGTCAAATTTATCCTGTTCACTGTTGATGGGCTTTTTGCAAACTGCTCCCAGGTTCAGAGATGTGGTGCTTCAATTTTAAATTTTCACCTTCTCCTACAGGTTCTCCCCCCGCTTCCAGGGGGGATTAAATAATTTCAATCAGTGGAGTTTTGGTCCTTTACACAAGACTTTCCAAGACCTTAGTTAGCAACTACTTTGCTTCAGTCTATTTATAGAAAGGGAAGATGGACTTCCTGTTTGAGCCTTCCCCGTTCAGTGCCAAATTAACTTATTTAAAGGTCCAATTTTCTGTTCTACTCACGGGTTGTTGTTTAAAGTCCAATTGTCCACAGGAAAAAAGTCAGCGCTCTCCGACAGCAGCAATGCGGCTTCACTCCGTGAAAGAAGCGGTCGATTCAAAGCTCCGTGCCGCTCACCCCACGTCGCTCTGGATTCCCGTTGCCGGGTCTCCCCGTGACTAGGGGGGGGGGCGCAAAAGGTGCCAGCCGAATCCCAAGTTCACAGGCTTCTTCCGCCTGTGATTTCTGGGGGTCTCCGCCTTCGCCGTGGCGGTCAGACCCTATTTCTCACGGAGTGGGTTCCTCCCGATCGGAGGAGCTCCTCCATTGCCGGAGGCGCTAACCCGGAAGAGAAGCAACATTTCCAAAATAAACTTATACAAAAACAGTCAAGCAATACCCACCAGACCCAACCAAACATAGTGTGGTGTAGTGGTTAAGAGCAGTAGACTCGTAATCTGGTGAACTGGGTTCAATTCCCCGCTCCTCCACATGCAGCTGCTGGGTGACCTTGGGCTAGTCACACTTCTTTGAAATCTCTCAGCCTCACTCACCTCAGAGTGTTTGTTGTGGGGGAGGAAGGGAAAGGAGAATGTTAGCCGCTTTGAAACTCCTTCGGGTAGTGATAAAGTGGGATATCAAATCCAAACAGGGAACTGCCCCTCCCAAAAGGACTACACGAACCCAGCCAGGATACTCTTTTGAAAAAGCACACACAAGGACACACATACCCCGCAAACTGCATACCAACACAGCCAGGAACAGCCTTCCCTCCAGCTGAGAAAACCCCACAAAAACATAGCCCAGGAACACTCCCAACCACTTACACAAGCACAGCCAGCCAACACCCCCATTTCCCAAACCCCCAAACACCAACCATCACCTTCATTCCAAAGCTCCCTCTCCTACACAAATGCAGCCTTGCAGCATTTTGCTCCCCTCCAAGATACCCCACACAAGACAGCTGGGCAGCATGAAGCCCTGTCCCCACTCACAACACCCAGTCAGACTATCACTTGAAATCCCATACAAAACATGGGGGGGGGGTGGCGATCACACAGGGTCCTTGGATATTTGACCGTCTATTGATCCCTGTGCCACCACTGTGCTTGCTTCCCCGCTGCCACCAACCCGTTTCTCTCGGGTACACACGGAGTCCAGACAGTTGTTAACATTCAACCAAATAAACAAGTTTATTTTATAAGCATTAACAAGTTTATGGTTTCAGATAATTTTTCTTGTCAGTTTCTTAATCTTAGTTTCTTTACCTGCCTAAAGCTTCCTAATAACTTCTAACTGATTATCCCAACTGTCTATCTGACTCCTCTTAACAGATTCTCTCACTCTCTCACGTCAAACTATCCCAACCCACAGACTTATATTCCCTTTCTCTTCTCTAACACCCAACTGACTCCTTAACAACACTAACTCTAACTCTAACTCCTCCCCTTGGGTTCCCACTGGCCAATCACTTCACACTCATTTAACCCTTTCTTTATGACCCAACATGTTTGCCTAGGAGGGCAAATGCCACAGGGGGGAATTCACATAGTGAATTAAATAAAAAGTTGAGAGATGAACATACTTTCCTTTGCAATGCTGAGGTAATCTCTAAGAAAGCAGAAAGCTTTTTGTTCTTAGTAGGGATGAGTTGTCCTGCCTATTTAGGTTCTGCCAGTTTCTCATATTTCCAATCTTAAACTCCACTTTGTTTCTGCAGCAATTTTCAATTTCTTTTTTTTTTTAGTGAAAATTTGCCAGCATTTTAGTGTGAATTTGTCCTACATTTTGTTTGTTATTTTGCTACTATAGACATTTTTTGAAAATATATATACGCATTTTTGTACAAACTAGTTGCCTGGTTAACTGCATTGCAAAATTCAGAGAAATGCAAATTTCAAAGGGTGCCTGTGTTTTGGTTCAAATACTGTTTCAGAAAGTGCAAAGTTGGTAGGTTTATGTTTAAATGAGAAGTTTATCAAATTTCTCCTCCATTCCAACAGCTTAGCAAAATACAATAGGAGCATTCCAAGTCAATTCAGAATCTTGGCAACGTGTATCAATCTAGTAAGAAATTTTCAGTCATGGAAGGGCGTGCAGTACTGTGATGTGACAGACGTTGGATCTGAGATCCAAATGCCAAGCTACATATTTGACTCAACATAGCACACAAAGTATCCATTTCCCAGAAGGAAAAGTTTGCAGAAAAACCCATCAACACCGCCATCCTCCATAGCAAACATTGCCAGACACCTGCCCCCAAATACATATACAAACACAACCAGGCAACACTCCCAAACCCCTCACACAAAAGCTGCCATGTAACACCTCCCCTCTGCACAGAAATACCCCACACAGCACAACTTGCTAAAAATTGCTCTGGTCCACCCACAAATATAGCCAGCAACACCCACACCCACCCACAACACAAACAGATGCACGCAACACACACATACAGACACCCCAAATAACACACCCATACAAAAATGCATGCAATGAGAGATTCAGGCAGATTGAGGGGATGAGGCCAATAGTGGGGTCAACAGTCAAGAGGGCAGTTTCTGCATGTGCTGTAGAGGGAAGCGAGGGGCAGATGAGGCTCTTCAACCTGGGAAGGTAGTCAATCTAAGAGAAGAAGGAAAACTCTGGTTGTTTTGGAGGACATCTTTGGAAGAAGGAAAGGCTAAGGGGTAAACCCTACACAGATCTGGGGTGGAGTTCCTAAGGTGGTTGGATGGCAACCTTGTATGCCTCCTTCTGGTGCCAAATGCATTGCTCTGATTTTCTTTGGCCCACATCAGCGAGGCCAAGAGGGGAGCCTTGTCATCTGGGCAGCCCAAGACCTCCATACACATTGCCCAGGCTTGTGCCCCAGAGAGGTCACTTTGGTGCTGCTACCTCAGCGGTCTAACTTCACTACCAGAGGCACACTCGATTGTCTCCCGAGACAGATGGATGCCAACAACGACAAAATGGTGAGCAATCTGGCCATTGCATTTTGCACCAGCTGAAGTTTCCAAACCATCTTCGGAGGTGGTCCCACGTACTGTGCAACACAGTAATCCAGCTTAGATGTTACCAGACTGTAGGCCACAGAAGTTAGGCTATCCCCGTACTGATAGCTTCATCTGGACCTCCTGAGCCTCAAGTGACAGCAATGGCTAGGGGAGCACCCCCAAACTGTGTACTTGCTCCTTCAGAGGGAGTGTAACCCCTCAAGAGCAGGCAGTTTTCTACCCATCTGGTCTAGGGAACCAACCACTAACAGTACCTCTGTCTTATCTGGATTGAGTTTCAGTTTATTGGCTCTCATCCAGTCCATTACGAAAGCATGACACCCACTCATTCACTGCCACACCTGTAGATGTAAAAGAGGAATAGAGTTGTATGGCATCAGCATACTGCTGACAACACACTCTGAAACTGAATGACTCCATTCAGCAGCTTCATGTAGATATTAAACAACACAGGGGATAAAATTGAGCCCCGAAAGAGCCCACATGGAAGCTCCCATGGTGCCGAGAAGCACTCCCCAAGCATCACCTGCTGAGGACAACCATCCAAGTAGGACCGGAACCACTGCAAAGCACTCACAACTCAGATAGCCTCTCCGGGGGATACATTGGTTGATGGTATTGAAAGCTGTTGAGAAGAGGATTTACAGGGAAACATTGCCCCTGTCTGTCTCCCAACAGAGCTCAGCATATAAGGTGACCAGGGCAGTTTCTGTGCCAAAGCCAGGCCAAAACCCTGGTTGAAATGGATCTAGAAAATCCAAGAGCACCTGGGATCTGGTCAGTGCCCACCTGCTGAAGAACCTTGCCCAGAGGAGGGAGGTTGGCAACTGTCTGGTAATTGGGTTCTTAGAATCTAGGGATAGTTTCTTAAGAAGTGGTCTTGTCTTCTTCAAACAATCAGGAACCACCCCCTCTTGGCACTGACCACCTCCATGGCCTAGGCAGCTGTCTCCTCTTCCAAGAGGAGCAAGGGTCCAATCCAAGCACCTTGTCTGCACCCTCCAGCCTCATCTATTGAAATTTGCCCAACGAAACAGGATTAGATTTTGCATTACCCTGCAGTTTGTCCATTTGAATACAGAGGTACAGGGTTCGTCAATGAGGGCGGAGGTGTATCTACACCTGCACCATGTCATATGCCAGTATCGCAATTGCCACTTCCTTCTTCCTTCACCTGGGGCATAAACAGGAAGGAAAAGGCATGAATAAGGGGAGGGTTTTCAAACCTGCAATAAGTTACCACTCACTCTTGTGGAGGGTGGGATCTAGAATCATTCTAGACTGAAAGCAGCTGTTGAGGATGAGTATAAATGATTCTGGGTTGTGAAAAAACTATGTTTTTGTACTACAAACTGGTCAGTGTGAATCCAGTCCGTATCTGAGAAAGAACAAAGCCGTGGGTAGGGGCAATTTTGATCACAAAAAAAATGTAAACCACCCATTTCCTAGTACTGCAGTTGTCACTGTCACCATCCACCGAGACTTTGATGTGCCAATATAATATTTTTCTAAGTGAAACGAATTTCCAGTCATAGCTATGCTTCCAATCGTTTGAAAGAGGAAGAGGCTGAGACATCTTGGTGGTGCCAAGATATTGAGGGGAGTGGGTGTCAGGGCTTTTTCAGCCAGAACTCGCCCTCTCAGGTGGCAGCCATTGCCATTATAAGAGAACAAGGGGTTGTCCCAGCACCTCTTTTTCTTGCAAAATAGCACTGGTGGATGTCGTTGAGATTTGTTGTCATTGCTCAGTGGCTTCTCAAATTCCACAAACCATTTTCCTGAGATATTTTTAAAAGCCCGCTCACCCCTCTTGGTGCGGCAGCGTTGCAGGATGGCAGAGGCTTCACTGGGGGCCTCGATGAGGGAACTTGAACTTCAGTGCCCTTCCTGATAGGCGGTGGGGGCATAAGCCCCTGTCCCCTATCAGGAACTAGAACCTAGCCTGCACCCTGCTTTGGCAAATGGGGATGCAGGCTGGGCCTTGGGCCATGCCAGGGGGTGGAGCCGATGGAGCAGGTAGGCTTCCCTCAGATCTGCCCCTTGCCCCATTTAAGCAGTCTACACCTGGGGCACTACCTGTTCGTTAAAAGTGATCTGGTCTGCAAATTTATAGAGGGGAGGAGCTGGTCAATGGTGGTCCAGGATATTTTGCCGTCAGATTTCCCCCCCTTCTAGGTCAACACTGTAAAAAGGCTTGCTGTGTTTTTGTAGACCAATTCCTGCCTTCTGTTATGCCCTCCACCAGCGGCGGCTAGTGCTCAGTGGAACTGGTGGAGAAGTCGCCAGGGACGGAGAACTTTAAAGTATTAAGATCAGAAAGCGGAAAACATGAAAACAACGAGAAGAGGCAGGAACAAAGATTTGGAGATATGCTTCAGAGGTCCAGACTATGGAGAGCCCGGAAAAAAAATAATAATTACAATTTGGATTATAATTTGGTTGTTTTTTTTATTTTAGTTTTTTATTTTTAATCGGATTATGATTCGGATATCGGGATTGGCTGTTTTTATTCGAAAATCAATAAAAATGATTTTTTAAAAAGAGGAACTGGTGGAGAAGACAGGCAGGCAATTGGTTGATGGAGCCAGATCCAATGGTGAACAAAGCCAACTCATTTCTCATTCCCCCCCTGTCCTCCTGGCTAAGTTGTACACTGGGACTAAAGAGGAAGAGCCTGGCAGGGTGTGCCACACCTGCACTGGTTGTACGAAAGACAGGTGAGGGCTGAGTGAAGGTAGACTGATTTTGTTGGAGCAGTGCCCCACTAGCCCTAGTAGGTGACCTCTCCACTGCCCTCCTTATGAGACCTACTTAAAAAGATTGCATTTAAGAAGTAACCCCGTTACAGCTGGCCAAGCTTACAGGCTAATAAAGACCTATATCAACATCAATATAGATGTCCCTACCTGCTCTCTCTAGTGGGACGCAGGTGGCGCTGTGGGTAAAAGCCTCAGTGCCTAGGGCTTGCCGATCGAAAGGTCGGCGGTTCGAATCCCTGCGGCGGGGTGCGCTCCCGTCCTTCGGTCCCAGCGCCTGCCAACCTAGCAGTTCGAAAGCACCCCCGGGTGCAAGTAGATAAATAGGGACCGCTTACCAGCGGGAAGGTAAACGGCGTTTCCGTGTGCGGCTCTGGCTCTGGCTCTGGCTCTGGCCAGAGCAGCGATGTCACGCTGGCCACGTGACCCGGAAGTGTCTCCGGACAGCGCTGGTCCCCGGCCTCTTGAGTGAGATGGGCGCACCAACCCCAGAGTCTGTCAAGACTGGCCCGTACGGGCAGGGGTACCTTTACCTTTACCTTACCTGCTCTCTCTATATCTCAAATACTACCATTCACTAATGAAGCTCCAGGACGATTTACATCAATAAAGAATGTAAAAACGGTGCAATAAAATATAAGCTGGATATGATAAAAAGCAATTCAAAAACCGTAAGAATGGTAGAAGTGGGCCGGACTTGATTTCTATGCACACAGTGGTGTAGCATGGGGGGCAGAGTGCAAAATTCTGAGAGGGGGCAACCAGGCAAACAGGCTCACCCATCAAAGCTCCATGGCTGAGCTCCTGCCACCCCCTGGAACTGCACGGAGGCAAGCCATGCCCAGGCCAGGCCTTTGGGGTTGGAGTCGCGCATCCTTCTCCTCATGGCCAGTGAAGGGATGCCTGTGTGCTCCACCCTTGGGCTGGCTGAGCCGGGAGGCAGCAGAGCCGCCAAGCCTAGAAGCCACATGGTCATCGCCCCCAGCAGCGGCAGCAGTAGCAGCCATGTGAGCCATGTGCCTCACAGGTTCGGTGCGCATCCCCCAGCACATGCCTCCACCCCAACTGCCCAGTCCAACACTTGCCCTGTCCCGGGCACCAGCAACCCATGCTACACCACTGCATCCACACCCAACTGCTAGAGATCAAGTAATCTTTAAATTCAGCAATTCTTAATTCTTAAATATAGGAACAGCATGAATTGAAAGCAGGCTGGGGCATCCAGTTCTTTGAAGCCTCCTTCAGAAATAAGAGGGGAGGGAGCACACCTCCCGTTGGTGGTCCCCTGCTCGTGCTTTCGCTTGGTGGCAGTGGCAGAAACGAGTACATTTCCCACACTGCCCAGCCTGCCATGGAAGGCTTAGAGGACATCTGACTTAACGAAGTGCTTGCCTAGCAGCTTGTCTCTCTTAAACAAGAACTGAAGTGTAACAAGAAATTTCTGACTCCCAGCTAGATATCCATTGCCACCTAGTGACTAAATCATATAATGACACCGTCCGAACAATTCAGGAAGTTAAGAGGGCGCTTGCTGACATAGACATGAGTTAACACTCGCTGTGCCCAAACTCCCTCCAACACTGTGCAAAGGTGTAGAATTAATCTGTTTTCAGTCAATTCCCATCTAAGTCAAGTGATTTCTTCCTTGATATAGATGTCCTTTTCCTTCCATAAAATGGGAAATGCTTCCACTGACTAGTGATAAGTGATTGGTTATATTGGAAACTTCAATTTTTGACATTGTAGTTTTGCTTTTTTACCTTATAACATCATCTGTTGTTTGCTTATTGGACCTGTTTATATGAATTTGTAGTATTTGTATCTTGTTATTCTTCTCTTTACTTTTATTACTTTGTGCCCAGAATTGGGATTGAAAATATTAAATGAGGATCTTCAGAGCAGAAACATAAATGCTCCTCAGAGCTCCATATGTATTAAATAGTTCATGGCACAATGAATTATCTGGATGAATTCTAGCACATCACAGAACAGCCTATTTATCCTAGTCCTGCCTGCTTCTCCTGATTGCTCTTTGGGACATTGGTCATATTTTAGATTATTATTTTTTGTTCTTTGTTGTTGTTGTTGTTTAGTCGTTTAGTCGTGTCCGACTCTTCGTGACCCCATGGACCAGAGAACGCCAGGCACTCCTGTCCTCCACTGCTCCCCGCAGCTTGGTCAGACTCATGCTGGTAACCTCGAAAACACTATCCAACCATCTCGTCCTCTGTCGCCCCCTTCTCCTTGTGCCCTCCATCTTTCCCAACATCAGGGTCTTCTCCAGGGAGTCTTCTCTTCTCATGAGGTGGCCAAAGTACGGGAGCCTCAGCTTCACAATCTGTCCTTCCAGTGAGCACTCAGGGCTGATTTCCTTCAGAATGGAGAGGTTTGATCTTCTTGCAGTCCATGGGACTCTCAAGAGTCTCCTCCAGCACCATAATTCAAAAGCATCAATTCTTCGGCGATCAGCCTTCTTTATGGTCCAGCTCTCACTTCCATACATCACTACTGGGAAAACCATAGCTTTAACTATACGGACCTTTGTTGACAAGGTGATGTCTCTACTTCTCAAGATGCTGTCTAGGCCTGTCATTGCCCTTCTCCCAAGAAGCAGGCGTCTTTTAATTTCGTGGCTGCTGTCACCATCTGCAGTGATCATGGAGCCCAAGAAAGTAAAATCTCTCACTGCCTCCATTTCTTCCCCTTCTATTTGCCAGGAGGTGATGGGACCAGTAGCCATGATCTTCGTTTTTTTGATGTTGAGCTTCAGACCATATTTTGCACTCTCCTCTTTCACCCTCAATAAAAGGTTCTTTAATTCCTCCTCACTTTCTGCCATCAAGGTTGTGTCATCTGCATATCTGAGGTTGTTGATATTTCTTCCGGCAATCTTAATTCCGGCTAGGGATTCATCCAGCCCAGCCTTTCGCATGATGAATTCTGCATATAAGTTAAATAAGCAGGGAGACAAAATGCAGCCTTGTCGTACTCCTTTCCCAATTTTGAACCAGTCAGTTGTTCCATATCCAGTTCTAACTGTAGCTTCTTGTCCCACATAGAGATTTCTCAGGAGACAGATGAGGTGATCAGGCACTCCCATTTCTTTAAGAACTTGCCATAGTTTGCCATGGTCGACACAGTCAAAGGCTTTTGCATAGTCAATGAAGCAGAAGTAAATGTCTTTCTGGAACTCTCTAGCTTTCTCCATAATCCAGCGCATGTTTGCAATTTGGTCTCTGGTTCCTCTGCCCCTTCGAAATCCAGCTTGCACTTCTGGGAGTTCTCGGTCCACATACTGCTTGAGCCTTCCTTGTAGAATTTTAAGCATAACCTTGCTAGCGTGAGAAATTAGTGCAATTGTGCGATAGTTGGAGCATTATTTGGCACTGCCCTTCTTTGGGATTGGGATGTAGACTGATCTTCTCCAATCTTCTGGCCACTGCTGAGTTTTCCAAACTTGCTGGCATATTGAGTGTAGCACCTTAACAGCATCATCTTTTAAAATTTTAAATAGTTCAGCTGGAATACCATCACTTCCACTGGCCTTGTTTTTGTTCTAAGCCATGTGAATAACACACTACCCCAGGATGGATTGTAGTTTGTGAACCCTAAAAGCACATAGCAAGTGATGGCTCTCCAGATGTTACAACTTACAAAGAACCTAGATAGGTAGAACTAAAGTTACATCTGATGCAGCCTTCTGTTTTGAACAATGTTCAGTCTGGTGTTTCTTGAAAGGTGGCATATATGTCAGTGTGGTTTAGTGGTTAAGAGCGGTAGTCTCGTAATCTGGGGAACTGGGTTCGCGTCTCCGCTCCTCCACATGCAGCTGCTGGGTGACCTTGGGCCAGTCACACTTCTCTGAAGTCTCTCAGCCCCACTCACCTCACAGAGTGCTTGTTGTGGGGGAGGAAGGGAAAGGAGAATGTTAGCCGCTTTGAGACTCCTTAAAGGGAGTGAAAGGCGGGATATCAAATCCAAACTCTTCTTCTTCTTCTCTTCTTCAAAAACAACAGCTCTCCTCTGCCACTCACGCTCAGCATCTGGAATTGTATTTGGAACTATAGTGCCTTTGGACTCAAACATTTCATTGACCCATTTTGACTGATAGAAACGTTTTCCACGAATATGCCCAATCTATTTTTTAAAACATCTAATTGAGTGATCCTCACCATTTCCTCCAGTGGTGAATTCATACCCACTGTCCTGCTGTGTCATTTTCAATTTCTTACACATTTTTTTCAAACAAGAAAGGAACCCTCTTTCAATGGAGTCTCTTGGGGGAAAACTTGGTTTTAAGGGACAGTTTCAAGGGGATATTTGGAGTGCTTTGGGACACGCTGACAATACACCAATGCTGACAGGGTGTGTCACATTGTGCCTGCATTTTGCACTAGATGAAGTATACATAATTAAGCAAAGTCATATAGGGAGTATATGTGGCAATCCAAGATAATTACCTTTGATCATTAGAAATGTCCAGTTTTTGCATCGTACTGGTTTCATTATGTAAATTTGAATTAATCTAATTTTTTGCAGATTCAGAAAATACAAAGTAGTTTAATGGTTGTGGGGGTGTGAGAAGATCAGTATAAATACCAGCATCTCACAGGAGGAGAGCATCACACTCACCTGCCAGACTCCTATCATCACAGCTGAAGCCAAGGTAAGCAGCTCTCCTTTCAAGCATCCATGCAGCCTTGTGTTGGGTGATGTGCATCTTTACAGCAGTTCTTTTATCATGGGTAGTTCTTCAAAATTGTGGGTTTGGTGATAGAATGTATTGCAGTGCAGAAGTAGGAACAAGTATATCTGTATTCTGAAGGATCCTGAAATGATGAGCTGTTTTGGTCTTCCCTCAGAGCTTTTCAATTCCATCATGACCACCCTGCCTGAAGCCAATGCTAAATTCGCCGTTGACGTTTTCAAAGTGGTGACCACTGAGCACCCATGCGACAACCTCGTGCTCTCCCCTGCGAACCTCACCGCAGGCCTGGGCCTCCTCGCTTATGCATCTGGTTGTGAACAAGCAGCTCAGATTGAGAAGGTGGGTCTAATCAAGCAGTAGAGATGCAGCCTTCAGACTGGGCTCATCATTAGCAGATACCTTTCCATCACCAGTCATATTTGATACAAGTTGAGAAAAAGAATGACCTCACTGTGGCTTGATCCAGTAATAAGCCCAATCAACGTCTCTGCAGAAAATCCCATAAATGTGCAGAGATCAAAGAATATTGCATCACTAGGCGTGGAGGAGAAATTTGGTTGAATGGAATGGAAATCTTCCAAATGGAATCTTCCAAATTTGTAGTTTTCAAAACAATGTATGAGCCAAAAACAGCTCTTTTTAAATAGATTTGTACTTACCTGTACTTGTTTTGTAAAAATAATATTTACAAATATTCATATATTAGGGAGAAATGTGCATAAAAATGCAGATATTAGCGAAAGTAGCATAACATGCATTGTACTGGAGAAACTGCTTGCAAAAATGTGTACATTAGTAAAAGAAAACGCATCTGAAATGGGTTTATTAGGAGAATTTCACACTAAAATGCTAGTGAAATTTCATGTGGATCTTTTTTTAAAAAATAAATAAAAAATAGCAAACTGTTGCAAAATGTGGAGAACTAAATTTAAGATTTGATTCCTTTAATTCTCATCCTATATGAGATTTGTTTCTATCATCTCAAGGCAGAACCATAGATTGCCTGAAGTTTGTATGTATGTTTGGATCATTAATTTAGCATGATTCAGATATCATGGGCCAAACATGTTGAATCATTTTGAAGAGTAGTATGCAGGAAGATATCCATCCTGCAAATGTCACATATGATCTAAGAGTCATGTGACATACATATCAGGATAATAAGTGCTGCTGTTATAATATTGCCTGTGCAACTGAAGCAATGTTCCAATTTCATTCAAGGTCCTGCATTGGGATGAAGTGAAAGAGTGTGACAAACCCAGAAGCAGGAGCCTGGGACATTCAACAACCAGACTAAGAAGGGTATGTAGAAGAACGCTTGGATAAAGGTGTATTCCTCCTCTCCCCAAAGAACCCAGCTTGCATATTAGTATTATCTCCTGTTATCTCAACATCAACTCCATGCCTGTTGGGCAAAAACATCTCTAAAGGAAGAAAAGGAGCCTTGAGCACTGAATCAGCTCTTAAAAGTGCAAATGTCATTTTCGTAAATATATTTGCAACAAAATATTTGTTGGAAGGAAGATTAAAGCATCAATATATGTGTCTGATATCAGTGCAACATCAGAACAAGGATTGGCTGATGTTTGAAAAACTAATTTGGTTTCATGCCAACATTTCTTATTCCTTTATTGTAAATGGGCTGGAAATGAACTACCTATGGATGCAGACATTTTATAACTTCATTGCAGACCCAAGGTGCTGGTGGTGCCAAACCGAGACCCCGTCCTGAACCTAAACCTTGTGACAAGAGACGAGTCATTCACCGCCCAGCTCCTTGCCCTGAGCCTGAGCCCGAGCCACGTTGTCCTAGACGCGTAAGTTGTGAAACATCTGGAGAGTTTCATCAAAATAATAATAATAATCACACACACACAAATAGACATTTAGGGGGTTATCTCTAAGTATTCTAAATGATACCACACAACTTGTGATAAAATCCACAGGAAAGTAGGAATGAAACCGCTAAATTCTTACTTAGATGTGAAGTTCACTGGGTGTTGTTGAGTCAGTCACCATCAACCCCCATCTAACATTGCCATGAGCATAAAATTGAGTAAATCTCAAGAAAGATGAGCTGGGCTGCCTGGAGGGATTCAGATGTGATAAATGTTTACTTCAAAGTAGGCATACCTGAGGTCGACTTTCAAGCAAGCTTTGTTGCTTAAGATAAGTTTGTACCTTTTCTTTCTCACAAGATATACCCTTAAGAAGATAAGTAGCCAGGTGTTGTGAGAATTAACCTCCTTTTTGAATCCTTAGGATGTTCCTTGCTATGAGTGTGAGAAGCCTGAAGGAATCCATACGGCATTCAGCAAAATCCTTGCGACTCTTAATGAGCCCAGCGCCAACTATACCCTGAGCTTTGCCAACAAGCTCTATGGAAACAAGGACATTGCCTTCATCCAGGTAACTCTAATTTTGGCCCCTATGGGTGCTCCACTGTACTGTGAGAACCAAGTGCACATTGCAACCTGCTATTGACTGTATTCTACCATAAATAATAATAATAATAATAATAATAATAATAATAATAATAATTTATTTATACCCTGCCCATCTGGCTGGGCCTCCCCAGCCACTCTGGGCGGCTTCCACAGAAACCAAAAATACACTAAAATATCACATGTTAAAAACTTTCCTGAACAGGGCTGCCTTAAGATGTCTTCTGAATGTCAGGTAGTTGTTTATCGCTTTGACATCTGCTGGAAGGGCGTTCCACAGGGTGGGCGCCACTACCGAGAAGGCCCTCTGCCTGGTTCCCTGTAGCTTTGCTTCTCGCAATGAGGGAACCGCCAGAAGGCCCTCGGCACTGGACCTCAGCATCCGGGCAGAACGATGGGGGTGGAGACGCTCCTTCAGGTATACTGGACCGAGGCCGTTTAGGGCTTTAAAGGTCAGCACCAACACTTTGAATTGTGCTCGGAAATGTACTGGGAGCCAATGTAGGTTTTTCAAGACCGGTGTTATATGGTCTCGGCGGCCGCCCCCAGTCACCAGTCTAGCTGCCACATTCTGGATTAGTTGTAGTTTCCGAGTCACCTTCAAAGGTAGCCCCATGTAGAGCACATTGCAGTAGTCCAAGCGGGAGATAACCAGAGCATGCATCACTCTGGTGAGACAGTCTGCAGGCAGATAGGGTCTCAGCCTACGTACCAGATGGAGCTGGTAAACAGCTGCCCTAGACACAGATTTGACCTGTGCCTCCATGGACAGCTGTGAGTCCAAAATGACTCCCAGGCTGCGCACCTGGTCCTTCTGGGGCACAGTTACCCCATTCAGGACCAGGGAATCCTCGACACCTGCCCGCCTCCTATCCCCCCAAAACAGTACTTCTGTCTTGTCAAGATTCAACCTCAATCTGTTAGCCGCCATCCATCCTCCAACCGCCTCCAGACACTCACACAGGACCTTCACCGCCTTCACTGGTTCTGATTTAAAAGAGAGGTAGAGCTGGGTATCATCCGCATACTGATGAACGCCCAGCCCAAACCTCCTGATGATCTCTCCCAGCGGCTGCATGAATGGATTCATCATCTACTGGTGTCTGTCAAACTTGTGCCTCATTCCCAGGCAACCAGAGAGATCTACTACGGTAATGATTATCTGCACTATGAAAGTCTCCACCTGCAAAATTTAGTGTTCTGAAACTACAAAGAGGCACTGAATCTTTAAGGGAATTAGGCAGTACTCAAATGCGAGAGAATACTCTGGACATTTTCTGTTTTGTTATATATTTACTGATACATGGATCCAATGTTTTCTTGTTCTGTTCAGAAATTCGTTTTCTGTGCTCTCAAACTGTACTTGACTGAAGTGGATGGTGTGGATTTCCATAATGCGCCTGAGGAAGTGAGGAGACTCATCAACCTTTGGGTTGAAACCCGTACACATGGTAAGACCACAGAATGCACTAATGACCTCTTCCTGACATAACTTTCATGATAGGGAGGTCTCCGGTGTTTGTTCTTCTCATGCTGGTTCAAAAAACCAGTTAAATCTTTCTTATTCTGCAAGAATAAGCTAAGAGCCCACTGTGACCTCTGCTTTCCCTCAAACATGAGGAAAGGTAGGATTGATTTGTTGCAATAAACTGGTGCCCATACTATTTTATTTGCTTATAAAAACAGTTAAATGCTCCCATTCTGTTGCAAAGGACTACTTAGGGTATAATTAAGTACTTTATTCAAGCTGTTCCATTTATTCTCCATTAACCGTGAACTACAAATTGTATGCCCCCATTCCCAAAAAAACCATTGTAACAATTTCTTTGCCAGGTAAAATCAAGGACCTTCTCCCCAAGGACAGCTTTGACTGCCTTGTTCAGCTCCTGCTGGTGAATGCTCTCTTCTTCAAAGGACAATGGGAAGTGAAATTTGACAAAGAGCTCACAGAAGAAGCTCCCTTTTACCCTCATCATGCAGATGAGGTGAGTTAGAAACATATCCCTAGCTTCCTTGCTTCTTTTGTGCAGAGACAATGTACCTTGTAACTTCCAGACTACACGTTTAGTGTTGGAGTTGAGTTGCCCCAATGAGGTCTTGATGGAGGTCACTTGAAACACTTGGTGCAAGGAAGGCTCTGCAATGCTGGACGGTCATCACCCCTTTTAGTTGAAGATGATGGCCCCAAACTAGAGTTATGTAGCTGTCCTAGAGCCCCACTGCTAAGAATGGGGTTTAACTTGGCCACTTGATGCCAGTCCAATTGATTTCAATTTAGTAGGATTGTTGCTGAAATTACAAAAGAGAAGAATCTGCTGTCTCTCTTTTCTTTTTCTCTGGGAGGTGTTTTTTTTTTGTTTTGTTTTTTGCAATGCCGAATCTCATGATGTCTGAGAAAGAAAGGAAGGAAGAAAGAACTTCCCAAAGCAAACTAAGTTCCTTCTCTCTTTTTAAATATTTCCTTTTTTCCTTTTCTTCACAGAAGGAATGCCACAGTGTGCAGCTGATGCACAGGAAGGGTGTCTACAATGCAGGGACAATTGACCTATGCAATGTTCAAGTCCAAGTTCTTGAGATCCCCTACAAGAACAATGAACTGACCTTTGTTCTGCTGCTGCCAGTAGACTGCAGTGCAGAAGCTCTTGAACAGGTAAATGGTCTTTCCATCCCTATGATATTATACCCTATGATATATCATCCCTATAATATATCCCTATTATAGCTATTCACCTTATCCATGCCAGGCCCTCGATTTCAATAATACTGGTGTGGAAAAAGTCTGTTGATATATTTTTCTTATTGTATTCTCCCTTGTTTTGATTCAGTATGGGATTGGAATGATATCACTGTAACTTCTATGTGTTCCTCTAGCTGGAAGATGGACTTAGCCACGAGCATCTGCTTGACCTGTCCTGTCATCTGAAGGCCATCGAGGTGGATGTGGCCATTCCCAAATTCAGCTCCGAGAAGAGCATTGAAGCCACCGAATACCTGAATCTGCCGGATCTGACTGACCCCGAAAAGGCCAATTTCTCCGGAGCAACCACAACAGAAGGCGTGGCTCTGACTCAGCTGGTCCATGATGCTGCTATCGAGATTGATGAGGAGGGTGGTGAAGAACCAGAGCCAGTCCCTTGCCCCAAGGATAGGCGTCCACGTCGGGAACCTGTGGAGATTTGGGCTGACCATCCTTTCCTCTATTTCGTCCGGCACAATTGCACCCAGAGCATCATTGCTCTCGGTAGATTTGCTAAACCAGAATAAAGGAAGAGTTCATGCAACAAAATCAATGGAAAATGGATACGGAAAATATTTTATAGAAGAATATTGTTTTCCCCTCTCCTCTTTACTCAGCAAGGCCAACCTTTGCATAGCTTTGGGCAAAGAGAATTTTCGTTGGGTGGCGGGCCTAATTTTCATGGTATGACAACAATGTTTTATAGGATTGTTGCTCTACCTGCCTTCTCCTGTCATTTTACATCTTTTCAATAAGATGTTTGATAAATGACAATATTCGGTAAGTGCATTTTTCCCTGCACTATAGCACTGCGATGGAAGAAGCTACACTTCTTTGGGCCACAACTAAATTTTTCTAAATGGAACACCTGGGTGGAGACTGAAGTCAGGAAAATGTCACTATTCTGGAATCTGCTTCTTGATGAAAGTTGTCTTGTTCTTTCCTGATTGAAATCTGCCTAACTGAAGCAAAATTGTATGCCTTTTGCTGAATTATCTCGCCTGAAGACAGCAGCATGAGGCTGCCATCCTGGATCTACTTACTTGGAAGTAAGCCCTGCTGAATTCAGTGGGATTTCTGAGGAGACATGTATTGGACCACACTATGAAACAGGAAACTGCAGTCTGGCTCTTTGAAATGAAAATCTTTCCACATTGCTTGTGAGATTATAGCTTTTCTTTGAAACTTATGAAACCTTCTTGCCTCTTTTGTACTGAAGCTGCACAATATCTGAATAAACAAAGCATTTAATAAAACTTGTTTTGCAGTTTTCACTCCTGTGAGATATATTGTAGAGTACGAGTTCCCAAGGATTGCAATGACAAATCTTCCCCAGGCACCCAGACAACAATTTTTATGACTAAAGTCAACCCATAAGATAAGGATCCCCTCTTTCGCATTTCAAAAACTGAAGGATTGGTGTGCACAACATCACAAGATGAGTGGTATTTGGAGGTGGCGGCACAGAAATCAGTAACTTTCCCCCAAACATAGAATATGGTAGAGGTTGAGTCTGAAACCCAAATGCCAAACCACGTATTTGATCCCACATAATGCAACAAAATATTCATTTCCTAGGAGGAAAACTTCTCACAGAAATACAGAGAAGCAGCTCTAGTTGCCCCAGACTTTTCCTTTCCTTTCCTAAGAATGCCTCTGAAGGAAAGAAAGATGTCTGGAAGCTAGCCGTTGCCTCTGGAAGAGTTTAAACAAGTGGGGCAGGGTTAGACTTCCTGATACACTGGATCAGGCGCAGGGAACTTTTCTGGACCAAATGCAGACCCCAGTGCCTCTGACTCTAAACCACCAGACTCTCCCCAGCCCAGCTCTTAATGCTACATGTTATCCCTATTGTCACAGCAGTGTGAGATCCCAGGGGTTCAGGTGCTTACCCAGGGTTTGCATTTGCTTCAGAAATGAGGCACAGCGGAGACTGTAGTGTCAATATGGTTTTATTTACACACACATATATATAACCTTGGTTTACTGTGGAGGGTATTCCAGCATTACACTCTGCAGGTTCTGAAGCTTCAATAGGCAGCTTGGCAGCGACTTTGAAAGGCCCCAGCAGCCAAGAGATTGGTATGTGTGTTGTGCTCTATGTATTCCAGCAGCTCATGTATGTATTCTTGTGCTCTCTGCACTGTCTGGTGGCTCTGGGCCAGGAGGGTGCTGGAGAGCTCCTGGAAGTATCTAACAACGGAGAAGGTCCCTTGCTCCTTTCATAAGTGCAGCAGGCTTTGGTCTAAAGGCAGAAAAATCCACTGTTCCATCTCAGTCTCCTTGTTCCAACCTGTCATCCTCAGCTCACAGAGTGTTCTGCCCTCCCTTCTCCCTCTCGCTGCTAACAGGCTCCATAGATCTCTCCCCTGTAGCGAAAACACAGCTAAGAAGCTCAAATCATATATGTGACTGACATTCTCCTTTGGAAATAAAACCAATATCCAGACTTTAACATTCAAAAAATTTACTTGCAGAAACTTATAGATGAATGAAAACATAATATTTAGAATCACATGCTTATCCAAGCATGGGCTTACAGTCTTTTTCTAACTTCCAAACAACTGTATTTTTCCTCTCTTTTCAGAGCTCAGCCCTTTTAGCCTTCTGTATCTCAGTTAGGCCATGCCTTGCAGCTCCTATGAGAGATTTCCACTTTTACCTTCTCCTGCAGCTTTGATCTCTTTCTTTCAAGCAGAGAAGAAGCACTCCAACCCTCGATTCAACTTAGCAGTGTTCACAGTGGATTCTAAAATGGAGTCTCTCCTTCACTGGATACCCCCATGTGACCAGCGTTAGCCAATCACATGCGAACTACCAGAAATCTCTCTAGAATTCACATACCAATCATTCAAATTTAAACTCATAATAATGCATACAAGCATTTACAATTTCAGTGAATTAAATTACTACATTCAACACCCCCAGCCTACACCATCCAAACCTGAAGCTCTGGACCTGGCTTTTGCCTCTGTTCACCATTCCCTGATGGGAAAAGAGGCTCACACTCCTCTGCTGTCCAGCCCAGAGTAACCGCTTCGTTAATTACTTATTGCTTTCTTTTATACTACATGATGGCTCTTCTCTCCAGGTGATTCCTGAGCAGGAAACTGATACTGCCTGCATTTTAACACTGCTAAATCTAACATTTGTCAACCAGGTTAATACTCCAAGCATTTTTTTATTATTATTTCTAACATTTATTAACCCTATAAATTAGTGGTGCCTTGCACCCACAAACCCTGGCACCCAAAACCTGTAGCATTACCCTCCTCTAAGAAAAGCACATCTGCACCAGATGTGTAAAAGAATTACAGAAAAGTTAGTAAAGTCACTTAGAGTTGTTGTTGTTGTTGTTGTAGTAGTAGTAATAATAATAATAAAGCAAATCATAACACCATAACATTGTCGCAGCCCATTCCTTTCCTACAGTTCCCTCTGTCGAGATGCCCCACCGGGCCTTCTTATTTCTTTTGCTTTCCTGCAGTGCAGGAGAACTTCTAAAAACACACAGCGCCCACAGAACAATTCCTAAAAATCATTTATCAGTTCAGTTTCTAAAAATTATCAATGGGTTCCCATCACATGTAAAACAAAAAACAAAAAAACCCCACACAGTCCACAGTGTTTAAAAGAAACCTATTGCTAAGATTTGCTGGAAGGATGATTGTAGGATCAGCAACCTTTTTCAGTTGTGGGCCGGTCCACCGTCCCTCAGACCATGTGGTGGGCCGGACTATATTTTGGAAAAAAATATATGAATGAATTCCTATGCCCCACAAATAACCCAGAGATGCATTTTAAATAAAAGCACACATTCTACTCATATAAAAACACACTGATTCCAGGACCATCCATGGGCCGGATTGAGAAGGCGATTGGGCCGCATCCAGCCCACGGGCCTTAGGTTGCCTAGCCCTGTAGTAAACAGTCTCCGAAAGCAGAACACAAACGCCTGCCCACCCCCCACACTGAGCAGCTTCCTCCATGGCGCTTTGCTTGGGATTTACACATAGTTCTCGGTTCAAGTAGCTGTTCAAGGGGCAAACTCCCTGGTGATTTCAACCTCACCTGATTCTGCAGGGACACAAGCCTTGCTGTGTTCCTGGGTTTTTCCCACACTAAGAAAGGCACCACCATTTTCTCAAGCACACAGGGAAACACTCTCAGCACAATTTCTTTTTCCATCGCAAATTGATCAGGAGCCTGATGTTAGTATTTTCATTCTCCATTGCTGTTGGATCTCATGATCCACTGTTTACAGTCCTTTGCGATAGGAGTGTGGGAATGAAACTAGACACTGTACTTCCGTCCTATGGGCTTTTGTACTTTCTCTTTGCTCGCTGCTTTCGGACAGAACAGATGGGTGATGTTGCTGCTCATACTAGCCATGTTTGTTGTTTTGATTTGTAAATAAAGGAAGCTTTCGTGATGCCAATGCCTTCACAGCCTCGCTTCTTGCTGATGCATTAGTGTGCCCACAGCTCCACCGGAGGTGGGTCGCTGGACACTTATGTGAGCTCCCAGACCGGGCCGTGGCCGAAGGGGCTGGCACATTCACCTGCTGCTCCTCTGGCTTCTCCTGGCCACACAGGAAACCGCTGCCTTTCTCACAGGCACTAGCTTCCCCCCTAATTCCTGAAGAAAGAATTCCCATTCAGCAGGAGCTGAATGTTCCTTTTGCATGCTCTCGCGGACCTCAAATTCCTCCTGCTCCCCAATCCCAGGGAGCCCGGTCCTTCTCTGAGTCGTCGTCTTCCACTACAGCTTGCATCTCTTTGCAGTCTCAGCCCTTCTGCTGCTCGGCCATGCTCCGGACTTCCAGCAGGGCTCCTGGGTCACTTCCAACCCCTTGCAGCACTTCATAAGGCAGGGATCTCACCTCGCATGTAGTCATTTTCCCCTCTTCACTAGGCTTCTTCCCCATTCTGTCAGCAGTTAGCCTGTTTTATCAAACTACTGTAGCTGTTGCTGGCTTTGCTGCTGGAATATTTGCTCAAACCTCTGGCTCTTCCTTTTCTCCATTCTTTCAAGCTGCTCACTTTCTTGCTCCCTCATCAGTTTTATCTGTGTGGCTATTCTTGCTCCCATTTTTTTACTTCAGGCACACCTAGCTGATGTTGTATTGTGCTTTTACTAATTTTTTTGTTGGGAGCCACCCAGAGTGGCTGGGGCAACCTAGTCAGATGGGCAACATATCAATAATAAATACTCCTTCTTCTTAGCTCTCAGGTCTTTCCTCCAGGAACCACAGATCCCACTTCTAACACCAGTGTTGCACACCACCCCTTTCTCTACAGTGGTGCAAGATCTCAGGGGTCCAGGTGCTTATCCAGGGTTTGTGTTTCCTTCAGAAATGAGGCACAGTGGAGATTTTATTATATATGCCTTTATTTACCATGCACACATTTATATATGCAAAGAGAAAGAAAAAGAGAGAGCACATATTTTTGGTTAAAAAAATTAGGTGCCCATACTAATCTTTTGATAAAATTGCCATGTGTGCCAGAAATAAGTGGCTATCATGGGAAACAAAGAAAAAGTGATGGTACTCCTTACCAGTGAGTACTAGCACTAAAAATCACTGACTCTATACTTGTTATTATTAAATACAATAGCCACATGATTTAAAAGCAGACAGGAACATCCAGTTCTTTTAAGCTCACTTTAGAAACAGTAGTTCCCTGTGGTCCCTTGCTCATGTTTTCACTCTGTGGCAGTGGCAGGAGTGGGAGCACAGGAAGCTGGGCTGGGTGGCTGGAAGCTGATATTTACTTTTCCCACAACGCCCAGCCTGCCATGGAAAGCTTACATTACATAATGAAGTTCTTGCCTAGCAACTTGTCTCTCTTAAACAACAACTGGAAAAGAACAAGAAGACATTTCTGGCTCCCATCTAGACATGAATAACTCCATTGCCACCTAGTGACCAAACCATACAATGACACTGTCCATACATTGTAGGAAGTAAAATGGCAGCTGACTTAAGAGTTGCCATATGTCGAGAATTTCCTGGACATATGCAGAATACTGCAGCCGCAAGCAGTGTCCAGTAACTAAACAATTTAACCCCTGTGTTGCAAAAAATAGTCAGTAACATCCAAGCAACACGATGACCAAATACAATGATACGATATCAATATACACTCTTTATATAATATGAAATATATGAAATCGCATAAACAGAAAACTTATGAATCTCTGAAAGTCACAAAATATGCACTCTTAATGGATTCTCTTGAAAACATAAAACAAAACAAAAAAGTCTTATAAGTCTCTAAAAGTCTTTGTGGGCTATGCAAGTCTCTGAAAGAAGCAATAACAGTGATTGTGTGGCTATTCCCTCCCCCCCACAGGTGGAATAAATGAAGACAACGGACACAGAGTTTTAGGTTAATGGGCGAAAAATGGCCACAACTTTATTGATTACAGGAAAGAAGGGTATTGGCTTTAGGCATTGGCCCTAACCGACTATCCGGTCTGACCGGGAAGGGTTAAACACCAACAGGGGGAGCCACCCGAGATGCATATCCCTGGGCGCTCCCCAAGGGGTTACCGCTCGGGGGCGCGCTTTAGGCCCTAGCCTCCGTAGGTTTCGGACGAGGCGTCGCCCCTCGGAGTCCTTTAACGAACTACCCTTCAAGCATTGGGGGAGGTGATGGCGTTCCTCCCCCCCAACCTCATCTGCATGATAATACCCCGGCCAATGCCTACCGCCAAAACCGAGGGAGTTGTGACGATTTGCTACGAGGTAGGCGAAAAAACCAAGTGGCTCACAAAACCAGCCAATTAGCCAAATGGAAAAACTCCTACCAGGCCCCTTGCGGCGACCAGCCGAAGCCCATAGCAAGGTCAGTGGCAAAACCTAAAGGGCGGGTGGGTGGGAAACTGCGTCGTCTCCAGGGAAGAAAGGGGGTGAGCCAGGGGCTGCCCTGACCTTAAGTGGCCCTAGGAAGGCCCGCCCCTGCCGCCAGCCAATTGGCTGGCGCCACAGGGTATGCTAATTGGGTGAATCCCTGTCTCCTGCGAGGCTGACGCCAGCCTCGCAGAGTGTGGGCGGGGTCGTGATCCCACAACCCCCCCTCCTCCTGAAGGTCGGAAGGGGCATTGTGTGGCTATTCCCTCCCCCCCACAGGTGGAATAAATGAAGACAACGGACACAGAGTTTTAGGTTAATGGGCGAAAAATGGCCACAACTTTATTGATTACAGGAAAGAAGGGTATTGGCTTTAGGCATTGGCCCTAACCGACTATCCGGTCTGACCGGGAAGGGTTAAACACCAACAGGGGGAGCCACCCGAGATGCATATCCCTGGGCGCTCCCCAAGGGGTTACCGCTCGGGGGCGCGCTTTAGGCCCTAGCCTCCGTAGGTTTCGGACGAGGCGTCGCCCCTCGGAGTCCTTTAACGAACTACCCTTCAAGCATTGGGGGAGGTGATGGCGTTCCTCCCCCCCAACCTCATCTGCATGATAATACCCCGGCCAATGCCTACCGCCACCGAGCCGCAGGCCGGCTCACCGCCAATACCCTCAGACCTGTAACCAATCCCTAACGCCTTGAAAATTATCTGCCAACCAAATAGCATTGCCAGCATCAGATAGATGCACGCCATCCCAGTGATAAAGCATTTCCTTGTCAAACCGTATGCACGCCATCCCAGTGATAAAGCATTTCCTTGTCAAACCGTATGCATGGGTGCTGAATGACCCGACCGCCCCATGCGGCCACTCTACGAGCCACCGTGCGCTCCACAATCCTCCTAGCTTTGTTCACAGCCACGGGTTTTTCTGCATCCCTTTCCAACATCGCCTTTCCAGCAAAGATGACCAGATTATTGTAATGTTTTCATGGGATGCCCTCAACAATTCCAAGTCATTGATAATGTTCCATATCAAGTCCACCCCTTTCCTATACGCCAAGTCGTTCTCGCTCAGCTGGATGACCATGGCACTGGGTGGGCCCTCAATGCCACTCCCACCCAGGGCTGCCACTCTACGCACCACCGCCCAATGCCAGGCTTTCCTAGCCCTGTTTATGGCTATCGGGCACCTGCAATCTCTCCAAACCCGCCTCTCCATCCACGAGGCCCCAAATAAACTAGTAGTGACGTTTGGGTAAGAGGCCTTAAGTTCCTCCAAGTCACTAAAGATATGCCACATCAAGTCGACTGCCTTTCTGTACGCTAACACTTTTCGCCTAATTGGATATCTAAAGCATCTGGGGGCCCCTCCGCCGCCTCTCTGGCCCTAATAGCGGGCAACATTTTTTGGCCCAGTGCATTCTCCTTCGAGAGATCCAAGATATATTTATGTAGCTAAGGTGCGGCCCGAGACCGGAATTGATGGCGCGGACCCTGGCCCAATGCACCATGCTGTGCCCGATTATCCAGATGCGCGCCCTCGTAGCTCCTGCACCCTAGGTCCCCATTAGCGGCATGGTTTATATCCCAGTGGACGGTGCAGGGCCTATACTCCAAATATGCATCACAACGTCACCTGAAAGCAAAAGAAGGTAACAAAGCCAGGTCAGGTATACTGTGAACAATCACAAGGTCTCATGAATATATCCTTTATATGCATCAGACTTCCCTTAATGCATCAGACTTCCACTGCCCCCAAGTCCTTCATCCTTTCAGATGAGAGTCCCAAATGCACTGCTGTGGTGGCGGCCCCAATCCGAAAGGAGTTAACCGTGAATTTAGCTGAGGGTAAACCTCAGGCAGCAATCGCCCTTCGCATAACGTGCATGGACTGATGCCGTGCAAGGCCGGAGCCATCCCAATGTTCGAGGAATGGACCTGAGACGGTTGGTCCCATGTACATGAATTGTTTAGTGTCCTTTACTGCTGATCGGTTTTGGAACATTGGACATGCAGGACTAAATTGGATCTGAACAAGGTCAGGTCTCTCAAACTACCTCGGGCAATGGAATCTGGTTGGCCCTTACAAACCACTTCGCCACTGCGCATAGCGCCAAAGGCAATGGAGTATGCAGCTGTAAATAACTGGGCCTTGTCCTCGGACCAACAGATACTTCTTAATTTTCTTCCTTCTTGTTGTTTTTTTTTATGGTTTATTATTATTATTATTATTATTATTATTATTTTACATTTATTTATTTATTTATGAATTAGCATAGCATGTCATAAGTTAAGGGCCTTCTACCATCACTTTTAGGAGGCTGCGGCCTGCGCCAGCCCCACAGTGCCCTTCACACTAAGAAGGCCACACCAGGGTCTCTGGATTAAACAACCTTACAGAAAAAAGAGATTGCCGCCTACTGGATGTTTAAGAGTCTTTGCTGCACGACCCAGCACTCTCCAATGTACCAAGTATTGCAGAGCTTCAGCCTTGGTAGGAGGCGTGTGAAGCTTAGGATTTTTTAATTTACCTTGAGGTGTGTCAAGCGTAGGTTTTTGGTTTTTTTTTTTTTTTTTTTACTATTATTATTATTGTCATTATTATTATTATCATTATCATATTTTATTATTATTATTTTATAAGTTTGCCTTGAAACTCCATAAAGTCCACCCAAGCCCTTTTAAAAGATCTAAGCGTGGGCTTGGCTCCTGAAGCTAATACTCCCTTCAGGACATCATGTTCCCAAGGCTCCAAAGGTGCTCCCGGAATGGCTGTGGCAATTCGCTGCACCTGTGCATCCGTGATGCCCTTGTTAACCCCAGGGGTAAATTTGTTAGAGAAGTAGATGTTTATTTCTAAGCACTAAAGGTCAAAGGTCCGGGACAGGTTTGCCACTCTAGGAGTGCGATAATTGTTTAGACGGGACACTTCCCGAACTGATTCTTTGGTTTGGGGGGGGGTTCCCCGAGTTAGGGGGTAATGAAATGAGGATCCTGAGGCCATAAGAGAAACTCTTTGCTGCCTCTATTTTTAGGGTATCTATCGAGAAGGGTTCTAAGAGGTGAGGGCTCAACAGAAGAGAACATCCCAGTCAAGGGCCAAATTAATACCAGTTTCTGGCTGTTCTTTTTGGCGGGTCTGTGAGCTTTTCAAGACCCCTGATGGAAATGCCCCCTGCTGCCCGGAAAAGGCTGTTTACCTTTAAAACACGAGGACGCTGGGTGGTTACCTAGGCACTTCTCACATTCATGCACATACTTACAATTTGGCCCTTGGCACACACCCGTGTTGTACTCCCAGCAAACCTCATGGTGAGGGACTCGCTTGGCTTCAAATTTTCTGACTTTCCTTTTCCCACATAGGGACCCATATGCTCCATCCAGTAATTCTGGTCGCTCGGAACACAGCAGGTTGTGGGCAGCAGGAAGCTTTTCTGAATCGTCCTCGGCATCAGAAGGCTTACTTCTTTTGCTCTTCTTGGCCGAATGCTTCTTCTTACTTAGACTTCTTTCTCCCTTCCACAGCATTCCCTGTGGAATACTGGGAAAGTCTGGGGTATACTGAGAGGCAGAAAGGTTATAATTGTAAGCATGAGCCCTACCTCCCGAGGATCTGTCATTGGAAACCCAGGGACACGTAGACTGTAATTATGTGTGAGGATGCATAAATGGATTGCTACCCGAATGTGGAACCCTAAATAAGGAGGCCAAAGTGCAAAGGAGCTCCTCACTATTTCGGAAGAGGCCGTAGTGACCATGGGCCTGAATTGTTGGTAAAAAGGTTTCCAAAGCAGAGGAAACACTGACTAGGCCTGCGGGTTGCAGGGCACAGGAGGCTACCCTAACCCATCTTGGACACAGGACTCACTGTTGAATCATTGGCTGCTCTCAGCACTGCTGCGGTGGCCGCGGAGGTACCAGGGCGGTCCACAACGTTAGGTGGCGTATCCGGGATGCATTCTTGGGTGAGCGCAAGAGGTACCGCTGCCACCTGGCCTGCGGGCCTATATTGCCTATAAAATGTCTAAGAGCATTGAAAAAACTGTGCCAAAGTATGTGGGTTACTAGGCACTACGAAGGCCTGAGGCCCCTCTTGGTTCCCTTATGCCCCCCCCCCCCCGATACAGTAGGCATTACAAAGCCTGGGACCCCTCCTGGTTCCCTTGTGCCACCCCAGATATAGCGGCATTTTGAGCAGACGTAGTTTGATACCCTTAATTAGCCTGGTTCAGTAAAATCAACGCCAACTAGCTTGGATTATATGGGTGAGGTGCGAGCAATATCACAGTAGTTCAGTATTGTCTGCACTGGTGAGTTTAAAGGAATCAAAGATGCCTAACTAATCTCCAACAAATTGTATTTAGCTGCAAACAATATCACCGTAGCTCATTATTATCTGCACTGGATAGCAAACCAAAATACCAGCCCACACCTCAAGCAATGTATTTAGAGGAATACTGAGTCTATAATAAACAGAAGAGCACCTTAGATAATGTCAGCAGCTATGCAGCAAGCTAGAGGTAGAATTATACATTGTAACCCAGCAATACAGCAGTGAAAGATGATAAGTTGACTTATGCAACAAACCTATAAGCAAAGCAAAGCTCCCAAAAGCCCTTAAGCACTATTATCAAAATCAACCAAATGATTTAAAATTGCCAGATTAAATATATACTTATAAACTAACTGATGAAATACCAGAAAGAGATGAACGTAAAAGAGGCATGAGCTATTTGCTTTAGATTCCCTATAACCTGTATGCGAAGCTCGCAAGAGATTGCAGGCGAAGAAACCCTTTAATAAATCAAATGATGTAAAACCTGGATCTCTTTTCCTTATAACTATGAATTGACTATACCAAATTATAAAATTAAAGCCTAGGCAGAGAGTAAATGACACAGCTCCACAGAGCACCGCAAGCTGAATGAAATAATTTGAATTCCAATATACTATGCACTAATGCTTCAATTTGATTTAAATGTGTTTCCTAAATTCCCAGAATGAAATTCTCGAGAGTGTAAGTATAAACAAAAGCAGTCAATTAATTAGAGGATATTAATTCTAAGATAAGCCTAGCCAGAGACGCTGTAGCCAGCTCTATGCAAGCTTATGCACCAAGAGGAGGGGCTCCCTGCAGCCCCTTGCATGCTCATATTTAAGCTAGGCTCTATTAATAGTTGCGCTATCATCCTTTGTTTATATTGCTTGTGTTTATTTCCTTTGTTTATATTGTTTATATTGCTTTTGAATTTAAAACCAAATAGAAAGTGAGGGGCACTCAAAAAGTAGATCCCACGTGGTTTTGCCTCTCCTAAAATGGCCGCCGCCGCAAGGCCACGTGGGCAATCAAAATGGCGGCCGTAATGCGTTCCCACTGCCTAGCGGCAAGGAACATGTGCGGAAACACTTAACGCTAGCCCTTTAACACTGAAAAAATTCCACAACCGCAAGAGCAAAACCTGCAGGCATTCCCCACGTACCCCTTATGAACATTAATTATTTCCCTGGTTTTTTCGCCGGTTAGGCTTAAAAGGTAGGGTTTTTAAAATTACTTCCCACGTGGAGTGCCTATAGTAAAATGGCAACCGCCCGGAAGGCAATGTGGGTGGATGAAATGGCGGCAGGGGCACGGTGGTTGCCCGGCAACGGCACAGCTGCTTCCGATGCTTTCCAAGTCTAAACTTCCGCGCGAAAATAAAACAGCCTGTAGAACTCACCCCCTCAAGAATGCTGCTGAAATGATTATTTGACAAGAAATTCTGCCCCCTCACCCCAGCAGGAAAATGAAACACAACCGGCACCAAATGCAGCCCGCTCTCCTCCCGCAGCTGCCATCCACCTAATTGCACCACGCTCCCCTGCACAAACCCCTAGCTAAAGCATGAAGCCCCAACAGCAAAAACCTGATTGGATGGGTGCGCTGTGTCCTCCGGCCTTTCTTCCTTGAGCTCCTTGCAGGACAGGCGGTCAGCAGTCGAGGGCAGGCAACGGATCACCAGAAAAAGCTCCACAAAGCTGAATAAATTCTTCTGAAGGGGGCATGCAGCAGCAGGCAAGGCAAGCTCCTGAGGGCAGGGAACTTGCACCAAAACACACAGAGCTTCCTGTAAAACTGTAGACGTGAAAGAGATGCTGGAAGGAAAGCACACAAACACACACACACAGTGATTTTAGCTCAATTACAGCTCCCGTGTTAAACTGCAGCAGCTGGAATGGAGCGCAAAGGGGGAAACCCCCAGAAGGAGAAAAGCCCCACAAAAATAGAGATAACAACTCCTGAAAATCAAGCAGTTTAGAAATAAAGCAACACCAGCAGCGAATGCTGAAAATTCCCTGTAAAAGAAAGGGAGCTTTTTCTGTGAAGCTACAGCATATTCCACGAGGTGCCCTGCAGCTCAAGAACAAAGGCAACAAAGAAGCAAGGCAGGAACGCTCCAGGCAAGGCAGATAAGATCTCCCACAAGCAGGAACAGCTGATATGCGGGAAACGTGAGGGCTGGCCGGGGAGAGGGGAGAAAGAAGGGGCAGAATGGAGACTGTTTAAATTAGCTGGGGAGAGGGAAAAAACAAGGGGGGCAGAACGGAGACCGTGTAAAATCAGCTGATTAAAGAGCATTCAAACCATGGGGAGAGAGGGGGAGAAGCAAAAGGAGGAAGGATGAGGAAATTCTGAAGCACCTCTGCTGACCACTGGAACAATAAACACACACACAAACAGCAACGCACCAGCAGAATTAATGACGAATGGCAATGTAGTCACCCCCCCAGGCACCCCAATCAATTAAAATTCAGCCAAAGTACCCAATTATGAAGAGAGCAGCGCAATAAATGCGAATTAAGCAGCCCTCACTCCTAGAGGAGAAAGGAATAACAAAAGGTAAACTTCCCTGTGGTCCAGCAGCTGAGGGAAACCCAAACTGCAAACTGCGTCGTCTCCAGGGAAGAAAGGGGGTGAGCCAGGGGCTGCCCTGACCTTAAGTGGCCCTAGGAAGGCCCGCCCCTGCCGCCAGCCAATTGGCTGGCGCCACAGGGTATGCTAATTGGGTGAATCCCTGTCTCCTGCGAGGCTGACGCCAGCCTCGCAGAGTGTGGGCGGGGTCGTGATCCCACAACCCCCCCTCCTCCTGAAGGTCGGAAGGGGCATTCCGGATAGCAGTGTCCAGGCAGAAATTGTCGAAATGTCCAAGGAAATCTGGATGTATGGCAGGTGATGTTGGTGATTTTGCAAAACTTTTTGAAATATGGCAACCCTGAGCTGACTGGCACAGAAAAAAACTAACACTGGATCAGTGGCGTAGCGTGGGTTGTCAGCACCTGGGGCAAGGCAAGTAATTTGCGCCCCCTAACCCGTGGATTTGCGCCCCCTAACCCTAACCCCTAGATGTTGCGCCCGGTGTGGCCAGCCCCCCCCCTGCACCCCCCACGCTACACCACTGCACTGGATGTGTCCAAACACTCTCCAGCAGTGTGTGGGATGTATAATGAACGCTTTACCAGTCAATTCCCATCTAAGTCAAGTATTTTCTTCCTTGATATAAATGTTGTCTTCCTTGTTCCATGAAATGGGGCTGCATCTTATCTTCAGAGGAGATGCCTAGTGTCATTCTGGGGCATTATCTAGAGTTGCGATACATCCAGGAATTCCCAGACATGTCCCCTTTTAGGGGCGCCCATCCAGGACGTGGGTGGCGCTGTGGGTTAAACCACTGAGCCTAGGGCTTGCCAATTGGAAGGTCGGCAGTTCAAATCCCCGTGACGGGGTGAGCTCCTGTTGCTCTGTCCCAGCTCCTGCTCACCTAGCAGTTCGAAAGCACGAAGTGCAAGTAGATAAATAGGTACCACTCCGGTGGGAAGGTAAATGGCGTTTCCGTGTGCTGCTCTGGTTCGCCAGAAGCGGCTTAGTCATGCTGGCCACATGACCCAGAAGCTGTATGCCGGCTCCCTCGGCCAATAAAGTGAGATGAGTGCTTCAACCCCAGAGTTGGCCACAACTGAACCTAACAGTTAAGGGTCCCTTTACCATTCTACATGCCCATCCAGGAGAGATTTTACATTTTAAAGCAGATGTCCTAGATTTGGTTCAGACTCGGACTTTCGTGCAGGGGACCTGGGCACAGTTTCAGGCTCTGGCCCTCTGGGTGGGCAGAGGGGCGATTGGGCAATTGCCTTAAAAAAGCTCAACAACTTTTTGTGTCCAGATTTTTACCTCTTGAAATATGGCAACCCTAGCCACCACAATAAAGACTGGATAATTTACATGTTTCCGACTGTGCTGTCTAGTGCTAGGTGGATGGTTAAATTGGAAATCTTAATTTTTGGCACTGTGGTTTGGTTTACATTATGACAGAATTTTTAATTTGTTGTTTACTGAACCTGTTGAGATATCTGCCTATTGTTCGTCTTCTCTTTATTTTTATTATTTTGTTCCCAAGATTTACACTCACGTAGACCTAACTATGCAGACATTATTTCTGCCCCACCCTCCTTTAGGTAGCGCAAAACAAAATCATCAAATTGCAAACGAATCAAAACAGCTGAATAGCAACTAAAAATAATGTACAAATAGAGCAAACAAGGAATCCTGGCCAAATATACCCGAGTCCTCCTCACCCAAAGGTCTTGAGGGAGGGGAAAGTCCCATTGTGCAAGTGGAAATCCTTTTGCTGACCAAACACATTAACTGAATACTGTCCAGTGTGTACAAAGCCCTGTCATTTTTCACAGCACCAGAAGGCATTCAAAGGGAATTTGGGGGAGGAGGAAGCAACCCTCTGCATTTCTAGCCTAAAGGGGCACCTATTCTTTCAACGGATTCCCATGGTAAAATAATATTGGCTTTAAGGGATAGTTTTATAATGGGGATGTTTTCAAGAGTCATTATTTGGAATTCCGTGAGCACACTGACAATCCACAAACATCTTCATTGCTGAAAGGGTGTGTTGTAATCCACTTGTTTGCAGCAGCCGAAATATATGTAATTATACAAAGTCATATCTGCAGCATATGTAGTCATCTGTGATGATTAGGTTTGATTATTACAAATGACCAGGTTTTGCCTCGCACTGTTTTCATTATGTAAATTTGTTTTAATCAATTTTTTTGCTGATTTAGAAATGCAAATCTGTTTAATGGTTGCGTGGGTGTAAGGAGATCCGTATAAATGCCAGCAGCTCAGTGGAGGAGAGCATCACACTCACCTGCCAGCCTCTTATCATCGCAACTGAATCCAAGGTGAGTAGCTCTCCTTTTTACCCCAAGGCCAAATTAAAGTGGCAGGGAGGCTCTGTTGCAGTTCTCAAAACAGGGGTCCCCCTCCAAAAAGGAATACATAAAATAAGGAACCAATATTATGCCCTTAAAGTCTAACAAATTTATTATTAATAAGCTTCCATGGACTACAAAAAAAACAAAACAAAACAAAAATACTCTGAGCATGCTTAATTTAACACCACCAACCAAGTACCGAAAAAAACAAACAACCATTTTGGCAGCCCCCCAAACAGAAAGAAAATACTCTGAGCATTTGCAGGGGCGGTGTCAGGCTTTGGGGAATTTGATCCCTCCCACGGTGGCAGCCAAGAATAAGATAGACAATAAAAGTTCTTACCAATTAATTTATTCAATATTCACAGTGAGAGACAAAGGACTGCAGTCTCCCCTAGATAATGGCGTTGCTCCAAGTAAAATCCCACCGCCTAGGTCTCTCCTGTTCTACTTCACCCCTGCATTGGCCAATCTGAGCTTTCTGCCTCTGAGCTTTCTGTTCTACTACTCTCAATGCTTGCTTGGTCCTGGGGTGGTGGTGGTCAGGAATGCTCTCCAAACACAATGAGTCTGTCAGCTGTCTCTCCCCTGTTGCTTCTTCTTCTTCTTCCTGCTGTCCCTCTTCCAATATTTCCCAGCTTCTCCCCTCTGCAGCCTTTGAACTATGCCCTTCTGCAAACCACTGTTCTAAATCTATACTGTCCTCCTGTTTTCAGGAAGGTTTGGGAGGGGGGGTGGCCTCCCACCATTCCTCCTCAGTCCAGCCCCTGACAGGCGGACTCTGGTCTTTCAAATTTCAGCAGTGCTTTGTATGAGGTCAAAATTTGGCACGCTCTGCCTCTTGCCTTCCATTCTGTGCGTGCTCCACATTATAGTTGTGGCGTCCCCCTCAGCTTGGGAAACTGCTTGCACTGCCCTAAATCCGCCTCTGTTAAACTTACTTCCCATTATATTTTTTCATTACCTAATTTGGGGTTGCCATAAGTCCGGGATTTCCTGGACATGTCCTCTTTTTGGCGCCCAATGTGGCCCCTGGGCAGATTTTTTGATTTTACATGAATTGTCTGGGTTTTTGAGTTTGTTGAGCTGGGGGGGGCATGCGCATACTCAGGAGGGCGCTGTGCCACAGCGGGGTATTGTGCGAGGAGTGCAGCCAGACCCCTTCACAATAATTCTTTTATCCTAGGTAGTTCTTCACAATTGTTTTTGATGAACGGGTATAGTAGCAGGAACAAAACATACACAGTATGATAGAGATTGTAAAAATTGACTCATTCTGGTCTTCCCTTAGGGCTTCTAATTCCATCATGACCACCTTGCCTGAAGCCAGTGCTAAATTTGCTGTTGACTTTTTCCACCGTGTGGCCCAAGAGCTCACAGATAACAATGTCTTGCTGTCCCCTGTGAACCTCATGCGGGCTCTAGGCCTGAGTGCTTATGCATCTGGAAATGAACAGGCAGCTGAGATTGAGAAGGTGAGAATAATCAAACAGAAGAGCTGCAGCCTTCAAACTAGGTTCACTGGCAAATAGCTTCCCATCACTGGTCCACACCAATTATTACAGTTACAGTGGATCCTTGGGTTACATTGCCTTTGGGTAACGTAACTTTCGGGTTGTGAACACGGCAAACCTGGAAGTGTATACTTCCGGGTTTTGCCGCATGTCCATGCGCAGAAACAGTGCCTCTTCTTTCAGGGTGCACACAGACCCCCGGAACGAATTAAACTCATATCCGGAGGGTCCACTGTATTGTTATAATCACAATTCATTTGAATTCCCCCTCCCCGTTTTCTTTTTCTTAATTAAACAAAAAATAGTATTAAACAAACCACCATCCACACATACAGAGGCACCAGATATCTATTTAATTACATTTAACTTTTAAGTCATTTCAGTTCTTAAACTGAATTATAGTGATTATAACAAATTATAGTGAATTATGGTGTTTATAACAAGTTTCCATGTGCACTTAGAGGCCCATAACTACTCTTGATGCTGCATATGTAATAAAACTATCCCAGGTTGATTGAAAAGCAGTGATTTCCTTGTCTGTTCAACTCTCTCACACATGGGTTGTGTCAGTTTGTCCATTAATATTAGGTCCCATAGTTGTGAGATCCAGATCTAAACTGCATTTAGAGTCTTCCAGTCTTGCAATAGTAGGTACGCAACTAGGTCGTTCTGGGAAAGTTGTTGATCAGTTTCTGAAAATTATTATAGAAATGCTATTTCTGAATCCAAAGGGATTCCTCATATGTACTGAGCCTATTTGATTATTTTTTCAATCTGAACATTTACTTTCTCATTACAATCCTAAAGTAGCATCTTAAACAAGGATGTCTTAGAATGTGCATGCGTGGAAGAAAGGCTGTGTACAAAAGCTGATAAATGTGTAGAAATGTAATCGCTTCATAGACAATATATGTAGGGCTGCCATACATCTGGAAAATCCTGGACATAGCCAGGATTCGTCCATTGAAAATGGTGTGCATGCAATCTGTTTCTCAAATAGTTCAAAATGTCTGGGAAAACCATATTTTTGGGGGGCCGAATTTCCCCCACCCAAAATAGCTAACAAACTTCTTTTTCTTTGGAGATTTTGCAGAAAAGAAAAAGGAAAGGAAACGTTTTGTGTCCAGATTTTGAAATATCGCAACCCGAAATATATGTATATGTAGAAAATATCCCTTTCCTCTGTTTCTCAATCCCAATGTGACTTGAACTGAACGTAATATTAACTCAAACTTCAGGTTGCCTGAAGCTCAATGGATGTTTGCACCATTAATTTGGCATGGTTCAGATATGATGTCCCAAACATGTCAAATCATTCACAAGTTTGAGATACAAGCAGAGATCTACTCTGTGTTTGATTGACAGTGACACCTTGTGGTGTATGAGACCTAGGAAACCATATATTTCAAGTTCTTAAGTGCTGCTGTTATTTTGCCTATGCAACTGAAGCCATGTTACCATTTCATTCAAGGTCCTTCACTGGGATGAAGTGAAGGAGAGTGACAAAACCAGAAAGAGTAGATATCTGGAAGCAGCCAAAAGTCTCGGACGTTCATCAACCAGATTAAGAACATCAAATGTACGTACAAGATTGCTTAAATAAAGTTTAGGAGTATTCTCCCTATCCCTTAAATCCAAGTGGCTTATTAGCATCTTCTCCTGTTTAAACTCAACATCAAATTCCGTGCCTTTTGGGGGAAAATATATTTGAAGGAAGAGTCCTTCGCATGAGAGTGCAGACATCATTTCCACAAATGCACTTGTGGCAAAATAGTCAAATGTAAAACTCAAGTGAAACAGGCACAAGAATATACAAATATCTGCATCTTCCTCTGCAGTATTAGTGCAATCTTGGGCAGTATTTAACTAAATAATTGCAGAAATGAAACAATCTTTGCTTGTGCACTGGGATTGTGCACTGGGATTGCCACCCTCCTCCCCAGGCATATCCCAAATATGCCACCCCCAAATCTGCTCCAGAGGGTTAAAGCTGGGACCAGAACAGATTTGGTTGGCACAGGTGAAAAGAGGGAGGAAAGTCCCATGTGCAAGTGGAAGTTATTTTGCTGATACAAGGAGATAATTAGCACTAAGTTGATGCAGCCCTCGGTTTACGGGACGTTTTGAAAGGTTCATGTGTTTTTATGCCAATGAAGATTTCCTTTTAATCCTTTTTATTGATTTTCCAATAAAAAACATCCAATTAATATATCCAATCATAATACTCCAATTAAAATAAAAAACTAAAATAAAAAGACCAAATTATAGTCAAAATTATAATTATTAATTTTTCGGAGCTCCCCACACTCTGGATCTCTGAAGCATATCTCCACAGCTTAGTGCTGCCTCTCCTCATTGTTTCCATATTTTCCACATCTCGATTTTGATGCTTTATAATTCTCTGTCTCTGAGTCCACGATTCTTAATCTTCTGCCAATGAAGATTTCTTATTCCTTTCCTCTAACTCAGCGATGTCCAACAGGTCGACCGCAATCAACAAGTAGATTGCCTGCATGATCCTTGTCAATCACGGTTGATCGCGGGCAAGTAATGTCCCTGCCCCCGTCCCATATAAACCTCAGAAACTCTGTCCACTCCCTTCCCAAAAGAAGCTCAACAACTCTGCTAACCCACCCCCCCAAATGCCCACTCCTCCCCGCTCCAATGACAATGGGTAGATCACGGCCAGTTAATTTATACTGGGAGTAGATCACAGTTTCTTAGGAGTTGGATATGCCTGCTATAACTGAACTGGAATTGAAGAACCTACTGACGGAGATGTTTCATTGCAGGCACAGAATAAAGATGCTAGCTGTCCGAATCCGAAAACCCATTCTAAACCATCACATTTAAAACCTTGTGACAGCAGATGAGACATTTGCCACGCACCTCCTTGCTCTGAGCCTGAGCCACCTTGCCATAATGCCTAAGTTGTGAAATACTTGGGAAGTCTGATCTAGATCAATGTTACAGATATAGTGACTGACCCGAGGTCATCCGGTGAATTTCACTGCTGGGCAGGGATTTTAAATCTGGGTTTGTGTATTTCCTTCCAACTTTTCACTGGATCTTGTAGTAATACATTGTGTGAAATCATGTGAAACTCTTGCACATTAGGAGCTGATGTAACTGAGCGCTTTGCCGATAAAGAATTAAAAATCCGGTCGCTTGGCTTTGTTGGTTTGCATGTATTCGGGACACAGAGAAGTTAATAATGAGATTAGCAGCCAAGAGTCTTGAGAATTAACCTTCTATTTTGAATCCTTAGGATGTTCCCTGCTATGAGTGTGAGGAGCCTGAAGGAATCCATACGGCATTCAGCAAAATCCTTGCGACTCTTAATGAGCCCAGCAGCAACTATACCCTGAGCGTTGCCAACAAGCTCTATGGAAACAAGGACATTGCCTTCATCCAGGTAACTCTAATTTTGGCCCCTGTGGGTGCTCCACTGCACTGTGAGAACCAAGTGCACATTGCAACCTGCAATTGACTGTATTCTACATAAATGGGTTCATCATCTACTGGTGTCTGTCAAAGCTGTGCCTCATTCCCAGGCCACCAGAGGGAGGGAACTATTACAGTAATGATTACCTGTTGCATGAAGTACTCCACAACTAAAACCCAGTGTTCTGAAAGTAGGGAAGGACCCGCAAATCTAAGGTAGTTAAGAAATACCAGTGGTTAAGAAGGAACCCTATCAATAGAAATCTCTGCGGGCTTCCAGAAGGCTATCAATAATAACATTTCTATTATGCAAAACCTTTGAGGTCATGAAGTTGTACTTCTAATACAGTGGTACCTTGGGTTACATACGCTTCAGGTTACATACGCTTCAGGTTACAGACTCCACTAACCAAGAAATAGTGCTTCAGGTTAAGAACTTTGCTTCAGGATGAGAACAGAAATCATGCTCCGGCGGCATGGCAGCAGCAGGAGGCCCCATTAGCTAAAGTGATGCTTCAGGTTAAGAACAGTTTCAGGTTAAGTACAGACCTCGGGAACAAATTAAGTACTTCACCTGAGGTACCACTGTAATCTCAAATCAGAGACGAACCTGGATGTTATAACCGATTTGTTATTCTTTTAAAATTACTGATACATGGATTCAGTTTTTCTAATTCTGTCTAGAAATTCATATTCTGTGCTCTGAAACTGTACCTGACTGAAGTGGATGGAGTTGATTTGCACAATGCCCCCGAGGAAGTGAGGAGACTCATCAACCTTTGGGTTGAAATCCGTACACATGGTAAGACCACACAATGTACTAACAAATTCTTCCTGACAACTTTTGTGAAAGGAAAGCTTCTACTTGTTGTTCCTCATTTGAGTGATCTAAAAATCAGCATCTAAATCTATTTTACTCTCCAAGAATAACCTAAGAAACCATTGTCGCCTCTGCTGTCCTCCAAACATGGTAAAAGGAAAACTGGCGCTCATGATATTTTATTTGCTTCTTAAAGCACCCCAAAGGACCACTCAGGGTATAATTAAGTACTTAATCTAATTAATCTACTCAAGCTGCTCCAGTTACCCTCCATAAATAGCTAGCATACATGTTGTACACTCCTTTTTATTTGAAGTGATACTATGGAATATAATATTTCAAAAACCTGGATATTTTTCTTAACCCTATTATATCCATTTCTTTGCTAGGTAAAATCAAGGATCTTCTCCCCAAGGAAATCTTTGACTGCCTTGCTCAGCTCCTGCTGGTGAATGCTCTCTACTTCAAAGGACAATGGGAAGTGAAATTTGACAAAGAGCTCACAGAAGAAGCCCCGTTTTACCCACATCATGCAGATGAGGTGAGTTGTAAATATATGTCTAGCTTCCTTGCTTCTGTTGTGCAGAGACAATGAGAGCAAGTAGGTGGATAGCAACTTCCAAATTGCCTGATTTTCGTGGGAGTTCAGTTGCCCCAATAGCGTCTTGATGGAAGTCACATGAAATACTTGATGCAAGGAAGGCTCTGCAGTGCTGAACTGAACCCTTTTTAGATGATGGCTCCCACACAGCTAGGCTTAGATGTCTTAAAGCCCCATGAGTAACAACAGAGTTTCACTTGGCCACTAGCCACCAGTCTCATTATTTCAGTGAAGGAAGAGGATAACTTATTTTAGCAGGATTGATGCTGAAATCTTGGAAGAGAAAAATCTGCTCTCTTCATTCTGGGAGTTTGATGGAATCATGTAGCCTTGCAAAGAACTAGAAGGCTCACTACTTCTTGCATTATATTTCTTCCAGATTTATTCATTCAGGATAAACAGAAGATATTGGGCCTCTCCCCTCAATCTTGCATATCTTCTTCTTCCAAGGGGGCTTCTAAAAAAGAGATGTGCTTGACAGATGGTGCCCATTTTATCCATCTCTCCCTTTTTCAGCAAACCAGAGGCAGTCTCTTGGGTTGTCAATCTCACCTTTATAACTTGGATATTCAAAATCAGGGGAAGGAAGGAACCTCCTAAAGCAAAATAAGTTCCTTTGCTCTTTTAAAAGATTTACTCCTTTTCTTTTCTTTACAGAAGGACTGTCATACTGTACAGCTGATGCACAGGAAAGGTGTCTACAATGCAGGGACAATTGACCTATGCAATGTTCAAATCCAGGTTCTTGAGATTCCCTACAAAAACAATGAAATGAGCTTGTTTGTATTGCTCCCAGTAGACTGCAGTGCGGAAGCTCTTCAACAGGTAAATCATATTCCTGCTCCTATGCCGACAACAACAACAATTTATTATTTATACCCCGCTCATCTGGCTGGGTTTCCCCAGCCACTCTGGGTGGCTCCCAACAGAACATTAAAAACACGATAAAACACCAAACACTAAAAACTTCTCTAAACAGGGCTGCCTTCAGATGTCTTCTAAAAGTCAGATGGTTGTTTATTTCCTCGACATCTGATGGGAGGGCATTCTACAGGGCGGTGCCACTACTGAGAAGGCCCTCTGCCGGGTTCTCTGTAACCTCACTTCTCGCAGCGAGAGAACCACCAGAAGGCCCTCAGTGCTGGACCTCAGTGTTCGGGCGGAACTATGGGGGTGGAGACACTCCTTCAGGTATACTGGGCAGAGGCCATTTAGGGCTTTAAAGGTCAGCACCAACACTTTGAATTGTGCTTGGAAGTGTACTGGGAGCCAATGTAGGTCTTTCAGGACCGGTGTTATATGGTCTCGGCGGCCACTAATATCCATGATGCTCTTCTCCATAACACTTATATGGATTTAATAATATTGTTGTGAAAGGACGTACTATTACCTACTTATCTATTGTGGTCACCATTGCTTTGATTCAACCTGGGACTGAAATGATATCACTGCCATTTCTGTGTTTGTTCCTCTAGCTGGAAGGTGGACTAAGCCATGAGCATCTTCTTGACTTATCCTGTGATCTGAAGCCCGTAGAGGTGGAAGTGGCTCTTCCCAAGTTCAGCTCAGAGAAGAGAACAGAAATCGACCTGATTGATCGAAAAAAGGGGGATTTCTCTGGAGCAACCACAACAGAGAATGTGGTTCTGACTCAGTTTATCCACAACGCTCTATTTGAGGTTGATGAGGAGGGTGGTGAAGAAGCAGAGGCAGTCCATTGCCCCAAGGATAGGCGTCCACGTCGGGAACCTGTGAAGATTCTGGCTAACCATCCTTTCCTCTTTTATGTCCTTCACAAATGCACCCAAAGCATACTTGTTTTCGGCAGATTTGCAAAACCACAATAAAGGAAGATTTCTGATTCGCGGAACAAAGTCAGTGGAAAACAGATATAGGAAATGCTTTATGTGCCTCATATTCTTTGGTCAGAGAAAACACTCTTTTTTTGGTGGTGGGCCTACTTTTCATGGTATGTTAATGGTTTTTAAAGGATTGCTACCCTGCCTCTTTGCAATACCTTCTTCAGTCATTTTACATCTTTTTGAAGAATATCTTTCCACCCAGGACTCAGCAAGACTGCTAAAGAAAAGGTGATATATGTGTGTTGTATGTGCGATATAGCATTGTGCCACCAGATGGTACCAGATGGTGCCTGGTAGGAGTTTTTCCATTTGGCATTAGGCTTTTTGGTTTTTTCGCCTACCTCGTAGCAATCATCACAACTTTTGTGGTATTGGTGGGTAGGTTAGGCATTGGAATAATGTGTTGTGGTGTGTCGAAGTGCTAGGTGTGGCCATCGCCTATGCCTTCAATTTTTGGGTATTCCGTTAAAGGAATCTGGCGTTTGTGTATTCTGTCCGATGCCTGCTTGGCGGGAGGCCATGGCACGACCCTCGGTGACATCGGGGTGAGCCTATAGTTGGATTAGCATCAACAGGTGATGAACCACTGGTGAATAAACCCACTTGTTTTAGAGATCCAATGCCTAAGCCAATACCTTTTCATTGCTGTAACCAATAAAGTTGTGGCCTTTCCTTGCCCATTAACCTTATATCACGTGTCCTTGTGTCTTCATTTCACATTGCGGGGGTCGGGTCCTCGAACCACAACTTAAAATATAAAACGTAAAAAATGTAAAAAAGAGATAATATATATTCTTTCCTTCTTTCATATATATATATGAGAGAACCAGAATAAGTCCACTTGGTTGATAGTTGGTCTCCTGTGTAATCTGCAGTTTTAGTTCTGTTCAGTTCCCCCCGTCCTCACAATATAGAATATAGCACTGAGATGAAAGAAACTCCACTTATTTGTACCTCAGTTCTTCTTTTTTGAATAGCGTGCAGAGATGGCACCTGGAGGCAGGAAAATGTCACTAGTGTGGAAACTGCTTCCTGGTGTAGCACCCTGCTTGTGGTTAACGCTTAGCTGGAATGAAATATGCAACGCAGCAATAGAGAAATTAAAATAATAATTTATTTGTCAGACAAATAAATATGAGGCACAGTGGTATATGGTTACCAAGCTCTGGCCTGCCCTCCTGCCATTCTGGCCAGCACTTATATTTCCTTAATCCAGCCCCCTTGCTCCTCCTGTGGCTGCCTCTGTCCAATCAGCCTGGTTGAAATTCCTGTTGGCTGTTTGCTAGAACCAATCACAAAAGATACACCCATTTCCTTCTGCCCTTTTATGGGAAACAAAAAGCTATATATTCTTCTATCTATAAATGACAAATAAGTAGTAATATATCTTACATGTGTCTCAACAAGGAACCTTAATTACCAGCTCACCTCGCCCTATTGCCCTCCAAAACAGATGTTAATCTTAAATTTTTATCTTAAACAGATGTCAAGGATCATCATTGAAAGATCTCCTTCCTTTGGAGGTCTCTAAACAAAAGCTTGACAACCATATGTATGTTCTAATGATGTTTCCTGCTTGGCAGGGGGGGCTAGGCTGGTGGCTGATGGCCCCTGTGATCTCTTCCAACTATATGAAATAAGAATCTAGCATAAGGATTTAACATTTCTTAGCTTCTAATTCCTTTGCATAATTACATTTAAGCCAATATATTTAATACATAACATAGATAGCTTTTTAAAAGGAAAAGAAATCTTAAAAGGATCTCAGTTTAAGAAAGAAACAACTTTAGAAAAAGACTTCCCAAAATACTCTCTTCCTTTCTGCCAGCTAGATGCTTTTCCATGGCTCTTGACCTTTGAACCTTAGGAAAATATGGCTCAAGTTTAATGGGAGGCACATGGTTTTATTTTACTATTTACCCACTCTTAATTATGTTTTTCTCTGCTTTTTTTATCTTCTGTAATATGTAGGGTCAGTGTAACCTTGGCTGTCAGCCTGTAATTCCCTTTTTACGACTTTGAGAATTGTTTTCTGCTATAAATCAGGGGGCCCCCTTGTCTAGGAGGAAAAACATTGCCAAGGTTCTTAGGCAGCTGCTCTTCTGCCTGGCATGAAACATTTGAAGATCTTTAAGCTCATTTTAAAATACAGGCCCTGATCAAGCCTCAATAAAAATGCAGGCTATGATTAGATGCCTCACTGGTACAAGTGTTCCTGTTGCTTCATAATACATTTCAGCTTGAGCAACTGAAATAGATTTGTGTGGCTATCACTGATTTGGAAAGGCCAAAGTTGGCATGAGGCTTCTGTCCTCGGCTCACTTGCCTGGAAGTAAGCTCTTTTGAACTCAGTGGGACTTACTTCTGAGTAGACAATGTATAAAGGCAACTCTGGGGCCAACTCTGGGGTTGCAGCGCTCATCTCGCTTTATTGGCCGAGGGAGCCGGCGTACAGCTTCCGGGTCATGTGGCCAGCATGACTAAGCCGCTTCCAGGCTCACTTGCCTGGAAGTAAGCTCTTTTGAACTCAGTGGGACTTACTTCTGAGTAGACAATGTATAAAGGCAACTCTGGGGCCAACTCTGGGGTTGCAGCGCTCATCTCGCTTTATTGGCCGAGGGAGCCGGCGTACAGCTTCCGGGTCATGTGGCCAGCATGACTAAGCCGCTTCTGGCGAACCACAGCAGTGCACGGAAACACCGTTTACCTTCCCGCCGGAGTGGTACCTATTTATTTACTTGCACTTTGACATGCTTTTGAACTGCTAGGTTGGCAGGAGCAGGGACCGAGCAATGGGAGCTCACCCCATCATGGGGATTCGAACTGCCGACCTTCTGATCGGCAAGCCCTAGGCTCTATGGTTTAACCCACAGAGCCACCCGCATCCCCTAGACAATGTATAGGATCACACAAATCAACATGGAACTGTAGCCTGGCTGCTTCACATGAAAACCTTTTCATATAGCTTTTGAGACATTCTCTGGCCATGTTTCAATAAACAAAGCATTTAATAAAATTGTTCTGCAGTGTTCATTTGCAAGGGAGTTCATTGTAGAGCATGATTTCTTAAGTACCCTTAGCTCAGGTAACTTAAATGGGCTAAGTGCTCTAAGGGTACTGAAGTAGGCCAAGAGGATTAAAGTGAGCTAAGCTGGCTAAGAGGACTGAAGTGGGCCAAGTGTTCTAAGGGGCAAAGGGGAATTTAATGGTCTAAGGGGAATTCAGGGGACTGGGGTGGGCTAAGGAGACTTAGGGGGCTAATTGGGCTAAAGTGATTGAAGTGGCCTACATCAGTCTACTTAGCCCACTTATGTGCCCAGTTAGACCACTTTTGACCACTTTAGCCAACTGAAACTTAGCCACTCACTTTTAGCATTAACTTTTTTCAATATTGCTTCCAATGGAGAGAGTCACCAAGGTGTTTTCTGTTCCAATAAATTTTTATATTTCCCCCACGCTGAGTAAATTGATTTTCTCACCAAGTGGTTTAGGAAACCTTTATGCACTTTTGTTTTTTCGTACCGTAGATATGCATGCCAAACAAATCTATTATCATGACCTTCCAAGTCTAAGATATCCACATGCTTTAAGACAATTCACTCCCAGAGCCAGCAAAGACAGGACACCTCATAATATAATCTCAAATCTGTCATGGAGAACTTTCCTTAGTCTGGCATAGAGACTTTCCTTAGTCCCCGTTAACAATTTATATTTTATCCTCGGTTTCTTCCCCTGCATGATTTGATTTTAAATGAGGTATACCAAATTCTCCCTCCCTAATCCCGTGATACCGAGTCAATTTACAGAGTGACCTGCCCCTCTGATGTTATCAAACATTTTTTTGGCCAGTATTGAAAATTCTGCAAGGGGATGCTGTTGAGAAGGGTCTGGAACAGAGAGGAAAAAATCTAGGCAGAATCATCGTTTTAAGAGTGGCGATTCAACCCAACCTGGAAAACTCAAGACATTTCCATTTCTTTCTTCTTCTTTTTTTTTTATAGATATTTATTAAAGTTTCAAAAATAGTACAAAAAGAAGAAACAACAAAGGTAGAAAAATACAAAAATATAACAATACAAAAAAATAATAAAAACAATTTAAAAACACGTACAGTTTCCATTCACTTATTTTCTTTCACCTTATTTTCCCGACCTCCTCACACCTCCCTTTCTTATATCCCCATTCAAATTATTTATTCAGCAAATCCTCATCATTAGTTCTGATACTTAATTCAAAACCTTATTTTCCCTATCTCTTAGCCTTTCAGCTGGAAACCATTTAATTTCTTTCCAACATCATTCTAACATTCATTCATTTTACAATATTTCTGCAAATAGTCTTTAAATTTCTTCCAATCTTCTTCCGCCGCCTCTTTTCCCTGGTCACGGATTCTGCCGGTCATTTCTGCCAAACCCATATAGTCGATCATCTTCATCTGCCATTCTTCCAGAGTGGGTAAATCTTGTGTCTTCCAATATTTTGCGATGAGTATTCTTGCTGCTGTTGTCGCATACATAAAGAAAGTTCTATCCTTCTTTGGCACCAATTGGCCGACCATGCCCAGAAGAAAGGCCTCTGGTTTCTTAGGGAAGGTATATTTAAATACCTTTTTCATTTCATTATAAATCATTTCCCAGAAAGCCTTAATCCTTGGGCACGTCCACCAAAGGTGAAAGAATGTACCTTCAGTCTCTTTACATTTCCAACATTTATTATCGGGCAAATGGTAAATTTTTGCAAGCTTGACTGGGGTCATGTACCACCTGTAAATCATTTTCATTATATTCTCTCTTAAGGCATTAGATGCCGTAAATTTCAAACCGGTGGTCCATAACTGTTCCCAGTCAGCAAACATAATGTTATGTCCAACATCCTGTGCCCATTTAATCATAACAGACTTCACCGTTTCATCCTGAGTGTTCCATTCCAGCAGCAAGTTATACATCTTTGACAGAGTCTTAGTTTTAGGTTCTAACAATTCTGTTTCTAATTTCGATTTTTCCACCTGGAATCCAATTTTCTTGTCCGATTTATAAGCCTCCATTATCTAATGATAATGGAGCCAATCTCGCACTTTGTCTTTTAATTTTTCAAAGCTCTGCAATTTCAATTTGTCTCCTTCTTGCTCCAAAATTTCCCAATATTTTGGCCATTTGGACTCCATGTTGAGTCTTTTAAAAGCTTTCGCTTCCATTGGTGACAACCACCTTGGGGTTTTATTTTCCAATAAGTCTTTGTATCTTATCCAAACATTAAACAATGTTTTCCTGACAATATGGTTTTTAAATGCTTTGTGTACCTTAACCTTGCCGTACCATAAATATGCATGCCACCCAAAAGCATTATTAAATCCCTCTAGGTCCAAAATGTCTGTGTTCTCAAGAAGTAGCCAGTCTTTCAGCCAGCGAAATGCTGCTGCTTCATTGTAGAGTTTAAAGTCTGGCAGGGCAAATCCACCCCTTTCCTTTACATCAGTTAATATCTTAAATTCTATTCTGGGCTTCTTGCCCTGCCAGACAAATCTAGAAATATCTTTCTGCCACTTCTTGAAAAGCTGTCACAAGAACAGGTTTCCCTTAGAGCCTCAAACCATGATTCATCGTAAACATGCAAAGTGCTTTGCAGTGCATCACACGCTTCTCTGAGCTAAAAGCTGATGCAGCCCCAAAAAGTTTGGCTTGTGGGACAGTGTGCCGAGTGCTCCCTGAAATCTGGGGTCAACCCTGATGTGCAGCATGAACCCACAGCAAAAGCAAAAGCCAGCTCACATTCTTCCCCATTCCTGCACAATTTGAAAGGATAAAATTTGAAGCAAACTGTTGGAAGCATCTGAAATCTTTCCAAACCTGGAATCTTGTTTAAAATTGTTTTTATTGGTTTTGGACAAGAGGAATATCAAACAAGAAAGAGACCAATGAAAAAGCCTTAAACAATATCAGGTTTTGTGTAAAATTACTGAGTGAGTGAACACACCGGAGGGAAAGGAAAGGGGGATCACCTAGAACTTGGTGAGTAAATAAAGCCTCTTTAGTGTATACAGCCTCTCCAGACAGAGGACTGTTTGGCACATGTTGCCTTCCAGTTCATTGATAAATAAGATGAAGGAGAACCGAACCAAACTGGTTAGGCTTGGCCAGTCCATGGATCCATCTGCACTATAAGGTTAAAACAGTACCATACAACTTTAAGCAGACTTGGTGTCCCCCAAAGACATCTGGGAATGTCACCAGTGGGCATCAGCAACGAGCAGTGATATTCTTCAGCTTGGGGAGAGGCAGTTGCTTGCTTAGATGGCTCCTATGTTTCCTCATAAAGTAATTCTGGCTTCTCCGACCTCAGGCTGCAAACATCCTGGCCCAGCTAATTGAGCTTACTGTTCATTAACACTTCTGATATTGTGTCAGAGAGTAAATAAAGTGCTGGCACCATATTTCACCAGACAGTAGCCGTCTTGGAGCTGGTCCATTCCAGGTACTTTTTGGACTACGCCTACACAGCCCCAGTCAGCAAAGCCATACTTCTAGAGACTTCTGGTATTCACCACACATTTGCCATGCTTTAGTGTGTACATTTTTTTCATTACTTTTGTATAAGTTAAGTTTGTTTTTAAGGGGAGAGGGTCAGGGCTTCCTTGGGAGTGGACCCTAGCCAGTATAATGGCTGGGACAGGTGCCACTGGGGCAGAGACAATGGATTTTTGTAATCCATATTTCTTAAGAAAATCTTCTATTTCTCCTTCATTTTCCGGCCCTCGTGCATATAGTCTTCTGAAATAACTCTGAAAGCAATTACTAATCTCATTTGGTTTGTAAATGTTCTTTCCTTCCACCTCCAAACTTGTAACTGTATTCAATTTTTGTCTCTTCCTCAATTGCCATGCTAGAAGTTTCCCGCATTTGTCTGCTGATTCAAATGTCCTTTGTCTCATTTGCTTAATTTTCCATTCTATCTCTTGATTCATCAGTTCCATATACTGCATCTGGTAAAACTTAATTTCTCTCAAAATCTCATGAGACTTTGGTTTAGACCTCAATTTCTTTTCTCCTTCTTTTATTTTTTCCAAAATCTTATCTTTCTTCTCATTTTGTTTCTTCCTCTTTAAAGAGTTCTGTTGTATTAGGAAACCTCGCATCACGGCCTTACTTGCATCCCAAATCACTCTTTTCTCAACGTCTGTCTTCAGATTTATCTCAAAATAGTCCTTCAAAGTTTTTTGGGCCTTTTTGTAAATCTCATCATCTCTAAATAGGGTGTCATTCATTCTCCATCTAAAGGAGCCAGCTGTTGTTAGTTTCATCTCCATCTTTACAGCGTTATGGTCGGAGCATGTCTTTGGGCAGATTTCTACTTTTTTTATCTTTGGAGCCATTCCACTAGTAACCCATATTTGGTCTATTCTTGTCCATGTCATTTGTGCTTCAGAGAAAAAGGTTCCCTCTCTCTCAAGAGGGTTCCTTGTTCTCCAAATATCAATCAAGTCCATATTTTCAGTCATTTCAAAGAAGGTCTTAGGTAGTCTCCCATCCTTGGAGACCACCTGTCTTTGTGCTTTATCCATATTTGTAGAAACCACGCCGTTCATATCTCCTAACAAAATTATATTGTAATCCAAATAGTCCATTAAAGTCTCATGCAACTTCTTAAAAAATTCTGGTGCATAGATGCCAACTGTCAAAAATTTTTCTCCTTGAACTTGTATCTCAATTGCCAAAAATCTTCCTTGTTCATCTTTAAAGATCAATTTTGGGGCCAACTTCTCCTTTGCATAGATCACCACTCCTCTTTTCTTAACTTTATCTGATGAAATGAATTCCTGTCCTAATCTTCTGTTTATAAGCAATTTTCTATGTGCCCTTGTCACATGAGTCTCTTGTAGACAAATCAAGTCCAATTGTTCTCTTTTCAAAATATGAAAAACCTCACACCTTTTTCTGGGAAGGTTCAATCCGTTACAGTTCCAACTTAGAAATTGCAGAGCCATTATTATTTGATTGGTTACTCTCCAGCTGCTCCCTGCAGCTGTTCTTCTTCCGTTGGTGGTTTAAGTCCAAATGTTAAGTTCCCAAGATCTGCTTCAGAAGTCAGTTCCACCACTCCTTTCTGAAGGTCCTCCTTGTTTCTTTCCAGGAATTGTTCTTTGTCTTGTACTGTTCTTATTTTAACTTTCTTTCCTTTGTAATTAAAAGACAAACCTTGTGGAAATTCCCACCTGAAAGGTAAGTTGTTCTTTTTCAGCAAGTAAACCAGGTTCTTATAGTGAGTTCTTGCCTCCAGAATGTATTTAGGAATGTCCTTATAGATTTGCACGTAGGTATCTTCAATCTCTAGGGTTCTCTGATAATGTAGGTTTAATATTTTATCTCTTTCCTCTTTAGATCTCAAAGTTATCAGGCAGTCCCTTGGGTTCTTTCTGTTTTGCCTCCTGCCCAATTTGAAGGCCGCTGTTATCTGAAATTCTTCTCCCTCCGAGTTTACCTGCCAAAATTCTGAAAATTTGTGTGGCTATCACTGAAATGGAAAGGCCAAAGTTGGCATGAGGCTTCTGTCCTCGGCTCACTTGCCTGGAAGTAAGCTCTTTTGAACTCAGTGGGACTTACTTCTGAGTAGACATTGTATAAAGGCAACTCTGGGGCCAACTCTGGGGTTGCGGCGCTCATCTCGCTTTATTGGCCGAGGGAGCCGGCGTACAGCTTCCGGGTCATGTGGCCAGCATGACTAAGCCGCTTCTGGCGAACCACAGCAGTGCACAGAAACACCATTTACCTTCCCGCCGGAGTGATACCTATTTATTTACTTGCACTTTGACATGCTTTTGAACTGCTAGGTTGGCAGGAGCAGGGACCGAGCAATGGGAGCTCACCCCATCATGGGGATTCGAACTGCCGACCTTCTGATCGGCAAGCCCTAGGCTCTATGGTTTAACCCACAGAGCCACCCGCATCCCCTAGACAATGTATAGGATCACACAAATCAACATGGAACTGTAGCCTGGCTGCTTCACATGAAAACCTTTTCATATAGCTTTTGAGACATTCTCTGGCCATGCTTCAATAAACAAAGCATTTAATAAAATTGTTCTGCAGTGTTCATTTGCAAGGGAGTTCATTGTAGAGCATGATTTCTTAAGTACCCTTAGCTCAGGTAACTTAAATGGGCTAAGTGCTCTAAGGGTACTGAAGTAGGCCAAGAGGATTAAAGTGAGCTAAGCTGGCTAAGAGGACTGAAGTGGGCCAAGTGTTCTAAGGGGCAAAGGAGAATTTAATGGTCTAAGGGGAATTCAGGGGACTGGGGTGGGCTAAGGAGACTTAGGGGGCTAATTGGGCTAAAGTGATTGAAGTGGCCTACATCAGTCCACTTAGCCCACTTATGTGCCCAGTTAGACCACTTTTGACCACTTTAGCCAACTGAAACTTAGCCACTCACTTTTAGCATTAACTTTTTTCAATATTGCTTCCAATGGAGAGAGTCACCAAGGTGTTTTCTGTTCCAATAAATTTTTATATTTCCCCCACGCTGAGTAAATTGATTTTCTCACCAAGTGGTTTAGGAAACCTTTATGCACTTTTGTTTTTTCGTACCGTAGATATGCATGCCAAACAAATCTATTATCATGACCTTCCAAGTCTAAGATATCCACATGCTTTAAGACAATTCACTCCCAGAGCCAGCAAAGACAGGACACCTCATAATATAATCTCAAATCTGTCATGGAGAACTTTCCTTAGTCTGGCATAGAGACTTTCCTTAGTCCCCGTTAACAATTTATATTTTATCCTCGGTTTCTTCCCCTGCATGATTTGATTTTAAATGAGGTATACCAAATTCTCCCTCCCTAATCCCGTGATACCGAGTCAATTTACAGAGTGACCTGCCCCTCTGATGTTATCAAACATTTTTTTGGCCAGTATTGAAAATTCTGCAAGGGGATGCTGTTGAGAAGGGTCTGGAACAGAGAGGAAAAAATCTAGGCAGAATCATCGTTTTAAGAGTGGCGATTCAACCCAACCTGGAAAACTCAAGACATTTCCATTTCTTTCTTCTTCTTTTTTTTTTATAGATATTTATTAAAGTTTCAAAAATAGTACAAAAAGAAGAAACAACAAAGGTAGAAAAATACAAAAATATAACAATACAAAAAAATAATAAAAACAATTTAAAAACACGTACAGTTTCCATTCACTTATTTTCTTTCACCTTATTTTCCCGACCTCCTCACACCTCCCTTTCTTATATCCCCATTCAAATTATTTATTCAGCAAATCCTCATCATTAGTTCTGATACTTAATTCAAAACCTTATTTTCCCTATCTCTTAGCCTTTCAGCTGGAAACCATTTAATTTCTTTCCAACATCATTCTAACATTCATTCATTTTACAATATTTCTGCAAATAGTCTTTAAATTTCTTCCAATCTTCTTCCGCCGCCTCTTTTCCCTGGTCACGGATTCTGCCGGTCATTTCTGCCAAACCCATATAGTCGATCATCTTCATCTGCCATTCTTCCAGAGTGGGTAAATCTTGTGTCTTCCAATATTTTGCGATGAGTATTCTTGCTGCTGTTGTCGCATACATAAAGAAAGTTCTATCCTTCTTTGGCACCAATTGGCCGACCATGCCCAGAAGAAAGGCCTCTGGTTTCTTAGGGAAGGTATATTTAAATACCTTTTTCATTTCATTATAAATCATTTCCCAGAAAGCCTTAATCCTTGGGCACGTCCACCAAAGGTGAAAGAATGTACCTTCAGTCTCTTTACATTTCCAACATTTATTATCGGGCAAATGGTAATTTTTTGCAAGCTTGACTGGGGTCATGTACCACCTGTAAATCATTTTCATTATATTCTCTCTTAAGGCATTAGATGCCGTAAATTTCAAACCGGTGGTCCATAACTGTTCCCAGTCAGCAAACATAATGTTATGTCCAACATCCTGTGCCCATTTAATCATAACAGACTTCACCGTTTCATCCTGAGTGTTCCATTCCAGCAGCAAGTTATACATCTTTGACAGAGTCTTAGTTTTAGGTTCTAACAATTCTGTTTCTAATTTCGATTTTTCCACCTGGAATCCAATTTTCTTGTCCGATTTATAAGCCTCCATTATCTAATGATAATGGAGCCAATCTCGCACTTTGTCTTTTAATTTTTCAAAGCTCTGCAATTTCAATTTGTCTCCTTCTTGCTCCAAAATTTCCCAATATTTTGGCCATTTGGACTCCATGTTGAGTCTTTTAAAAGCTTTCGCTTCCATTGGTGACAACCACCTTGGGGTTTTATTTTCCAATAAGTCTTTGTATCTTATCCAAACATTAAACAATGTTTTCCTGACAATATGGTTTTTAAATGCTTTGTGTACCTTAACCTTGCCGTACCATAAATATGCATGCCACCCAAAAGCATTATTAAATCCCTCTAGGTCCAAAATGTCTGTGTTCTCAAGAAGTAGCCAGTCTTTCAGCCAGCGAAATGCTGCTGCTTCATTGTAGAGTTTAAAGTCTGGCAGGGCAAATCCACCCCTTTCCTTTACATCAGTTAATATCTTAAATTCTATTCTGGGCTTCTTGCCCTGCCAGACAAATCTAGAAATATCTTTCTGCCACTTCTTGAAAAGCTGTCACAAGAACAGGTTTCCCTTAGAGCCTCAAACCATGATTCATCGTAAACATGCAAAGTGCTTTGCAGTGCATCACACGCTTCTCTGAGCTAAAAGCTGATGCAGCCCCAAAAAGTTTGGCTTGTGGGACAGTGTGCCGAGTGCTCCCTGAAATCTGGGGTCAACCCTGATGTGCAGCATGAACCCACAGCAAAAGCATAAGCCAGCTCACATTCTCCCCCATTCCTGCACAATTTGAAAGGATAAAATTTGAAGCAAACTGTTGGAAGCATCTGAAATCTTTCCAAACCTGGAATCTTGTTTAAAATTGTTTTTATTGGTTTTGGACAAGAGGAATATCAAACAAGAAAGAGACCAATGAAAAAGCCTTAAACAATATCAGGTTTTGTGTAAAATTACTGAGTGAGTGAACACACCGGAGGGAAAGGAAAGGGGGATCACCTAGAACTTGGTGAGTAAATAAAGCCTCTTTAGTGTATACAGCCTCTCCAGACAGAGGACTGTTTGGCACATGTTGCCTGCCAGTTCATTGATAAATAAGATGAAGGAGAACCGAACCAAACTGGTTAGGCTTGGCCAGTCCATGGATCCATCTGCACTATAAGGTTAAAACAGTACCATACAACTTTAAGCAGACTTGGTGTCCCCCAAAGACATCTGGGAATGTCACCAGTGGGCATCAGTAACAAGCAGTGATATTCTTCAGCTTGGGGAGAGGCAGTTGCTTGCTTAGATGGCTCCTATGTTTCCTCATAAAGTAATTCTGGCTTCTCTGACCTCAGGCTGCAAACATCCTGGCCCAGCTAATTGAGCTTACTGTTCATTAATACTTCTGATATTGTGTCAGAGAGTAAATAAAGTGCTGGCACCATATTTCACCAGACAGTAGCCGTCTTGGAGCTGGTTCATTCCAGGTACTTTTTGGACTACACCTACACAGCCCCAGTCAGCAAAGCCATACTTCTAGAGACTTCTGGTATTCACCACACATTTGCCATGCTTTAGTGTGTGTCTCTGTGGTACACTTACTTGATAGAAATTAGATTTAGGATGGGAGTGCTAAGGGGACCAGGCCTGCATGGAGCCAAGATGGGGGCCTAGTTCCCAGCCTCATGGCCCTGTAGCACCGTATACAAGCCAAAAACCCTCTTGTCCACTTATGAGACCACTCATTCAACATTATACACAAATAAAATGATACAGACATCTGATCTGAGATCAGCAAACCCCTTCCCTGCCACCTCCCAGTTTGAATGATTTAATGGGGTTGGAGATTTTTAAAAAATCATTTAAAAATCGTTATATGTACATTTTTTTCATTACTTTTGTATACGTTAAGTTTGTTTTTAAGGGGAGAGGGTCAGGGCTTCCTTGGGAGTGGACCCTAGCCAGTATAATGGCTGTGACAGGTACCACTGGGGCAGAGACAATGGAACACGCAATCTCAGTGATCATAGGCAGGAGGAAGAGTTACCCTAGGATCAGATTATGTTTTTATTCAGGAGTCAGGTTTAGTCACTATCTGAAGACTACCCTTGCCTCTGGGTCAGGTCTTGGCCTGGCAGATACAGGTATCAACAAGGGTGTCCCACATGAGCTTACGGTAGTGCTGTGCAAAGCCAGGTCAATGACTAGTAAGACCAACACCATCCATGATTTGATAATGGATGAGGGAATTGACCTGGCAGAATGCCTTCTCAGTCTTATTTTCCAAACCTTCCTATTTTCATGAGCCTTCTGGTCTGTTTCAACTTCTTCTGCAATTGATGTGCCAAGTAAGCTGAAATCTAAACCCAAGTTGCAACACGAGTAGATTATTAACTGAGGAACAGCTTCTATGTCCATGCACAATGAATGAAGTAGAGGACTTCATACATTTCTTTTTCTACTGCCCTATTTATGAGCTAATAAGAACTAAGCTCCTCCTCTTGATCCCGTCCACCATCACATCTAAGGAAGACTGTTTGAAATTGCTTCTTGTGGACGCAAATCCCCAAGTTACACGTGGGGTGGCAATCTTTATAGTGCAGGCCTTGAAACTCAGGGCTACTCTGACGGGGTAGTGTGTCCTAGACCTGGACCTGTCTTAATTCTTTTATTACCTTTTTAACCTAATGTCCCGAGCCTATTTTGGGGCCATTATATGCTTTATATACATTCGCAGTAATATCGCTTTGAATTTTGTTTGGTTGTTTGTCTCTAGCATTTTTTTTTTATCCTGCTATGGCTTTATGCTAATGCAATAAAGGTTTGATTGATTAACTGAGGAAGGGTTTTCTGTTTTGTTTTGGAAATGCTTCTCAGATGACCTTTTCGTGACAAGCTACACCTTCTGAGATTCTATTGAAGGCGCAGGAGCTCCTGTTCCACCTCTATTCCCAAAATGCAACACCAGTAGAGCCAGGATTCCTCAGTCTGCTAGTCTAGACAACCTGGCTTGCTATTGCAGATTCATTTGCAATTTCTGGCACCATGAACTCATTCTCCAGGAAGTTCCCAAATTGCACCTGTGCGTAACAAAAACAATTCTTTGATTGATTTCCAGCTTTAAATAGTGGTGCCTCGTAAGAAGTTGCATCCATTGCATCAGCCGTACAGCATTGGAATCACTCCCACAGAGGAAAAGGTAAGCTTCGTACAGACTTTTCTCTCTTCTGTTAACTGAGGAAGGGTTTTCAGTCTTAGGACATCCATATTTACATCTAAGGGACACAGGTTTGGGGTGTGTGTGTGTGGTACAATGCTAGGTTTCCATGGAGAAGAACCAGATTCAAGAAATGTATTTTAAGAGCACTTATTCTGGTTACCTCTCCATACATGCTTTATAAGTCAATTTTAAAAATTATCAACACAGCACCCCAAAAAAGGTGGACATCGCTTTAGCACAGATACTTTATACATAGGCTCATCTATTTGTTTATTTGTATGGGAGAAGGGGGCAACATATTTAGCCCCCCAACAAGCTAACTACCCATTGCTCCTTACAAAAAGGACCTCTCTTTTGGCAAACAGGCATTTCAGAGCATTCCTATGCATTTCTGTTCAGAACAAATGCTGACTGAGTTCCCAGGTAAGTCTAATTAGGGTTGATTGCAGCCTTAGAGCTTAGACTTACTTGGGGGAGTCGTTGAATTCAGTGGAGATATGTATAGGATTGCACCAGGGTTGAGGGTAGAACGGCAGCAGTGTCTTCTTTGTGGTGGTGACACTGTGTTCCCCGGGATGGGAATCAGGTGGGGTAATATGGCAGTGAGGTCAGGGGATCTCATTCACTTGTTCCTAAGCTCCAGGAAACCTATCTGAACTCTGTTTTTTGTGGTGAAAAATCGAGCCTGCCAGCCTGTTGTGATGAGATTTAAGGGGTTGTGATTAGTCCTTTCTAACCTCAGATTGTCAGTTAGCAGGCTCAACAAAATCCGATTCCTAGGCTGGATAGCAAACAGGCACTGAATACAATGGAGCGTATGAGCAGGTCTGCCCCTTAGCCTAGGCATTCCCAAATTCAGCCTTCCAGATGTTTTGGGACTACAACTCCCATCATCTCTAGCTAACAGGCCCAGTGGTCAGGGATGATGGGAATTGTAGTCCCAAAACATCTGGAGGGCTGAGTTTTGGGATGCCTGCCTTAGCCTATGCTATATGTATGCTTTTGTTGTTGTTTAGTCGTTTAGTGGTGTCCGACTCTTCATGACCCCATGGACCAGAGCACGCCAGGCACTCCTGTCTTCCACTGCCTCCTGCAGTGGTCAAACTCATGTTCGTAGCTTCGAGAACACTGTCCAACCATCTCGTCCTCGGTTGCCCCCTTCTCCTTTGTGCCCTCAAACTTTCCCAACATCAGGGTCTTTTCCAGGGAGTCTTTTCTTCTCATGAGGTGGCCAAAGTATTGGTGCCTCAGCTTCAGGATCTGTCCTTCCAGTGAGCACTCAGGGCTGATTTCCTTAAGAATGGATAGGTTTGATCTTCTTGCAGTCCATGGGACTCTCAAGAGTCTCCTCCAGCACCATAATTCAAAAGGATCAATTCTTCGGCGATCAGCCTTCTTTATGGTCCAGCTCTCACTTCCATACATCACTATTGGACCTTTGTTGGCAAGGTGATGTCTCTGCTTTTTAAGATGCTGTCTAGGTTTGTCATTGTTTTTCTCCAAGAAGCAGGTGTCTTTTAATTTCGTGGCTGCTGTCACCATCTGCAGTGATCATGGAGCCCAAGAAAGTAAAATCTCTCACTGCCTCCATTTCTTCCCCTTCTATTTGCCAGGAGGTGATGGGACCAGTGGCCATGATCTTCGTTTTTTTGATGTTGAGCTTCAGACCATATTTTGCGCTCTCTTCTTTCACCCTCATTAAAAGGTTCTTTAATTCCTCCTCACTTTCTGCCATCAAGGTTGTGTCATCTGCATATCTGAGGCTGTTGATATTTCTTCCGGCAATCTTAATTCCAGCTTGGGATTCATCCAGCCCAGCCTTTCGCATGATGAATTCTGCATATAAGTTAAATAAACAGGGAGACAATATACAGCCTTGTCGTACTCCTTTCCCAATTTTGAACCAATCAGTTGTTCCATATCCAGTTCTAACTGTAGCTTCTTGTCCCACATAGAAATTTCTCAGGAGACAGATGAGGTGATCAGGCACTCCCATTTCTTTAAGAACTTGCCATAGTTTGCTGTGGTCAACACAGTCAAAGGCTTTTGCATAGTCAATGAAGCAGAAGTAGATGTTTTTCTGAACTCTCTAGCTTTCTCCATAATCCAGCACATATTTGCAATTTGGTCTCTGGTTCCTCTGCCCCTTCGAAATCCAGCTTGCACTTCTGGGAGTTCTCAGTCCACATATTGCTTAAGCCTGCCTTGTAGAATTTTAAACATAACTTTGTTAGCATGTGAAATGAGTGCAATTGTGTGGTAGTTGGAGCATTCTTTGGCACTGCCCTTCTTGGGGAATGGGATGTAGACTGATCTTCTCCAATCCTCTGGCCACTGCTGAGTTTTCCAAACTTGCTGGCATACTGAGTGTAGCACCTTAACAGCATCATCTTTTAAAAATTTTTATCACCACTTCCACTGGCTTTGTTATTAGCAATTCTTTCTAAGGCCCATTTGACTTCACTCTCCAGGATGTCTGGCTAGATGTATGCTAGATGTATGCTAGAGTCCCAAATTAGCACCCATTGTATTCGCTTGTTAAGCAGGGGAGGGGAACCCTTTTGACTTGACAGGCTAGCTCCTTTTAAGAATTTAGCTTGTGAGTCAAATTTGGCAGGTAAAGGAATCTGCTTACCTGTCACTCACCAGATGTCAAAATGGCATCAATTGCTTTGAGTCTAAAGCCTTGAAGTTGGGATTTCAATGCAAGTTGCTGCTAAAACAAAGTCCCCCCCCCCCACCTACTGTTTTAGCAGGACTTTCAATGCCAGTCAAGTTTTGAACTGTCAACAGTTCCAGTCATAAGACTCTTACTAGTTCCTATAGGTTAGTGTGAATGTTGGTGATTGCAGATAATCTGCATGGCAAACTTTAGGTGATATTTAATGCCAAAAGGGGGGATACTGCTGTTGTCTGTGCATATGCAATGGCAGGGGAAAACTCATCTCTTCCACCTCTTTCAAAGTAGCTGTGTTTAGAGTTATGTCTCTTGGTTCTAAGCAAGGCCAGCTCAAAACAAGAGAAGATCATTTCCACTTAAGTGTGCAAGCACTGTGTTTGATTGGGTTGCTTAATAAGGACATAATTTAAAACTGATAGCCCTAATCATCAGGTGTGGTCACAAAGCAATTAGTCATACCAACTGTTTCACAACTCACTGTTGGAGCTGCTGGGTGAAGATGGAGCCAGGCAGAAGGCAAACAATTGCTTTTGCTTCGTTATCAGTCTTAATAACCAACAGAGAATCCACTGGACGGGGGAGGACTTAAATAAATGTTCAATACATGGTAAAAAACTTTAGCTAGAACTTTTGTTTGAAGGCTTTTACTTGTTAGTGATTTCAGTGGAACTTGATTGATTTTCTTTCTTTTTTTACTGTTATGTTTCCGTTTTCTAGTTTTTGCAGCTCTGTTTTAAGTAATGAGATGCTTTAGTACCTTGATTGTATTCTCTATCTTGTCAGCACAGTTTGCCAGTCATTTGGGGTTCCTCCTCCAGTCAGCAGTGCCACCCAGAAAATCTTCTAGATCCTTCTTCACAGTTTAGCTCTTCTCTAAACACCTCACCCATTTGGGTCCTTCTTAGAGTATTTGTTGTCAAGTTAACACTACAGCTTATCTAACTTATGTAACTACTGGCCTAATAAAGTAACATAAAACTATATACAGAGAATCATTCTATCTTGCCCTGCTCTTCAGCCATCTTGGCCAGAGCAACAGCCTGTACGCCACACACAAACCTCCCCTCCAGAGCCTGCCTTATAAAGAAGCCTGTTGTTAAAGGCAAAACATTTTCAAGGAACATTTCAAGTCAGTGTTTAGAACCTACACTGACATCAAGATTGTATTCTCTATCTTGAACTTTTTAGAAAGGTGGGGTGTGGGTGTTTTAAATAAAATTGAAGTAATGTGGTATTGAAGGCACAGTGAATACCTTTCTATGGAGATATTCATCCTTTAGACAAAAATAAGACCAATAAAAAGGGAATATATACAAAGGAGTCCACCGGAAGAATTAACCTGACGATATTTGTCCCAGATATCACAATCAGCACCATGACTACCCTTGTGGATGCTATCAACAAATTTGCCTTTGATTTACACAAGAAGATGGATGGCACTTCGGGGAACATCTTCTTCTCTCCCATGAGCATTGCAGCCGCTTTGGGCATGGTCTCTCTTGGAGCCAGAGGAGACACTGCTAAGCAGATGGAGAAGGTAGGAAACACCCCACCACCACCACTGTGTGTATGCCAAGTGTCATATTATGCAATTGCCTACTGTTATGTACTGAATTTCTCTCCCTGGGCCAGCAGGGGGATACTGTAGATAGTTTTCACTCAGCTAAAATGAAGTTTTCACTTCATTCCTTAAGTTTTCACTTCATTCCTTATTTGCACATATGCAAATAAGGAATTGAAAGTGACGTTCAGTGATTGGATAGTTACAAAAAGTTGTTACTGTTGCTTTGTAGTTGAGCTCTATATAATCAGGTTGGCTGAACCCTTCAGCTCAGTTCTGTTCGGGGCCTGTGAATAACCAAGAGCTGTTTGAAGAATCGCTGTGTTGTCTGATATGTTCAACCACAACTTAACACCTCCTGTTTCAACCCCTGCCCTAAACTTCTATAAGCCCCCTGCTCAAATGAAGTGTTTTTGAAATATACTCAGAGTCTAGTGTGAATTTCATGCTCTTTATTCAGCTCATAGTAGCAATGAATAAAACTTTCCCCAAAACGTCTAGCTATATATACATTATTTACACAATGGGCCCCACGTGATTGGCTAATTCCGGGCTGCTTCTGCATACCAGCTGGGTTGCTGATTCATCCAGGAGCTGGATTGGGTGGCTTCTGCGGGCCAATCAAGCTGTTGCATTCTAGGATTCAGCTCAGTACATAACAGTTTTCATTGTACTGGAGAAGGATGAAAAGAAGATGCAAATGACTTGGAGTAGATCTGCGGTTTCTCATTCCACATTTTGTGTTGCAGGTCCTTCACTTCAATGAGGTCACTGGATCTGGAAGCTCTCCAGACTCGGCTGAAAAAGTACTGGCATATCATTTCTGTTTCACTAGGGGTTTTTTTTGGGGGGGATAATATGGATCTAGCTTATTATCCTTTCAAAATGTGAGACAATCTGAAATCATAAACAGCTACAGCCATAGCAGCCAACTCCTAGGGGCCGAGTGGGCTTCAGCCCCCCAATAAAATATTTGAGGGGGCACCAAAATTTACAGAGAAATGGTGTGCATGCACCACAGCATGTGACTGATTATGTGGGCTGGGACTTACCTTTCTCTCACCCCCACCCCCAATATTCTATTCAAGTTGGCACCCCTGGGTGCAGCTGTGACACTCAGCTTTCTTGGAAGTCAAGCTGGTGTAATGTAGTGACTAAGAATTCAAGCTGCAAAGGCCTGTTCCAAATCTCACCTTAGCCAAGAACCATGGTTTAGCTCTTAGGTATGGTTCTTCCCATCTCCAGGCCCTACCCTCATCTGCAGTGCAGAGATTATGACGCAGTTGAAAAGGCTTCAGTTTGGATAACCAAAGTCATATATGAAAAGCAATTGTGGTCAGCCACATGCTGTTCCTGTTCGTCAGATTACTACTATATACCGAGAGTTAGAGGAGGGAAGGGAAGGAAGCGAGGAGGTGGGTGCTGTGCACCCAATAGTCTCCCCTCCCCCTCCTACTTTCTGGTTAGCTGGCAGCGATTCAGGAGACATCTGAAGGCAGCCCTCTTTAGGGAAGGTTTTAATGTTTAATAGACTATTGTATTTTAATATTCTGTTGGAAGCTGCCCAGAGTGGCTGGGGAAACCCAGCCAGATGGGCGGGGTATAAATAATTATTATTATTATTATTATTATTATTATTATTATTACTATAGCTCAGGGGTATACTGCCCTGCCAACCCCTACTGAAGGAAAGCACTTTGAACATTATTCCCCAACAGAAATATATACACTTTCAAAGACTGCTCCAAGGCAGTCCTGGAGTTTTGGGAGCAATTCAGTTTGGTTCAGGATGCCTTGGAGGGGGGCACGTGCTTCCACTCAGAAGAGCCCCCAATTTCTCCATTATCTGCTCACTTTGACTGGATTTGGGATTGGTCCACATAATGGTTTGGAGGGCGTTGGGAGCCATATTTACGAGAATGTCGATGTACTGTTAAACAGCCTTTGCTATTTAAAGGATACACAGTGTGACAGACCGGGAGGACCACACATCCAATTCAAAGCACTCTTAGCAGCTATCAACCATCATGACAAAAATTTCGAACTGAGCATTGCCAATAGGCTTTATGGAGAAGAGAAATACACATTTCTACAGGTAAGGAAGAATACTTTCTATGCTCCTCCCTGTGTAGACACATTGCTGTTGGATGAGCAGCAGAGAGCACATGAAATTGATAGCAATGCTTCCGCTTCCTTTTACTGATGCCTATTTAGGATCTCCTTTCTTGACAGTGGAGAGTGTTTTAAATGGTACATGGGAGCAGTTGTAGGGCCTTTGAAGTTTGGCCTTTAGTCAGTCAGTCAGTCAGTTTTATTGCACATAGCCAAAGGCTGCCGCAATGTACACAGAATCATTCAACAATTAAAAGAAAATACGCTGAATTGATACAAAAAACTTAAAACATTTATATTATCAAGACATTACCTACTCTAAATAGAGCTATAAAAGTACCTTAATATACAAATTAAGACATTAAACAATAAAATTCATAAGCTAAAATTATCACATGGCCACTAATATATTAAACAATGTTAAATAATACAGTGCAATTATATTCGGAGTTTAGTTTGGTGATAAAGATAGGATATAGCTTGATGTAGATAGGGTCAAATAAATTCATCTCCTATACAGTTGGTGGCTACCTTGGCTATATAATTTGCTCTAATTTTCCTAGCGGCAGTTGCAAAGAGTGCTGCACGCCAGGTCACATACTTATCTGTGTCTGTGAGGAGATATAAAATCATGTCAGAGGGCTTCTGGCCAGGGGACCTTGCAGTTTGGTCTTTAATGTTTTACGTTTTATTTTGTTTTTAATATTCTGTTGGGAGCCACCCAGAGTGGCTGGGGCAACCCAGTCCGATGGACAACATTTGAAGCACTGTGGGGTAAACACAGCGGGGAGAGGAGACACAGGGGAAGTTATATTGTACAAATGAAACTTGTTGAGCCCATGCTCAACAGGTTTCTACCCTTGGGGAGAAAGGTGGGGCACAAATATAATAATAAATGAGTTCAGCTCCATCTTTGTCTGACATTTGACGTAAGAGGGGGAAGTATCATGAAAGAAAATGAAGGCTGACATAAGTCAGGAAGAGCACAGTAGTGTTTAACGGGGTGGCTCAGGTAGGACAGCATTGCTCACCTGGCTTCTGAACCCTGAGCAACATTGCTGGTTCCTGAGAGGGAGGGGAAGGCACAGAGAGTTTGGTGTGCAGCAGAAGAAGCAGAATGGACCTATGGCTTCACCACAGTGAGCTCCATGTGTCTCACCTTCAGACTGTCAGTTACCAGAAGATCTGAGCAACGCTCAGTGTCCAGAAGGCACCTCCTTGAGGAACATTCTGGAAAAGCAAAGGAACCATCTACTGCTTCTGAATAGGGAAATGGCTCCGTAAATCCCACAGTATTAATCGTACCTTGGAAGTTGAACAACTTAGTTTCCAAAAGTTTTGGCTCCCGAACGTCACAAACCCCAGAAGTGTGTGTTCCAGTTTGTGAACTATAATTGGAAGCCAAACATCCGGAGGGGCTTCCATTGCTTCTGATTGGCTGCAGGAGCTTCCTGCAGCCAATCACAAGCCACGCTTTTTTCCAAACGTTTTGTAAGACTTCCGGAACAGATTCCGTTTGATGTCCAAAGTATGACTGTATTCTATATTTCTTTTTAACTAAGCTTTCTACTTCTCTTCAACAGCAGGCACTAAACAACTAGTAGTAGGAGAGCAACATGGGGAAATTCATATGCCATACCAAACAATAAATTCCCGTTTATTACATATATATGACAGCCATAGCTTCTGCTGCCCTGGGCTGATTTGGAGGAAGGGATGTCATACAAATTCAATGAAATTGTTTAAATAATAATAATTGCATTAATGCTTTTTTATTATTATTCTATACAGCAATTCTTACATTGCACAAAGGAGATGTACCATGCTGAGTTGCAAAAAGTGGACTTTGAGAAAAAACCAGAGGAAGCTAGAAATGAGATTAACACTTGGATTGAAAAGCAAACAAATGGTAAAGGAACAGAAGTTATGTCTCACTTATTTGGAAATGGATCAGCTAAGGAAAGGGATATGGGAGAAATTTGTTCACTTTACATTTTAATGTGAACTTACCTAATTAACACTTCGGATGCAAACATGTGGACCAGAACTGCATCTAGCACTTGAAATCCACACATCTACAATTTTTTGATTGCAGTTTTCCATTCCAAAAAATGCATACAAAAAGCATATATATTGAGGAAAGGTGGGCAAAAAAAAAAAAATGCATGTTAGTGAAAATGACATACAAGAATGTGTTCTATTGAAGAAAATTGCTTGCAAAAAAGTGTTTGAGGCAAAATTCCAAGCAAAAAATGCATATAAATGTTCATGCGGTCTTTTAAAAAAATAAATAAATCACAAGCTAAATGCTAAAATGGTGGGAAAGTAATTGAAGATTGAGAAACTGAATGGCATTGAAAGATTTGTTTCCCAGAAGAACTGAGCGGCCCACAGAATTCTAAAATATACAAAGGTAAAGGTAAAGGTAAAGGTACCCCTGCCCGTATGGGCCAGTCTTGACAGACTCTGGGGTTGTGCGCCCATTTCACTTAAGAGGCCAGGGGCCAGCGCTGTCCGGAGACACTTCCGGGTCACGTGGCCAGCGTGACATCGCTGCTCTGGCGAGCCAGAGCCGCACACGGAAACGCCGTTTACCTTCCCGCTGGTAAGTGGTCCCTATTTATCTACTTGCACCCGGAGGTGCTTTCGAACTGCTAGGTTGACAGGCGCTGAGACCGAGCAGCGGGAGCGCACCCTGCCGCAGGGATTCGAACCGCCGACCTTTCGATCGGCAAGTCCTAGGCGCTGAGGCTTTAACCCACAGCGCCACCTGCGTCCCTGCATACAAAGGTAATGAAGCCTTTAATGGTGGATAAGCTTCATGTTTTAGATGTTACACACTAACACGGTTGAAAATTTCATTGTCATTTTGACTATTAAATATTTTGCCTTGAATCTGTCTTTTAAAAAGGTAAAATCAAGGACCTGATGGCCAGTGGATCTATTGACGAAACAACTAGCTTGGTCTTAGCGAATGCTATATATTTTAAAGGAAACTGGAAGTCCCAATTTGATAAGAAACTCACCAAGGAAGCACCTTTCTGGATTAATGAGGTACAGTATGCCGAAAAGCTGGTGGAGATTATGGCCAGCTATCTGTCCAAAGCTGTGGTTGCGGCGCTCATCTTGCTTCATTGGCCGGGGAAGCCTGCGTACAGCTTCCGGGTCATGTGGCAAACATGACTAAGCCGTTTCTGGTGAACCAGAGCAGCACATGGAAATGCCGTTATTTATCTACTTGCACTTTGGCGTGCTTTCGAACTGCTAGGTTGGCAGGAGCAGGGACCGAGCAACAGGAGCTCACCCCGTCGCAGGGATTCGAACCGCCAACTTTCTGATCGGCAAGTCCTAGGCTCTGTGGTTTAAACCTGTTAAACCACAGCGCCACCCGCGTCCCCTATACACCTTTAGGCGCCAGGAAAAACATTCCTTTTTAACCAGGCCTTTGGTTGATCTGATTGACATCCTATGCCCTTTTAAAATGTGGCTCTTTTTGGGGGGGAGTATTATTGCTTTTATTTTTATTTTACATACTGTGATCTTTTTATGCGAACTGCCCTGAGACCTCTGGGCATAGGGCAGTATAAAATTCAATAAATAATAATAATCCTGCCTCATTGGTGGGCCAGCTCTGACTATTGCATTGTACGTTGGGGATACAGAATACATTTGTGTTTTATACCAGAGTGGTCCGATGTTTGAAGGTGCTAAACAAAAGAGGTACAACACTGGAAATCATTGCAACTATCCTACTGTACTCAGTACTTCATATGGCTTATAGCCACCTCTTTTACACACACGAAAAATGACATTTTATGCTTAACTACTTGCTTTATTCACTACAGAACCAGAGCAAAAATGTGCCAATGATGAATAAGGAAGGTGAATTCAATGTGGCCTATATACAAAATCCATCACTGCAAATACTTGAGCTTCCCTATGATAAGAATGAGATGAGTATGTTCATTCTACTGCCAGACAAGAAAGGAGGTGCACACCAGGTAATTTGCTTTGATTTCTGAAAAGGATCAAGGAATTGAAGTCAACTTTCAAAACTTTGTAGTGGGCGTACATACATACATTGCTTTTAAAAAAACCTGATCAATGAGAATAAATTGTTCAACTGATTAGTCAACTGAAGAAATCTTGGAGAAATATAGAGATATATGAACTGTAGCTTTTGTCCTGTCAGTTTCCAATTCTGTTTTATTTTGTAATTTTAACAGACATAGAGCAGGGCAATCCAGTAGGCCTGCATTGTCAATGTCTGTTAATACTAGTGTATCTTTGGATGTGCCCAGGGACACAGGTGGTGCTGTGGTCTAAACCACTAAGCCTCCTGGGCTTGCAGATTATAAGGTCAGATGTCCTGTATACCTGAAGGAGCGTCTCCACCCCCATGAGATCCAGCGCCGAGGGCCTTCTGGCAGTTCCCTCATTGCGAGAAGTGAGGTTACAGGGAACTAGACAGAGGGCCTTCTCAGTAGTGGCACCCACCCTGTGGAACACCCTCTCTTCAGATGTGAAGGAAATAAGCAGCTATCCTATCTTTAAAAGACATCTGAAGGCTGTGTCTCATTGCGCCAGAAGCGCTTTAGTCCTGCTGGCCACATGACCTGGAAAGCTGTCTGGAGACAAACACCGGCTCCCTCGGCCTGAAAGCAGATACGAGCACTACACCCCATAGTCGAATTCAACTGGACTTAACAGTCCAGAAGTCCTTTACCCCTTTACCTTTACCATCTTTGTATGGGGCTGCAACAAGGGGGACTTATTAACAACCATATTCTTGATTACTCTGCAACTTCTGTCTGATAGGTGGGACAGAGGGACACCACACCCTTGGCACAAAGGAGGTTTGGACTGTTATGTTTATAGTGCAATTTCATAGAATCCCATTGTTCTCCTTGGGGCTTTATGCCCTGGGAAATGTGTATAGGATTAGTACACTTTTCAATGACCCAGAATGTGCCCATTGTGTCTTTTAAAACAGAAGTTAAATCAAGGACTCTAAAGCAGAGACAATACATGCTGCTGAACTTAAGGATTCTCCTCTCATTTGTGAAAACATTTCAACCGATATTTTTTTAAAGAAACCACCATTTTCACAGACAAATATAATGGTTTTCCAAAACATTTTTTTGGGGGGAGGGTGTAAACAATATTGGAGCTTTTAGACATATTCTTTGCCTACGCTTTAATAAATAAACATTTGTCTTTCTCTTTTTCCCACGTCTTTTTCTGGGGGCAGATATTTAATTGGCATTGATTATTATTTTTACTTGACAGGTTGAAAAGGAACTCAACTATGCAAAATTTCAAGAATGGACCAGTTCGAAAAACATGCAAAAGCAAAATGTAGACATTTATGTGCCAAAGTTCAAGCTGGAAGAAACTTATGAGCTCAACAAACTTTTGGTAGCTTTAGGAATGACAGATGTGTTCACACGAGGAAAGGCTGATTTGTCCGGCATGTCAGGAAGCAAAAACCTGTTTGTGTCCAAGGCCATTCATAAATCTTATGTCGTGGTCAATGAAGAAGGCACAGAGGCAGCAGCCGCCACTGGGGTGGGTGTTTTTGCCACAAACATGCCAATTCAATTCAGAGCTGATCACCCCTTCATTTTCCTTTTGAGAAACAAAAAAACCAAGAGCATCCAATTTATGGGCAGGTATGATTCACCTTAACAGGTGCTTAAATGATCACATGCATGCCCTTTGCATTTGTTGCAAGCCCAGGGTGTTAGAAGTGCTGAAACAAAAATCATATATTCTACTTTCTGTTTAGCTAATATTTCCGGGTTTTCATCTCCTAAAAAAAGTACAAATACCTAAGATGGACCTCTTTCAGCTGATGTAGGCAGACTCACTTGAATGTACAACATGGGACTTTAAACGAAACCCAAAGCAACAATCTAAATAAAGTGAGCTATTCAAAATATTTGGTTTTGTTGTGTGATTCCGGGTCCTTAATGAGTGGTGAGGTGTACAGAAATCCAATGCTACCTACAGATTATTTTCAGGGCTGATTCTTTAATGTTTGCAGAAATGGTTTTCAATTGAAGCATACACCAAAAATATGCCAATTCCCTCTCAATGTTCCTCACTTTAAGATCTGTCTCCCAGATCTGTCTCTTTCACACGACTTTTCAAATATAGTGAGGGACTGTAGCACACACTGAACCATAAGCCACTGTGAGGAAAAAGAAGTCATCTTGATCTTCTGAAGCCATGTAGGTTTTGATTCCTTTACTTGGATTATTGTTGCATGGTCAGGATTTTTCTTCTGTTAAATACGGAGGTCCTGGGCCCTGTAGAGACCCTTTGCTTCTCAGTCCTCATATTGCTGGTGTTTAACCGAATGCAGAAACCACAGGTGATCTCAAAAGGGAACCAAGAGGGAAGAGTGAGCTGTTTAGACTACTGTGCCCAGATTTCAAGTCCAGAAATGGATATTTTCTTGAGATTCTGTTTTGTGAGGGAGGAAAGGGAGGGCGTTAGTGGAAAATATCCCTGAACTGAGTCCCAGTTCAACTGATGGGGTGGATTAATTGCTTGAGTTGGATTGCCTCATGATTTGGTTATAAAAGAGGCATACCAAATTCCCCCTCCTTAATCCCGTGAGACCGAGTCAATTTACAGAGTGACCTGCCCCACTGACAGTATCAAATATTTTTTGCCAGCATTGAAAATTATGCAAGGGGATACTCTTGAGAAGAGTCTGGAACAGAGAAGGGGAAATCTATGAAGGATCATCATTTTAAGAGTGGTGATTCAACCCAACCTGGAAAACCCAAGACGTTTCCATTTCTTTCAGTCCTCCTTCAGTCCTCCTAAAGCATAAGCCAGCTCAAATTCTCCCCCATCCCTGCACAATTCGAAAGGATAAAATCTGAAACAATCAAAAGCATCTGAAATCTTTCCAAATGTGGAATCTTGTTTAAAATTGTTTTTATTGGTTTTAGACAAGAGGAATATCAAACAAGAAAGAGACCAATGAAAAAGACATAAATAAACGATATCAGGATTTGTGTAAAATTACTGAATGAGGGAACACACTGGAGGGAAAGGGAAGGGAGATCACCTAGAACTTGGTGAGGAAATAAAGCCTGCTTAGTGTATATACCTGTACTGGAGTTGGTGCTGGAGGAGACTCTTGAGAGTCTCACGGACTGCAAGAAGACCAAACCTATCCATTCTGAAGGAAATCAGCCCTGAGTGCTCACTGGAAGGACAGATCGTGAAGCTGAGGCTCCAATACTTTGGCCACCTCATGGGAAGAGAAGACTCCCTGGAAAAGACCCTGATGTTGGGAAAGATGGAGGGCACAAGGAGAAGGGGACGGCAGAGGACGAGATGGTTGGGCAGTGTTCTCGAAGCTACCAGCATGAGTTTGACCAAACTGCGGGAGGCAGTGGAAGACAGGAGTGCCTGGCGTGCTCTGGTCCATGGGGTCATGAAGAGTCAGACACGACCAAATGACTAAACAACAACAACAAAAGTGTATATAGAGTACTCTCTCCAGAAAGAGGACTGTTTGGCACATGTTGCCTGCCAATTCATTGATAAACAAGATGAAGGAGAACCAAGCCACTTCAAGCTTGTTAGGCTTGGCCAGTCCAAAGCCCCATTTGCACTACACATTTTAAAGCAGTACCACTTTAAACAATCATGGCTTCCCCCAAAGACTCCTGGGAACATTCTGAGACCCCTATTTGCCTCACAGAGCTACAAATCTCAAAGATCCCTGGGAATTCTGCAAGCTTTGGAGAAGAGAAGGGGCAAATTCCTTGCCCAAAAATTAGTGTAACCTTTGTAGGGCAGGTGAATGTAGCAAAACGTCTGATGATAGCTTAAAGATAAGGCTGCAAAAAGGTCTTCTTTCTCCAAATAAAATAAAAATCTTGCTGTCGCCTCAGACAGTGGCTTGGCAGCTCACAGCATGCCTGGTAAGCAATGAGAGGGATAATAATCAGATTACTGGAGGGCAAACCTATGTCAAGATCTGCTGGGATGAGCAGTTTAGGATGCAGAGAATTTGCAGCTCAGCAGCCTGATTCCTGGCTTGTTGGGATTCAGAACTTACAGGGTTAAGATGTTCTGAGTCACGCCTCACATTCTGACGTCAGGTTTCCAAGGTTTGGAAGGTGGGAGGAGTTTTTTCCTCACTGTTGTGTGTCTGCTGCCTGAGAGAGACGGACGTAGAGGCAGCCATGAATGCTAGCAGTCCAGGAGAATCAGAGAAATGCTGAGAAACGCTGAGCTGTAAATATTCTGCTGTAATAAAGGACTGATAAATATGCACACAAGAGCTTGGTGTGTTTGGATCTGAAGCAACAGTTTTCTCCGCTGTGTTACTCTGCACTTTCGTGGCGAAAGAAGGGTCTGAGCTGAGGGAAGTGTGCCGGACCGCTATAAACTGGGGCTAATTGGGGCCATAAAGCAATTAGCCAGTGCCACATTTTTTAAGAGGTTATGGGGACTAATTACCGCTTGTAAAACTGTTGCTGAAAGTCTGCCGGTGTGCTTTGAAGTCAGCTTGGTCAGCTGGGAAGACGCTACCGAAGCGGAGGTCTGCGTTCTGATTTTTGCCTGCTGCTAAGAGGCAAGAGAATGCTGAGAGCTGAGAGCTGAGAGCAGCTGAAACATTGGGTGCCTGGAAGAGCTGACTGGTTTTACGTGAGTAGCAGCTGGGGCCCCGGGGAAGAGGAGAAAATGGCAGACAGCCAGGTCTTTGAGGACATTCCGCTTGAAAAGCTCACTTTAAAAAGTTGGGCAACCTGGTCCAGAAGAGTAAGGGGTTGGTTTCTGGTCACTGGGCTTTGGAATGTGAGCCAGAAGGAGCCACTACCCCTAAATCCAGGTCCTGATGGGACAGACGTTGCAGGCTTTGAGGCTGCGTTGCCTGAAGATAGCCAGCAGAGAATGCAAAGAGAGCTTGCTATGCTGAAAGCATGCGTACACGCATCGCTCTTGCCTAGTTTGGAGGGCATAGAGTCAGCAAGGGCTGCCTGGGAGGTGCTGAGAAGTTTGTGTGAAACTTCAGCAGGAGGCCAGGGCCCTGGAGAAGTCATGAAGAGCCTGGAAATGGCTGTAGCCCCAGTCCCTGAGGTGCAAGTCGGGGGGGCTGAGAATTCCAAAGGCAAGTTTCAAAAGTTTTCCACTGTGAGTGCTGAAGTGAAACGCAGTTTCAGCGAGGGCAGGGCTGGCACAGAGTGCTCTTCCGGAAGAAGGGGGGCCAGGCCAGCTGAAAGGAGCCCTGGGCAGTGTTTTTCCACTGGTGATCGTCGTCAGCCAAAGTCTGGAAAGCTGCGGAGAGCTAGATGCTTCAAGGCCGGCCACCTGGACAAAGTGAAGATAAGGCCTAAAGAGTTGCGTGGGAATGCAGAGGCCAGTCCGGTCTCCAAGGCAACGGAGGAGGCTACTTCTACGGAAGCTGCCAAGGTCCTAAGCAAGGGGGAGTTGGTTGCCGAGACAACCAGAGAGAACAGCTGCAGAAGCCCAAAGAGAGGGGGCAGCGAGACGTTTGTTGCTATGGCATTGTTTGAGGACAGCTCTGAGAGAGACAATGACTTACGCTTTGTAATCGACTCAGGAGCTAACCGAAATCTGATTCCAGAGACCCCTGCTGTCGAGATGTGGAATTGCACAGCAATTCCGGCTGGAAAAACTGTTCGGTTCGCTAGTGGAGAAAAGAAAAATGTAACTAACGTTGCAAATGTTTTTTTTTTCTGTTTTGCAGGAGCAGATGGAAGTTTGCATTGTGCCAGGAATGCAACACTGTCTTTTATCTGTGCCTTATTTGTTGAAAAAGGGGATTAAGGTTTGCTTTGAACATGATTTTTGTACAATCTCCAAAGGAGGGAAGCAACTGGTCAGAGTTGCAAAGGGGCAGAATGATCTCTTCATTCTTAAAACGTCTCTGAAGGGTGAGGGGAAGGTTGAGAAAGCACAAGCCCTGCGTGCTACAGTTCCCACTCATGTTTCATGTGTTTGTGTTTGGCATAAGAAGACAGCTCATGGTTCTCTTGAAGAACTACAGGTGCTACCTGAGGTTAGCAAAGGCTGTAGAATTGAGGAATGTGCAAGAGTCCTAGATTGCCAGGCTTGCAGACAGGCGAAGGTAAAAGGGTGCAGTTACCCAAAGGTGGACAGGGTAACCACAAAACCTTTTGATCTTGTGCACATAGATCTGTTGGGTCCCATGAAGGAACCAAGCCTGGGAGGGGCCAGGTTTCTGCTGACGCTGCAGGATGATTTTTCGCAGAACACCTGGACACATGGTCTCAAATCCAAGGAGGATGCAGCACAGCTGATTAGAAGTTGGATTGAGGAGGTGGAACTAAGGTTCTCCACCAGAGTGCGAGCAGTCGCTAGTGACAGAGGTGCACGGTTTACTGGGTCTGCTTTGCAGAAGTTCTTTCTCAAGAAAGGGATACGTCACACAGTGACTTCTCCTCAACAGAGGGGGGTGGCAGAGCTCAGAAGTGAGGCTCTGGTTAAGGCTACACAGGTGTTGCTGTCAGATTCTGGGTTACCTCCAAGGTTTTGGATGGAATCAATTAAATATGTGAGCTTCACCTGGAATCGGACCTACAATTCAGTGGTAGGAGACACCCCGTTTTTCATGCTTCACGGGAGGAAACCTCAGGTTCATTTCCTCCGTTCGTTTGGGTCAATGGCCTCGGTGCCGGTGCCTGAAGCTTTGCAAGGGCCAGATGGACCCAAGTTCCAGAAAATGATCTTCTGTGGGTATGAGCCAGCGGCTCGTGCATGGAGGTTTACGTACCCGTCAGGTGATCAGAGTAAGCTGCTGATCAGTAAACACGCTGAGTTCTATGAGCAGGATGAAAGGTCAAAGACTCCTGCCAGGCGTGATATTCTTTCAGAATGTCTTTCTGATTCAGAGCAGGAAGGTTCTGATGAGGAGGAAGGAGAGGCTGAGTCTGCTGATGACGATCAGCTCACTGACCAAAGTCAGGAGCAGGATGGGGCATCTCCACAAGTTGTAAAAAGAGAGCCCAAGAGTGAGCCTAGTTCTCCTGTTAGCGTAATGCAGAGGATTCGAAGACACTTTAAGTCAGAGGGGGAATCCCGGGATGCAGAGGACACACCTGCTGACCACAGTGAGTCAGAGGAAGTGCCTGAGTTTGTGCCCAGGTGATCCAGTCGCACAACGAAGGGTATTCCACCTGAGAGGTATCAGGCCACAGGTGCGTGGGTAAGTTTCGCACAGTGCGAATCTGAGAGTTGTGAGGATGTTCCACAGATGCCTGACAGGAACACCAGGAGAGGGCGCAAGGCATTGGGGAAGGGATTGATCTCACAGAGGTCTGCAAAGGTACATCCACAGGTGTCGTCAGAATGCTCGGTGAGAGGGGGTGTTGGGATTCAGAACTTACAGGGTTAAGATGTTCTGAGTCACGCCTCACATTCTGACGTCAGGTTTCCAAGGTTTGGAAGGTGGGAGGAGTTTTTTCCTCACTGTTGTGTGTCTGCTGCCTGAGAGAGACGGACGCAGAGGCAGCCATGAATGCTAGCAGTCCAGGAGAATCTGAGAAATGCTGAGAAACGCTGAGCTGTAAATATTCTGCTGTAATAAAGGACTGATAAATATGCACACAAGAGCTTGGTGTGTTTGGATCTGAAGCAACAGTTTTCTCCGCTGTGTTACTCTGCACTTTCGTGGCGAAAGAAGGGTCTGAGCTGAGGGAAGTGTGCCGGACCGCTATAAACTGGGGCTAATTGGGGCCATAAAGCAATTAGCCAGTGCCACATTTTCTAAGCTGGCATTAACTTCCTGACATGCCGCTGTAACTTGCTTATTCTGGCTGAACCAGAATTTAGACAGCTCAGCTGAAGCTGCCTGAACTAAGGCTGTGCAAGTCCCATAAAGGGGCATATTATTATTATTATTATTATTATTATTATTATTATTATTACAGTGGTACCTCGGGTTAAGTACTTAATTCATTCCGGAGGTCCGTTCTTAACCTGAAATTGTTCTTAACCTGAAGCACCACTTTAGCTAATGGGGCCTCCCGCTGCCGCTGGGCCGCCGGAACACGATTTCTGTTCTCATCCTGAAGCAAAGTTCTTAACCTGAAGCACTATTTCTGGGTTAGCGGAGTCTGTAACCTGAAGCATATGTAACCTGAAGCGTATGTAACCTGAGGTACCACTGTATTATTATTATTAAATAGGGTGCCCCTGTTTTCAGTGGAGAAATATCGGAGGGTATGGAACAGTAGCCCTGCTTTCAAACGGAGTTTGGATCTGGTGTAACTTTATGATGGCTTGATTTACAAACAACTTGCTTTATTGATTCTTGTGCATACTATTTCCCCCTTCGCTGACTTCAGTGCCTTTTCGAGGTTTTGGAGAAGAGACTTTCCCAGTTCCACATAAAGGCAGCAGAGATGAAGCGTGTGACATTTTGCCCACAAAACATGTACTATATATACCACTACGGTTGTACCTTGGGTCCTGAATGCCCTGCAACTCAGACGTTTCTTTTTTTTTTTTTAATGTAATTTTTATTAATTTTCCAACACAAATTAAAAACAGAATAACATACACACATAAACAAAGAAAAACATACAAACAAGTATAATTTCAAATCCTCTTTTTCATAAACCTTCTTTCTCGGACTTCCCCTTACCTCCCCCTCTCTGCATCCTTGTTTTAAATTTTTTCAACAACCCTTCGCTCCAATTTAATAATAACTTATTTTCTTTTTCAATTTCTTCTCCTAATTCATCAATCAGTTACAGCTATAATTCTGTTTTTTCCTTTCCCTTGACATTTTAGCACTCATCAATTTTACAACAGTTCTTAAGATATACTTTAAATTTCTTCCAATCTTCTTCCACCGTCTCTTTCTCTTGGTCACAGATTCTGCCAGTCATTTCCGCCAGTCCCATAAAGTCAATCGCTTTCGTCTGCCATTCTTCCAGTGTGGGTAGTTCTTGTGTGTTCCAATACTTTGCTAAAAGAATCCTTGCTGCTGTGGTGGCATACATAAAGAAAATCCTATCCTTCCTTGACACCAGTTGGCCGACCATGCCCAAAAGAAATGCCTCTGGTTTCTTATGAAAAGTACATTTAAGTACCTTCTTAATTTCATTATAAATCATTCCCCAAAAGGCCTTAATCTTTGGGCAAGTCCACCAAAGGTGAAAGAAGGTGCCTTCAGTCTCATTGCATTTCCAACATTTGTTATTGGGCAAATGATAGATTTTCGCAAGCTTGACTGGGGTCATGTACCACCTGTAAATCATTTTCATAATATTTTCTCTTATGGCATTACATGCCGTAAATTTTATGCCGGTGGTCCATAACTGTTCCCAGTCAGCAAACATAATATCATGACCAATGTCTTGTGCCCACTTAATCATAGCTGATTTAACTGTCTCATCTAGTGTATTCCACTTCAACAACAGGTTATACATTCTTGATAAATTCTTAGTATTGGGTTCTAACAGTTCTGTTTCTAGTTTTGATTTCTCCACTTGGAAGCCAATTTTCCTGTCTTGTTTAAACACCTCCAATATTTTATAATAATGGAGCCAGTCTCGTACCTTAGACTTTATTTTCTCAAAACTCTGTAATTTAATTTTTCCACTCTCTTGCTCTAAAATTTCACAATATTTTGGCCATTTAGATTCCATATTGAGCTTCTTCACCTCCTTAGCCTCCATTGGTGATAACCACCTAGGAGTTTTATTTTCCAGCAAATCCTTGTATCGAATCCAAACATTGTATAATGCTTTCCTGACAATATGGTTTTTGAATCCTTTGTGAACTTTAACCTTGTCATACCATATATATGCATGCCAGCCGAATCTGTTATCAAATCCTTCCAAATCCAGAATGTCTGTATTCTCAAGAAGTAGCCAGTCTTTCAACCAGCAGAAAGCTGCCGATTCATAGTACAATCTTAAGTCCGGCAGGGCAAACCCCCCTCTATCTTTGGCATCAGTTAACATCTTAAATTTTATTCTGGGCTTTTTGCCCTGCCAGACAAATTTAGATATATCTTTCTGCCACTTCTTGAAACAGTCCAATCTGTCCACAATCTGTAATGTCTGAAACAAAAATAACATTCTAGGCAATACATTCATCTTAATTGCAGCAATTTGGCCTAACAAGGAAAGCCTCAGATTTGACCATATTTCTAGATCTTTCTTTACCTCTGTCCAACATTTGTCATAGTTATCTTTAAATAAATTCACATTTTTAGATGTCATGTTAATCCCCAAATATTTCACTTTCTTTGCCACCATTAACCCAGTTTCACTTTGAAACCTCTCTCTTTCAACATTTGTTAGATTTTTTTCCAAGACTTTAGTTTTTTGCTTATTCAGCTTAAATCCTGCTACCTGCCCAAAAACTTGAATTAGTTCCAAAACTCGTTTTGTACTAGTGTCTGGCTGTTGTAGAGTCAATACTAAGTCATCTGCAAATGCCCTCAGTTTATATTGTTTAGCTCCGACCTGAATTCCTTTAACCAGCTGGTCCCCCCTAATCATATTCAACAAAACCTCCAAGACAGATATAAAAAGTAATGGGGATATTGGGCACCCCTGTCGTGTCCCTTTTTCTATAGGAAGCTCTTCAGTAACCACATTATTTACAATTAACTTTGCTTTTTGTTCAGAATATATTGCACCTATACCATTTTCAAACCTTTGACCTACCCCCATCCCATGGAGATTCCTCTTCAAAAAACTCCAAGAAATATTGTCAAAAGCTTTCTCCGCATCCACAAATATTAAAACCGCCTTCGTGTTAATATTAACTGTTAACAATTCCATAATGTCAGTTATATTCCTTACGTTATCTGACATATGTCTCCCTGGGAGAAAACCTGCTTGGTCCTTATGAATCTCCTCCACCAACACCTTCTTCAGTCTTTTTGCTAAAATGTCAGCAAATATTTTGTAATCCACATCAAGTAATGATATAGGGCGGTAGTTCTTAATCTGGTTTTTTTCATTCTCAGTCTTTGGTATAAGTGTAATAAATGCTTCTTTCCACGATTCGGGTGCCTTTTTCCCCTCTAAAATTTCATTGCAGACCTCCTTCAACGGCTGTACTAGCCATTCCTTCAAGGCTTTATAAGATCTGGAGGTTAGTCCATCTGGTCCTGGAGATTTACCTGGTTGCATATTTTGGATGGCACCCTCTATTTCTTGTTCTGTTATTTTCTCATTCAAGACCATCATGCTTTGTTGCGAGATTTTTGTAATCCATATTTCTTAAGAAAATCTTCTATTTCTCCTTCATTTTCCGGCCCTCGTGCATATAGTCTTCTGAAATAACTCTGAAAGCAATTACTAATCTCATTTGGTTTGTAAATGTTCTTTCCTTCCACCTCCAAACTTGTAACTGTATTCAATTTTTGTCTCTTCCTCAATTGCCATGCTAGAAGTTTCCCGCATTTGTCTGCTGATTCAAATGTCCTTTGTCTCATTTGCTTAATTTTCCATTCTATCTCTTGATTCATCAGTTCCATATACTGCATCTGGTAAAACTTAATTTCTCTCAAAATCTCATGAGACTTTGGTTTAGACCTCAATTTCTTTTCTCCTTCTTTTATTTTTTCCAAAATCTTATCTTTCTTCTCATTTTGTTTCTTCCTCTTTAAAGAGTTCTGTTGTATTAGGAAACCTCGCATCACGGCCTTACTTGCATCCCAAATCACTCTTTTCTCAACGTCTGTCTTCAGATTTATCTCAAAATAGTCCTTCAAAGTTTTTTGGGCCTTTTTGTAAATCTCATCATCTCTAAATAGGGTGTCATTCATTCTCCATCTAAAGGAGCCAGCTGTTGTTAGTTTCATCTCCATCTTTACAGCGTTATGGTCGGAGCATGTCTTTGGGCAGATTTCTACTTTTTTTATCTTTGGAGCCATTCCACTAGTAACCCATATTTGGTCTATTCTTGTCCATGTCATTTGTGCTTCAGAGAAAAAGGTTCCCTCTCTCTCAAGAGGGTTCCTTGTTCTCCAAATATCAATCAAGTCCATATTTTCAGTCATTTCAAAGAAGGTCTTAGGTAGTCTCCCATCCTTGGAGACCACCTGTCTTTGTGCTTTATCCATATTTGTAGAAACCACGCCGTTCATATCTCCTAACAAAATTATATTGTAATCCAAATAGTCCATTAAAGTCTCATGCAACCTCTTAAAAAATTCTGCCTTCCCTTCATTTGGTGCATAGATGCCAACTGTCAAAAAATTTTCTCCTTGAACTTGTATCTCAATTGCCAAAAATCTTCCTTGTTCATCTTTAAAGATCAATTTTGGGGCCAACTTCTCCTTTGCATAGATCACCACTCCTCTTTTCTTAACTTTATCTGATGAAATGAATTCCTGTCCTAATCTTCTGTTTATAAGCAATTTTCTATGTGCCCTTGTCACATGAGTCTCTTGTAGACAAATCAAGTCCAATTGTTCTCTTTTCAAAATATGAAAAACCTCACACCTTTTTCTGGGAAGGTTCAATCCGTTACAGTTCCAACTTAGAAATTGCAGAGCCATTATTATTTGATTGGTTACTCTCCAGCTGCTCCCTGCAGCTGTTCTTCTTCCGTTGGTGGTTTAAGTCCAAATGTTAAGTTCCCAAGATCTGCTTCAGAAGTCAGTTCCACCACTCCTTTCTGAAGGTCCTCCTTGTTTCTTTCCAGGAATTGTTCTTTGTCTTGTACTGTTCTTATTTTAACTTTCTTTCCTTTGTAATTAAAAGACAAACCTTGTGGAAATTCCCACCTGAAAGGTAAGTTGTTCTTTTTCAGCAAGTAAACCAGGTTCTTATAGTGAGTTCTTGCCTCCAGAATGTATTTAGGAATGTCCTTATAGATTTGCACGTAGGTATCTTCAATCTCTAGGGTTCTCTGATAATGTAGGTTTAATATTTTATCTCTTTCCTCTTTAGATCTCAAAGTTATCAGGCAGTCCCTTGGGTTCTTTCTGTTTTGCCTCCTGTCCAATTTGAAGGCCGCTGTTATCTGAAATTCTTCTCCCTCTGAGTTTACCTGCCAAAATTCTGAAAATTTGTGTGGCTATCACTGAATTGGAAAGGCCAAAGTTGGCATGAGGCTTCTGTCCTCGGCTCACTTGCCTGGAAGTAAGCTCTTTTGAACTCAGTGGGACTTACTTCTGAGTAGACATTGTATAAAGGCAACTCTGGGGCCAACTCTGGGGTTGCGGCGCTCATCTCGCTTTATTGGCCGAGGGAGCCGGCGTACAGCTTCCGGGTCATGTGGCCAGCATGACTAAGCCGCTTCTGGCGAACCACAGCAGTGCACGGAAACACCGTTTACCTTCCCGCCGGAGTGGTACCTATTTATTTACTTGCACTTTGACATGCTTTTGAACTGCTAGGTTGGCAGGAGCAGGGACCGAGCAATGGGAGCTCACCCCATCATGGGGATTCGAACTGCCGACCTTCTGATCGGCAAGCCCTAGGCTCTATGGTTTAACCCACAGAGCCACCCGCATCCCCTAGACAATGTATAGGATCACACAAATCAACATGGAACTGTAGCCTGGCTGCTTCACATGAAAACCTTTTCATATAGCTTTTGAGACATTCTCTGGCCATGTTTCAATAAACAAAGCATTTAATAAAATTGTTCTGCAGTGTTCATTTGCAAGGGAGTTCATTGTAGAGCATGATTTCTTAAGTACCCTTAGCTCAGGTAACTTAAATGGGCTAAGTGCTCTAAGGGTACTGAAGTAGGCCAAGAGGATTAAAGTGAGCTAAGCTGGCTAAAAGGACTGAAGTGGGCCAAGTGTTCTAAGGGGCAAAGGGGAATTTAATGGTCTAAGGGGAATTCAGGGGACTGGAGTGGGCTAAGGAGACTTAGGGGGCTAATTGGGCTAAAGTGATTGAAGTGGCCGTCAGTCCACTTAGCCCACTTATGTCCCCAGTTAGACCACTTTTGACCACTTTAGCCAACTGAAACTTAGCCACTCACTTTTAGCATTAACTTTTTTCAATATTGCTTCCAATGGAGAGAGTCACCAAGGTGTTTTCTGTTCCAATAAATTTTTATATTTCCCCCACGCTGAGTAAATTGATTTTCTCACCAAGTGGTTTAGGAAACCTTTATGCACTTTTGTTTTTTCGTACCGTAGATATGCATGCCAAACAAATCTATTATCATGACCTTCCAAGTCTAAGATATCCACATGCTTTAAGACAATTCACTCCCAGAGCCAGCAAAGACAGGACACCTCATAATATAATCTCAAATCTGTCATGGAGAACTTTCCTTAGTCTGGCATAGAGACTTTCCTTAGTCCCCGTTAACAATTTATATTTTATCCTCGGTTTCTTCCCCTGCATGATTTGATTTTAAATGAGGTATACCAAATTCTCCCTCCCTAATCCCGTGATACCGAGTCAATTTACAGAGTGACCTGCCCCTCTGACGTTATCAAACATCTTTTTGGCCAGTATTGAAAATTCTGCAAGGGGATGCTGTTGAGAACGGTCTGGAACAGAGAGGAAAAAATCTAGGCAGAATCATCGTTTTAAGAGTGGCGATTCAACCCAACCTGGAAAACTCAAGACATTTCCATTTCTTTCAGTCCTCCTTCATAGTCCTCAAAAGAGGACCAAAATTCCTCTTACAAAATGGGGTGGTTTCTTTAGTGCTGAAAGCTCCAAAGAATTTACAACTTCCAGGTTTAAGTGTAACTCCTGGCAATTGTTGCAGGCTCTTTTAATTTGCTTTCTCAAAGGAGGTGTCTCTCATCAGCTGTCACAAGAACAGGTTTCCCTTAGAGCCTCAAACCATGATTCATCGTAAACATGCAAAGTGCTTTGCAGTGCATCACACCCTTCTCTGAGCTAAAAGCTGATGCAGCCCCAAAAAGTTTGGCTTGTGGGGCAGTGTGCCGAGTGCTTCCTGAAATCTGGGGTCAACCCTGATGTGCAGCATGAACCCACAGCAAAAGCAAAAGCCAGCTCACATTCTCCCCCATTCCTGCACAATTCGAAAGGATAAAATTTGAAGCAAACTGTTGGAAGCATCTGAAATCTTTCCAAACCTGGAATCTTGTTTAAAATTGTTTTTATTGGTTTTGGACAAGGAGAATATCAAACAAGAAAGAGACCAATGAAAAAACCATAAACGATATTAGGTTTTGTGTAAAATTACTGAGTGTGTGAACACACCGGAGGGAAAAGAAAGGGGGATCACCTAGAATTTGGCGAGTAAATAAGGCCTCTTTAGTGTATACAATCTCTCCAGACAGAGGACTGTTTGGCACATGTTGCCTGCCAGTTCATTGATAAATAAGATGAAGGAGAACCGAACCAAACTGGTTAGGCTTGGCCAGTCCATGGATCCATCTGCACTATAAGGTTAAAACAGTACCATACAACTTTAAGCAGACTTGGTGTCCCCCAAAGACATCTGGGAATGTCACCAGTGGGCATCAGCAACGAGCAGTGATATTCTTCAGCTTGGGGAGAGGCAGTTGCTTGCTTAGATGGCTCCTATGTTCCCTCATAAAGTAATTCTGGCTTCTCCGACCTCAGGCTGCAAACATCCTGGCCCAGCTAATTGAGCTTACTGTTCATTAACACTTCTGATATTGTGTCAGAGAGTAAATAAAGTGCTGGCACCATATTTCACCAGACAGTAGCCGTCTTGGAGCTGGTCCATTCCAGGTACTTTTTGGACTACGCCTACACAGCCCCAGTCAGCAAAGCCATACTTCTAGAGACTTCTGGTATTCACCACACATTTGCCATGCTTTAGTGTGCGTCTCTGTGGTACACTTACTTGATAGAAATTAGATTTAGGATGGGAGTGCTAAGGGGACCAGGCCTGCATGGAGCCAAGATGGGGGCCTAGTTCCCAGTCTCATGGCCCTGTAGCACCGTATACAAGCCAAAAACCCTCTTGTCCACTTATGAGACCACTCATTCAACATTATACACAAATAAAATGATACAGACATCTGATCTGAGATCAGCAAACCCCTTCCCTGCCACCTCCCAGTTTGAATGATTTAATGGGGTTGGAGATTTTTAAAAAATCATTTAAAAATTGTTATATGTACATTTTTTTCATTACTTTTGTATAAGTTAAGTTTGTTTTTAAGGGGAGAGGGTCAGGGCTTCCTTGGGAGTGGACCCTAGCCAGTATAATGGCTGGGACAGGTGCCACTGGGGCAGAGACAATGGAACACGCAATCTCAGTGATCATAGGCAGGAGGAAGAGTTACCCTAGGATCAGATTATGTTTTTACTGAGGAGTCAGGTTTAGTCACTATCTGAAGACTACCCTTGCCTCTGGGTCAGGTCTTGGCCTGGCAGATACAGGTATCAACAAGGGTGTCCCACATGAGCTTACGGTAGTGCTGTGCAAAGCCAGGTCAATGACTAGTAAGACCAACACCATCCATGATTTGATAATGGATGAGGGAATTGACCTGGCAGAATGCCTTCTCAGTCTTATTTTCCAAACCTTCCTATTTTCATGAGCCTTCTGGTCTGTTTCAACTTCTTCTGCAATTGATGTGCCAAGTAAGCTGAAATCTAAACCCAAGTTGCAACACGAGTAGATTATTAACTGAGGAAGGGTTTTCTGTTTTGTTTTGGAAATGCTTCTCAGATGACCTTTTCGTGACAAGCTACACCTTCTGAAATTCTATTGAAGGCGCAGGAGCTCCTGTTCCACCTCTATTCCCAAATTGCAAAACCAGTAGAGCCAGAATTCCTCAGTTTCCTGCTCTAGACAACCTGGCTTGCTATTGCAGATTCATTTGCAATTTCTGGCACCATGAACTCATTCTCCAGGAAGTTCCCAAATTGCACCTGTGCGTAACAAAAACAATTCTTTGATTGATTTCCAGCTTTAAATAGTGGTGCCTCGTAAGAAGGTGCATCCGCTGCATCAGCCATACAGCATTGGAATCACTCCCACAGAGGAAAAGGTAAGCTTCGTACAGACTTTTCTCTCTTCTGTTAACTGAGGAAGGGTTTTCAGTCATAGGACATCCATATTTACATCTAAGGGACACAGGTTTGGGGTGTGTGTGTGTGGTACAATGCTAGGTTTCCATGGAGAAGAACCAGATTCAAGAAATGTATTTTAAGAGCACTTATTCTGGTTACCTCTCCATACATGCTTTATAAGTCAATTTTAAAAATTATCAACACAGCACCCCAAAAAAGGTGGACATCGCTTTAGCACAGATACTTTATACATAGGCTCATCTATTTGTTTATTTGTATGGGAGAAGGGGGCAACATATTTAGCCCCCCAACAAGCTAACTACCCATTGCTCCTTACAAAAAGGACCTCTCTTTTGGCAAACAGGCATTTCAGAGCATTCCTATGCATTTCTGTTCAGAACAAATGCTGACTGAGTTCCCAGGTAAGTCTAATTAGGGTTGATTGCAGCCTTAGAGCTTAGACTTACTTGGGGGAGTCGTTGAATTCAGTGGAGATATGTATAGGATTGCACCAGGGTTGAGGATAGAACGGCAGCAGTGTCTTCTTTGTGGTGGTGACACTGTGTTCCCCGGGATGGGAATCAGGTGGGGTAATATGGCAGTGAGGTCAGGGGATCTCATTCACTTGTTCCTAAGCTCCAGGAAACCTATCTGAACTCTGTTTTTTGTGGTGAAAAATCGAGCCTGCCAGCCTGTTGTGATGAGATTTAAGGGGTTGTGATTAGTCCTTTCTAACCTCAGGTTGTCAGTTAGCAGGCTCAACAAAATCCGATTCCTAGGCTGGATAGCAAACAGGCACTGAATACAATGGAGCGTATGAGCAGGTCTGCCCCTTAGCCTAGGCATTCCCAAATTCAGCCTTCCAGATGTTTTGGGACTACAACTCCCATCATCTCTAGCTAACAGGACCAGTGGTCAGGGATGATGGGAATTGTAGTCCCAAAACATCTGGAGGGCTGAGTTTTGGGATGCCTGCCTTAGCCTATGCTATATGTATGCTTTTTTTGTTGTTTAGTCGTTTAGTGGTGTCCGACTCTTCATGACCCCATGGACCAGAGCACGCCAGGCACTCCTGTCTTCCACTGCCTCCTGCAGTGGTCAAACTCATGTTCGTAGCTTCGAGAACACTGTCCAACCATCTCGTACTCGGTTGCCCCCTTCTCCTTTGTGCCCTCAAACTTTCCCAACATCAGGGTCTTTTCCAGGGAGTCTTTTCTTCTCATGAGGTGGCCAAAGTATTGGCGCCTCAGCTTCAGGATCTGTCCTTCCAGTGAGCACTCAGGGTTGATTTCCTTAAGAATGGATAGGTTTGATCTTCTTGCAGTCCATGGGACTCTCAAGAGTCTCCTCCAGCACCATAATTCAAAAGGATCAATTCTTCGGCGATCAGCCTTCTTTATGGTCCAGCTCTCACTTCCATACATCACTATTGGACCTTTGTTGGCAAGGTGATGTCTCTGCTTTTTAAGATGCTGTCTAGGTTTGTCATTGTTTTTCTCCAAGAAGCAGGTGTCTTTTAATTTCGTGGCTGCTGTCACCATCTGCAGTGATCATGGAGCCCAAGAAAATAAAATCTCTCACTGCCTCCATTTCTTCCCCTTCTATTTGCCAGGAGGTGATGGGACCAGTGGCCATGATCTTCGTTTTTTTGATGTTGAGCTTCAGACCATATTTTGCGCTCTCTTCTTTCACCCTCATTAAAAGGTTCTTTAATTCCTCCTCACTTTCTGCCATCAAGGTTGTGTCATCTGCATATCTGAGGCTGTTGATATTTCTTCCGGCAATCTTAATTCCAGCTTGGGATTCATCCAGCCCAGCCTTTCGCATGATGAATTCTGCATATAAGTTAAATAAACAGGGAGACAATATACAGCCTTGTCGTACTCCTTTCCCAATTTTGAACCAATCAGTTGTTCCATATCCAGTTCTAACTGTAGCTTCTTGTCCCACATAGAAATTTCTCAGGAGACAGATGAGGTGATCAGGCACTCCCATTTCTTTAAGAACTTGCCATAGTTTGCTGTGGTCAACACAGTCAAAGGCTTTTGCATAGTCAATGAAGCAGAAGTAGATGTTTTTCTGAACTCTCTAGCTTTCTCCATAATCCAGCACATATTTGCAATTTGGTCTCTGGTTCCTCTGCCCCTTCGAAATCCAGCTTGCACTTCTGGGAGTTCTCAGTCCACATATTGCTTAAGCCTGCCTTGTAGAATTTTAAACATAACTTTGTTAGCATGTGAAATGAGTGCAATTGTGCGGTAGTTGGAGCATTCTTTGGCACTGCCCTTCTTGGGGAATGGGATGTAGACTGATCTTCTCCAATCCTCTGGCCACTGCTGAGTTTTCCAAACTTGCTGGCATATTGAGTGTAGCACCTTAACAGCATCATCTTTTAAAATTTTAAATAGTTCAGCTGGAATATCACCACTTCCACTGGCCTTGTTATTAGCAATTCTTTCTAAGGCCCATTTGACTTCACTCTCCAGGATGTCTGGCTAGATGTATGCTAGATGTATGCTAGAGTCCCAAATTTGCACCCATTGTATTCGCTTGTTAAGCAGGGGAGGGGAACCCTTTTGACTTGACAGGCTAGCTCCTTTTAAGAATTTAGCTTGTGAGTCAAATTTGGCAGGTAAAGGAATCTGCTTACCTGTCACTCACCAGATGTCAAAATGGCATCAATTGCTTTGAGTCTAAAGCCTTGAAGTTGGGATTTCAATGCAAGTTGCTGCTAAAACAAAGTCCCCCCCCCCCACCTACTGTTTTAGCAGGACTTTCAATGCCAGTCAAGTTTTGAACTGTCAACAGTTCCAGTCATAAGACTCTTACTAGTTCCTATAGGTTAGTGTGAATGTTGGTGATTGCAGATAATCTGCATGGCAAACTTTAGGTGATATTTAATGCCAAAAGGGGGGATACTGCTGTTGTCTGTGCATATGCAATGGCAGGGGAAAACTCATCTCTTCCACCTCTTTCAAAGTAGCTGTGTTTAGAGTTATGTCTCTTGGTTCTAAGCAAGGCCAGCTCAAAACAAGAGATCATTTTCACTTAAGTGTGCAAGCACTGTGTTTGATTGGGTTGCTTAATAAGGACATAATTTAAAACTGATAGCCCTAATCATCAGGTGTGGTCACAAAGCAATTAGTCATACCAACTGTTTCACAACTCACTGTTGGAGCTGCTGGGTGAAGATGGAGCCAGGCAGAAGGCAAACAATTGCTTTTGCTTTGTTATCAGTCTTAATAACCAACAGAGAATCCACTGGATGGGGGAGGACTTAAATAAATGTTCAATACATGGTAAAAACTTTAGCTAGAACTTTTGTTTGAAGGCTTTTACTTGTTAGAGATTTCAGTGGAACTTGATTGATTTTCTTTCTTTTTTTACTGTTATGTTTCCGTTTTCTAGTTTTTGCAGCTCTGTTTTAAGTAATGAGATGCTTTAGTACCTTGATTGTATTCTCTATCTTGTCAGCGCAGTTTGCCAGTCATTTGGGGTTCCTCCTCCAGTCAGCAGTGCCACCCAGAAAATCTTCTAGATCCTTCTTCACAGTTTAGCTCTTCTCTAAACACCTCACCCATTTGGGTCCTTCTTAGAGTATTTGTTGTCAAGTTAACACTACAGCTTATCTAACTTATGTAACTACTGGCCTAATAAAGTAACATAAAACTATATACAGAGAATCATTCTATCTCGCTCTGCTCTTCAGCCATCTTAGCCAGAGCAACAGCCTGTACGCCACACACAAACCTCCCCTCCAGAGCCTGCCTTATAAAGAAGCCTGTTGTTAAAGGCAAAACTTTTTCAAGGAACATTTCAAGTCAGTGTTTATTTTTATTTTTTTTAATATTTTTATTAAATTTTCACATTTTATAAAGACAAACATACACACACAAAGACAAAGACAACACGTATAAAATTTCATAACCTTACTTTCCTAACCCCAGTTCTTGACCTCCCCCCACCCCCCCTTCATACATCCTAGTTCAGTTACATTAACTCAGCAAATTCAAATCTCTCATCCATTGCATGTTATTACTATATATATATATATATATGTTTTTTTTTTTTAAAAAAAAACCCATTTACTTGGCCAGATTTTACTTATCCAATTTTCTTATAAAACATTAAAGCCTTTTCTAAGGTCGACTCGAGTTCCTTCCACGAATTTCCCTTTAATCTTAAAAATAGGTCATAATAATCAAACACAAAAGTCATAAAGATTTAAAAACAAGTTCTCCTTCCCCCCCCCAGCCCCGGTTTCTGTCCCTTCCAAATGTCCCCCCATCCATAACAACAGTTTTTAGCCTGGGTTCCTCACATCTGAGGCCTTTAAGTCCTTGTCAGTCTCTCTTTGCCGATCTTGTTGGTAACCCTCCTCGTTGGTCCTCAGGTTTCGGGGAAATTTCAGCTCAGTCTCATCAGAATTTCTTCCCTCCAAAGTACTTGACACCAGCTGCTGCAGAAGATCAACCAGTCCATACTCAAATAGGAAGCCCCAGTCGTATTTCTTATTTCTTTTAAAATCAGGTATTCCAGATGTTCCAGGGGCTTCCTCCCTCCTCTTTCGCATCTTTCGCAGATTTGTAATCCAAGGGTCTTCTTCTTTGTATTCTAACAATGTAGGCTTGTGGTTGGTAGTCTCCATCTGTACTAGCCCTTGCTCGCTCTCCCCCTGTTCCGAAGCTATCTCTTCTGATTCAGCTGCAGATTTTTCCCCAGTCAAATCCATTGTACCTTCAGCAGAGTCATTTATTTTAGAGTTCAAGGTTATGAGTTGTTTACTCATGACCGTAGTCTGCTCCTCCAGTTTTCCCACAAGAAAAAACATTCTTTCTAGCTCTGCCTGTAGTTTTCCATCTGCAGCCATTGCAATGTTTCAATGTTTCCCCTAGGGGGATTCTAGTTACTTAATAATCTTTTCCAATAGTCCTTTACTTTGTTATTTCCCTACTTTGTTTCCAACCACTTTAGTTCAAATGTAACAAATTAAGTCCAAAAAGTGTTAAATAATAGAGTTTTTAACTTTCGCTGCCCGTTTGACAGCTCCTTTGACAGCTGTCAAACTCCTCGTTCCTTATTCTCCAGCTCACATAAAAGGACACCCCCGGGTCTGGGGGGGTTCAAACAAAAACTTCTAAAAAACCACTCTTACTCTCCAGCACACATCTTCTTCTGTCAAATTCATGCAAATCTTATCTTTTACAGAACACCAAGGAAAGAACTCTCCACCTTAGTTCTCCGATCTTTGCTTTAAATTTTCTGTAGGCAGGGGGGTGCGGACTTCCCTTTAGCACATCCCCCGATCGTGCCGAATTCAAGGATAAGCTTTTTAGAGTCCAAATTCCAATCTACTCACGGATTAATTAAAGTCCGAATTTCAGGGAAGAAAGTCAGCGGTCTCCGGCCATGGCTCGCGGCTTCGCTCCACTGCAGTAGCGGTCTACTCACAGCACCACGCCACTCCCCGTACCCTCTCCGCAGCCTTTAAAAAGGCTCTTCGTGGGTCGGGGGGGGCGCTTTAGGTGCCTGCCGAGTCACCAGGTCCGCAGGCTTCCGCGCCTGCGGTTTCTAAGGGTCCCCGCGTCGCCGTCGCGGTGAGACCCGTTTGCAATGGAGCCGATTCCCTCCGGAGCTCGGAGGGAATCCGCCATTACTCGGATCGCGCTAACCCGGAAGTCTCATTTCAAGTCAGTGTTTAGAACCTACACTGACATCAAGATTGTATTCTCTATCTTGAACTTTTTAGAAAGGTGGGGTGTGGGTGTTTTAAATAAAATTGAAGTAATGTGGTATTGAAGGCACAGTGAATACCTTTCTATGGAGATATTCATCCTTTAGACAAAAATAAGACCAATAAAAAGGGATTATATACAAAGGAGTCTACCGGAAGAATTAACCTGACGATATTTGTCCCAGATATCACAATCAGCACCATGACTACCCTTGTGGATGCTGTCAACAAATTTGCCTTTGATTTACACAAGAAGATGGACGGTACTTCGGGGAACATCTTCTTCTCTCCCATGAGCATTGCAGCCGCTTTGGGCATGGTCTCTCTTGGAGCCAGAGGAGACACTGCTAAGCAGATGGAGAAGGTAGGAAACACCCCACCACCACCACTGTGTGTATGCCAAGTGTCATATTATGCAATTGCCTACTGTTATGTACTGAAGTTCTCTCCCTGGGCCAGCAGGGGGATACTGTAGATAGTTTTCACTCAGCTAAAATGAAGTTTTCACTTCATTCCTTAAGTTTTCACTTCATTCCTTATTTGCACATATGCAAATAAGGAATTGAAAGTGACGTTCAGTGATTGGATAGTTACAAAAAGTTGTTACTGTTGCTTTGTAGTTGAGCTCTATATAATCAGGTTGGCTGAACCCTTCAGCTCAGTTCTGTTCGGGGCCTGTGAATAACCAAGAGCTGTTTGAAGAATCGCTGTGTTGTCTGATATGTTCAACCACAACTTAACACCTCCTGTTTCAACCCCTGCCCTAAACTTCAATAAGCCCCCTGCTCAAATGAAGTGTTTTTGAAATATACTCGGAGTCTAGTGTGAATTTCATGCTCTTTATTCAGCTCATAGTAGCAATGAATAAAACTTTCCCCAAAACGTCTAGCTATATATACATTATTTACACAATGGGCCCCACGTGATTGGATAATTCCGGGCTGCTTCTGCAGACCAATCGTGTTGCTGATTCATCCAGGAGCTGGATTGGGTGGCTCCTGCGGACCAATCAAGCTGTTGCATTCTAGGATTCAGCTCAGTACATAACAGTTTTCATTGTACGGTAGAAGGATGAAAAGAAGATGCAAATGACTTGGAGTAGATCTGCGGTTTCTCATTCCACATTTTGTGTTGCAGGTCCTTCACTTCAATGAGGTCACTGGATCTGGAAGCTCTCCAGGCTCGGCTGAAAAAGTACTGGCATATCATTTCTGTTTCACTAGGGGTTTTTTTTTTGGGGGGGGGGGATAATATGGATCTAGCTTATTATCCTTTCAAAATGTGAGACAATCTGAAATCATAAACAGCTACAGCCATAGCAGCCAACTCCTAGGGGCCGAGTGGGCTTCAGCCCCCCAATAAAATATTTGAGGGGGCACCAAAATTTACAGAGAAATGGTGTGCATGCACCACAGCATGTGACTGATTATGTGGGCTGGGACTTACTTACCTTTCTCCCACCCCCCACCCCCAATATTTTATTCAAGTTGGCACCCCTGGGTGCAGCTGTGACACTCAGCTTTCTTGGAAGTCAAGCTGGTGTAATGTAGTGACTAAGAATTCAAGCTGCAAAGGCCTGTTCCAAATCTCACCTTAGCCAAGAACCATGGTTTAGCTCTTAGGTATGGTTCTTCCCATCTCCAGGCCCTACCCTCATCTGCAGTGCAGAGATTATGACGCAGTTGAAAAGGCTTCAGTTTGGATAACCAAAGTCATATATGAAAAGCAATTGTGGTCAGCCACATGCTGTTCCTGTTCGCCAGATTGCTACTATATACCGGGAGTTAGAGGAGGGAAGGGAAGGAAGCGAAGAGGTGGGTGCTGTGCACCTAATAGTCTCCCCTCCCCCTCCTACCTTCTGGTTAGCAGGCAGCGATTCAGGAGACATCTGAAGGCAGCCCTCTTTAGGGAAGGTTTTAATGTTTAATAGACTATTGTATTTTAATATTCTGTTGGAAGCCGCCCAGAGTGGCTGGGGAAACCCAGCCAGATGGGCGGGGTATAAATTATTATTATTATTATTATTATTATTATTATTATTATTATTATTTATTGGAGCTCAGGGGTATACTGCCCTGCCAACCCCTACTGAAGGAAAGCACTTTGAACATTATTCCCCAACAGAAATATATACACTTTCAAAGACTGCTCCAAGGCAGTCCTGGAGTTTTGGGAGCAATTCAGTTTGGTTCAGGATGCCTTGGAGGGGGGCACGTGCTTCCACTCAGAAGAGCCCCCAATTTCTCCATTATCTGCTCACTTTGACTCCGGATTTGGGATTGGTCCACATAATGGTTTGGAGGGCGTTGGGAGCCATATTTACGAGAATGTCGATGTACTGTTAAACAGCCTTTGCTATTTAAAGGATACACAGTGTGACAGACCGGGAGGACCACACATCCAATTCAAAGCACTCTTAGCAGCTATCAACCATCATGACAAAAATTTCGAACTGAGCATTGCCAATAGGCTTTATGGAGAAGAGAAATACACATTTCTACAGGTAAGGAAGAATACTTTCTATGCTCCTCCCTGTGTAGACACATTGCTGTTGGATGAGCAGCAGAGAGCACATGAAATTGATAGCAATGCTTCCGCTTCCTTTTACTGATGCCTATTTAGGATCTCTTTTCTTGACAGTGGAGAGTGTTTTAAATGGTACATGGGAGCAGTTGTAGGGCCTTTGAAGTTTGGCCTTTAGTAGTCAGTCAGTCAGTTTTATTGCACATAGCCAAAGGCTGCTGCAATGTACACAGAATCATTCAACAATTAAAAGAAAATACGCTGAATTGATACAAAAAACTTAAAACATTTATATTATCAAGACATTACCTACTCTAAACAGAGCTATAAAAGTACCTTAATATACAAATTAAGACATTAAACAATAAAATTCATAAGCTAAAATTATCACATGGCCACTAATATATTAAAAAATGTTAAATAATACAGTGCAATTATATTCGGAGTTTAGTTTGGTGATAAAGATAGGATATAGCTTGATGTAGATAGGGTCAAATAAATTCATCTCCTTTACAGTTGGTGGCTACCTTGGCTATATAATTTGCTCTAATTTTCCTAGCGGCAGTTGCAAAGAGTGCTGCACGCCAGGTCACATACTTATATATATATGACAGCCATAGCTTCTGCTGCCCTGGGCTGATTTGGAGGAAGGGATGTCATACAAATTCAATGAAATTGTTTAAATAATAATAATTGCATTAATTTTTTTATTATTATTATTCTATACAGCAATTCTTACATTGCACAAAGGAGATGTACCATGCTGAGTTGCAAAAAGTAGACTTTGAGAAAAAACCAGAGGAAGCTAGAAATGAGATTAACACTTGGATTGAAAAGCAAACAAATGGTAAAGGAACAGAAGTTATGTCTCACTTATTTGGAAATGGATCAGCTAAGGAAAGGGATATGGGAGAAATTTGTTCACTTTGCATTTTAATGTGAACTTACCTAATTCACACTTCGGATGCAAACATGTGGACCAGAACTGCATCTAGCACTTGAAATCCACACATCTACAATTTTTTGATTGCAGTTTTCCATTCCAAAAAATGCATACAAAAAACATATATATTGAGGAAAGGTGGGCAAAAAAAAAAAAATGCATGTTAGTGAAAATGACATACAAGAATGTGTTCTATTGAAGAAAATTGCTTGCAAAAAAGTGTTTGAGGCAAAATTCCAAGCAAAAAATGCATACAAATGTTCATGCGGTCTTTTAAAAAAATAAATAAATCACAAGCTAAATGCTAAAATGGTGGGAAAGTAATTGAAGATTGAGAAACTGAATGGCATTGAAAGATTTGTTTCCCAGAAGAACTGAGCGGCCCACAGAATTCTAAAATATACAAAGGTAATGAAGCCTTTAATGGTGGATAAGCTTCATGTTTTAGATGTTACACACTAACACGGTTGAAAATTTCATTGTCATTTTGACTATTAAATATTTTGCCTTGAATCTGTCTTTTAAAAAGGTAAAATCAAGGACCTGATGGCCAGTGGATCTATTGACGAAACAACTAGCTTGGTCTTAGCGAATGCTATATATTTTAAAGGAAACTGGAAGTCCCAATTTGATAAGAAACTCACCAAGGAAGCACCTTTCTGGATTAATGAGGTACAGTATGCCGAAAAGCTGGTGGAGATGGTAAACCATTTATTATGGCCAGCTATCTGTCCAAAGCTGTGGTTGCGGTGCTCATCTTGCTTCATTGGCCGGGGAAGCCTGCGTACAGCTTCCGGGTCATGTGGCAAGCATGACTAAGCCATTTCTGGTGAACCAGAGCAGCGCATGGAAATGCCGTTTACCTTCCCGCCAGAGCGGTACTTATTTATCTACTTGCACTTTGGCGTGCTTTCGAACTGCTAGGTTGGCAGGAGCAGGGACCGAGCAACGGGAGCTCACCCCGTCGCAGGGATTCGAACCGCCAACTTTCTGATCGGCAAGTCCTAGGCTCTGTGGTTTAACCCACAGTGTCACCCGCGTCCCCTATACACCTTTAGGCGCCAGGAAAAACATTCCTTTTTAACCAGGCCTTTGGTTGATCTGATTGACATCCTATGCCCTTTTAAAATGTGGCTCTTTTTTGGGGGGAGTATTATTGCTTTTATTTTTATTTTACATACTGTGATCTTTTTATGCGAACTGCCCTGAGACCTCTGGGCATAGTGAGGCATCTAATCATAAGCTTGCATTTTTATTAAAGCTTATATGTTTAATCAGGGCTTGTATTTTAAAAATGAGCTTAAAGATCTTCAAATGTTTCATGCCAGGCAGAAGAGCAGCTGCCTAGAAGAACCTTGGCAAAATGTTTTTACTCCTAGACAAGGGGCCCCCCTGATTTATAGCAGAAAACAATTCTCAAAGTCGTAAAAAGGGAATTACAGGCTGAGAGCCAAGGTTACACTGACCCTACAAATTAAGGGTGGATAAATAGTAAAATGAGCCATATCTTCTTCCTAAGGTTAAAAAGGTCAAGAGCAGTGAAAAAGCAACTGGTCTGGCTGGCAGAAACAGAGCATTTTTGGGAAGTCTTTTCTAAAGCTGTTTCTTTCTTAAACTAAGATCCTTTTAAGATTTCTTTTCCTTTTAAAAGGTTATTTATGTATTAAATATATTAGCTTAAATATAATTATGCAAAGGATTTAAGAAATGCTAGATTCTTATTTCATATAGTTGGAAGAGATCACAGGGGCCATCAGCCACCAGCCCCCCCTTGCCAGACAGGAGACGCCATCGAGCACTCCTGATATATGGTTGTCAGGCCTTTTGTTTAGAAACCTTCAAATGAAGGAGATCTCTCAATGTTGATGTGAACTCAAAATCCTTGACATATGCTTAAGATAAAAATTCAAGATTAATCATCTGTTTTGGAAGGCAATAGGGCAAGGAGGGCAAGAGGTGAGCTGGTAATTAAGATTCCTTGTTGAGACACATGTAAGATATATTACTACTTATTTGTCATTTATAGATAGAAGAATATATAGCTTTTTGATTCCCATAAAAGGGCGAGAGGAAATGGGTGTATCTTTTGTGATTGGTTCTAGCAAACAGCCAATAGGAATTTTAACCAGGCTGACTGGACAGAGGCAGCCACAGGAGGAGCAAGGGGGCTGGATTAAGGAAATATAAGTGCTGGCCAGAATGGCAAGAGGCCAGGCCAGAGCTTGGTAACCATATACCACTGTGCCTCATATTTATTTGTCTGACAAATAAATTACTATTTTAATTTCTCTATTGCTGCGTTGAATATTTCATTCCAGCTAAGCGTTAACCACAAGCAGGGTGCTACAATAGGGCAGTATAAAATTCAATAAATAATAATAATAATCCTGCCTCATTGGTGGGCCAGCTCTGACTATTGCATTGTACGTTGGGGATACAGAATACATTTGTGTTTTATACCAGAGTGGTCCGATGTTTGAAGGTGCTAAACAAAAAAGGTACAACACTGGAAATCATTGCAACTATCCTACTGTACTCAGTACTTCATATGGCTTATAGCCACCTCTTTTACACACACGAAAAATGACATTTTATGCTTAACTACTTGCTTTATTCACTACAGAACCAGAGCAAAAATGTGCCAATGATGAATAAGGAAGGTGAATTCAATGTGGCCTATATACAAAATCCATCACTGCAAATACTTGAGCTTCCCTATGATAAGAATGAGATGAGTATGTTCATTCTACTGCCAGACAAGAAAGGAGGTGCACACCAGGTAATTTGCTTTGATTTCTGAAAAGGATCAAGGAATTGAAGTCAACTTTCAAAACTTTGTAGTGGGCGTACATACATACATTGCTTTTAAAAAAACCTGATCAATGAGAATAAATTGTTCAACTGATTAGTCAACTGAAGAAATCTTGGAGAAATATAGAGATATATGAACTGTAGCTTTTGTCCTGTCAGTTTCCAATTCTGTTTTATTTTGTAATTTTAACAGACATAGAGCAAGGCAATCCAGTAGGCCTGCATTGTCAATGTCTGTTAATACTAGTGTATCTTTGGATGTGCCCAGGGACACAGGTGGTGCTGTGGTCTAAACCACTAAGCCTCCTGGGCTTGTAGATTATAAGGTCAGATGTCCTGTATACCTGAAGGAGTGTCTCCACCCCCAGCGTCGAGGGCCTTCTGGCGGTTCCTTCATTGCGAGAAGTGAGGTTACAGGGAACTAGACAGAGGGCCTTCTCAGTAGTGGTACCCACCCTGTGGAACACCCTCTCTTCAGATGTGAAGGAAATAAGCAGCTATCCTATCTTTAAAAGACATCTGAAGGCTGCCCTGTTTAGGGAAGTTTTTAATATTTAATGCTGTATTGTTTTGAACACTTGATTGGGGGCCACCCAGAGTGGCTGGGGAGACCCAGCCAGATGGGCAGAGTATAAATAATAAATTATTATTACAGTGGAAGACGAAATTAATCCATTCCGCGAGTCTCTTCGTCTTGTGGTTTTTTCGTCTTGCGAAGCACGGCTATTAGCGGCTTAGCGGCTATTAGCGGCTTAGCGGCTTTAAGAAAAAGGAAACAAACTCACAAGAACTTGCAAAGCAAGTCCATAGGGAAATTCGTCTTGCGGAACGACTCAAAAAACGGAAAACTCTTTCGTCTTGTGCATTTTTCGTCTTGTGAGGCATTCGTCTTGTGAGGTACCACTGTATATTCGAAGCCGCATGGCGGGGTGAGCTCCCGTTGCTTTGTCTCAGCTCCTGCCAACCTAGGAGTTTGAAAGCATACCAGTGCTGCAGCGGGAAGGTAAACGGTGTTTCTGTGCACTCTGGTTTCCATCACAGTGTCTCATTGCGCCAGAAGCGCTTTAGTCCTGCTGGCCACATGACCTGGAAAGCTGTCTGGAGACAAACACCGGCTCCCTCGGCCTGAAAGCAGATACGAGCACTACACCCCATAGTCGAATTCAACTGGACTTAACAGTCCAGAAGTCCTTTACCCCTTTACCTTTACCATCTTTGTATGGGGCTGCAACAAGGGGGACTTATTAACAACCATATTCTTGATTACTCTGCAACTTCTGTCTGATAGGTGGGACAGAGGGACACCACACCCTTGGCACAAAGGAGGTTTGGACTGTTATGTTTATAGTGCAATTTCATAGAATCCCATTGTTCTCCTTGGGGCTTTATGCCCTGGGAAATGTGTATAGGATTAGTACACTTTTCAATGACCCAGAATGTGCCCATTGTGTCTTTAAAACAGAAGTTAAATCAAGGACTCTAAAGCAGAGACAATACATGCTGCTGAACTTAAGGATTCTCCTCTCATTTGTGAAAACATTTCAACCGATATTTTTTTAAAGAAACCACCATTTTCACAGACAAATATAATGGTTTTCCAAAACATTTTTTTGGGGGGAGGGTGTAAACAATATTGGAGCTTTTAGACATATTCTTTGCCTACGCTTTAATAAATAAACATTTGTCTGTCTTTTTCCCACGTCTTTTTCTGGGGGCAGATATTTAATTGGCATTGATTATTATTTTTACTTGACAGGTTGAAAAGGAACTCAACTATGCAAAATTTCAAGAATGGACCAGTTCGAAAAACATGCAAAAGCAAAATGTAGACATTTATGTGCCAAAGTTCAAGCTGGAAGAAACTTATGAGCTCAACAAACTTTTGGTAGCTTTAGGAATGACAGATGTGTTCACACGAGGAAAGGCTGATTTATCCGGCATGTCAGGAAGCAAAAACCTGTTTGTGTCCAAGGCCATTCATAAATCTTATGTCGTGGTCAATGAAGAAGGCACAGAGGCAGCAGCCGCCACTGGGGTGGGCGTTTCCACCACAAGCATGCCAATTCAATTAAGAGCTGATCACCCCTTCATTTTCCTTTTGAGAAACAAAAAAACCAAGAGCATCCTATTTTTGGGCAGGTATGATTCACCTTAACAGGTGCTTAAATGATCACATGCATGCCCTTTGCATTTGTTGCAAGCCCAGGGTGTTAGAAGTGCCGAAACAAAAATCATATATTCTACTTTCTGTTTAGCTAATATTTCCGGGTTTTCATCTCCTAAAAAAAGTACAAATACCTAAGATGGACCTCTTTCAGCTGATGTAGGCAGACTCACTTGAATGTACAACATGGGACTTTAAACGAAACCCAAAGCAACAATCTAAATAAAGTGAGCTATTCAAAATATTTGGTTTTGTTGTGTGATTCCGGGTCCTTAATGAGTGGTGAGGTGTACAGAAATCCAATGCTACCTACAGATTATTTTCAGGGCTGATTCTTTAATGTTTGCAGAAATGGTTTTCAATTGAAGCATACACCAAAAATATGCCAATTCCCTCTCAATGTTCCTCACTTTAAGATCTGTCTCCGAGATCTGTCTCTTTCACACGACTTTTCAAATATAGTGAGGGACTGTAGCACACACTGAACCATAAGCCACTGTGAGGAAAAAGAAGTCATCTTGATCTTCTGAAGCCATGTAGGTTTTGATTCCTTTACTTGGATTATTGTTGCATGGTCAGGATTTTTCTTCTGTTAAATACGGAGGTCCTGGGCCCTGTAGAGACCCTTTGCTTCTCAGTCCTCATATTGCTGGTGTTTAACCGAATGCAGAAACCACAGGTGATCTCAAAAGGGAACCAAGAGGGAAGAGTGAGCTGTTTAGACTACTGTGCCCAGATTTCAAGTCCAGAAATGGATATTTTCTTGAGATTCTGTTTTGTGAGGGAGGAAAGGGGGGGCGTTAGTGGAAAATATCCCTGAACTGAGTCCCAGTTCAACTGATGGGGTGGATTAATTGCTTGAGTTGGATTGCCTCATGATTTGGTTATAAAAGAGGCATACCAAATTCCCCCTCCTTAATCCCGTGAGACCGAGTCAATGTACAGAGTGACCTGCCCCACTGACAGTATCAAATATTTTTTGCCAGCATTGAAAATTATGCAAGGGGATACTCTTGAGAGGAGTCTGGAACAGAGAAGGGGAAATCTATGAAGGATCATCATTTTAAGAGTGGTGATTCAACCCAACCTGGAAAACCCAAGACGTTTCCATTTCTTTCAGTCCTCCTTCATAGTCCTCAAAAGAGGACCAAAATTCCTCTTACAAAGTTGGGTGGTTTCTTTAGTGCTGAAAGCTCCAAAGAATTTACAACTTCCAGGTTTAAGTGTCACTCCTGGCAATTGTTGCAGGCTCTTTTAAGTTGCTTTTTCAAAGGAGGTGCCTCTCATCAGCTGTCACAAGAACAGGTTTCCCTTAGAGCCTCAAACCATGATTCATCATAAACATGCAAAGTGCTTTGCAGTGCATCACACCCTTCCCTGAGCTAAAAGCTGATGCAGCCCCAAAAAGTTTGGCTTGCGGGGCAGTGTGCCGAGTGCTCCCTGAAATCTGAGGTCAACCCTGCTGTGCAGCATGACCCACAGTAAAGCATAAAGGTAAAGGTAAAGGGACCCCTGACCATTAGGTCCAGTCGTGGCCGACTCTGGGGTTGCGGCGCTCATCTTGCTTTATTGGCCGAGGCAGCCGGCATACAGCTTCCGGGTCATGTGGCCAGCATGACTAAGCTGCTTCTGGCGAACCAGAGCAGCGCACGGAAACGCCATTTACCTTCCTGCCAGAGCAGTACCTATTTGTCTACTTGCATTTTCACATGCTTTCGAACTGCTAGGTTGGCAGGAGCAGGGACCGAACAATGAGAGCTCACCCCGTCGCGGGGATTTGAACTACCGACCTTCTGATCGGCAAGCCCTAGGCTCTGTGGTTTAACTCACAGTGCCACCCGCGTCCCTACAGTAAAGCATAAGCCAGCTCAAATTCTCCCCCATCCCTGCACAATTCGAAAGGATAAAATCTGAAACAATCAAAAGCATCTGAAATCTTTCCAAATGTGGAATCTTGTTTAAAATCGTTTTTATTGGTTTTAGACAAGAGGAATATCAAACAAGCTGAGGCTCCAATACTTTGGCCACCTCATGAGAAGAGAAGACTCCCTGGAAAAGACCCTGATGTTGGGAAAGATGGAGGGCACAAGGAGAAGGGGACGGCAGAGGATGAGATGGTTGGGCAGTGTTCTCGAAGCTACCAGCATGAGTCTGGCCAAACTGCGGGAGGCAGTGGAAGACAGGAGTGCCTGGCGTGCTCTGGTCCATGGGGTCATGAAGAGTCAGACACGACCAAACGACTAAACAACAACAACAAAAGTGTATATAGAGTACTCTCTCCAGAAAGAGGACTGTTTGGCACATGTTGCCTGCCAATTCATTGATAAACAAGATGAAGGAGAACCAAGCCACTTCAAGCTTGTTATGCTTGGCCAGTCCAAAGCCCCATTTGCACTACACATTTTAAAGCAGTACCACTTTAAACAATCATGGCTTCCCCCAAAGACTCCTGGGAACATTCTGAGACCCCTATTTGCCTCACAGAGCTACAAATCTCAAAGTTCCTTGGGAATTCTGCAAGCTTTGGAGAAGAGAAGGGGCAAATTCCTTGCCCAAAAATTAGTGTAACCTTTGTAGGGCAGGTGAATGTAGCAAAACGTCTGATGATAGCTTAAAGATAAGGCTGCAAAAAGGTCTTCTTTCTCCAAATAAAATAAAAATCTTGCTGTCGCCTCAGACAGTGGCTTGGCAGCTCACAGCATGCCTGGTAAGCAATGAGAGGGATAATAATCAGATTACTGGAGGGCAAACCTATGTCAAGATCTGCTGGGATGAGCAGTTTAGGATGCAGAGAATTTGCAGCTCAGCTGCCTGATTCCTGGCTGAGCTGGCATTAACTTCCTGACATGCCGCTGTAACTTGCTTATTCTGGCTGAACCAGTATTTAGACAGCTCAGCTGAAGCTGCCTGAACTAAGGCTGTGCAAGTCCCATAAAGGGGCATATTATTATTATTATTATTATTATTATTATTATTATTATTATTATTATAGTGGTACCTCGGGTTAAGTACTTAATTCATTCCGGAGGTCCGTTCTTAACCTGAAATTGTTCTTAACCTGAAGCACCACTTTAGCTAATGGGGCCTCCCGCTGCTGCTGGGCCGCCGGAACACGATTTCTGTTCTCATCCTGAAGCAAAGTTCTTAACCTGAAGCACTATTTCTGGGTTAGCGGAGTCTGTAACCTGAAGCATATGTAACCTGAAGCGTATGTAACCTGAGGTACCACTGTATTATTATTATTAAATAGGGTGCCCCTGTTTTCAGTGGAGAAATATCGGAGGTATGGAACAGTAGCCCTGCTTTCAAACGGAGTTTGGATCTGGTGTAACTTTATGATGGCTTGATTTACAAACAACTTGCTTTATTGATTCTTGTGCATACTATTTCCCCCTTCACTGACTTCAGTGCCTTTTCGAGGTTTTGGAGAAGAGACTTTCCCAGTTCCACATAAAGGCAGCAGAGATGAAGCGTGTGACATTTTGCCCACAAAACATGTACTATATATACTGCTACAGTTGTACCTTCGGTCCCGAATGCCCTGCAACTCAGACGTTTTGGCTCCCGAACATCGCAAACCCGGAGGTTAGTGTTTACGAAACGTTCTTTTGGAGCTCAAATGTCTGACAGGGCTTCCACGGCTTCTGAAGCTCCTGCAGCCAATCAGAAGCCACAATTTGGTTTTGGAACGTTTTGGAACGGATTCCGTTCAACCTCCAAGGTATGACTGTACTTTCAACATGCTCACAAAAGGCACTCATTCCTTCCATCCAATCTGCAGGGCCATAAATAAAAAAAAATAGCCAACTCCACCCCCCAGACACATCACATGGGAAACTCTTGCTCCAAATCTGACACGGATGTCGCAAACGTATTCCGCAACTGTCCTTGGACAGGCCCTGCCAGAAATAATTGCATTGTTCCTTCCAGTTTGGATTCAGTTACACCCAATCTTCTGCGACGACCATCCCATAGGCTGGGTGGAAATTGTATTGTTATTATTTAATAATATAGCAAACTAAAGACATGGGTTCCTCCCTCAGGGTTACAAGAACAGGAACAAAAGGGAAGGGCAGTGGAAAGGAAAAGTAGAAGAGGAATCCTCTGAATATTATGAGAGATAGACTAGTTGGAGCCAGATTGCTTTGAAGGGGAGATGGCCTTTCTGAAGCCACTAGTTCTCTGGCCAGTGATTGGGGCTGTGGCATCCTTCCCCTCCCCTCAGTATGATTGGTTTTCATTCACATTGTCCCTGTGTGCATTTCTTAAAGCCTGCAAATAATATATAGTTAATTGAATGGAAGTTATATGAATAATTATGGTGAGGTGAATAGCATAGAACTTGGCGGAAACCAAATTGCAGTGAAACAGAATCAACGCTGCCTTGATTTTTTAAAATTAATTCCCTCATTGCTTTCCTTTAGTGAGGGGCTTGGAGAATGTTTAACATGCCCCCAGAATAAGCCCATCGCCGAGACTTTTCACACACACCATTGCCTGGCTAAAGGGAGAGACAGAGAGAAAGAGAAAGCAAACTGCTTGCTCCACAGCGATGAGGTTCGGGTGGGAAGAGAGAGACACGGGCTGCATCTACACTCACCTTTTGAACATTGTTCTAAAACATCCAGACATTTGGCTTCTTTTCCTTTTTCACAAGGTGAAACTACCCAGTTTCTGGAATGGGATAGCTCTGCAGCACCCTCTGGTGTCACATTTTATTTTTTATTTTTTCATTTTTTTCAATTAATTTCCCACATTTATAACAAATAGAACATATAAAAGACACAAAACAAAACACTTTACAATACTAAAAGAAAAAAGGAAGAAAAATAAAAAACTTGTTACTTCTAAAATCCAAATTAACTTTAATTGTTATCTGACTTCCTCAAATCTCCTCTAACTGAATTGCATTGTGACACCTTTGTAGCAGTTCTCCAACATCATCTTTCTAATACAAGTACCGTATTTTTTGCACCATAACACTCACTTTTTTCCTCCTAGAAAGTAAGGGGAAATGTCTGTGCGTGTTATGGAGGAAATGCGTAACTCCTTCAATTAATTAATCATCTCTTTTCTTATTGGCTTAACTCCATACAGTGGTACCTCGGGTTACATACGCTTCAGGTTACATATACTTCAGGTTACAGGCTCCGCGAACCCAGAAATAGTACCTCGGGTTAAGAACTTTGCTTCAGGATGAGAACAGAAATCGTGATCTGGCAGTGCAGCAGCAACAGGAGGCCCCATTAGCTAAAGTGGTGCTTCAGGTTAAGAACAGTTTCAGGCTAAGAACAGACCTCCGGAACGAATTAAGTACTTAACCCGAGGTTCCACTGTATTACTATACCACATTCTTATTCTAATCCTAGGCCTATTTGATACTTTCAGGTACCTTCTAATTATCTTATATTACAATGTTTAGCTAGATAATCTTTAAATTTCTTCCAATCTTCTTGGTGTTCCTCTTCTTTCTGATCGCGGATTCTTCCAGTCAGGTCGGCCAGCTCCAAAAACTCCAACATCTTCATCTGCCATTCTTTTACCGTTGGTATTTCTTGAGATTTCCAATTTTTAGCTAGTAGCAGTCTTGCCGCTGTAGTGGCATACAAAAACAATCTAACATCTTTTTGGGGCAATTCTTTTTTGGGCAATTCCAATCCTAGGTGTCACATTTTAACAATGTATCGTTAACCTTGTAAGCGAAACATAATACTTATAACCCTTACATTTTGAAACGCTTTCGTAACCCTTTCCTAGCGTTATAAACTACAAGTGTAGATTAGCCCATGGTGTCTCACGCTTTCCCCCTTACACATCCACCCTCTCTGTTAAGTTGTGGGTGAACATATCAGACGACACAGCGATTCTTCAAACAGCTCTTGTTTATTCACAGGCCAGAACAGAACTGAACTGAAGGGTTCAGCCAGCCTGCTTATATAGAGCTCCACTACAACGCAACAGTAACCATTTCTGTAACTATCCAAACACTGAACGTCACTTTCGATCCCTTATTTGCATATGTGGACCTGAACTATCTACAGTATCCCCCTGCTGGCCCAGGGTGAGAACTTCAGTACATAACACTCTCCTCCTTTGAGCCTTCTCCTTAAGCATTGTGCACCTCTCACCTCCCCACCATGTGTGTGGGGGGTATCCTCCCCCTCCCAACAAATCTCCCACGTGAAGCAATGGTGGGGCTGCCAGTTTGGAAGTCCCACTCCAAGGTCACTTGCAGAGAGCCAGAGAACAAGGAAGCCCCTGGGTCTGTCTCTCGCTCTCCATACCTTTTCTTTTTATTTTACCTTCAGGACTTGCCTGTGTGGCTTAACTTTGTCCTCTCTCCTCTCATGCTTCCATTAAACTCTCTCTCTCTCCCCCCCCCCCCCCCCGCTCCCTCCCACATTTCCACATCTCCCCATTTAACTCTTTCCTGCCTCCTTTTAAATCCTTTCTCACCTTGGAAAGACACCTTTGGGGAGTGCTTTTGCCCTTTTGACTTCTTTCTGATGTAACCCACCCCCTCTTGCTATGTAAATTCACACACACATATACAATTTTTTCTTGTGTATTAGACTCAATTTGTTCCTAAATTTTTGAAGTTTAAAATAAGGGGTTGTCTTATACATGTATAGTGAAAGGAGAAAGGAGTGAAAGGAGAAAAGGATTGAGGCATATCAGCTGAGTTCTTGGTGGGTGATTGCTTCCTGCTGAAGTAGCGTCTGTTTACATCCTATGTGCTCTGCTGATGTATTTGTAAATAAAGCAATTTCACAAATTTCCACTGTTGCATCATCTAATAAAAGCAGAACTTCTCCCCACTTATTTATTTTCATTTTATTTATTAAATTTATATACCGCTCTTCATTCAATTTTTTCCTAAATTTTTGAAGTTTAAAATAAGGGGCTGTCTTATACATGGATAGTGCATAGCGCATTTTCTTAATTTTGAGTCTCAAAAAAATAGGGGGTGTCTTATACACGGGGGTGTCTTATACACGGGAAAATACAGTATGTTTGCCTCCAATGCTAGACTCAATGAAATTAATTTAAAAATCCAACCAAATTCCAAAGAGTCGACACTAGGTAGGATTTAATTAGATGTCACCTGTTATAACCAAAATATCTTACCCAAAAAGCTCTGCACAAACCAGTTCATCTGAGTGCATTATTCTCATGGGGGGTGAGGGTGGGAATCTCTAACTTCTGTAGTCCACACTCTGGTATTATATGTGGGACTGCCTTTGAAGATGGCTCAGAAATTGCAGCTGGTACGGAACTCAGCAGCCAGATTGCTCACTGAGGCAAGATGGTTTAAGCATATGATACCATTCCTGTCCTGACTTCACTGACTACCAACTAGTTTCTGGGCCCAGTTCTAAGTAAAAAGCCTTATGCAGCTGAAGAACCCAATACCTCAAGGACTGCCTGTCCCCATATGAACCAACCTGGACCCTGCAATTGCCATCTGAGGCTCTTTATTGTGTGCCCCCTCCAAATGGTGGCAACATGAGAATAGGCCTTTTCGGTGGTGGCCCCCCATTTGCGGAATGCTTTTCCCAAGGAGACTCGCCTGGCGCTTTCATTATATGTGTTTAAGTGTGAAGCAAACACTTCCCACAATAACCTTTGGCCTTTAACTATCTGTGGCCATTTAGAATAGGGTGGGGTGGTTTTATGTATTCCCCCCACCCACTGGTTTTAATGTATCTGTTGAGAAAGAGGAACTTGCAATCCTAATTGCTAAACACTGGGGAAAAGAAACTGTGCCAACAAAAAAGGAATGGCAAGACAAACTGTTAGAGTATACTGAACTGGCTAGATTAACAGAGGCAATTAGAGATCACACTAGACAAGAGTTTCAAAAAGCATGAGGGAAATGCAGAGAATACTTCACAAAACAGTGCCCTAAAATACAAACCTGGACTTGTTTCAATTAATGTCTGCAGGAGACTTTGTGGATATTTATGTTGGGATTTTAGCCCCCACCAGTTGCCACGCTGGCAGGAAACAGCGAGAGCTGTTCACATCAGGTGGTGCCTCACAGGGTGAGAAGGGAAGGCCAGCCAGTTCTCAGGCTGTGCTCAGCATATCCTGGGAAGAGTTTCTCTTCCCTTTTCCGCTCTTGGACTAGAGCAGGGTTGAGTCGTGAAACCCAGAGCTGACTGCTCAAGTCATGCAGTCATTTGTATTATTGTTTTATGCAGTCAATAAAGTAGATTGATTCTACAAAACTGCCTTTTCCCTTCTGATGCTTTGCAAGGAAAACTAGTATGCTTCCTCATGAGAGAGAGGCTGCTTATTTGACCGGTCACCTGGAATGAAGGAGGATTCCTGAACCCAGGGAGTGACCATTGGAATGTTTCGCCTTTCGAGTGCACCAGGAGGCTGGCACAGCTCCCGGGAGGCGGGTGACGTTCCAACAATTTAAGTTAAAATTAGAAAAATCTTAATACAGTGGTACCTCAGGTTACATACGCTTCAGGTTACAGACTCTGCTAACCCAGAAATAGTGCTTCAGGTTAAGAACTTTGCTTCAGGATGAGAACAGAAATCATGCTCCAGCGGCGCAGTGGCAGCAGGAGGTCCCATTAGCTAAAGTGGTGCTCCAGGTTAAGAACAGTTTAAGGTTAAGAACGGACCTCCGGAACGAATTAAGTACTTAACCTGAGGCACCACTGTAATTATTCATAAAGGAAACAGTTTATAAGAAGTAAATAAGGAGGCCAGATACAGGATAAAGGAAGTCTTTTATTTCATTGTTTGTCTTGTTGTATGTTATGCTCACTGTATGCTATGTTCACGTTTAATGAGGGTGGGTTGTGTATTGGGGAGGGTGGGGGGTTGATGTTATGTTGTAAATAAAATTCCAATAAAAATTATTTTTAAAAAGAGAGAAAGAGGAACTTAAAGCACAATGCATGAACCACATGGAACTTGAGTTTAAAAGGTCGTAGTTAGGTTTTCTTCACTTTCCTGTTGATTTGACCCATCATCAGACTGAGAAACAGTGAAGAGTTCAAAAGTAGCAGGGGCATGGTCAGCGAAAGGAGAAAAGGATTGAGGCATATCAGCTGAGTTCTTGGTGGGTGATTGCTTCCTGCTGAAGTAGCGTCTGTTTACATCCTATGTGCTCTGCTGATGTATTTGTAAATAAAGCAATTTCACAAATTTCCACTGTTGCACCATCTAATAAAAGCAGAACTTCTCCCCACTTATTTATTTTTATTTTATTTATTAAATTTATATACTGCCCTTCATTCAAGGGTCACTTGGTGGTTTACAGTTTAAAAACACACACAAAAATCATAACTTAATAGCAAATGAAACAATAACCACCACCCCTCAGAGCACACAGTTTAAAATGTTATAGATTTTTTAAATAGCCAAAGACCTGGGAGAAGAGGAATGTTTTTGCCTGGTGCCTAAAGATATGAAGGTGCCAGGTGAGTCTCACCTGGGAAAATGAGGAGCATTTGCAAATGATGATGATGATGATGGTGATGATGATGATGATGATGATAGCAAACTAGGTCCATAGTGAAAACTGCATATTGACTGGTTCTCTCCATGCAAGCTCCCAACAGTTTTAAAAAAGAACGGATCAGTCACACACTCAGTGAATCAACTCTGAGAAATCAAAATTAAATCTTATTCACACAACACGTAGGTTTCTGAAGCAGCATAGAGGCAGCTCCCACGAAGCCACACCTACAGAAATATTTGCTCAGGATTAGGAATGAGGTTTTGGTACGTAAATCCTGCCTTTCTGTGTATGTATGAATCACAGAAAGTTGCTCAGAAAAAAGGATATTAACAACATAGCGTGTGCATACTTTTAGTGCTGAGGTGTTCAAAGTGAAAGTCAACCGGGCTCTGTCATGTTTCTTAGAGATGAAAGGTGTGTTATATATGGAATGGAATGTGTCTTTGATGCCTGCTTGTTACCTAGCAACAAGGGAACAAACACTCTTCACATGAAAATCTGATTCTAAGAACCACTGAAGCACATTTCAAATTACAGTATCATACCCAGATTTGAAACTCATAAAGATCGGGTTTGACTGATTGGCAGGTGTGTCAACTCTAGGTGCTTGAAGGCGCCTTGGGTCCCTCAGTATTTGATTTAAGGGGGCTGGACCCCCTCAATCTTTTTTTTTTAATAAATTTTTATTAGATTTTCCACAGTGATAACACAAACCACAAAACAAAATGATACACAAAAACAGAAAAAGAAAAAGAAAAAAGAAGAAAGAAAGAAAAGGGGGGAAACAATAAACAGATAAACAATAACAACAAACTTAATTCTTCACAAATCCAACCTTTTAAACATCTTGGTTGACTTCCTCAAATCCCTCCCTTCTGAGTTTCCTTGTAATTAAAAGTAACAGCTTTCCAATATCATTATTAAACCAAAACAATTTCCAATTATAATCCATTTTATTCACTTTTCTTAACATTCTAAATCCCATTTATTTAATTATAACTTAATTTAATCCTAGGCCTATTTGTTTCTTTCAAGTAATTTCTAATTTTTTATATTACAATATTTATTCAAATAGTCCTTGAATTTCCTCCAGTCCTCTTGAAACTCCTCTTCTTTCTGGTCGCGGATTCTTCCAGTCAGGTCAGCTAGCTCCTAAAAGTCCATCATCTTCACCTGCCAATCTTCCACTGTTGGTAGTTCTTGTGTCTTCCAATTTTTAGCAAGTAATATTCGGGCGGCTGTTGTGGCATACAAAAATAATTTAACATCTTTCTGGACCCCCTCAATCTTGAGGCAGCCCAGAGTGCATCATGTACACGACGTCATGGGTGCTATGCATAACACATGTCACAGGTCCTCCAGAGCGCTCCGCCTCCTCCATCCCATGCGCACCATGTGTGTGATGTGCAATGGGCCCCCTCAATCTTGGGGGCAACTTGGCACCTCTGTTGAATGGATATTTGGGGGGCTTACCTCTGCAGGATTTATATCAGAAGTCAGGTAGGGTAGAGCTGCTAAGCTAGCTTCTCAGCAGGAGGTGATTTCTGTTTCCTGGGAGAGGGGAAGCAGGAAAGGGAGGTGGTAGGTGGCGAGGAGGCCAGCACAGAACAAACACACTGACAGAGACAGCCCAATGCTACAGCTGTACCAGCTTTGCCCCTCCCCTCCCCATGAAGATGCAGAGACTCACCTGTTGGGAGGTCAGGTGAGCGCCACCATCCCATCAAACTGCCTGCTACTGACTAGCCTTCAAAACATGTCCCACTCAGTCCATGGATTTCTCTCTTTAGTATGTCTGATTTATTTTCAGTTTTCTTTTTTATGTGAGCATAAGATCATAAAGAAGGCTGATTGCCGAAGAATTGATGCTTTTGAATTACAGTGGTACCTCGGGTTAAGAACTTAATTCGTTCTGCAGGTCTGTTCTTAACCTGAAACGGTTCTTAACCTGAAGCACCACATTAGCTAATGGAGCCTCCTGCTGCCGCTGCACAATTTCTATTCTCATCCTGAAGCAAAGTTCTTAACCCGAGGTACTATTTCTGGGTTAGCGGAGTCTGTAACCTGAAGCGTATGGAACCTGAAGTGCATGTAACCTGAGGTACCACTGTATGGTGCTGGAGGAGACTCTTGAGAGTCTCACAGACTGCAAGAAGATCAAGCCTATCCATTCTGAAGGAAATCAGCTCTGAGTGCTCACTGGAAGGACAGATCGTGAAGCTGAGGCTCCAATACTTTGGCCACCTCATGAGAAGAGAAGACTCCCTGGAAAAGACCCTGATGTTGGAAAAGATGGAGGGCACAAGAAGAAGGGGACGACAGAGGACGAGATGGTTAGACAGTGTTGTCGAAGCTACGAACATGAGTTTGACTAAACTGCGGGAGGCAGTGGGAGACAGGAGTGCCTGGCGTGCTCTGGTCCATGGGGTCACGAAGAGTCGGACACGACTGAATGACTAAACAACAATGACCTGTGAGAAATGTTCATATTTGTTGCATGTATCGACATATCCATGTGTATTTGAGGACTGCCATCTCAATATTTAATAGGTGACAAATTCAAGAGATTTTCCACATTTCACAGAGGGGAAAAACTGCTTTGAAAGCTCTTGCTCAAAGACCCGGTGATACATTGTGTATCAGCCCCACAGCATAGCAGCAGGAAAACACTGATATTTCTATGACAGTGATGTCATGCTTGCTTCTTTTTTTTAAGGTCACCGACTCTTGCCTAAGATGCTTCAATCATTCCATAGGATCACAGCCTTAGGACAAATGTATATTGCATCACACCTACTGAGGAAAGTTTCACTGGGAGTGGTGAGAAATCCTATATAATCAGCCTGACTTGCACTTAGATTTATACTTGAGTGAAGAGAGTGCCTGCTTTAACAGCTGGATTAAACGAGGTATGTAAAACTACAATTCTCATCTTTTCTCTGTTTTTGCTGAGGTTTATGCATGTCTTAAGATCAATCTGCGTCAGAGACAGAGTTTACAATCGAATCTGGTGCATATTTATCCGGAAGTAAATCCCACAGTGTTCAAAGGGACTTACTCCCAAGTAAATATGCTTAAGATTGCGGCAGTTCAACAGGGAACTTTCATAAAAACCACATCAAAATGTGAACTATTAGAGATGAATATGACTTAGAAGGCAGGACTAGATCTAATGAGATTACATTACAGCAGGGGAGAGTTAAGTGGTGTTAATATTAGGAGAAAGTTATTGACGGTAAGAGTGATTTGACAAGCGAACCAATGGCACAGAGAGATGGCGAACTTTCCCTCCATGAGCCTTTTTAATATTCGGTGGAAGCCACCCAGAGTGGCTGGGGAAAGCCAGCCAGATGGGTGGAGTATAAATAAATTATTATTATTATTATTATTATTATTATTATTATTATTAAGTAGAGGGTGTATGGTCCATTTTCAGTCAGAAAAAGGCAGCAAGCCAAAGGTAACCTGCCTTTAGAAAGAGAAAATAGAAAATATATTATACAGTTGGGACCTTCAGCACAATGTACTCACTGACTTCTCCAGTCATGCCTTCCTCCATACTTTTCTTCCTTCTGCCTCTCACCTGGTTCTCCTCACAGATAGTGAATATTCCATGCCCACCAAGCAATCTCAGTCCCCATTGAGATGTTTTGGGATTCTTACACCTGTAGGGATTTCCACTAAATAAGCTTTGCACTTTTGCAAGCTGGGTTATTTTTTGCCAAGCCTGCTAGTACTTATCTTTTGTGTGTGGATGGTGTTTCATTTTGTTCTAGATAAGGTTTCATGGATACCTCAGAACTTTGGGGTTATAAAGCCTCTGAGCACAGAGTCCTGAAGAAATGAACTCACAGAGAGATCTAGGTGCATAGGCTTCCCCCACTCAGAGGTCCACACATGGATCATAGAATCATAAGAGTTGGAAGGCACCTAAGGGTCATCTAGTCCAACCCCCTGGATGTTGGGGTTCAGGGTGAGGGGGTCATCTAGGAAAGTGTGTGAGTCAGTATTGCCAGTTTTGCAGCAGCTCTCAAGGGTTTCAGGGCAGAAATCATATAATTGCAGAGTTGGAAGGGACCACAAGTATCATCTAGTCCAACCCCCTTCCATGCAGGAATATTTTGCCTACGTGGGACTCAAACCCACGACTCTGAGATTAAGAGCCTCATGCTTGACTGATGGAACTATCAGGAGCTTTTCCTAGCCCTGCCTGGAGATTGTGGGGATTGAACCTGTGTCCTCCTCCATGCAAAGCAGATGCTCTACCACTGAGCCACACCCTAAACCTCATACAACCTCAGAAGCAGGGCCAACTGCATGTGGGCCTCCTTCATGCCATTAGCCTATAACAGGGGCTATTCCCACAACCATCTTACAAGACGTAACCTGTGAAAGGTTGGGCAGAGTGCAATACAGTACATAGCTAGCTAGCTTAGTTGGGTGGAACTGAACTGTGAATGGCAAGACCTGTTGTTAGAAAACTATAAGGAGCGTGAGAGGCAAAACTAGACCTGACAGGACAAGAACGAGATGCTTCAAATGGATAGATAAGCCGTGAAACAAAGGAATCAGCCAAGCACTATGGATGGCAACACTTCTCCCAAAGCGGCCCAGCCCAAAGTTCTCCAGGGCAAATTCTGCTGAGAGCTTGGGACAACTTCTCTGGTGTGCCTGAGTTAAGTGTTTGTCAAGGAAGGAACAGTGGCAAGCCGCCTGATATTTACAAAAGTGCTAGGTTCAAGAAGACATGTGTCCCAAGATGATTAAACCTAGGAAATGCTATCTTGCGTTAACAGGAAGTATGTGGTAAGCAATTCTTTGCTTGACATATTCATACAAAGAACAGGATACAGTTTCCTGTGGGCTATGGTCAGAGGCGGATTTAGGGGAGCACGACTGGTTCGGTCAAACTGGGTGCAGTCTCAAGGGCACTGCAGCAGGCGCCACAACTATGGTGCATAACGGAAGGCGAGAGGCAGGCAGGTGCTAGATTTTGGCATTGTACAGGGTGCCGCCGAAATTTGAGACCCCAAGGTCTGCCACTGCTGTGATTTCCTAACCCTGTGGCACAATTGCATACCCTGCCTCACAATCAGAGAAACACACATGGTGAGTAACCCCATCATTCTAGTCGTGATGGCCTTCTTCTGACCCCATTGTCTAAGGCAGTCTGCATCTGTACACTAGTTGTGGGAATCGGAGGAGTGCTGTTGCACTCAGGTGCTGTCAGGAACATAGCCCCCCCCCCCCGAGCACAACATCAAGATGTCAGCCTCAGAAATTGAGCTAAGCGAGCAAGGGGCCGACTCTGCAGAGGAGAGCTGTCTGTAAGAGTTTAGAGAGGACAGCCCGGCCCTCCTCATCCCCAGGGAAGAAGCTACTAGCTACCAAGGAGAGGAAGAGTTGGATGTCGGCCTGAGCGTTGCCAGGCAACTAGCAGATAAGCCAGAGTCTGAGGCTGTGTCTTCTGGGAGTGAGGAGGAGACAGACCAGCCTTTCAGTCCCCATACTAGGAGGCAGAAGAAGCTCAGAGAACGACGTAAGGGAAGGAGGAGAAGGGGTTTTGGCATTCTTCCTGTGAGCCAGTGTGGTGTAGTGGTTAAGAGAGGTAGTCTCGTAATCTGGTGAACCAGGTTCACATCTCTGCTCCTCCACATGCAGCTGCTGGGTGACCTTGGGCCAGTCACACTTCTCTGAAGTCTCTCAGCCTCACTCACCTCACAGAGTGTTTGCTGTGGGGGAGGAAGGGAAAGGAGAATATTAGTCGCTTTGAGACTCCTTCGGGTAGTGATAAAGCGGGATATCAAATCCAAACTCTTGTTGTTGTTGTTGTTGTTGGGAGAGAGATGGTGAGTCAGACTGAGCAACTACTGTTAATGAGAGCACCCAGGAGGCCATGCTCTGAATGTGTGTTTTTCTTGTAAATAAACTTGCATAAAACTGACGAAGAATCATTACTGCTTATTAGGCTGCTTGCTTGCCAGAGATTGTTATAGGTTCTGCTTGTGGGCTTCCCATAGGCACCTGGCTGTCTACTGTGAGAACAGAATGTGGGACTAAGCTGGCAGGCCCAGAGGAACTCCAGAAACATCACCACTGTCTGGAAAGCATGGTCCTACCTTGAAACCTGACTTGACTGAGGAAAGGGAAGGGCCATCACTGAAAGGAGAATGTGTACCCAGTTGTTCAGGGAGATGACTGAGAATAATAATGGCATGAGCTTTCATTTATTATGCAGGAAAAGAACTTAAAAGGTTTTAAAAGTTTTTGAAACACTGGTCCATCTTTTCTTGCAGAGAGAATATGAACTTTCTAGCCAATGTATATTTTTCTCACCAAGATGGAATATTGCTAAGGTCATGATAGGGTTGCCATATTTCAAACAGTGAAAATCCAGACAGATAAATTGTTGAGCTCCTTTTTTGGGGAGGCGGGAATTGTTGAGCTTATTATGTTTGCATTTTTAAGCAAAGTTGTTGAGCTATTTTGGAGACTTTGCAGAAGAAGGTATTTAGGACCTATTTTTAAGGAAAAGTGGCAAAAATGATACTCCCGACATGGGTTGCCATACGTTAGGATTTTCCAGGACATTTTTGCAATTTCTGCCTGGACACTGCTTCCAACTGCAATATTCCAGATATGTCCAGGAAATATCTGCATATCCAGGTAAGGTTAAAATTCTGGAGAGCCACTGCCAGCATAGAGTACATAATACTGTGCTAGAGGGGTTCTATATTGCTAGCACTTGCTTGTGTAAGCAGTCCGTCACCAAGTCATGTGGCAACAGCCCTTGACAAAATGTGCAGGAACATCTGGTGTGCATTGTTCAAGTTGCATCCACATATATGATGTAATTAAGAACTGAACAGACAAATGAACTATTTGCGACTCTCCTAAACCGAAAGCATGGTCTTTTTAATTTCTCAAGTCAGGATCAATGTGCCATAATGAAAGACTTTTGGCACAAGAAAGACTTCAAACCACATTACTAGTATCTACTGCTACAAAACTAACGCAAGACAGGCAGGAAGACAGTTTCTGTGGTCCTAATGACTGATGGCTTTTTCCGGATTGCTTATCTTTCAGGCCAGTTGCCTGATCATCAAAAGCTTCCAGAATTTCTTCAGTAGGAAAGAGGCATGCACAACAGTCCCTGGTGAACATGTAAACAGTTTTAAAGCTTATTCTCTCTCTCTCTGTAACTAGGTTTAAATAGCAATGGAGGAACTGAGTACAGCCAATGGTGGTTTTGCCATTGATTTTTTCAAACACGTGTGCAAGGCTCAAAGCAACAAAAACATCCTATTCTCACCATGGAGCATCTCGTCTGTTATGGCCACACTGTACCTTGGAGCTAAAGGCCATACTGCAGAGCAAATAGCAGAGGTAAGCTTTGTGCTATTAATAACTTAAATCAGGGTTAGGGAACTGGGTGTGGCCAATGAGCTAGAGTCTTATCTCTGTAGATAAGTTTGGGTCAAGTTTGACAGTGGGTGAGATTATCTCCACCTGTCGTCCACTTGATCTCACAATGACATCAGGTGACCCATTGTGCAATGAATGGATAAGAAGCAAGTCCTACCCACCCCTCTAAAAAATATGGGCACCTCCATTAAGCAAAGGCCTGGGTAAACAGAAAAATCTTAGCCCAGTGCCTAAAAACTGACAGAGATGGCACCAGGTAGATCTCCCATTTCATAGATGGGGGCCACCACCGAAAAGACCTGTTCTCATGTGGTCACCTTCCACACTTTTCTCATGTGGAGTGCACAGATTAAGACTGTAGGAAATGGGCTGGTTCATATGGGGTGAAGTGGTATATATAAATTACACACAAGAGAAATAGCTGCTCAACCTTGCTCCTGGTCCCCAGGGTGTAATGTCATTTTCTCTATGTACTCTCAAGACCAGAGGTCTAACTCAATCTGCTTGCATAGTTTCTGGAGCTTGTAAATCCTACCAGCAATGTGCCTGGAATTTCATTGTCCTGCTTTGCACAGATTGCTAAGCCGTAGTTAACATTTGAAGCTAGGGAGAAATTAGATTCAGTTTGCATGTACAGGCAAATGTATCCATTTCAACTTTCCAGAGTAATGCGAGAGCCAATACGAGAACACAATGATCCTTTAAAATTTGCACTCATCTGAATTTTGTGGTCAACTAATTAAACTGTAGTGTTTACAGAAATGCACATTCTAGGTTAAGGTCTGCTTTAAAATGCATATATTAGTGAAAACAATACAGAAATATTCTTTATATTAAGAAAATTGCTTTACAAAAATGTGTATATTCGGCAAAATTGCATACAAGAATGGGTATACTGGAAGAAATTTCACACAAAAATTCTGGGGAATTTTCAGGCGAACCCTGTGTTTAAAAATGCAAACCAATACAGAAATGTGAACAGCTTAATTTGGAAAAAGGAGACAATTGGAGATAAATAAAGCTGAGACATCTTTAGCTTTTGGGAGGTGAACATCAACTAACGTTTATAAATCAACTTACAAACCACGGTTAATGAGTGCAGTTGTAAGCACATGACTTTATACGCCTCACGTAACAACTTCTTATTGCTTATGTTTTTATTGGGTTTGTTTTAAATTGCAGGTGCTTCACTTCAACAAATCTGGGAGAAGTGAGGCTGTCCATGCTATGAGACACCCACGCGTGTACTCCAAAATGGAGAAGCTGTTGAATAACCCCTGCATTGCTATTTGGAAGGTAATTTTTGGAAAAACCAAAGTTCATCTCAGACGAATGTATGCAGGCCAGGTTTTTGTTTGTTTTTTAAAACAGACTTTGGTGTTAGCTTCTTTTCCAGCCTACTTTGTCCTAGTTCACTTGGCAATTTGGAAAGAATGTCCTAGTTGATACAAAGTTTTGGCTTTCAAAAAAACCAACACTTTAAACCATCAAGTACGTGGACAAGCACAGAGAGAATAGTTATCACTGTTACGTGACAGAGCAACCATGACACATCTCCCCTCCCTTTAAAAATACCATGCAATGTACATTCATTGGCAATTGAGTTACATGCAGCATGAATAGATGGGTGCTTACTGGCAAGCAAGATTGTAAGAAATTACTCCCAGCTAAGTGTGCATAGGGAAGCAGCCATAGTCTCTTTTAACAACACTGCTTTGTTACTTGACAGAAATCTGGATGTCTTAGAGTCAACAGAAATATAAGCTGCAATAAAAGAACAGTGGAACTTAAGCATATATTCCCATTTACATCCATTGCAATGAATATGACTTGGGCATGCTTAAGTCTCTCCGGATGTATCTTGTCATGGAGAAACCTAGATATGGGTATCTGGGTATGCTTTTCTGGGATATATTCCAAGGGAAATAACTGGCGCAAACCACACCCCAGTTCCACGTGGAAACTTACAAAGGTATTAACCTCCCCAAACAAACTTTGGAGAATTGTTTGCTTCATCTTGTAGCTAACAAGGAAAATATTAAGAGCCTTCACACAAGTGGAGCTGTTTGCATGTTAACACCCAACTCCAGCAGTGGTTCCTTATTGCATGTGTTGTGGAGACAGGAGAATCTATCAATTTTGGTTTCTAATTTTTTCCAATTTTTGATAAAGTTCTCCACACTTCTGCACCTGTTTGAGATTTTCATGTCTGCCTCATCAGCATTCTCATAACATACATATTTTTAGATGCAGTTTTGCCTCTCACGTGCTTTTTTTGCAGGCAATTTCCCCTCACCCAATGCATCTTATATTATTTTTTACTAATATCTGCATTTTAGGCAAATTTACTGCTGCTATGAACATTTCTTTGGTTGGAGAGGTGCATAACAAAATCCAGGGAAGTGTGAATTTCAAATTCTGACCGCGGGAAAAGAAGGGGAAAGGGGAAAGGAGGCAAGATGTGTTGACAATGCGGGTTAACATAAATGTGTGGCCTAAGGGGGATAAATGAGAGGTAATGGGGGGACAAAACAAACTGCAATAAGAGGTAATGGCTGAATGTGGGATTAATCAGTGTTGCAATTCTCTGTTTAAGCCCCCTCCTGAAACATCAAGCAACATACATTCAAGATTCCTGGAACTTAGTCAAGAAATCAGCAAACCTACAAAGCATTTTCTGCTTCGAAGTGTCAACCAGCTATATGCAGACAAATCGGTGCCTCTCCAAAAAGTGAGTGGAGCCTGTAGATGTGACCCTGGAATCAGAGTTGATAATTTAATAAAAACATGGAATAACTGCCTATTACAACAATAGGAGTGTATTCATAGTTTTAATTTGCTTCTATGGGTGTAGTATCCTGTAGTGTAGTATCTTAGTATCCTGTAACTTTTGTTTCACCCTCATTGGCATGGCTGCAATGCCTTAAGAGTATTTTTTTACCTTTAAGGAATTCATATTGTCAATGAAGAAATACTATAACGCAGAGCCACAAACAGTAAACTTTCAAGAAGCTGCGGAAGAAGTCAGAAAAGAGATCAATTCTTGGGTTGAACACCAGACAGAAGGTGAGCTCAAAATGGTTGCTCTGCTATAGGCCTGAATGATATATTGATATATCGCCCAGGAGCGGTATGTGGGTACAGACTGTGATGAAAACTTCACTCAGTGGTATATCGCTGGTGAAACCATAACTGCTCTTGAGTCCCTCTGTCTCCAGCGCCCAGGGGACAAAGAAACTAGCCGGGAGCTAGAGGCAGAAGGACTCAAGAGCAGTGCCGGTTTCACCAGCAATATACCACTGGTGAAACTGCCATTGCACTCTGCCGCCCTCGCCTCAGCCAAGCAGTTTTACAGAGCCACCAAGCCGCCACCGGTTCGCATAAGCCAGTGGCGGGATGGGGGCACCGTTCAAGTGCTCCCCCTCCCCGGCTAAGAGATCCCTGACCCCGCTCCTGCTTGCATGCGAGTCAGAGTGGGATTGGGGCTGCTCAGCTGTGAAGCATGAAGCCCATATAATCCAGCAGAACAGCACTCTCCCACTTGTGTTCTTGCTGGGTTTTTTAATTCTGGAGTTAGTATATAGTCAACATGACTAGAAGCCACTGGTAGCTTTTTCTTCCATAAACCTGTCTAATCCCCATTCAAAGCTATCTCCAGTGACTAGGGATGGAGAAACAACTTGTTCCAGTTCAAATTTAAAGACAAACCCACTTAAATTTGCATTTCTCAAAACAATAGGCGAACCAAAAATACCCATCCTTCAAAAGCCACACGTCTCTGAATTTTGCAGGGCAGTTCGCCAGCCGAGTAATTATTGTTATTATTTATTGATTCACTTGCCAAAAAAGCTTCTAAGTGGTTTACAAGTATAAAGCCAAATACAAAACTATATCCACTAGTAATTAATAAAGCAATTCAAGTACGTACGAATATGAATATATGTACATAAAAACACACATATTAGTGAAATAGAAAATGCATTCTTGTAGTGGGAAATGTTGTGCAAAAATGTGTATATTTAGCTAAACATTAGAAAGATAGGTTGGGGCAAGTCCACAGAAAGTTTTAAGGTAAAGTCACATTTCTTGTTATCTAAAAAAAACAAGTACACTTTTTCAGATGTGTACAGCTGACAAAACATATGATGACTTCTTTCTCTCTCCTACTTCTTCTCCCAAACAAGGTAAAATACAGAATCTGTTGAATGAGGGGTCTATCGATTCACTTACCCAGCTAATCTTGGTAAATGCACTGTACTTCAGAGGAAACTGGGCAAAGCCATTTAAGAAACAAGACACAACACAGCAGCCCTTCAGACTTAGCAAGGTAAATAATTTCATACTGCTGAATGAAAAAAGGCATTAAGGCACTTCAAGCTACTATAGTCCATTGCCATGCCTATGATGGTATCATGTACCTTGTTCTGCACTGTGAAGTAATGTAAGGGAGAGAGATCTCTTCTCCAAATAGCATATATAAAATGCATTTTCCCACCGGTTCCCCCATGAAGTTTAAGGCTCATGGACACGAAAACATATTTGTCACATTGCAGCGAACAACTAAGCCGGTGAAGATGATGTTCCAGCACGGTAACTTCAATTGGAACTACATAAAAGAAGTGAAGACTCAGATTCTTGAGCTCCAATATGTCAACAATGACCTCAGCATGTTTATACTCCTCCCTGATGACATCACTGATGACACCACTGGCCTGGAAATGGTAAAGAAAAGTAGTCCTATTTAGAATATATATATATATATATATATATATATATATATATATATTAATTCCCGTTATTCACTGTGTGTGTAGACAGTGCTTCTTTTGGCATATTTTGTAGGAAAATGACTGAATTGCTTAGGATATAGAAAGATATAGATTTGGAACTTTGTCTCGATTGAAAATGACCCTTGATGTGTTGGAAATGGGTTCATTCATCATGCCATGTGGGGAATCACACAAAAGTCAGAAGAGAAAATGTATTTCTAGTTATCTAAAACCCAAGAACATTGAAAGAAAAAGCTTGCCTTCCCGAAGGTTTTGCAAATGAATGTGTTTTCATAACATTCAAGGAACATTTCTACACATCTAAAGGTGATGGGTGGATATGGATGTTGCATGCTGATTCTCAACAGACGTTTGTGTGTTTGGTCCAAGAATACAGATTTTGTGTAATCATTTTGGCAGCCAGTGTAGTGTGGAGAAAGTTGAAAGGGAAACCTCCACCCGTATTACTTGAACCTGGGGGATCCAATGAATCAGAATGCTGGAAGATTTGGGAGAGACATCAGGGACACATGAAAAATTTCCCTAAACAGGGCTGCCTTCAGATGTCTTCTAAAAGTCAGATAGTTGTTTATTTCCTTGACATCTGATGGGAGGGCGTTCCAAAGGGCGGGCGCCACTACCGAGAAGGGCCTCTGCCTGGTTCCCTGTAGCTTTGCTTCTCGCAATGAGGGAACCGCCAGAAGGCCCTTGAAGATAGACCTCAGTGTCCAGGCTGAACAATGGGGATGGAGACACTCCTTCAGTTTTCGGTTTTCAGACATTTCGGAACTCGAACGGTCTTCCGGAAAGGATTATGTTCGAAAACTGAGATACCACTGTATTCAGTTGGGCTTGTTCAAGTGTTAGCCTCTCATCTAAATTAGTCATATCCTGCTTTAATAACCCCCTAGATATTTGTAGATGAAAATTCTGTTCCATTTCACCTCTCTTTTTTTGCAGACACGTATTTTTCATCTTGTGATATACTGTGTTGACTGTTGAAAACCTTTGACATTGCACTCAGTGCTAGAAGAATGCATTGCATCATAGCTGAAGGGATCTGTAAACTAGCTTGGACTTCAAAAAATAATAATACTTGCAGTGTTTTGCTGTTCATCAATCAGTATAGTGTATATTCCCCAAAACAACATTCAAACACAGTTGTACATTTAATTTAGCAAACCTGGATAACTTTTCCAACTTACTGATCATTTGATTTTCTTTGTGTCTGCAGCTAGAAAATAAATTGACTTATGAAGCCTTATCCAAGTGGACCAGCCCAGAAGAAATGGAAGAAATTGAAGCAAATGTGTATCTTCCTAGGACCCAGTTAGAAGATCACTATGAGTTAAAGGCAGATTTGACCAGCATGGGGATAACAGATGCCTTCACTGTAGGCCAAGCCAATTTCACCGGAATGTCTGAAAAAAGCAAGCTGATTTTGTCCCAAGTTTTCCACAAGTGCTTTGTTGACATTAACGAAGAGGGCACAGAGGCTGCTGCTTCGACAGGTGCTACTATAGATGGGCGAAGTACAGGGGGTGCGACTTTGTTTGCAGCTGACCACCCTTTCCTCTTTTTCATCCGGCATAATAAAACCAAAAGCATCTGCTTCTGGGGCAGATTCTGTTGCCCTTAAAGTATTTCAGCTTTCGACATGACTGGAAGAATCCGCGACCAGAAAGAGGAGGAAACACAACAAGACTGGAAGAAATTTAAAGAATGTTTAGTGAGATACTGTAATATAAGCTAATTAGGAAATCCCTAGAAGTAACAGATTAGGCTAAGGGATAGAAAAAGATTAATAATAAAGATTATTATGGATGACAATTGGAAGAGAGGTTAAGAAGTTTGTAATGAAAGAAGATACTGATGTTATAAATATGAAATTGGGAACTGCTAAATATGTAATATGATGAAATCCAGATTGGAGGGTGTCGAGGAAGTCTTTTAGCAATGTGAATACACCAGGGAATAAGAAGGAAAAAATCTTCTTTTATTTTATGGGTTTTTATTATTGTTGTTAAGTTTTTATGTTGTGTCAAATGGAATGTTTTCCTTTTGTGTTTTTGTCTATGTGTTATAAGAGAAAACTAATAATTTTTTTGGGAGGGGGGAATTAAAGTATTTCAGCTTTCTCTTAGCAAACAGGAAGGATCTTACGGCAGCAGGAATGTGGCACAACAGAGGCACCGTTTTCCAAGGCTATGTCTAAATATGGTGTTCTCGCCTGTCTTTCCTTTATGCTTGCAGGGGGAGTGCATACAGCCACAGCTGACATGTGCTCAGCAAGAAGTCAACTCACTCTCAAACCATGCGTAAAGCAGTCTCTAGGGTTCTTGGTTTTTTTGCTATGTCTCTTTCTAAATTGCATTGTTTGGTATACACAGGGTGTTGATGCAATCCTTTTCAACAATAGACTTGCTGATGGGAGAAAAATAAAAACCAGTCTGTGGCTGTCAGTGGGCCTGCACCCTAGTAATTATATATATGTTTTTAAATTTATTTTATTAAATTTGTATACCACCTTTCATCTGAAGATCTTAGGGCGGTTCATAGCATAAAAATACAAGATAAAAGAACACAACACATAGGAGCCAACTCATTGGGGTTGAGGGGTCTTCAGCCCCCCAATAAAATATTTGAGGGGGCTGCCCCCCAAGTTAAAGAGCATTGCCATTCAAATGGTGTGCATGTGATACATCATGTGATAATGTGGGGCAGGGCTTACCTCCCCCCCCCCCAATATTTTATTCAAGTTGGCACCCGTGAGACAAGGTATATAATAAAAACAAAAACAAAACAATAACCTCCGTTTCCTAAAAACATATTTAACTTAGGACTCGGCTACATTAGTAAAGAAACAACAATTTGAATGCTCTATAAACATGCAACACCAGGTGATGCCAGAAAGCAGGAAATTTTTACACATGATTTTCCATAGTTTCCCTCCCCTTTTGTTACAACTATCTAATTTCTGACTTATTTATAGCATCCCCCCCCCCCCCCCGTGTAGATCCACCCATGTTATGGGATATTAATCAGTTAAACACCTGGTTGAAGAGGAATGTTTTCACCTTGCGCCTAAAGGTGTACAAAGAAGAAGAAAATTTATTGCATTGCATTCATGTATAAATGTTGCATTAAATACCATAAATGTAGGGTTGTAATTTATATTGAGCGTGGCAATCGCTTGTCATTTCCCCCCATATTGCAATGTGTGTGTGTACATATATAACAGAATGTGTAATATAACAGAATGTGTAATATAGCAAATAAAATTAATTTTACTACACCATCAGGAATGCAGAATGTTTCATGTCTGGCGGGAATTGAAACAAAATGGTGGATCCAAATGGCAGGTTGGTACTGGAGACGAGACTTGCCACTTTTCAGCTAAGTCGCGCCTGAAAGGAGGATGGGGTAGAAGAGGGAGATGAAACCACAACACGCCAATGAAAACTGTATCCCTCCTCTTCCCCTCTTTTCAGTTCGGCTCTTAGGAAACCTTGCTAGTTGCTTAGTTTTGCAGCTTGAAACCTTGCCTAACTCCATACGTGTTTACAAATCAAACTAAGTTGAACCTGGTTCTCCTTTTCATAAAAGATTCAGAAATGCCAGACTGATTTGTGATACAAACCACTACAGTACACAGAGGTGCCATCTTGCGCCAAATATTGAGGGGGCTGGGTGACATCACCCACATGGTGTGCAACGCGCAATGTCACATGATGTTTCGGAAGGAGCCAGGGGATGGAGCTGAATGCAGAGGCCGAGGGCTCTTCCTGTCTTACGCTATGCAGTTTTCCATGGCAGAAGGTGGAGCCAGTCACTAAAGCCATGCTCAACTCAGCTTCCTCTGCTCCAACAGTAGGTAACATTGGGGGCAGCCCCCCCATTTATCTGGGGGGGGGGGGGTGCACCAGCAAGCAAATAGCATGCAAGGTTTGAATAGCAGGGAGCCATTTTCCATGCAGTAAAGAAGAGTACTATGAGATTCCAACGCGGGTGGCACTGTGGGTTAAACTACAGAGCCTAGGACTTGACGATCAGAAGGTCGGAGGTTCGAATCCCCTGGATGGGGTGAGCTCCCGTTGTTCGGTCCCTGCTCCTGCCAACCTAGCAGTTCAAAAGTGCGTCAAATTGCAAGTAGATAAATAGGTACCGCTCTGGCGGGAAGGTAAACAGCGTTTCCGTGCGCTGCTCTGGTTCGCCAGAAGCGGCTTAGTCATGCTGTCCACATGACCCAAAAGCTGTACGCCGGCTCCCTCGGCTAATAAAGCGAGATGAGCACCGCAACCCCAGAGTTGGTCACGACTGGACCTAATGGTCAGGGGTCCCTTTACCTTTACCTATGAGATTCCAAAGCTTGCTATCCTATTCCTACATTTGATTCAACTAAGTGAACAGTCCTATCCACAAGACACTGGTGTAAAGCAAGTCAGTGTAAGTTAAGCCGATGTAAATTTACAGTGGATCTAAACTCTGTTCAGTAGTGGGGGTACTGCTGGCTGAGCAGGCCTAAGGCTGGCAGGGGGAAAACAAGTCCTTAAAATAGTATTTGAGTTATACCACCTTTTTTGCCAGCTTAATTTACACTGGATTTCCAGGTCTTACCTGAATGGGCTTAGGCTCAAGCCTAACCACACCTTCTCTGGTCCAACCCCAGAATGCCCCTTTCCCAAGCCTTATGCCAGTCCCATCTGAGCTCGGATAGAGGAGATATGTTAACATATCTCTCTGACTGTGCCAAAGGGATTTAAACTGGTTTAGTCTGACTGCGCCAGGAACTTCCCAGGACAACGGGATATTCACTAGATTCCAACCCTCTCATCCCAGCAGATCTTGCTATAGGATTGATCCCTAAATGTGTTATTTGAAGAACCTTTTCCTCTTTCAGACTAATGCAGAATTGCTCTTATAACAAACAAACAAAATAGTTTAGTAATAGCTCTGATAATACAACGTAGCTGACAGTCTTTCAGCTTCGCAGCAGACAATGTTGCCGGTTGATTGAGGCAGAGAGGATGGGCAAGATGTTGCAATGGAGGATATAAAAGAGGAGAAGTGAAGGTTGCTCTGTATTTATTGCTACAGAACTGTGTCTTCACAAACACCACAACCTGTCGGAGGAATCGCCGAAAGCGTAGTAGCTGCAGGTACTGCGACATTTTAAGCTTGTATAACTTGTTTTGCCATGAAACCTTAAGCTTGGGTGAAAAGGGCAAAAGATTGCTATCTATAAATGTGAAAAAAGCAACGTTGCAAGTGTCAGATATTCCTTGTGCTTATAATGGAAGAGCAGGATTTAATTTGCTTATTAAAAGTGCATAAACAATTGGCAACAGTGCCTTCATTTGTCAAGTAGATAATGCTAGGCAAGGATATAGGGTGACCAGGATGCCTTGGGCATTATAAGTAGAAAGGTGAAACTTCAAATGAACAAAGATGATAGACAGACAGACAGACAGACAGACAGACAGATAGATAGATAGATAGACAGACAGACAGAGTGCTTTTTCTGGGGGGATGCAGGGGGATTCTAGATAAGGGTTGACGGTCCTTACTGCAGCTTCCCGGATAAACATATGTGCCAAATAGGACCAAACAGCTATTTATGATATGCAACATACTGTTTTTCAAACTCCCACTAGTCTCTCAACACAATTTCTCAAACGACTTGAGAGGCTGCTGCTGTTCAGTAGATTGCAAAATGCAAGGACCTTGAGCTCACTGAACCAACTGCAAGGCTCTGTGTACCCTACTTCCCCACGCTGCACCCATGAGGCAAGGTGAGGCAGTTGCCTCAGGCGGCAGGATCCGCAGGGCAGCAGAACCCAACGTAGATCTTTATTTCCCCTTTGTTCCTGATGTAGATCTTCACTCACCCCTTCTTCCCTGGCGGGGGTGGGGTGCCATTTTGTGGTTTGCATCAGGGGCAAAAATGTCTCAGGCTGGCCCTAGCTGCAACTGCAAAGGAGAAAGTGTCTCTAACTTACCATATGGATCATCCACACCATGTATGTTCTCTGTGCTACCACCAGAGGTTGCTGGTAATTGCTAATAAATAACATGGAAGTCTTGCCATACGGCTCAGGTCAACGACATTCTTCATGCACACAGCAGGGAGAAATGACCAAGACGTTTATTTTATTTTCAGTCGGTTTTCAAAGGTTGTGGTAACACATATGGTTGCACTTTGCATCACCAAACAAAAGAAAGATTTTAACTGCTTCAGAACCTCCTTGATGAACTTAATGCGCTGTAATTCTATGTATTACAGACCAGGTATGTTGCTTCACCTCTCTTAAGGTATACTGCATTGAACTTGCAATTTTTTTATTTTATTTGTTTTATTTATGTTTTTCAGATTTATAAATTTTACTAATTTTACAATCATTTTAACTTTTCAAAACTTGACTTCCTTTCCCTTCTTTCTGTGGTTCCTTACATTTATTTTTAATATCTTCTGTATATCCAAATTAACTCAATTTGCTCATTTACTAATCTTCTTTAAATATACAGTGGTACCTCGGTTTATAAACTTAATCCATTCTGGAAGTCCGTTCTTAAAGCGAAACCGTTTTTAAACCAAGGCATGCTTTCCCTAATGAGGCCTCCCGCCACCTGTGCCCTTCCACCATTCGATTCCATTCTTAGACTGAGCTAAAGTTCTCAAACCAAGACACTATTTTGTGGAGTTTGTAAACCAAATCGTTCTTAAACCAGACTGTTCTTAGACCGAGGTACCACTGTATACTCATAAAACTGCAGGTTATTGCAATAATCCTGCCAATGTTCTTATATGTTTACAATTTATCTGTAAATCCTCATTAAACTATTTCCATTCTTTTATAAAAAGTTTGTTGTCTTGATTTCTGTTCTTCCAGTAAGTTTCTGTATATCCCATACATTTTTGTATCTATTCTTCCTTTGTTGGGAATGTACTTGCAATTTATTAAGAACATACAAATTGCAAGCACAGCACATAATATTTCATTGGGGCTGCAAACTTAAAAAATTGTTTGGGAGAAAATCCCATTGAACACAGCTGGCCTTTCTTCCTTGTTAACATACAGAGAATTGGGCCCTAAGGCAGTGACATTGCCAAGTTATGTGTGGTAACAAATCTAGAGTTCAATGAGGTTTACAGAACATTAGGATGAGGTGACATATACAGAGCGCATGGATTGATTGGGAATGTATGGGGTGGGGTTATTTTTTATCTAGTTGCATGAATGCTTTAGCATCTAACGTTGGGACGAACTAATGAAAGTGCTATTTTTGTGGGAAAGAAAGAAACGCTTCTTTTGTCAGAGCAATGATTTGTCCTGTCTATTGCTTTTTTCATAGGTTGCAGTAATGGACTCCCTCTCAGTAGCCAACGGCAGCTTTCTTCTAGATCTTTACAAAAAGCTGATCCAATCATCTGAAGGCAATATTTTCTTTTCTCCTTGGAGCATCACATCTGTTCTAGCCATGGTCCACATGGGAGCAAGAGGTAGAACTGCCAGCCAGATGGCTGAGGTAGGCTCTTGAATTTGTCTGCGACCACCGCACATTTCAATCTTGCACATAGTCTGGAGATATAATACAGTGGTACCTTGGTTCTCAAATCCATTCTGGGAGTCCGTTCGACTCCCGAAACCATTCAAAAACCAAGGCGCGGCTTCCGATTGGCTGCAGGAGCTTTCTGCACTCAAGCGAAAGCTGCGTTGAACATTCGGCTTCCAAAAAACGTTCACAAACTGGACGACTTGATTCTATGACTTACTTCCGGGTTTGCAGCATTTGGGAGCTGATTTGTTTAACAACTAAGCCATTCGGGAACCAAGGTACCACTGTACAATCAATGCTGTTGTTACATACGGCATCTGTTAAAGTGCTTTACAGTGGTACCTCAGGTTACATACGCTTCAGGTTACAGACTCCGCTAACCCAGAAATAGTGCTTCAGGTTAAGAACAGTTTCAGGATAAGAACAGAAATCGTGCTCCAGCGGCGTGGCGGCAGCAGGAGGATTAGCTAAAATGGTCTTCAGGTTAAGAACAGTTTCAGGTTAAGAACGGACCTCCGGAATGAATTAAGTACTTAACCCAAGGTACCACTGTACTTTAACGTTGTGTCCCCGGGTGTTATTGGACCACAACTGCCATCTTCCTTAACTATTGATTAAGTTTTTTGGGGTTGATGGGTTTTGTAGGCCAGCAAATTCTGGGGACCCAAGATTGAAGAACACTGATCCGAAGAACACTGTTGTGTACACAAACAGGAGGAAGATGGGAAACCAGATAACCAACTGATACTAATAATGTCAACATGCATGTGCAAACAAATCCACAGCTTAGCCATAGAAGAAAATGAAACTATAATTTGAAATTGTCAGAATTAAAACTACGATTTGAGAAAAACATTTCAGTGTTGAAAGCAAGCTGGTCGTAATCTTGAATGCCATGTAAATATTTTATCAATCTAGGTTCAATTGCTGAATTACTAATAAATTATTGTATGTATCTGTTTTATGTAATTATCTTAAAAATAAATCTTTACAACTCTGCTTACAGGTGCTTCGTTTCAATGCATCATCAGAAGAGTCTGAAAGGCCTTCACAGGTAATATCATTCTATAACAGGTTTGGCAATCCTAAACACTCTGGAAGTAAGTTACGTTAACTTCCATGGGATTTACTGGTAAGGCAGCAATCCTATGAAATTTACAACCCTTCCAATATTTGGGTTTTTGTACACTTTGAAGAGCTGCATTGCAAAATTTGGAGACACGGACATTTTGAAGGATAGCTGTGTTCAGGTTAGCTTATTGGTTGGACAAGTGGGAGTTAGGTAGCTTCCCATTCAAATGCAAATAAAATTAAATTTCTCCATCTTCTTCTTTGGCAATCACTTGTAACTGAGTAAGATTGTCTCCCATGGACGCAGTCTTAGCATAAGGTTACCAGATATTTTTCCAATGAATCTGGGGACACTTTTCAGGGGACTGATCTGTAAATCTGGGGACTGTTCCCGAGAAATGGGGATTTCTGGTAACCTTATCTTAGCAGTGATTCCGTAAGTGACTGTGGAGGCCAATTCTGGATCCACATGTCCTTCCACAGTAGGGACATAGGTGAGGGTTTGCCAAATGTGCCTTCTTAGCATGTTTCTCCCTTGCATCCTGAGTTGGAGTGTCTTCAAAGCCCATGACACCTTTGGTAAAGGCTGTTCTCCAATTGGAGCGCTCACAGGCCAGTGTTTCCCAATTGTTGGTGTTTATATTACATTTTTTAAAAAAAATTGCCTTGAGTGAGTCCTTAAACCTCTTTTGTTGACCACCAGCATTGCGCTTTCCATTTTAAAGTTTGGAATGAAATAGTTATTTTGGAAGATGATAATCAGGCATCCGCACAACATGACCAGTCCAAGTAGAACATAACATATAACATACATAATATAACATAATGACCGCTCCCCACTTAAAACGGGGGGCGCCCTTTGCGGGGACGCGTGCAGCCCTGGATCTGGAGTGGCCCCATCAGCATAGGCTTTGCCTTCCCTCAGGTGGGATACCTGGAGGTCCCCGCCTACCCCAGTGAGTTGTCCAATCCCACCTGGGGGAAGCGTTGCCAGGGAAACCAGGCCAGGTAGGAGGAGGGATTACCTGCCCACACAATAGAGGGTGGATCTTAATTGTTAATCCTCACTTGGCTCCAGAGCTTCTCCCACCCTACCCACCCTCAGTTAATGCCTTCTTTTGCAGGTTATCTTTTCTTCATAGGTTTTGCAGGTTAACCTTTCTCCACAGGTATGCGGGCGCTGCTACGATAAGGTCGCTGTTAAAGGGCCGGAAAGGAATTTCCCTGCATTGGCAGGTTTCGCCTTTCCCGTAGCAAAACGTCACAACTTTGGCGGTATCAGGCCTTGGGCGGAATCCTTTAGTCCATCTTCCTCTTTGCGGCGGCGATACCAGGGTTCCCCGTTAAAGGGGTTTTTGAAGGGAGGCTTTGGCCGTACGCCGAAAGGTCGTCATTGCTCTCCCCTGCGGCGGCGTAACAGGGGCGGCTATCTCTGCTTGAACATATGTTCTCCAGAGCCGGCCCATCCCCCCCACACACACTGGATAACCCTGATGCTCCCTAGGTCCCCAGCTGGGGACTAGGGAGGGAGAACGCCCAATGCCTGAGCCAAGGTCTACCCACATTTGAAATTTAATAAAGTTGTGGCCAATTTAATCCCATAGCGCGTTGTCTAGAGTCGTTATTCCACATGACGGGGGGGACCACTCGGGATCTGGGGACTCCGCCTGTCCACGCAACATAACATAACATAACATAACATAACATAACATAACATCATAACATACATAACAACATAACATAACATAACATAAAACATAACATAACATAACATAACATAACATAACATAACAATATAACATAACATAACATAACATAACATAACATGTTAATCAGATCATAATATAAATTATTGCATTGAGCATGCTAAAGTTTAGTCATTTTCCAAAGGAGGATGGAAGAAAAAAGCTAAACTCTGGGCAGCAACTAGTTTTGCATGATTGTCATTTTACAAAACAACAACAAATAAACCTATGGTCACGTAAAGCATCCTCAATAAACACACGAGATGTAACCGGCTGTGTTCTTAGATAAATAAGGTAGATAAATTTGTATCAAATTTCAACAGAAATAACTCATAAAGTTCAACAAACGAACAAAGCAGAAGACCCAGTGGATCAGATCATTCTCTAGTCAGTTCATGCATAAATAAGGTCCATCCGCGTAATGGTCTCTATTCCACCTGTCTGTTCATAAAGTCCAAACAATCCACATGAAAGGTTGTTACAGTTCCACAAAATCCTTTCACAGAGTCTAGACAAGGATTTCCAGAATATTGGCCTTGTTTCGCCGTCCTGGGCTTCATCAGTAGTTAAAGCACATATGTGATATTACAAGACAGTGGATCTTATGGCATAGTAGTAGCTGTGGTACATTCAATTTTCCCCTGGCAATCCCCCCCCCCCCAACTAAACTGCTACAGTCATATCTTGGATCTCAAACACCTTGGCTCCTGAACAAATCAGTTCCTGAACGATCAAAACCCGGAAGTGAGTGTTTCTGTTTTTGAATGTTCTTTTGGAAGCAGAACATCCAACGGGACTTCCACAGCTTCCGATTGGCTGCAGGATCCTCCTGCAGCCAATCAGAAGCCGTGCTTTGGTTTCCAAACATTTTGGAAGTCAAATGGACTTCTGGAACGGATTCTGTTTGACTTCCAAGAATAGTTATCTACCTATGCAATACCATCGACTCTAATGCAACTGAGATTTTTATATGCAATGGTGTCTCCCTGTAAAGGAACCAGGACTCAGTAAAGATGAAACCATCAACAGTCAATTCCAGGAACTGATTTCTAAAATCAACCAACCCAATAACACCTACCTGCTGAAAACTGCAAATAGAGTGTATGGAGAAAAGACTTTCGATTTTAACAGCGTGAGTATTTTATACTAAGCTGCCAAGTTTCATTTGAAAATAGTTACATATATAAAAATATACTTCTAATCACAAAGATTACTTCCACATAGCATAATTAGATAATATGGTGTTAAGAAAAACTGAAAGTGTTGTATGCGGTATATGATGCAATAATACTGAGCTAGAGGGTGATCATTATTAAATTTAATATACATTTTATTTTGTGGTGCTTATTTCTAGATCTGTTTTTCACAGTAATAATTTCACGACGCCAATTTAAACATTGGCTTTTATTCAACATGTTTGTATCCTGCCTTTCTTACAAGGATCTCAGGATGATATATATGGATTTATTAGTTTTTTGTGTTTACAACCATTCTGTAAAGTAGGTTGGGCTTTCCAAAGACAATGAGTAGCAGCCACAAATGAGTCCGGATTCTAATCTGGGTTTCCAGATTGCCCATGGGTCATGTTTTTCTCATAGCCGCAACCTTAGACATTTTGGTTTCTCTTCAGATTGTATAAAACTTCTGCCTTAAATTCAAACAGAAATCAAACATTGGTCTTGTTTCTCCTCCTTCTCTCAGCTTGCTGGTTTATATCTGGCCCACATCACTGCAGACTCTCAGCTCTCATCTTTGTCTTTTTCCACCAGCCAGCCGAGGGATGGGGGTGGGCACCCATTTGCTGCCTCACCCAAATCCACTTCCTTTGTTCCCCCAATGGCCCATCACCCAGGCTATCACCTCAATAGAAAGCTGTCTTCTGTTTTGACACTTGCTGTTTTGACACATCCAGGGGTTAGAAGGGTCTCTGCATACAACCTACTTCCCCCTTTCACCTGCACAAAAAAAGAGAAACTCATAACAATTTATACTTTTGCCCCTATAATTTTCAGGAGTACCTTCAGCTCACTAAGAAGTACTATCACGCAGAACTACAACCGGTTGATTTTTTGAATGCTGCAGAACAAGTCAGAGACCAGATCAACGCTTGGGTTGAAAAACAAACTGACAGTAAGCTTATTTATTCAGCCACTGCAGACTGTAATTCCAAGTATTACTCTACTGTATGCTCAGTTCCAGACCTGCCCTTGAGTCTTAATGTCCTTATAACCACTTAGGCAGTCAAGGGAATAAACCCTAAGCTACAAGAAAAGCAGAGAAAACAGTTTTAAAGTTAATTAAAGATTTACAAAATCCACTGTATCTCCAGGCTTGAAAACTGGATGCTGATGTCTATAGAGGGATACAATGGCCCAGTTCTGGTACCCTGAAAATGCTTCATCACCTCTAGCCAGCATGTCCAATGGGCAGGGATGACATGTGTTTTAATCTTAAACATCTGGAGGATACCCTTGTTGAGCGTTATGAGAAAGGGCTACAGTGAATCTTGGGTTTGTCCCAGGGCTGTCTTAAGCATATGCAGCACCAGGGTGCAAAGATCTGCCCGATGCCCCCCCCAGTACATGCCCCCCCCAGGTTGCCCAGTCCCAGGCGTACAGGAGGGCAGATCCAGCCAGCCGCCTCAGTGTCTCGCTGGCTCAGTTGCCCCCGAACTCGCAGAGCAGAGCCGTGTGCAGCAGAAGAGCCCACCGTGGTGCTCCAACTGACGAGTGGGCTCTTCCCCAGACTCTTAGCATGGCGCCCCTGAGAGCCCAGCGTACAGGTGCCCCACACTCCTAGCGCCTATGGGTAAGACGGCCCTGGTTTGTCCACCCCCATCTTCTCTGATGCACCTGTGAGATCAGAAGCTTGAACTTCCAATTGGAATTAACCATGGGTTAGTGTGTTATCCAAACCCTGAACCATGGTTAATCTTAACTATAGTCAGCTGAAACAAATCAGCTTCAAAAAGTGCAGTTTATGTTTCAACTAAAGATCTCTGCTTGTCTGAGTTTAGTTGATACAGCAAGTTGCAGTCATCTAAATAAAAGCTTCTTAACTCCTCCTTGGAGGTACACCGGGGGCAAGGGAAGCACATGAAACTGAGGTTTGCTAAAGCTAGTTCTACATCCGAATCGTCCCATTTGTACAGGAAACCATGTACAATTCCAATGTAAATGTATTTGAGGAACCGACACATTTTTCTGAGTTTTTTTTTTTAAAAGAACTGACTTTCTGGGCATAATGTGCAATCCCTAGCTGCTTAAATATTGAAATACATTTGTTATATTTAGTTTCTCTCTGTAATGGTTTAATAATTCGTTCCCATCATGCTAGCTGCTTCCCCTTTACAGCTCCAAGTAATATTCATGCAGGTGAATCAGCCAGCTAGAGCCTGGATCTGGGAAAAGCAAGGTTCTTTAATGACAGAAATTCACTTTTCCATTTCACCTGAAGAACCCACAAGCCATGGGGAAAGCAGTCGTGAGATTTATAGCAGAACTGGGAAAGAGTTCAGATGAGTGACTCCTAGGCTTGACTCACAACAACAGCATTCCTTTTAGAGCCATATCCTGTTTGTATAGCAACACTGGGATACCAATACATTAACAACACCCTTCTTTTTTTCCAAAAGACAAAATCAAGAATCTTCTGCCTAAAGATTCGGTTGGTGCTCAGACAGCACTGGTCATAGTAAATGCCATTTACTTCAAAGGAAAGTGGGAGAAAAGATTTGAGAAAGCAAACACTACTGAGAAGCCTTTCAGACTGAGTAAGGTACGCATGTGTTAATAAAATAAAAGGTGTGTTTTTCCATGAATATGACACATTCTGCTGGTATCAATTCTCTGTAAAATTATTCAGAGCTCTGTGCACAAGGAAAACCACTAAATGTTTATATTAAGAAAGAGAATTGTGGGTTTATTCTTGGTTTGAAAGTGTTGTCGTTAATTGAGTGTATCTCTTGAAAAGCTACAGTGCAATTCTAAACATGTCTATCCAGAAGTAAGTCCTACTGATTTCAATGAGGGCTTGCTCCCAGGTAAAGTGTGTTTTAGATTGTGGCTTTATTCTTATTAAACTTACAAAGTTGCTACTGTAATGAATTCTGCTTAAATTTGGCATTGTGACTTATGCCTACCTTAATTGCTACTAATATGATGGTGAAACTTGGTTGGGGGGGGGGGAATAAACATGTGATGATATAGCACTCTGAATTAAAGTGGCCAGGAGCAAAGCAAAATATAGTGAAACAAGTAGGATTCAAACACAGAAGGACTGTGCACCAGCAGATGCTCTCATTGCTATCCAAAGAATTACCAGCGCAGCAGAAAACCCTGATGTCACCCACTCAACCACACTCCCTCTGCACCTTTTGGACTAATCTAAAGCCACCTCAGATTGCCCAGGGCTGGATCTACATCGCCCTGTTTAATGTTATTAGAATGATACCAGGTATATCATTCTAAAACAGGGCATACTTGTAAATCAAAGTGTTTCTTACCTCTGTCCCCCCCCCCCATCAAAACACTGTCTCCCTACTGCAGGTTGTTCTGTAGTGCCACCTGGTGTCCCATTTTTAATAAAACATTATGAACATAAAAAGTAGAGTGTCATGTGTCCAAATACGTTAGGAAAACCATTCCTTAACGTTAAAAACCATGTGTGTAGATCTGCCCCAGGTTTAGATACGAGTGCTTGTTTTTAGCTTTTCAGTGCTGCCCCCTGGTGGAAACAACACTATTCCATTGTTCCCATTCTCATAACAACCCCCCCCCCAAGAAAAGTAATGAGGGGTGGGGTGGGAAGTTGCCCGTGTTTGAGAGAGAAAGGCCCTTTATTTAGTTTTAATGCTTCAAGCTTCTTGGTCTCTGACACATCTGAATGGCAGTTCATTTCAGTTGGGAAAAGGATCGCATGTGTTTTTTATTACAGACCCAGTCAAAGCCTGTGCAAATGATGTTTCTAAAAGGTACATTGCCAACCTTCTACATTGATATCCTGAGGGTTCGTATTCTTGAGCTCCCATATGAGAACAATGATGTCAGCATGTTCATCATGCTTCCAGACGACATTGAAGATGAGTCGACTGGTCTGGAAATGGTAAAACACTTGCTTTCATGTCTCCAGAGACTGTTAGACATTTCATTTCATCCCTAAATAAATCAGGAGTGGGGAAATCTGTGAGCCTCCAAAATGTTCCTGGACAACATCTGGACAGAGATGGTGGGGTGGGGGGTTGTAGTTCACTAGCACATAGAGGACCACAATTTCCTCACCCCTGATTTATATAAACAGAGATAGATGCACAAAACATTGTCTGATTTTTCCCGCATTGTCACATCCACCTCCATACATTTAAAGCACATGACTTTGAGGCATTCTCAAAGTAAAGGAAGGGTTGAACTCTGATTAATAAGAGTACGCACAGAGGCTTGAACCAGCAAGACTCTGGGAAGGGTGCTTATAATAATATTTATCTCCACCCTCCAGCCCATGTCGTTTTATTCACAAAAGAACTTTTTACAGAGTGTTTGTAAGAACCAATCAGATTTCTTCTGAGCATTTCAACAAACCCCACGTGGGGACAAAGTCTGATCAAAAGAAATTCTTTTAACTACAAAGACTACTCTGAGCATGCATACATAATCTGAGAGTAAATAAAAGAGGACTAGAGAAACTCCGGAGATCACAATCAGGAGTAAACAGGAAAGGATGGAAGGATGGCAAGGAGATAGGCATCTTTATCACCTTCCTGTGAAACTATTTCCAGACCCTAAGATCAACATCCTGAGATTAACATATTGGAAAGGCTACTTCAAAGAAGCTGCCCACTATCTTCCACAGCCCAGGATGCATGATGCAGCACCTGGCACCTGGCTGTGTACATGACTTGTCAAGCCAGAGAAATGGAACAGGGGTGCAGAGGTGTGGATTGATCAAAAAACATATCAAAATAGTTTAAACCCAGTCAACTCAATGCCTTCATTGCTGACACAGATGGCTTACTCTATTGTTATAATTCCTCATAACAATCCCACCTGATCACTACATGACTTCCCCCAAAGGATCCTGGGAACTGCAGGTTATTCCCCAAAGAGCAACAGTTCCCTGCACTCTTAATGAACTACAGTTCCCAGGTTTCTTTGGGGGGAGCCATGTGCTTTAAATGTAAGGTGTGAATGTGATGGAGCCTTATAAACCACAGGCTAGCCCAAGTCCACGAAAGTACAATTTTTTGCTTGTTTACTCAGAAGTAACTCCCATTGTGATCAGTGGGGCTTAATTTCAAGTGCATACAGTCGTACCTTGGATCCCAAATGCCCTGGAAATCGGATCTTTTGGCTCCCGAATGTCGCAAACCCAGAAGTGATTGTTCTGGTTTGCGAATGTTCTTTTGGAAGCCGAATGTCCAACGGGGCTTCTGTGGCTTCTGATTGGCTGCAGGAGCTTCCCGCAGCCAATCAGAAGCTGTGCTTTGGTTTGTGAATGTTTTGGAAGTCGAACGGACTTCTGGAATGGATTCCATTCGACTTCCAAGGTACAACTGTATATGAGTCAGCATAGAAGGGCTTGTTGCATTGTGAGCAAAATAATCACCTAATTTTAAAAGAAAAAAGAGAAAATAACATGCAGTAACCTTATGTATTTAGCATCGACAGAGTGGGTTGCAGGTACAGTGGCCAGCTTTGGGGGTGGAGTGGGGTGGTGAAAGCACTATGGGCCCCTAAAACTTGGAAGTGCCTTTTCTTCTTTTTCTCAAAAATTTTATTGATTTTCCAAAATTTCTAAACAAACAAACAAACATAAATAAATCCTTACTGTAATTATTCCACTCTTAATAACATTTTTACGTGACTGCCTCAAATCCCCCTGGTTGAGTTTAAATATATATCATTGTAACAGTTTTCCAAAACAAATTTCTCATAAAATTTACTTAATCAGTTAATGTCTTTCTTTCTTTTCATATTAATTTTAAACATGTTATTCTATAACATCACATATTTAAATCCTAAGCCTATCTGGTGTTTGCAAGTATTTCTATTTAAATTATCTTAGCATATTTAACCAAATAGTCTTTGAATTTCCTCCATTCCTCCTGGTACTCCTCCTCCTTCTGGTCACAGACTCTTCTGGTTAGGTTGGCTAGCTCCGAAAAGTCCATCATCTTCATCTGCCATTCCTCCAGTGTTGGCACTTCTTGTGTTTTCCAATTCTTGGCTAGCAAAATTCTAGCTGCAGTTGTGGCATACAAAAACAATCTAACATCTTTCTTGGGCACTTCCAAACCTGTTGTTCCAAGAAGAAAGGCCTCTGGTTTCTTAATAAATGTATATTTCAACATTTTTTTTCAATTCATTATAAATCTTCTCCCAGAAGTCTTTCACCTTGGGGCAGGTCCATCACATATGATAAAAGGTACCTTCTTTTTCTTTACATTTCCAACATAGATTATCACTATTGTGATATATCTTTGCTAATTTTACAGGGGTTAAATACCATCTATACATCATTTTCATAATATTTTCCTTTAACACTGTACATGTTGGGAAAGAAACATTCTGCACAGAAACAGTAAAGATGTTTGTACCTTAAAGAATAGTTTTTGTGAGCTCTGGGCTCATTGGTTGCAGCTGGCCATGGCTACAAAAGGAGAAAATCTGCAGTTTGAACTCTGCCTGCGGGAAAAACACCCACAAGCTTTGCTATTTGTTGTTTTGAAATAAAGTCCTTATTTGATTTGGTTTTACACCGGTCTCGTAGTGTCACAGTCTTCTGTCATCTGCCACCAGTGGAAAATCCCCCTCTAACAGTACATGCAGTAAACTTGACCCCTTTCCTCCACAACCTTTCCCAGTCTTCAAACATTATTTTATGTCCCACATCACTTGCCTTTTCTCCTTGCATCACATTCCCTAGCAAAGTAAACAGCAGGCTTTGTTTCGAAAGCCCTCATAACTTTGTGGTGAGAAGAGTTACTGGTTGTAGGGTTGTTGTTTTTAAGAGTCACTTTTGTTTTCATTTTGCTGTCTAACTTGCTTTATTATACGACCACAGCTGGAAAAAGAACTAACATATGAGAGATTGTCGATATGGACGAGTTCGGATATGATGCAGAAAAGGAAGGTGGAGCTTCACTTACCAAGGATCAAACTGGAAGAGAGTTTCGACCTCAAGTCCACCCTAAGCAGTATGGGGATGAAGGATGCTTTCATTCCAGACCAAGCTAACTTCTCGGGAATGTCAAAAAAAGGCGACTTGGCTTTGTCAGAGGTGTATCACAAGTCCTTTGTGGAGATCAATGAAGAGGGCACTGAGGCAGCAGCTGCCTCAGCAGCCACCATTGTAATAAGGTCATCTCAGAAGCCCATAAAATTTGAAGCAAACCATCCTTTTATCTTCTTTATCAAGCATAAGGCAACAAAAAACACCCTCTTCTTGGGCAGATTCTCTTCTCCATAGAATGTGGTTGCCAATGTAATGAACCTACCAGTACCTCCCATGGTAAACACACCCTCAAAAATAAAAAATGCATAAGAGAACTTCTTGCCCTCCTGCCAAGTTAATGTTGACACTGGCTTTGCCTCTCTTTCTCTCCTCTGCAAACAACCATTTTGTGTCATGCCACATGCCCCATGGCAGCCATTTTGTGAATGTCGCCATAGCAGTTTCTCAAAATTCCAAATGTCCTCCTTGGCCCAAAAAGGTTGTCAATCTGTCAGTGGTTAGGAGCAGGCTGAAATGCCACAGGCCTCACATTTAGGCCTAATGCTGTTTTAGGCATAACCTATATAAGCTTTTCTGCCTTCCTTCTGTTGCCCAAATCTGTCTCTGTGTAGCACCCTGCTTGTGGTTAACGCTTAGCTGGAATGAAATATTCAACGCAGCAATAGAGAAATTAAAATAATAATTTATTTGTCAGACAAATAAATATGAGGCACAGTGGTATATGGTTACCAAGCTCTGGCCTGGCCTCCTGCCATTCTGGCCAGCACTTATATTTCCTTAATCCAGCCCCCTTGCTCCTCCTGTGGCTGCCTCTGTCCAATCAGCCTGGTTGAAATTCCTATTGGCTGTTTGCTAGAACCAATCACAAAAGATACACCCATTTCCTTTTGCCCTTTTATGGGAAATAAAAGCTATATTTATAATTGGCAAACAAGTAGCCATTAACCTCTACAAGGCACCTTAATTACCAAATCACCTTTGCCCCCTTAATTCTAAAATAGAGCAGATGGCTAAAACAGATGGTGGCTAATTCTATTTTAAACAGGTATCAAAGATCTTTTGTACGCATCATCAATGAAAGATCTCCTTCATTGGAGGTTCCTTTAAACAAAAACCTGACAACCATCTGTCTAGAGTGCTCTGATGGTGCTTTCCTGCTTGGCAAGGGGGGGCTAGGCTGGTGGCTGATGGCCCCTGTGATCTCTTCCAACTATATGAAATAAGAATCTAGCATAAGGATTTAACATTTCTTAGCTTCTAATTCCTTTGCATAATTACATTTAAGCCAATATATTTTTAATACATAATATATATAATTTTTTTATAAGCAAAGACGTTTTCAAAGTAAGAAAAAACTTAAAAACACTTTCTTTCCCTATTTCCATTAGCTCTTGCCCTTAGGAAAATGTGGCTCAAGTCTCTAACGGGAGGCACAATAATTCTTACTATTTACCAACTTAATTGTAGCTTAATTGTACTCTGCAACATGCAAGGTCAGTGACCTCGCTCAGCCTTTTATGACCGCAATAAACCAGAGGGCCTCTCTGGCCAAGAGGATGAACATCTGCCAAAATCTTAGCCAGCCTAGTTCCTGCCTGGCATGAAACATTTGTGAATTTGAACTCATTTTTAAGATACAACCTTGATCAAAAAATATAAGCTTGATAAAAATGCAGGCTTATGATTAGATGCCTCATCTGTACATGACAAGAGTGTGCAGCATCACCAGCATCACATTCTTAATTCTTCCCTAAATGCCAGTCATCATTGTCTGTAAAACATGCATTTTAAAGCAATAAATTAATTTTTGAAAATTACTGTACTTTTCCGTGTATTGGATGAGCTTTTCTTCAGATAAAAGTATCTCTCAAATTGGGGGCCGTCTTATACATGGGTAGTGCTGAGTGGGGACATGGGATTGGTCACTGGCACGGAGCATTTCAGTGGCAATTTTGGCTGATGATTGGTTGCTTCATCAAGGGCTGCTCTTAATTTGGTGCTGCCTTTTCAACTGGGCAGGTGATTTGCAGTTGCTTTTCGCCTGTGGGCAGAAGATTTATGTCTTCTGCGGGGTGCTTGACTGTTTTCGTTGGACCGGTGGGTGAGCGTTTATCATTAACCCCCCTCTCCCAAAACAGCTTAAAAACTGTGGGCAATACTCCCCCTGAAAAGCTCAACAATTCTGGGCAATCTCCCCCCATTTTCTAAATTTTGAGTCCACCAAAATAGGAGGCGTCTTATACACGGAATGTGGTATGTTTCCACTATGCATGGGGGCGTGTTATACACGGAATGTGGTATGTTTCCACTATGCAAAACAATAGTGTTTTAAAACGCTTATCCTCTCTCCCTGTGCCACATGACATGGAGTACAGCCCACTTGCATTAAAATAATTGACAACGCTCCTATTTATTTTTAAATATATATTCATCATCTCACCAGCTGGTTAAGCAAAGAAAGAGCAATTAGATGGAACCTGTTCCAAACTGGAGGATATATTATTATTATTATTAATAATAATAATAATAATAATAATAATAATATCTTTATTGTCATTGCCCCCTCTCAGGGACAACGAAATTTACTTGGCTGCTCCATCCACCCAGGTAGGGCACTCCACACAAAATCAGAACAACTATAAAAACACTAATTAAAACAATACAGTATAATACAGCAAGGAAGAGTAGATAACTTTCAAAGTCCAGGTTTCCCATTCAGGGCCGAGATCGCTCTGGAGAAGAAGCTGTTCTTGAGACGGCTCGTTCTTGTCTTCATCGTCCTGTATCTCCGTCCCGACGGCAGGAGCTCGAAGAGACAGTGACCAGGATGTGATGGATCTTTTACTATGTCCAGTGCCTTCCTATGGCACCTTGTGGCATAAATCTGCTCTAAGGTGGAGAGTGGGCAGCCAACAATGCTCTCTGCTGCCTTAACAACTCTGCACAACCCCATCCTGTCCTGGGTAGTACAGCTTCCGTACCACACACATAAGCCATAAGTGAGCACGCTCTCAATGGCACAGTGATAGAAGGCAAGCAGCAGTTTCTGCGGAAGATGGTTTTTCCTTAGGATTCTCAAAAAGTACAGTCTCTGCTGCGCCTTCTTCACAAGCCCCCTTGTGTTGACACTCCAGGACAGATCCTCTTGTAATTCAATACCCAAAAATTTGAACGTTGTTACCCTCTCCACACAGACCCCATCAATCAAAAGTGGCTGGACATTGCCCTTCTGTCTCCTGAAGTCCACCACAAGCTCCTTTGTCTTCCTTGTATTTATGAGCAAGTTGTTAGCTCTGCACCACTCTATCAGCCGCTCCACCTCATCTCTATAGTCCGTTTCACCCTCCCTTTCAGAGATGAGCCCAATCACGGTTGTGTCATCTGCAAATTTGACAACCCTATTACTAGGGTGAGCAGCGACACAATCGTACGTGTAGAGAATATAAAGGAGCGGACTAAGTACGCATCCCTGTGGTGTTCCTGTGTTAGTCTTAAGCGTATTAGAGGTATAAGGGCCCAACCGAACCCTATTACAGACCATAGCTGTCAACTTTTACCTTTTCTTGCGAGGAATCCTGTTCGGAATAAGGGAATTTCCCTTAAAAAGGGGAAAATGTTGACAGCTATGTTACAGATCAGTTGAGACAGTATGCTGCACTTGGGAAATGCATGCAAAATCCAGAGGCTTCTGGGAGAAAGTCCTTTGACAAGTTCTAATTGACTCAAGTCTCTGCTCTGCAGAAATGGTTCATATTCCTATACATATTTTCTTCAAGCGTCGTGATCTGAGTTCTCCTTCTGCATCACTGATGACGGCTCACTGGCATTTCAGGTATTAGAAGTTTGCCCTCTGCATTTATGCACCAACTGTCCATTATGCTTAACCTTACTCAGTTGCAACACAGCATCACCAGGGTCAGAATCCTACCTGGTACCCATCCTTGTTTCCCAATACAATGGTTTCAGAAACTATAGCGGGATCTCCTTCTCAGGCCTCAACATGGTTCTAACAGGGCATCATAATCTCAGCCAGGTAGTCTGACCTTTGTTTTAAGCATCGTAATTGTGTGTATTGGGCAAAAAAATTGAAGGCATAAATATCATTTATTGCCCAGGTTCCCCACATGGTTAACAACAATCTGGACACTTTCAGTAGATCAAATAGTGTCCCACAGTGCTTTCATTTGAAGAGATGGGACTCCTTCAACACTCCTCATAAACACACTCTTATGGGCAGGACACCCAAATCCCAACAACCTTCTCTGGAATAGTCCACAGTTTAATCACCACATACCCAGAGATTCCTCTGAACTGTACAAGCTTACCCAGTCTTTCCGGAGAATATTGCAGTCATCAAAAAATCAGACTGGATGTTCCCATCCTTCACCCAGCATGTCCGGGGAAAATATATTTCAACACTCACTATGGCCAGAAGGATTCAAGCCTGCATATCTATAATATACACCTCAAAGAAACCGATCTCACCCTAAGATCATAGTGGTTCCTTGGTTGACAGAAGTACGTGTGTCGTCTCTTTTTTCAGGTTGTATTTTCTAGGGATCAATTCCATTTGTTGCGAGACATTCGTGTTCATAGAATAACCCTAGGCTCCCCGCACGCACAACCTCTCTCACCACCAAGGAAATGCAATAAATCAGTGTTATGTATTGGGTTTAACACATTTTATGGTACAAGACACGTTCTAACCAATCGTATAGTCTTGGTAGATGAACGCATAGCTGTCAACCTTCCCTTATTCCAGCACAGTTTCCCGCTGCTATCCGGGATTGTTAGATATGCCGTAGACTGTCCCCGGGACAGGTGAAGCTGCTGATCCTTTATTTTCGAGGCTGCTGATCCCTTATTTTCCAATCTGAAAGTTGACAGCTATGGACGGACGTTCTAATGGCAAGTAAGCGCATGCTCTTTCTACTGTCAAACTGTCAACAGTCAGTTCATGCTGGGGATTATTATCGTGTTCTTCAGTCAGTTTGGTTCTTGTGTTCCTATGAGTGAGCTGTTGTCACTGAGAAATGCTGAATAAACTTACACTGCCTTGGGCTTCTGACTTTTTCCGAACATTTAACTATCAGCGAATAGAAAGAGGATCTATCCAAGCGACGCCGACACTAAGTAAAAGAATATGAGCTTTACCCTATAAACTGCATTATTTGTATTAATATCAGGCTCCCCTGGTTTGCGCAGCCAGGCGCCGCTACTCGGGAGTAAGCCTGCGGGGATTACTTCTCCTGCGCCAACAACCAGCGCGAGCAGGGCGCAATTGCGCTTTCGCAGCGCCACCTTCCTGCTCCGAGGAAAAAGCAGGCGGCGATGGGGGAAAAGGCGTGCCGCCCGGCAAAGGCAACGGGCTGCGGCTTCGTTTCTTCCTCCTGGGCATGTGCGAGCCGTTCTGCACATGCTCAGTGGCAATGGAAGCCGGCCGCCAACTTGCGGGGATCGAGGCTGCGGCTCCTTCCCCCCCGTCTCCCCACCCTATTAGGTTCCTGGAGAGCGGCTGAGTCAGGGGCTGAGTCACAGGCAGCAGCGCCTCCCCTGGCAGGACGGGATGGTTTCGTACCTACTACTCGGGTTTCCCGTCGCCCCTCGGTGCCTCTCTTTGCTCGCAGCCGGAGCCCTTCCTGCCATCCGTGCGTAACAGCCGCGCCCATTCCTCCCGGTACAGTCCTCTTCTCTTTGGTTTTCCATTTGTCTCTGTTGCGTGTCCTTTAAAAGAAAGGGGGGGGGGGTGACCTGATGTTGTCTGGGACTTCCTTTGTTGAGGAATTAATTGATCTGGGAGGGTCTCAGGGTGTTGTCACCTGTGGGACCTGCACTTTTGTGCACACTTCTGTCCTTTGAACAGCTGCACGACACAGGCAGAAATTTAATAGGTGCGGCTTTCCATACTGTGTTTCTCTACTGGGAAAGGCTTCACCTGCAGGATTTCTGCCTGCTGCACTCAGCTGTTAGTGCACAGGAGCTTTGCAAGGGGGGTGGGCAGGAGAGATATTGTATACTTCCTTCCCAGTCTTTAGGAATAGGCAGAAGGTAGCAGAAGATCTGAATTGCACCCACTGCTACACCTTTCAAACTGAAGCAGGTCTTGGCCACATTCTCCCCACCATCTGTAAGAGCATCCAGATTCTGTCCAGAAGAGCACACAGAGTACGTCAACAAACAAACCCTCTTCCCTGGGGACTTATGGTATTGTGTTAGGGTTAGGTTTGATGAAGTGAACATGCGACCAAAGTTGTTGAGTTTTTTAGGATGGAAGTTGCTGAGCTTTTTAAGGATTTTACCCCAGGACATAAACTGCCACAGGGGCTGCATCAGGCCCCCAACACAGACTTTGGACTTGCCTGACCTAATGCATATTGGTAGAAGGAGTTTTGAAACATTTGTACATCTTAGCATCAGTAGTCACAATATAGTTATAAAAGCATCAAACAGGACTTCATGCAAGCTTGATCCCGTTCTCAGGACTCGGTTTATCAAACATAGACTTAATTGTGAAAGTCAGGCTATTATAGCTGTTGGCTTGCTAACTTAATTCTGCGACCTGAGGCTTTAATAGTCCTGTTTTTGAGGCTAGAATTATGCAGTGGGGAGGGATAACAGGCTCTCGAACGATGCTTTCCCTCCCTCTATTTCTTTTTACTGTATGTCCCAGAGGGGGTAATGTGGCATGTAAGATGCAATAGACTTTTAATTTAAAGCTGATCTTCTTAGAAATCAAGTGAGGGCAAATGTTATTCTCCTCCTGGGCATTTTTGCAAATTACTGTCTGCTGGCCATTGCTTTCATCTAAAGAAATGTAGCATGTGATTGACGGTTCCTCTGTGGGCTGAAGCCCCACCACCAGAAAATGGTGGGTGGGTGGCATTTTGGAGAGCATGAAAATGGTCAAAAGTAGGAATCGGAGGTTGATATGGCGCTGTGGGTAAAACCTCAGTGTCTAGGGCTTGCCGATCGCATGGTCGGCGGTTCGAATCCCCGCGGCGGGGTGAGCTCCTGTCTTCTGGTCCCAGCTCCTGCCCACCTAACAGTTCGAAAGCACCCCTAAGTGCAAGTAGATAAATAGGTACCGCTTTATAGCGGGAACCTTACCGCGTTTCCGTGTGCTGCACTGGTGCTGGCTCGCCAGAGCAGCTTCGTCACGCTGGCCACGTAACCCGGAAGTGTCTTCGGACAGCGCTGGCCCCCGGCCTCTTAAGTGAGATGGGTGCACAATCCTAGAGTCGGACACGACTGGCCCGTACGGGCAGGGGTACCTTTATGTCATTAGGACACATGTGTGGGATCTGAACACAAATGCTTAGGTTTGGTTTTTTTCTTGTAAAAGTGACCTCCGAGCGGACAAACTGGATGACTGTCTCCTCTGTGCTTGTTTCGTAGGTTATAAGACATGGACCGCCTCACTGCAGCAAACAGTGCCTTTGCCCTCAATCTGTTCAAGAAGCTAAGTCAAAATGATAATACAGCGAACATGTTTTTTTCTCCTTTGAGCATTTCTTCTGCTTTGACAATGGTCTCTCTGGGTGCGGCAGGGAACACTGCAGCCCAAATGGCAAAGGTATTTCCAGATAAATACTATTAAGGGAAGGGGGGAGCTTGACTTTTGCCTCCATGCATGGTGCTTCTTTTCTTTGTAGCAGGTCAGGCTGAAATATGCATTTACAGTATTTCACTCTCTTGTTTGCTGAAAGGCATGGATTTTTCAACTAATACAGTTTTTAAGGAGTACGTAGATAAATGTATTTAAATTACTGTACTTAACATTATCCGTTAACCATTTATTGTCTTACAGGTGCTGTCTGTGACCAACGACGTCGAGTTTCACCAGGGATACGAGAAACTTATTTCTGAAATCAACAAGCCAGACACCAAGTACTTGCTTAGGCTAGCCAACAGGCTATTTGGAGAAACATCCTATGAGTTTATTTCAGTAAGTTACATGGTTTACAAATATGCTAGAGAACAGGAAGTGGTCTCTGTTCAGATAGTGAACCACAGTGGCGTAGCGTGGGGGGTGCAGGGGGGGCTGGCCGCACCGGGCGCAACATCTGGGGGTTAGGGTTAGGGGCGCAAATCCACGGGTGAGGGGGCGCAAATTACTTGCCTTGCCCCGGGTGCTGACAACCCACGCTACGCCACTGGTGAACCGTGTTCTGTCGCAGATCAGAAACGCAGCTAAGCACTCACTATCCCTTCTGTACTTTCCAGTAAAACCTTCCATCAAACTGAAAGGGACATTTGAATTAGCAGCAGTGATCAGCTTGAGTCCAGGTGGCAGGTTGTACCAGCCAATCTACTTGGTGGATAGATTCATTTCTTTCTCTTTTTCCCTGTCCTTACTTGGCACCAGGACATTAGCTGGGATGATAATAATAATAATAATAATAATAATAATAATAATATTTATAATTTATACCCTGCCCATATGGTTGGGTTTCCCCAGGCACTCTATGCAGCTCCAAGCAGAACATTAAAACAGAAGAAAACTACAAACATTAAAAACTTCCCTAAACAGGTCTGCCTTCAGATGTTTCTAAAAGTCATATAGTTGTTTATTTCCTTGACATCTGATGGAAGGGCGTTCCAAAGGGCAGATGCCATTACTGAGAAGGCCGTCTGCCTGGTTTCCTGTAACCTCACTTCTTGTAGGGAGGGAACCACCAGAAGGCCCTCAGCGTCCGGGCTGAACGATGGGGGTGGAGATGCTCCTTCAACTATACAGAGCCGAGGCTTTTTAGGGCTTTAAAGGTCAGCTCCAACACTTTTGACTTGTGCATGGAAACATACTGGGAACCGATGTAGGTCTTTCAGGACGGGTGTTATACTGTCTCGTCGGCCACTCTGAAGATGCACCTCTTTACCCTATGGCCTATGTGTTTTCAGGACCCAGGCCATTGCTGTGACTTTTTAATATATGTAATACGTACAGAATTTTAAATTGTTGTAATCTGCCATGAGACCTGGAAGGCAAAGTCCCCCAGCGTTTGCACAAAGAGTTCACAGACCAGCACTGCTGCATTTCCCCATCTGTTTATGGGCCTTTGAATCCAGGCCATTATAGAGAAATGTGTGCTAATTTTATGACATGCTTGTGAGCTTCCAGGGACAGAATGTTAGACTAAGAGGAGCTTTTGCTAGATCAAGCCAAAAGGATAATTACATTAAAAAAACAATTGTAATAAAACAGGTAGTTGGCACTTTCCAAAGAGTAACCAAATTTGGAGACAAATAAGTATTGCTTACGTAACGTTTTTTCCTCCATAGAGGAATGGAAAGAAAAAACACCACATTGGAATTCATTATCCGCCTGCATTGAGCAGGATTGATACAGGGGCAAATCTTGGTAAGCATTTAGCATCCTGCATATGGACCTTTCATGTAGGACTCTCATATATAAGAATAAGACAAGGATTGCTATGTGTATTCTTGAGCAAAAGCAGTTTGTTTGGGTCAGGTTCAGTTTATCTGTTTTGGCTGATAGGAATCTATTGCACATGCCATGACCTTTTTCTTATCAACTGAAGTTAAATTAAGCATCTGCATACGTGTTTCACATCTTTTGGTATCTGAAAATGGAAGAAACATCCTTCTCTCCCCCTTTTCTGTGGAACAAAACCTGAATGAAATCAAAGTTTGTGTGCATATGATATGTACAGATCCATATATAGCTTTTAATTCTGAAACATATTTGTTTAAGTCATTCATAGACTCCAGCCAGAAATTCTATCAAGCGGGTCTAGAGAAACTAGACTTCATTAAAGCATCAGAGGATTCTAGGAAATACATAAATAACTGGGTGGAAGAACAGACAGCAAGTGAGTAGCAAATTCTTGGGCTTCCATATTGTCTGAGGTTTACTTCTTAAAATATGAGTTTGTGTCTGAAAAATATGTTCTTTAATCCCTCTTCAAGGTAAAATCCAAAATCTGCTCACCCCAGGAATAATTGACTCCAGTACAAGGCTGGTCTTGGTGAATGCTATCTATTTCAAGGGAAACTGGGCAAATCAGTTCCGCAAAGATCACACACAGGAAAGGCCGTTTAAAATTAGCAAGGTATGAGGTGGGGAATAATGTGAAGCACATCACTGAGCACACAGTCTTTATCGTTTTGATTAAATACACACATTGTGATATTTGGAGTGTTCCCTCCTTCTGTTTTTCTCTTTCATCAGTTGACCAGTTGGGATTTCCCTTCCCACCGTGTCCTAAGGACATTCTTTTGCAGAGACAATAGAGGATGAACAGTAAACAAGATACAGAGCAGCTCAAGCAGTGCAATGGAGCAATATAAATGCTTAAAATGAAATTCTTCTTCATTTGCAGAATGAAAGCAAACCGGTGCAAATGATGTTCAAGAAAGCTAAATTCAACATGACATGGATATCGGAACTTCGCACCAAAATTCTCGAGATTCCTTATGTTGATAACGAGCTCAGCATGATCATCCTGCTTCCTGATGAGATTGCAGATAATTCTACAGGCCTGGAAAAGGTGAGGCATTTTTGATAAGAATAAAACCATCTAAATTCTTGCCCATGAAAGTTGCCCTTGTTGGTACATGACGAGAGCATTCTAGCTTCCAGCTTCTACATGATTCTTCCAAGTGCCCAGTGTTGGCATCTGTCTCGAGAGACAATGGAGTGTGCCTCCAGGGGTGAAGTCAAACCACCATGCCAGCAGCGCCGAAATGACCTCCCTGGGGTCAGTGCCAAATTTACGTACAAGCTAAACAAGCTATAGCTTAGGGTCCCACTCTTTTGGGGCCCCCCCAAAAATGTAAAGATAAAAACTAGATGTACATTTCCAAAATATAAGATAAAAAACAAATAAAATAAAACCTACACACAGCAACAGTGTTTTGTGTTGTATAGGCTCCTATAATGTAAGTAATGGGTCCTGCCTGCCAGCCTGCTCCCTAAAATATCACTGGTTTGCTCATTTCTATATATATGGTGCCTGCATTCTGCATGTGCAAATGGCTTTAGATACCTTTTAGGTCCATAAATTATTATACTGTATAATAGTTTGGAGAATTTTCTTCATTCTTTCAGCTAAAATATAGGTATACAATTTATAAACATTGTTCAACATGTTGACAGCTTCTAGGAGCCACAGGTGAGAGCTGAGTACAGGGTGGGGAGAACCAAAGGTGGATAAATTACCCCAGAAGGAGCAATATGTGTGTAATATAGCTGTTTATATTTCTATAAGCACAGTTAAGTCTGCCAGTGTTCTGTCTTATTCAGAAAGATGGAAGGCATAAAAGCAAGTTGAGCAGAAAGGAATTCTACTCGGACAGACAGGGCAATTGTGAAACAAGTTTGTTTAAGTGATGTACATGGAGTCATTTGAGTTACTGTGAATCCAGTGAAAATGGTTTTATGTAAGAAATGTGAGGATTTCTATATGCAGCCAGGATTTCCTTTTTTCCTTGAATGCTTTGTGTTTGTCTTATTTTAGCTGGAGAGAGAAATGACCTATGAGAAACTCAAGGAATGGATTAACCCTGAGAAGATGCACCTAACTGAAGTTGAGCTGTCTCTACCCAAATTTAAACTGGAGGAAAAATACGACCTGAAGCCTGTTCTGAGCAGCATGGGAATGGCTGAGGCGTTTGACCCAAGCAAGGCAGATTTCTCCAGGATGTCTCCCAACAATGACTTGGTTTTGTCTGAGGTTGTTCACAAATCCTTTGTAGAGGTAAACGAAGAGGGAACTGAGGCCGCTGCTGCTACTGCTGCTGTAATGACTAAGCGATGTGCTAGGATTGTGCCCTGTGTCACAGCTGACCATCCCTTTCTCTTCTTAATTCGGCACAACGAAACACAAAGCCTTCTCTTCTATGGTAGGTTTTGCTCTCCCTGAAGCAAGCTAACTTCTCAGGAATGTCAAAAAAGGCGACTTGGCTTTGTCAGAGGTGTATCACAAGTCCTTTGTGGAGATCAATGAAGAGGGCATTGAGGCAGCAGCTGCCTCGGCAGCCACCATTGTAATAAGGTCATCTCAGCATCCCATAAAATTAGAAGCAAACCTTTCATCTTCAAGGCAACAAAAAGCATTTTTTTGTTGGCAGATTCTCTTCGTCATAGAATGGGGTTGCCAGTGCAGTGAACCCACTGGTACCTCCCATGATAAACACACTCTCAAAAATAAAAAATGCATAAGAGAACTCCCTGCCAAGTTAATGTTGACACCAGCTTTGCCTCTCTTTCTCTCCTCTGCCAACAGCCATTTTGTGTTATGCCACACGCCCCATGGCAGCCATTTTGTGACTGGCGCCCATAGCAGTTTCTCAAAATTCCAAATGTCCTCCTTGGCCCAAAAAGGTTGGCAATCTGAATATAAATGCTTAGGAGCAGGCTGAAATACCACAGGCATCACATTGAGGCCTAATGCTGTTTTAGACATTATCTCTATAAGCTTTTCTGCCTTCCTTCTGTTGCCCAAATCTGTCTCTGTACACAAGTGTGCAGCATCACATTCTTAATTCTTCTCTAAATTCCGGTCATCATTGTCTGTAAAACATGCATTTTAAAGCAATAAATGTAGTTTTGAAAATTATGTTTCCACTGTGCAAAACAGTAGTTTTTAAAAGCTCTTATCTTCTCTCCCTGTGCCACATGAAACGGAGTGCAGCCCACTTGCATTAAAACAATTGACAACCCTCCTATTTATTTATTTTATTTATTCATCATCTCACCAGCTGGTTAGTACAAAGAAAGAGCAATTAGACGGAACCTGTTCCAAACTGGAGGATATATTCCGGACCAGTTGGGATAGTATGGGAAATGCATGCAAAATCCAGAGGCTTCTGGGAGAGAGTCCTTTGACAAGTTCTAATTGATTCAAGTCTCTGCTCTGCAGAAATGGTTAATGTTCCTATATGTATTTTCTTCAAGCGTTGTGATCTGAGTTCTCCTTCTGCATCACTGATAGGCACATTCTGGTACTTCTGATTCCTCACGGCTTGCTTGCATTTCAGGCATTAGAAGTTTGCCCTTTGCATTTATGTACAAACTGTCCGTTATGCTTAACCTTACTAAGTTGCAACACAGCATCACCATGGGTCAGAATCCTAATTGGTACCCGTCCTCGTTTCCCAATAGCAATGGTCTTAGAAACTATAGCAGGATCTCCTTCTCAGGCCTCAACATGGTTCTAACAGGGCATCATAATCTCAGCCAGGTAGTCTGACCTTTGTTTTAAGCATCGTAATTGTGTGTATTGGGCAACAAATTGAAGGCATGAATATCGTTTATTACCCAGGTTCCCCACATGGTTAACAACAATCTGGTCACTTTCAGTAGATCAAAGTGTTCCACAGTGCTTTCATTTGAAGAGATGGGACTCCTTCAACACTCCTCATAAACACACTCTTATGGGCAGGACACCCAAATCCCAACACTTCTCCAGAATAGTCCACAGATTAATTACCACATACCCAGAGATTCCTCTGAACTGTACAAGCTTACCCAGTCTCTCTGGAGAATATTGCAGTCATCAAAAAATCAGACTGGATGTTCCCATCCTTCACCCAGCATGTCCGGGGGAAAAACAACAACAACAGTCACTATGGCCAGAAGTATTCAAGCCTGCATATCTATAATATACACCTCAAAGAAACTGATCTCACCCTAAGATCATAGTGGTTCCTTGGTTGACAGAAGTACGTGTGTCGTCTCTTTTTTCAGGTTGTATTTGTTGCTGGACATTAATGTTGGTGGAATAACCTTAGGCTCCCCGCACACACAACCTCTCTCACTACCAAGGAAATGCAATAAATCAGTGTTATGTATTGGGTTTAACACATTTTATGTTACAAGGCGCATTCTAACCAATCGCAGAAGCGTTGGTAGACAACCACATAGCTGTCAACCTTCCCTTTGTTTTGTGGGAAATTCCCTTATTCCAGCACCGTTTCCCGCTGCTATCCGGGATTGTTAGATATGCCGTAGACTGTCCCCGGGACAGGTGAAGCTGCTGATCCTTTATTTTCGAGGCTGCTGATCCCTTATTTTCCAATCTGAAAGTTGACAGCTATGGACGGACTTTCTAATGGCAAGTAAGCGCATGCTCTTTCTACTGTCAAACTGTCAACGGTCAGTTCATGCTGGGGATTATTATCGTGTTCTTCAGTCAGTTTGGTTCTTGTGTTCCTATGAGTGAGCTGTTGTCACTGAGAAATGCTGAATAAACTTACACTGCCTTGGGCTTCTGACTTTTCCCGAACATTTAACTATCAGCGGATAGAAAGAGAATCTATCCAAGCGACGCTGACACTAAGTAAAAGAATATGAGCTTTACCCTATAAACTGCATTGTTTGTATTAATATCAGGCTCCCCGGGTTTGCGCAGCCAGGCGCCGCTACTCGGGAGTAAGCCTGCGGGGATTACTTCTCCTGCGCCAACAACCAGCGCGAGCAGGGCGCAATTGCGCTTTCGCAGCGCCACCTTCCTGCTCCGAGAGGCTTCTCCGTTTCTGGAAAAAGGAGGCGGCGATGGGGGAAAAGGCGTGCCGCCCGGCAAAGGCAACGGGCTGCGGCTTCGTCTCCTCCTCCTGGGCATGTGCGAGCCGTTCTGCACATGCTCAGTGGCAATGGAAGCCGGCCGCCAACTTGCGGGGATCGAGGCTGCGGCTCCTTCCCTCCCGTCTCCCCACCCTATTAGGTTCCTGGAGAGCGGCTGAGTCAGGGGCTGAGTCACAGGCAGCAGCGCCTCGCCTGGCAGGACGGGATGGTTTCGTTTCCCCTTCTCGGGTTTCCCGTCGCCACTCGGTGCCTCTCTTTGCTCGCAGCCGGAGCCCTTCCTGCCATCCGTGCGTAACAGCCGCGCCCATTCCTCCCGGTACAGTCCTCTTCTCTTCGGTTTTCCATTTGTCTCTGTTGCGTGTCCTTTAAAAGAAAGGGGGGTCCTGCTGTTGTGTGTGTGTGGTTAAAAGCTGCGTCGTCTTGGACTGTTGTTATTTTGGTAAGCTGAGGAAGAAAATCAATATCTGATCCTAACTTCCAGAAAGGTAGGCGTGCTGTGAGTGGCTTGCGCGCAACGAAAGTTCTTGGAGTGCCTTAAAGACTGCCAGCTTTATTGCGCGCAACAAAACTTCCAGGAACTTAATAGTCCATTACATCAAATATGCTTGCAAAAAAGGTTGTACCATAACTAATAAAAGCAGGTTCTTGCCTTCAGAAGTTGATGCTGCGGTAAATATATATATATGTCAGTGGTAACTACTAACTTAAGTCGTTGCTTACTGGATTGCAAAGGGAAAGCCATGTGGATTGCTTGGCAGCAGCGTCTGGGCTTTCCTTTCTTGAGGTGGAGCGCTGAAAGTAATCTGGGTGGGTCCAGGGTGTTGTCCAAGACTGGCACCTGTAGGACTGGCGCTTTTGTGCTTTGAACAGCTGCACGACACAGACAGAAATTCAATAGTTGCAGCTTTCCATACTGTGTTTCTCTAATGGGAAAGGCTTCACCTGCTGGGTTTCTGCCTTCTGTGCACAGCTGTTAGCGCACAGGAGCTTTGCAAGGGGGGCGGGAGATAAAACCCACCTTGGTGCCTGTTCTTGATTGACATTTGTTGGGTTTGTTTGTTTTTATATTTGCACTGAAAAATTTAATCACCTGCAGAGCATGGAAGAAGTGGATTTTAATGAGTTTTCTTCGTGCATGTGCAGCAACCAATTCCTAAAACTCTTTTATTGGCTTGCTTATTAGGATGCAGCAGACTTCCTACCTGTTCCTTGGAAAGAAATTAAAGGGGGAAGTTCCTGGCGTTCCTGCCCACACCTTAGGCTGGGTTCTAGTGTCGGTTAAGCAGGGAGCCTCCCAGCAGCTAGGAAAGAGTGGGGTGCATGGCAGAGATTGGCATGCCATGCTGTCAATTACGACACCCAGCTGAGGAGTGTAGCAACTGCATTGCCAGCACACAGGAGTGAAACAAATAGAGGAACCGACCTTGTAGCACAGGAAGGATGTGCAGCTTATGTGCCAACACAGAGCCATAGTTTTCCATTGTACGTATTCACCAGCCTTGTGAGGGTGGCTCCTCTTCTGTCCCTATCCTTCCCTGAGAGGCTGGGAAACTTCTCATTGTGTCTCCGGGTATCAATAAATACTACTATGACAAAACAGCTGATCTTCAGACATTGGTGCATTTTCAAGGCAGGAGGGAGTAGTAACCGGTTGTTTTCTATTTCTTTTTGCTCCAAAATCTCTAAATAGCTGTGGAATGTGGAAGGAATGCTTCTGTTTTTAAATACACTCCATTTGTCAGAGTAAACAAGAGATGGAAATCCCTTTATGGTACAGATACTATTTTAATCAGGCAGTTTTGAACTGGCAAGCATTGGATGGATAGTAATTAAGAGTTCCTTTTTTTAAAAAACAACCCATCAACCATAAGACTTTCTCATTATTTGTCTTGTATACTTCCCAGTCTCTAGGAATAGGCAGAAGGTAGCTTAAGATCTATTGGTAAGATCTCTAGGTTATTTGCACTAGGTTTTCTGTTTTAACCATTGCAACAGCAAATGACTGCTGCTGAAATGAAGATTGCCTCGTGGGCATCCATTGAGCACAACTGAGCAAGGATTATTCCTGTAGCGTTTGGTAATAACGCAAAGCCTGCCTCTACTGCTGCACCCTTCAAACTGAAGCAGAACTTGGCCACGTTCTCTCCACCATCTGTAAGAGCATCCAGATTCTGTCCAGAAGAGCACTCCGAGTACTTCAACAATCAATCCCTCTTCCCTGAGGAATTCTGGCATTGTATCTCTGCAGGGAGCGGGGAATGGGGTCTCTTAGCATCCTTAACAAAGTACAGTTTCTTTGATTCTTTGGAGATGGAAGCCATGGCTGTAATAATGATGATGATGATGATGATTTATTTATACCCTGCCCATCTGGCTGAGTTTCCCTAGCCACTCTGGGCGGCTTCCAACAGAATATTAAAATACAATAATCTGTTAAACATTAAAAGCTTCCCTAAACAGGGCTGCCTTCAGATGTCTTCTAAAAGTCAGATAGTTGTTTATTTCCTTGACATCTGATGGTAGGGCATTCCACAGGGTGGGCGCCACTACTGAGAAGATCCTCTACCTGGTTCCCTGTAACCTCACTTCTCGCGGTGAGGGAACCGCCAGAAGGCTCTCGGAGGAGGACCTCAGTGTCCGGGCTGAACGATGGGGGTGGAGACGCTCCTTTAAAGTGTTATGCTACTGCTTTAAACACACACTGCAGATGGGGCCATTCACCTTGCTTCTTTTTTATCTATTTGATTGCTTTCTGGAGGGTTTCCTTTTTTTTGCAAAACCTCTTTGTAGCTGTGTGGCTGAACTGGGTGTAGATCTTGATTGCCAAAACCAACCAACCAACCAACCAACCAAGTAAGGTAATTTGTTGAGGGTGGGAGGAATAACTTTAGGGATGTGTTTGGAGAGCTTTAGCTCTCGGTGGTTCTATTGTTGTAAAATAACACCCTACAATGTGGCCCTCCAGCCATCTCTATATCTCGGCCTTCCCTCCATCAGTAGGCCAAGACCCTCACTGGTCCCACTCTGGGCCTCTTCTTGAGTGCTTCTGCCTGGCTGGAATAGTCTTTGGACTGTGATGATTGATGCCTCTTGCTTGCCTGGACAGATGCATCATGGGTGTAGAAATCCCTGTCACTTTGTGTGGCTGGAATGTAACCTACAGTACAAAGGTAAAAGTCACACCTGTTGCCACACCTACGTTTGCCTCTGGCTGCACCTAGCGCTGGCATGCATTCCCTGGAAGGATCTGCGTTCTGGGGAAGGAAGAAGGTGACCCACCCTCCTTCAATAATGGAACAAACAAATTTGGATAGTACAATTCCATGCCTGAAGCCAGAGTTCTTTCCAAGCAGAACTAGCACTGCAGACCAATTCAGAGAACTGCTTGGTTGTGTATACACTAATATATACAAAGAGAGAGCATCCGTTCTTTCTCTGTCCCAGGCGGCCTCTGTGTAATCGGAGATCTTTCGTAGAAGGCATGGCTCAAGGCCGAGAAGACTGTCTCTATTACAACGCAAAGCAAACAGCAGACAGGGCTTAATGCCATGTCTTCAACCAGAAATACGTTTTTCATGTTCTTTTTTAAACAGTCCTCAATACTTTTTTTTTTTTGTATAACAGATGTATAAAACATTGTGTCTCGTAATGAACAAAAGAGAAATTCACATATCATAACTGGAAATGTACAAAAAAAGGGGGAAAGGCTGCTTTCAAAGGCATTGTATAAGAAACTGGATAACATAGCAAAGGATTTCACTTTAAAAAAAATAAATAAAATACAGCATAAGTATGTATTCTGTAACTCAAAAGCTCAAATCACACTGCGAATCTTCATGGTTCCCTCATTTGCGGTATTATAACCACTCAGAATTCACAAGGTGGTGTCACGTTAATTCTTCCACAGGTTTATATATAGATATTCTTTAGAATGTTAGAATTGTTTTTTAAAGGAATCGGCATAAAGGAAGGCCGATTGACACCAACCCTGTGCAGGATCAGTGCTCTTTTCAAGTCAGTGGCATCAAGCACTGCTTTGCGGATTGTGTCCCAGTATGTTACAGGCTTACTCGTTGACTGAAGCAGAAGGTTTTCCACAACTGTACTTTTCTGTGGAAAATATCCCATGCCTAAAAATGCATTGTTTCATACAGTGAATTAGCATTCTAAATAATGAATACAAGAGATTGCTTTTCCTCTTTGTCTAGAATAAAGAGATGACCTGTGGTGACTTGAAATTGGCAGTGTGGTAACTAAACGAACCTCCTGAGTAATCCGGATATTAGGTTGCTAAGTTTATACCCTTATGTATTTTAATTACAGTGAATCCTCAGTCATGTCTTATGGTAAAAAATATTATATATAACAGATGTGTTGTGTAGCTTTCATTACCTGCTTAGCCCTGTCTGTATGAGAGTTGTGTATTTCCCTGACTGCTAATGTTTTGCAGAGAGATCAGAGCCATTTGGGATTGCTTCCCTAATGATTTTTTTTTCTGTGCCTTTAAATAGGTTCACAGCTTAGAGCAGTTCTGAAGGCTTCACCTTCCTTTCCCCTGTGATGGGAGAAATAACACATGCCAAAATTCTGGTTTTAAATAACAAGGAAATGTGTGCTAGCTTGGCAAGAGTGTTTTGTTTTGTTTTGTTTTGTTTTGTTTCAAAAACAAGAAAACCTGGGCTTGGCCGCTCTGCCAGCCAGAAAAGAAATGGCAGAGTTCCTATGTCTCTGAACCTCCAAGACAGATGAATCCAGCAAGCGGAGCTTGTCTCATTGCATCTTCTTGCCAGGAAAATGTTCAGATGTGAATTTCATGGGGCTGGGGCTGCGTTGATTTATTGTGCCCAGATCTTCCCCCCTAATGCATATTGGTAGAAGGAGTTTTGAAACATTTGTACATCTTAGGATCAGTAGTCACAATATAGTTATAAAAGCATCAAACAGGACTTCATGCAAGCTTGATCCCGTTCTTAGGACTCGGTTTATCAAACATAGACTTAATTGCGAAAGTCAGGCTATTATAGCTGTTGGCTTGCTAACTTAATTCTGCAACCTGAGGCTTTAATAGTCCTGTTTTTGAAGCTAGAATTATGCAGTTGGGAGGGACAACGGGCTCTCAAATGATGCTTTCCCTCCCTCTATTTCTTTTTATGTCCCAAAGGGAGTAATGTGGCATGCAATATGCTATAGACTTTTAATTTAATGCTGATCTTCTTAGAAATCAAGTGAGGGCGAATGTTATTCTCTTCTTGGGCATTTTTGCAAATTACTGTATGCTGGCCATTGCTTTGATCTAAAGAAATGTTGCATGTGATTGACAGTTCCTCTGTGGGCTGCAGCCCTCCCCCCCCGAAAACGGTGGGTGGGTGGCATTTTGGAGAGCATGAAAATATTCAAAAGTAGGAATTGCAGGTTGATATGTCATTAGGACACATGTGTGGGATCTGAAAAGAAATGCTTAGGTTTGGTTTTTTTCTTGTAAAAGTGACCTCCGAGTGGACAAACTAGATGACAGTCTTATCTGTGCTTGTTTCTTAGGTTATAAGACATGGACCGCCTCACTGCAGCAAACAGTGCCTTTGCCCTCAATCTGTTCAAGAAGCTAAGTCAAAATGATAATACAGCGAACATGTTTTTTTCTCCTTTGAGCATTTCTTCTGCTTTGACGATGGTCTCTCTGGGTGCGGCAGGGAACACTGCAGCCCAAATGGCAAAGGTATTTCCAGATAAATACTATTAAGGGGAGGGGGGAGCTTGACATTTGACTCTTAAATGAGGCATGCATGGTGCATCCTTTTCTTTGTAGCAGGTCAGGCTGAAATATACATTTATTAGCGGGCCTCTAAGGCTACTAGTGAACTCCCTGCTCCTGCCCACCTATCAGTTCAAAAGCACGAAAGTGCAAGTAGATAAATAGGTACCGCTCCGGCAGGAAGGTAAACGCTGTTTCTGTGCACTGCTCTGGTTTCGCCAGTAGCAGCTTTAGTCATGCTGGCCACATGACCTGGAAAAACTGTCTGCGGACTAAAGCCGGCTCCCTCGGCCAGTAAAGCGAGATGAGCGCCGCAACTCCAGAGTTGTCTGCAACTGGACCTAACGGTCAGGGGTCCCTTTACCTTTACCTAAGGCTATTCTTCTAAGCATGCTTCCTGAGCCTCAAACTAGGGGAGGTCCATTCACACAATTAGTCATTTTAATGACTTTTAAAACTTAAATAACAGACTCAGGAGGCCCAGTCTGGATTGGTACACAGGTAGAAGGGCTTTTTTCATAGACAGGCAGATAGAATCTTTATTTGTACCAGCCACTAGCCATAGCAATAAAATAAAATGTACTGAAGGTAAGAGCTTAACTATAGAAAATACATTTTGGTGGTTTACATCAGTAATCAAATAATAATTCTAATTCCCCCAGCTAAGAACCTTGTAGTTTTTGCTGTCACCTGATCATCTTGATCTGCTAAAAGAAGTGAGGTAGTAGCAATGGTTGAGCGAGCCGGCATGGATTGTAGGAGAGGGGTAATAACCTCACTCCTCAAATCTTTATAAAGAGTGCAGGCCAGAAACACTGACTCAATACTGCCATCTCCACAGGGACATAACTGTATTTCCAGTGGAATTTTTTGAAATGGACCCTCAAGTACAGCCGAAGGCAGTATATTCAATCTTGCGGAAGTTTTAGCACATCTGTATTTTGGAATTGTTAAATTTTGCAAATTTTGCAAATAGGGTACCGAAGTGTCCAAATGACTAGGTGGAAGGGCTTTAACTCTCTGCCCCCTGTGGAGGTTCCAATTTGAATGCACTATTTACTCTTAAAAAGCCATTAGTGCAATTCATAGGTGTGCGAATGGCATCATCTAGTTTGGCCCTAAAGGAGGACAGCTCATTGAGCTGAATCTGGAGAAAGCTAGTTTATGATGGAGTGATTTAGATATACAGAAGGGGTTGGGAGGTGACACATATCATGATCTGAAAATGATTCAATTTCAGCCTGTAATCATAGAGTCAAAACAGGCCTAGCATAGAGTTGCGTGCTCAGAGCTTTCTGCAGTGCATGGCGTATTGATGTGGGCATGTGTGTGTTGTGTCTTTTAATTACAACGAATGTAAAAAAGGTTACATGCTGTTCCCTAATAGAAAATTCTGCGGAATGTAACACTGAGAAAGGGGACTTCCTACAGCTTTTGCTTGCTATTTATCAGACCACTGGAATGTTTATAACATAGGGAGTTTGTATTTTCCTACTCCACAAGTTATAATTAACAAGTTTCTCCACAAGTTGCAATTAACTCCTTAAGCCCGGTTCACAAATTACTCACATGTCAGGCACCTGCATGGTAAATGGGGAGCAGGGCCACATTTTTAGCTACTTGCCTGACATCATTTTACTTCCTGCAATCACCCTGCATTGCCTGTGTTTGTCTGAAGCCTTGACCCACAAGATTCTGGTTTTATGTGGATGTCCCAGTCTCGTGGAACCCCTACATCCCAGCAAGAGCTCATGTACCAAGTTGATCTGGGAAGTGTCTGCAAAATCGGGGGTGGAGCTAATAGCACGGCCCCATTCCCCAGTCACAATTGCCTTATATGCAAGTAACACATGAACTGGACTTAGGTCATGGTTCCATAGGGAAGAATTCCTATTCACACAAAACAAAGTAAAAACCACCATGCTTTGAATTCTTGAATTTAGTTTGTGGCCACCTATTCAACCAGGCCTGCACAGCCCACTTAAGGAAATGAAGGCCACCACTGACACTGAAGGAGTGAGGACCAGGGGTCCACCTTGGTCCACTTTGGAGAGCCAGACTGAAGCCATTTTATAAGAAGCCAGCTAAAAGCTAAAAGCTAAAACCTATTTCTCTCCTCTGCTTGCACAAAGCATTTTTGTAAACGCAGCAAGTGTGGTCAGAGCATTTCACACCTGCAAGCTAGTTGTAGACCCAATTCCAGTAAAACACCGAGTCAAGAGCGAACAACAGGAAGATTTAGCTCACCACAAGACTAACGGTGAGAAAACCGATGGTCAATGTGGTTTTACTAGGAACTGTAAGTGGGTCAGAGAGTTTATGAGCTTACAACACCACCTAGTGGATAACGCAGCTTGGAACCAAAAGGCCGCCACCAATTTTCCTATTGGTAGAGCTTTTAATGAATATGCATAAAGGGGAATGTTTGAGGGGTGAGTCAAGGGGCTGAACTTTTGCTTTGCCTAAGGGTATAAAAACTGTCTGCCCCTGGTGTTCGGGGGCATTCTCTCATTTCTTCCTGAATGCACCCCTTTTTGTATTTTGTCTGACAAAATTCAAACTGAATAAAAGACTTTTTTTAAAGAAATATTGCTGCCTGGATTTTTCCATTCTGGTCTGTATTCTGAAGTCCCCAACATTTCTGGTGCCGTGACTCGGATAGGGACCTTAAGTCCTCAAAAAGACCAGAAGGCAGCTCCCTTGTCCTTTTCTAGGCAGGGCACAGGGGAGGGGGCAACCGGCCGCTTGCTCCTGGCGCCACCGAGGCTTTTCTTCGGAGGAGGGCGAAGCCAATTTGACCCTTCTGCTGGATCCTGTGAGAGGAGACAACGGATTGAAGGACCGAGGTTGACAGGACAGGGCAGGAGGAACCAGCCGGCTGGGGTGAGTACATGGCAAAGGGCCCTGAGGACAGAGGAAGGCAAACCCCCTTGTAATTAAGGGGAAGGGACATCCTGATCACATGTCCAGCGTGCTTGGTGGCAGTAAGGGAAGGATTGGCCCCTGATACCCACCCACGCTTAAGGATTTAAAAGAAGGAAGAAGGAAATGGGGCAGAGGGAATTGGTGTTGGTGTTTGTGTTTTGTATGTTGTATGTCAGATACTCCAGTGCATGAATTGTGAATGAGCGGTCAGGGCTTAGCGTCCCTTTGGCCAAGCGAGTGCAGGGTTGTGCATTTCCTAGTAGGGCGACCTCACCTAGGTCACAACCTGAAGTGTGTGGAGAGTGGAAGGAATTTTGAAACCCGGTTAGGAGCGGAGTATCTGAAAAATGGGGTCTGAAGCAAGCCAATGTAGTCCTTTTGAATGCTTTTGTTTTGGCCCAAATTACTTACAATCAGAGAGAGGAGGCCTCAAAGGAATAACCACCCCAAGCTTTTCTGATGTCTACTCCTCAGTCAGCAGGCATCAAATCTTTCAGAAACATAGGGGCCCTAGCTGGGACAGGGCAACAAGGAGTATCTTTTGAGGCTGAGGACCTACTTAGAGAAGAGTTTCAGACTCAGATTCAGCTTTGGGAGCGATGGAGGGGATTGCTCAAGAGATCCCTTAGGTTATTCAAGTTGGTATATTGCACTAGAATGCATACAAACCTTTCAGATCTCTGGACCTCAATGAAGGCAAGAGTTCAGCTAGGCAAAGCTGGAGGACTCTCTCCTGAGTTGTGGCTTTGGTAGCAAGGCAAGCCTCCTAGTTTCTCCAAAGCCCATCACTGAACTGGGAAGCACATGAGCCTCGCAGACCTCCAACAGTTTTGATCCCTATAGTAGCTACAGCTTGACCAGGGAGGGCAACCTAAATCCCAGAACTTAGCTAGGGAAGAGCTGGGTACCTCTGTGACCAGCGGCAGTTTGGAACACATCAGGGAAACCACCAGCAGCCCCCTAGCTTCTCTGATGACCAGTGAGAGGTGGTCTATGGCTAGGAATTACGAAATGCTTTCAGACCTATAGCAGTTACAGTTGAGACAGGGAGGGAAATTTAATTGGTGCCCTTAACCAGGCACCAGCTGGATGGCTCAGAGCTCAGGTGTGTCTCAGAGAACACTGCAACAGACCCCTAGTTTGAGGCTCAGGCAGAGGAGTCTCAAGAGAAGACCTGCATCTCTGTGGCCACCACAGTTGACAAGTTAGTTGCCACAGAAACGGATGAAGGAAGAGATGAAGAAACAAGCCGGACACCTGAAGCTGACACAGGGTGTGAGCAGCCAGTGGCAGGTGTCTGCTGGGAGAACTATTAGAAGTTAAAACAAACAAACAAACAAACAAAAAACTGCACAAAACAGAAGGAGGAAGAAGAGCTTTGTCCATTTAACTTGGATGAGTTTGTGACCATGGATGAAGTTCTAGAGGTTCACGTGATAATAGAGAAACCCCCCCCCCACCCCCCTGGCTGAAGAAATATAAGACTGATCAATGCAAAATTATGGCCCTTAGGACTGAAATTAAAGGAACACAGGCAGGAAAATGTCTGTTCCCAGTGCCGTGGTGGCCCCCTTGGGAGGACAGGGACAGCCCCATGTCCCCAATGCTCCACCGTTGCCCCACTATGTGGCCCCAGGAGCCGAAGCAATAGGAAAGGGGGGGCTGCCAGACACCCCAGAAGTAGACAAGGCAGAGCCCAACGACCAGACCCTGGAGGAAATATACCCCAAAGTTAAAGAATTGAGAGAACAGATGGCCAAATACAGGACGACTACCCCTATGTATTGAGAAGCTGAAAAAGCTTATCACAATGCTCGAGCCAAAGCATTGGGGGAGTACATAAAGCGGTCCAGGTCCACCGCAGAGGCAGGAGAAGCAGAAGTCCTGACCCCCCCCCTTTCGTGTAATTTGGGACAACCCGCTCCCTGCGCCTCCGTTCACCCTCCAATATGTCCCCTTCACCACCACCGATTTGATGAATTGGAAGACCCACACCCCTGCGTTTGCTGAGAAGCCCCAGGCAATTGTGGACTTGCTGTCCTCTATATTTGCAGCGCATGAGCCTACCTGGGCAGACTGTCAACAATTGTTGAACACTCTCTTTACCTCAGAGGAAAGGAGGAGAATTAATACACAGGCTTTAGACCACCTGAAAGACCAGCAGGTTCAGGAGGCAGATTGGCCTAATCGGTATCCCTTAACCAACCCACAGTGGGACCCAAATAATGTGGACAATCGCAATGCTCTAAGTACCTATCGCGAACTCCTTTTGCATGGAGTTCGCAGGGCAGCTAGGAAGCCCACTGACCTGTCTAGGGTGACTGCCGTCGTACAGAGGTCTGATGAATCTCCGGGCGATTTCTTGGAACGCCTGATGGAGGCATACAGAATTTGGACCCCCTTTGACCCTGAACTCCCTGCACATGAGTTAATGGTAAATGCCTCCTTCATAGGACAATGTGCAAAGGACATTAGAACCAAAATCCAAAACAGCCTGGGTTCCAGGGCATGTCCAGATCTCAGATCATGGCCATCGCCCAGAAGGTGTTTGAACAAAGAGGAGAGGCTGAGAAGAGGGAGAAAAAGCAGTGGAGGAAAGAAAAGGCAGCAGTGTTAGGCACGGCAATGGCTCACAGTCCAGGGACCCGAGGGGTCCGCCGTAGCCATTCAGAGACCCGCGGCCAAGGGGGAGGAAGATGCCTGCTCAGCAACAGCAAGGCCATGAGAGTTACCCCTGTGAAAGGCTGCATGGAGCCAATTGGGAAGCCTGGTCAAAACGCATGTACTACTGGCTGGCAGAAAAGCAGCTATGGGAAAGTACACAGGCTGAAACAGGCTTTGCCCAGCCCATTAAGAAGTTTACAGGCGCAGTGGAGGCTTGTGAAGCAGACGTGGCTGATGCTCTAGAGAAGCCCTGGGTTGCGTGGCAGGGACTGAAGACGGCATGTTAGGCCGCAGTAGAAGCCAGACCAGAGGGACCTGGAAGCCCAGAAGGGGCTGTGGGACGCCCAGAAAGCCCAGAGGGGCCTAGAGGATGCCCAGAAAGAGTACCAAGCCCAGAGGGGGCTGAGGCTGCTTTGGGAAGTTGTTTCTACGGTTCAACGCATCTGTGTGATGGACTGTGTGTTGGAAAAAGGCTGAGAAGGCAGCTGCAAGTTGTTTCTCAGGCAGCAGAGCACCCAAAAGTGGGGGTGCAGGCCAGGGAAGCCGTTCCAAGACCTCTGAGAAGGCCAAGTCCAACAGCAGAGTTAAAGGCAACACTGAGGCTAAGGAGAAGCGAGGTAGCCGAGCTGGAGGCTCAAGTGAGGCTGGCAGGGGATCAGAGCCATAAGGACCTGAGTGCAGCTGAGTCCAGCCTCTCTAGCACCAGGGCAGCCCTGAAGGAGAGGGCACCGAAGAATTGCTCCCCCTGCTGTGGGAGGCGGGATACAAAGTTTCCCAACAGAAAGGTCAATTGTGCCAAAATAAAATGGAATACTTAGGTTTTAATGTGTCACACCAGCAAAGGGCACTGCGACCAGAGAAAAAAGAAGCTATTTGCTGCATGAAGGAACCCACCACCAGAAAACAGTTGCGAGGATTCCTAGGAGCAGCAGGTTTGTGCAGAATTTGTATGCCAGGCTTCAGTATTTTAGCAAAACCTCTAAACGAGAGTACCAGAGGAGGAGAAAGAAACCCCTTTGAGTGGGGGCCAGCCCAACAAGAAGCTTTTGAGACTATTAAGTGATGCCTCATGACTGCACCAGCCCCAGCCTCAGTTATTGGAGCACTGGTCCCAGAAGGGATCTTAAGCACTGCTGACAAACCAGCCTATACAAAGCAGGAAAGGGACACTGCAGATGCTCAGGAGTTGACATTGTCCAAAGAAGGATGGTACCTTACCCCTGATGATAGGATATAGATCCCAGAGTCCCTTTCCCAGCAGATAATTCAGAGATACCATGAGTCCACCCACATGGGGCCAGATGCCACAACCAAGCAGCTGGAGAAGTATGTCTATATAGCCAAGCTTTATCAACTGGCAGCCCAGATTTCCAGGAAATGCCTGCTTTGCCAAAAGAATAATCCCAGAATACATTTACGGGTTGCCAACACCCTCAACCCAGCTACTCTACTGCCTTTGCCAGACACAGACAGCATGGAACACCATGATTGTCTCCAAGTGATGGATGAGGTCTATTCCAGCAGACCGGATCTGAAGGATGAGCCGCTGAAGAATCCAGACGTTGTATATTATCCAGATGGCAGCAGTTTCATTGTGGACGGCCTTCGTAAAGCAGGATATGCTGTAGTGACCAATGAGGAGGTTGTGGAAGCAGAACCCCTGTCCCCCGGCGCTTCTGCCCAAAAGGCTGAATTAATTGGACTGACTAGGGTCCTGCAATTGGCAGCTGGATGCAAGGCTAACATCTATACAGATTTCAAATATGCCTTCTTAACCCTGCATGCGCATGGCGCCCTATGGAAAGAGCGGGACTTGATTGGAGCCCACGGGAAAGCCCTGAAATACGGTCCAGAAGTTGAGACATTACTGGAAGCTGTATGGGCCCCCGAAGAGATTGCTGTGATGCACTACAAAGGCCATGGGAGAGGCTGGGACATGGTCACTAAAGGCAACCAGAAGCTCGTGAAGCAGCTCTGAAACCTCCACCAGTGGTCACCGCAGCCCTCATCCCAGAACTCACTCCAGACAACGTAGAACCGCGTTACACCCTTGATGAACAGCAGTGAGCACGTCAAGAAGGAGCAACGCTCCAGGAAGGACCAGACAATCGTGTTTGTGTCCCACAGCATCTGGCCAGTGTCATTGTGAAGAATTACCACAAATCCACCCATTTGGGAGGCCCAGCTGCTAAAGCACACCTTGGGAGAATACTCTACATCCCCAACCTATCTCAACTAACTAACTGCTGCTATATCCAAAAGGTGTGTCGTGTGTGTTTGCTTCCTTTCCAGGTATTCCAGTCTCGCTGAGCCGGTTCACTAGTTCCAACCGGGTGACAGCGTCTGGCGACCCCCCTCATCCCCAACTGCGGTGAAAGTAGCCGAGGTGATCCCCTGGGTACATCACACGCGTCTGAAGAAGTCGGAGGGTGTCTGGACTTGCAAGAGAAATCCTGCTGACCCTCTGAAGCTGATCATCACCTTGTGTCTGACGCTACCGGGAATGCGCGTTGGGCCACGGGCAACGAGATCCTGCAGCTGATCATCACAAGGACTTTCATAAGGACTTTCTCTTTTCTCTATTATGTTCTATATTGATTTGTTCTGTGTCTTATTGCCCTGACCCCACCGAGCCATACCAAACTTACTGGCCTGCTGGCCTCTGCTACGACTGGTTCGTCTTGCCGGTGGTAAGAGATGGCGTGCTCATTGGCTATTGGAAACAGGGGTTTGATGAGGTTGCCGTATTGAAACATCCCACTACCCCATTGTGGCTCCTCTTCCACACCACTGTCCAGCGCATGGGTAGTGCTTATACGGGAACTTGCAGAGACGGTCGAAATCTGTCGAGTTCTGGACCGCTCTTGCTGTTGTGGGGGGGTAACCAACTGTCAATCGGGGGGTAGAGCACTGTACCAACCCCATTTAATAGACCAGGTCCTAATCTTAATCCAGGTGTTGCATGGGACGGAACCTATCTTAATGCAAGTGTTGTAGGGGAGGGAGCCTGAACCAGGTGTGCATTGAAATTGCTGAACAAGTGCCAGTAAATTCTGCAGCCCCACCTGTGGTTGTCGTGGTGGCTCGAGCCTCCCAAAATCCCAGAATACTACCTAAACTGCTGGGCCTGGTAACTCCACACCTAATACCCTTGAATGTGGCAGGGTATTCTTGTGGCTGCATAAGAGTTGCCACCCAGTAGACAGACAGGGCACCTAGTTCCGGAAGAATTGGATGGGAGGGGCACCAGTGGGCAGCGTCCCCAACGTAGAAACTTGCTCTCCAGCAAATTTAGAGGCACCACTAGGACTTTTGGTATTGGGACCAGAACCCCTTGATATAGTCACCCCGTGTGTCAGGCCGTTGCAGGGGTGGATATATTCTTGTGGGTGCAACATCATTTACGTGGAAGAAGGGGCTCCTTTTGGGTATAGTATTTTCCCAGGAAACCACAGGGGTCTCCACCCACCGGGAATAGTTGGAAAGTTGATCCAAGTGGTAGGAGCTTCCGAAATAAGGTGGAAAATGACCCCAGAGGCCCAAGCGTTTATAGAATATGAATATCAGTGGGCCCTTCAGCGGTAAAAGAATATTAGGAATGGCCCCGAGTATTGGTGGGAGGAACTATGGAAATATTGGGGTTGGTGGGTAGGAGTGGTATGTACTGCCCTACTTCTTTGGATGCTCCTGTATTCTTGCTGGCATGAACAATATCGTATCTGGTTGGAGAACCTACCTGTGTATTGGCCAAAGCGGGAAAGAGTCCCCTGGCCTCCCATGCCAATTTTTCCCCGTCTAACCCCTACAATAGGTGGTTACAAATGGCTGAAATGGTAGCCCATTCGGCCAATAAGTCGAAATGTCTGGTATGCACCTTGGCCCCAACAGATGCCACGAGTGGACTGCCACTTCTCCCACTGCCACTTAACCGTTCCACCATTCACAAACGAGCACTGGTCAATGTCTCAGCACGTACCCATATCCTGGCTCTCTATGACCTATAGGTCCATCAATCGAAAATGATGAACCGGAACCGGTCAGCATTTTCATGATGGAAAGGGGGGAATGAAGGAGTGAGGACCAGGGGTCCACCTTGGTCCACTTTGGAGAGCCAGACTGAAGCCATTTTATAAGAAGCCAGCTAAAAGCTAAAAGCTAAAACCTATTTCTCTCCTCTGCTTGCACAAAGCATTTTTGTAAACGCAGCAAGTGTGGTCAGAGCATTTCACACCTGCAAGCTAGTTGTAGACCCAATTCCAGTAAAACACCGAGTCAAGAGCGAACAACAGGAAGATTTAGCTCACCACAAGACTAACGGTGAGAAAACCGATGGTCAATGTGGTTTTACTAGGAACTGTAAGTGGGTCAGAGAGTTTATGAGCTTACAACACCACCTAGTGGATAACGCAGCTTGGAACCAAAAGGCCGCCACCAATTTTCCTATTGGTAGAGCTTTTAATGAATATGCATAAAGGGGAATGTTTGAGGGGTGAGTCAAGGGGCTGAACTTTTGCTTTGCCTAAGGGTATAAAAACTGTCTGCCCCTGGTGTTCGGGGGCATTCTCTCATTTCTTCCTGAATGCACCCCTTTTTGTATTTTGTCTGACAAAATTCAAACTGAATAAAAGACTTTTTTTAAAGAAATATTGCTGCCTGGATTTTTCCATTCTGGTCTGTATTCTGAAGTCCCCAACAACACCACTTACAATTGTATTTACAATCTCTTTGATAATCGCAAGTGGGGCAGTCCTGCTAAATCAACAAAAACAGTACCAAAGAAGGACTATGGAACATGTGGGCTTTCTCTTTCTTGTGTAGCAGGTATTACCAGTATAACGAAAAAAGAAAAGCAAATTTAGATTCCATGTTTTTCTTCCCCAGAACAAAGGACACTTAGTTTTGTGGGCCCAGTTTGTCGTCTTGAATGAAGTTGACTTATGTGAAAAGTATTTCTTATGTCACACCCAGAAAACCTTCCCGCTGCAGGGAGGTTCTTCTCTGTAATTGCAGTGGTTCTTTGGCCCCCTAGTTTTTCCTAGGCTACTGGCAGCTGCATGCATCTGTTTCTGCTGTGACTGCCCCAAATGTTTCCTGAGCTCCTGATAAGCAGCTTGATCTTTAGCTATGGTTGGTTAGCACTGCCCAGAGTTCAATTCTCAGTGCATCATCAAATTTTAGTTACTCCGTCCTTGCGCAGAAGAACATGGCCCATGCTGAAACATGACAGCCCAGTTTTATTTAGAAAGTTAAGTCAAATTGTTAGGGGGAAGATAAAAATCCAGCAATGTAGTATGTGGTTTTTGTTATTGTTTTTTGAAAAGAATATGTGAAAACTAATAGTCACTCTCTTTTGCCTGCTTCCGTTCTAACTGTTTCAGATATTTGTCTTGTGAAATCTTGAACAGGAACGGAACAATCTGCTTTCTGCTTCTTAACTTTTATTACTATCAAATCTCATTGTGATTTTGTTTTGTTTTTCCTCCTCAAATAGTAAGCCCCCCCAACAAATCGTTGCCACAATGGTTGTTTGTTTTATATATTTTACTCTCTTGTTTGCTAAAAGACATGGATTTTCAACTGATAACGGTTTTTTAGGAGTACGTGGATAAATGTCTGTATTTAAATAACTTAACATTATCCGTTAACCATTTATCATCTTACAGGTGCTGTCTGTGACCAACGACGTAGAGTTTCACCAGGGATACAAGAAACTTATTTCTGAAATCAACAAGCCAGACACCAAGTACTTGCTTAGGCTGGCCAACAGGCTATTTGGAGAAACATCCTATGAGTTTATTTCAGTAAGTTATATGGTTTACAAATATGCTAGAGAACAGGAAGTGGTCTCTGTTCAGATAGTGAACCGTGTTCTGTCGCAGATCAGAAACATACCTAAGCGCTCACTATCAGGCCTGCATTGAGCAGGACTGATACAGGGGCAAATCTTGGTAAGAATTTAGCATCCTGTATAAGGACCTTTCATGTAGGACTCTCATATATAATAATAAGACAATGATTGCTATGTGTATTCTTCAGCAAAAAAAGGTTGTTTGGATCCGGTTCAGTTTATCTGTTTTGCCTGATAGGAATCTATTGCACATGCCATGACCTTTTTCTTATCAACTGAAGTTAAATTAAGCATCTGCATACGTGTTTCACATCTTTTGGTATCTGAAAATGGAAGAAACACCCTTCTCTTCCTCTCTTTTCTGTGGGTCAAAACCTGAATGAAATCAAAGTTTGTTTGTATATGATATATACAGATCCATATATAGCTTTTAATTCTGAAACATATTTGTTTAAGTCATTCATAGACTCCAGCCAGAAATTCTATCAAGCGGGTCTAGAGAAACTAGACTTCATTAAAGCACCAGACGATTCCAGGAAATACATAAATAACTGGGTGGAAGAACAGACAGCAAGTGAGTAGCAAATTCTTGGGCTTCCATATTGTCTGAGTTTTACTTTTTAAAATATGAGTTTGTGTCTGAAAAATATGTTCTTATTAAAACAGCTCTTTAATCCCTCTTCAAGGTAAAATCCAAAATCTGCTCGCCCCAGGAATAATTGACTCCAGTACAAGGCTGGTCTTGGTGAATGCTATCTATTTCAAGGGAAACTGGGCAAATCAGTTCAACAAAGATCACACACAGGAAAGGCCATTCAAAATTAGCAAGGTGGGAAATAATGTGAAGCACATCACTGAGCACACAGTTTTTATCGTTTTGATTAAATACACATTGTGATATTTGGAGTGTTCCCTCCTTCTGTTTTTTTCTTTCATCAGTTGACCAGCAAGCATTTCCCTTCCCACCATGTCCTAAGGACATTCTTTTGCAGAGACAATAGAGGATGAACAGTAAACAAGATACAGAGCAGCTCAAGCAGTACAATGGAGCAATAGAAAAGATTACATGCTTAAAATGAAATTCTTCTCCATTTGCAGAATGAAAGCAAACCGGTGCAGATGATGTTCAAGAAAGCTAAATTCAACATGACATGGATATCGGAACTTCGCACCAAAATTCTTGAGATTCCTTATGTTGATAACGAGCTCAGTATGATCATCCTGCTTCCTGATGAGATTGCAGATAATTCTACAGGCCTGGAAAAGGTGAGGCATTGTTGCTGAGAATAAAACCATCTAAATTCTTGCCCATAAAAATTGCCCTTGTTGGTACATGACGAGAGCATTCTAGCTTCCAGCTTCTACATGATTGTTCCAAGTGCCCAGTGTAACTTATTATATTGTTGGCATCTGTCTGTCTCGAGAGACAATGGAGTGTGCCTCCAGGGGTGAAGTCAAACCACCACGCCAGCAGCGCCAAAGTGACCTCCCGGGGTGCAAACCTGGGCAGTGTGTATAGACATTTCAGGCTGCCCAGACAACAGGGGACCCCTCTCGTCCTTGCTGATGTCCAAAGGAAAGCAGAGTGATATGTTTGGCACTAGTTTGGCTACAGGAGTTGCTGGAAAGAGACGTGCAAGGCACCATCCAAGCATCTTAGGGACTCCATTCTGGATTTGTATAGAGTCTACTCCTTAGCCTTTCTTCTCCTGAAGTTATCCCACAAGACAGTGGAGGTTTAGGGTCAGAATTTCCCTTCTCCTAGATGGGCTACTTTCCCAGGTTGATGAGCCCCATCTGCCCTTCATTTCCCTCTACAGCACTAACTGCCTTCTCGACCATTGCACCCACTATTGGTCTTCTCCGCTCAATCTGCCAGAGCCTGTATTTGCATGCAGGGCAAATCCCTAACACAGAGAGTTTGAGTCCCATTGGCTACCCTCACCTGGTTTAGCTGGCCAGTCCAAGCCATTTCCCAGATTGTGGCTTCTAGATGCCACAGGTGAGAGCTGCGTGAAGGTAGGAACCAAATGTGGATAAACTACCCCAAAAGAAGCAATATGTGTGTAATATAACTGTTTATATTTCTATAAGCATAGTTAAGTCTGCCAGCATTCTGTCTTGTTCAGAAAGATGGAAGGCATAAAAGCAAGTTGAGCAGAAAGGAATTCTACCTGGACAGGGCAACTGTGAAAGCAGTTTGTATAAGTCATGTACATGGAGTCATTTGACTCACCGAGAATCCAGTGAAAATGGTTTTATGTAAGAAATGTGAGGATTTCTATATGCAGTCAGGATTGCCTTTTTTCCTTGAATGCCTCGTGTTTGTCTTATTTTAGCTGGAGAGAGAAATGACCTATGAGAAACTCAAGGATTGGATTAACCCTGAGATGATGGACCTAACTGAAGTTGAGCTGTCTCTACCCAAATTTAAACTGGAGGAAAAATACGACCTGAAGCCTGTTCTGAGCAGCATGGGAATGGCTGAAGCGTTTGATCCAAGCAAGGCAGATTTCTCCAAGATGTCTTCCAACAATGACTTGGTTTTGTCTGAGGTTGTTCACAAATCTTTTGTAGAGGTAAACGAAGAGGGAACTGAGGCCGCTGCTGCTACTGCTGCTGTTATGATGCTGCGGTGCGCTATGATTGTGCCACGTTTCACAGTTGACCATCCCTTTCTCTTCCTCATTCGGCACAACAAAACACAAAGCCTTCTCTTCTATGGTAGGTTTTGCTCTCCCTGAACAATGGGTGTCCTGTATGTGCAGCAGAAACATTCCCCGCTGCAGCCTGCTATCAGTATATCAAGTTTTCGATTTCTCATCCTATTATTTCAGTTATATTGCCTAATCCCAAGTCTTCACTGCTATGCCTCTGCTTGCAACAGCTTTTCCCAGCACCATTCATATTTGATTAACAGTTGTGCATAAGGGGATCACATCTTAAAATGGGCCAACTGAGAACTGTGGCCTTCCTTAAACCCTACTCCTAATGCAGATTGATGCATTGTGTGTGCCTTATTTAGTATTAGGAGGCACTTGTATCACAGACCATTAGAAATATTGGTGAAGATGAAGCAGATCTTATTAACTGCACACCTCTTCATCTTTTGCATGCTCTTAATAAAAACATAGAGGGCTCGGTTTTTTTACCAGGCAGCTTTGCTGCAAGTGCGAATATTTGTGAGGTCCATTTTGTTCTGGACCTTTATTTTCACAGGATACTTCAGGGTGGGCGTGGGGAGGTGGTTTTGTTCTTAAAGGGTTATTAGCAACCTCCAAAAACAGCTATCAAAGGAGATCCTACCATAAAACCTAATGTGCATTTGATAAAAAAACACAATTGTTTAGTACCAGTTTCTGGCCTTCACACCAGCATATAAATTTAAGATCTTGCTAACCAAAGTGAAAACGAAGAGCCTTATTTAGTTATTGCAGCGCAGGAAATGTGCAATGATTTCCACAACATGCAGAAAAATTTGGCCTTTCAAAGAATACAGTGCACAAGCAAAAGTATGAATGATGTTTGGTCTACAGTGTATTATTCTTTGACGTTACATGCAAAAAAAGTAGTCACAGAATTTTGACTTGGCAACCTGTAAGTGACATTTATGTATGAATGGTTATCGATTCATGTATTATGAATAAAAATGAAATTGTTTTGTGTTCTGATTGTACTGCTACTGAATTCATTAAACAGCAGCTCAGGGCGAGATTTATTCTGACCCCATAGCTCCAGCGTCACCAGTCTCTTCCCCACTTAAGACACTGGTTGCCAACAACATGTGTAAACAGTCAGTCAGCTAATTTCCGCATGAGTACAGGTGAAGTCTTCTCTCTGGGTGTGGCATTTGCCAATCCATTCAGCTTAAGCTGACTGTGCTACAACTGCCAACAATACTTGGCTTATGCTGCCTCTTCTCTAGCACGCAAGCAATTTCCTATGACCTTTGAGATGCACCCACTTGCGGGAAAATGAGACGAGTGAAGCACTGCAGAAACATTTCAGCAGTCTGCTTATCAGGGACAATCTCTGTACCTGGTACTTGTCGCTGGCAAATTGTTCTTCAATGTGACTCTGTTTTCGTCTCCTGGGAAAGTTTAGTGGGGTGCCTCCCCCACAAAAAATGTGCTAGCACGAATTGGATATGTGTAAAAGCACACAAACAACGTCGGTGCATTCTTCCAAAACAAGTGCAGCTGAATGGGTTTTGAGTTGAGGCTATGCCTCTACCGTATCCATTTCTGTCATAGAATATACTAATCAATCTCTGTCTTAAGGGTGCTTTTTTTATTTTTCTAAGTTAGTAACGTTGCCCTGCTTTGGAAGCTGTGCTGAAAGAGCTGTGTAACACACTGGAAGAAAGAATTTCATTGCACTGTTCAATTCAGTAATCTGAGCACACTTTATTTCACCCAATACATTTAGGCGCATTATCGCAGCTTTCGTATTGTGACTACAGCTTGAAACTAAAAAGGAACAATGGTCCAATGAGGCCATTAATTGTTTTCCTTTTATTTTTTTTGCAAGTGAGTGGGGAAGAGATGTTGCTCAAAGTGAAAAATGAGTTCTAAAAAAGTCCACAGTAAATGAGAGTGAATAATGAGCCTCACTTATGTTACTTCTACAAAGCCTCGTTTTCAGTTATCATCAGGTTGACAGATGACAGGCTGATCAGTATGTTTGTTCCATTGGTGATGCCTTGCCAGTCAAAGGCTTACTACTACCTGAAAACTAGATGACCAGCCATTCCTCCATGCTGAAGGTGTCAAGTTAGGCAACAACCCACTTTAACCTACCTGTAATTCTATTCCCTGTTGTGGCTGTGAGTGGGGAAATGCCCTGTATACTGCATAGTAAGTGAAGGAATTTGGAGTCAGTGCATTCCACCAGTAATCAGCAAAACTTGAGTTGTACTTTCCCCCTTCTGTGTCTGGATTTCTGTTCCTGAAAAACACTGGCTGTATTTACTTGGTAAACCCTTGGCACTGACCTGTGCAGGGCCGGATTTAGGTTTGATGAGGCCCTAAGCTACTGAAGGTAAGGGGGCCATTTATATGTCCAGCTGTCATTTTGTCAGCAACAAATTGTTGCTGTTTTTATATGTTGAATATATGCTATATGGTAATTTATAGACCCATTACTTACATCGTAGGAGCCTACACAACACAAAACACTTGCTGTATGTAGGTTTTATTTTATTTGTTTTTTATATTTTGGAAATGTACATCCAGATTTGGGGGGGGGGGGCAAGAGAGTGGGGCCCTAAACTATAACTTGCCTAGTTTATAGGTTAATCCAGCACTGGACCTGTGTCACAGTGTTTTACACAATTGTCATAGTTAATAAGGATCCAGGTGGAAATCGATTCTGAACGTGATTGTGCAAACTATGGTATGTCTTGATTTAAGGTTACCAGATTTTTTTCAATGAATCCAGGGACACTTTTCAACTTAAATGGATTTTGTCAGTGGACTGATTTGTAAATCAGGGGACTGTCCCCGGGAAACGGGGACATCTGGTAACCTTATTTTAATTTACCACGTCGTCAGACAACCCTAACAATCTCTGACAAAAAGTTTTAAAATGACGCACTGTTTCTCACAAGGTGTGCCCACCAATTATATTCTTCAAAAGTCTTCCTTGTACAGGTTGGCATGGCTTCTGTTCCAAATAATCTCCTGGTACCAAAAGCAAAATGCAAAGTAACACCAACTTTTAAGCCTTGCAACAGTACACATACAAACCCCTGCGCCCGCAATTAACACATCTCTTCAGTTCCAGCACTTTTCTCCCAATTCCTGCAGGCAATTTAGAGTCATTTTAGGGGCAGAACATAATATTTGCAAATTTCTTCATCGTGGGGTCTTGGAAAACATGTTTTTGGGTGTGAGGAATTAAGATCTATTATTTTTTGCTTGGTATGCCTACGTCTGATGAGTAGGGTGCCATATTTCAAAAAGTAAAAACCAGGACATCCCAAAGGTTTTTGAGCTTTTTTGGACATGCCCCAAAGTTGCTGAAATTTTTTATGTTTACAGAAACACCCAAAAAACCACGATCTTGACTTGACTTAGATCCAAGACAAAACACCATTCAGAAATCCCCACCCCCATGTCAATTCTGCCTTTGATGAAGCTTTTGGGAAACAAAATAATTTTAATTTTGCCTTCTATTGATATAGAAGAATAACTCATCATACTAATAATATGTAATGTAACTGCAAGGATTTGGCCATCATTTTTAATGGTTTCCATGCCATTTTACACACATTTTCCTTACCGAGCAAAACTAAATTCATAGAATCGTAGTTTGAAGGGATCCCCCAAGGCTCATCAAGCGCAACCCTCTGCAATGCGGGAATAAATCACATTAATTTAACCAAAACAGGTCTTTCAAATTCCCAAGGCACAGTCGCAGCCTTTGACCGCCCCTCATTTTGGGGACCTGGAAGTTGGAAAAAAAAAAATCGGCACGCCCATGCGACCAGGTAAATCTTTATTTGCGTCAGCCATGGGCCGTAGCAATAAAACAACAGTACGATATACAAAGAATAGAAATAAAAAGTCAATTATATAAAATACATTTTTAGGGTTTTGAATCCTTAGTCAAATAGTGGATCTTATTCTGATTGCCCCAGCTAAAAACCTTGCAACCTGAAATATACTCAGAGTCGCAAAGTGATTTCATGCTCTTTATTCAGCTCATAGTGGTGAGGAGGAATGAATGAAAGTCCCCTCAAGGTATCTGCTTTATATACATTATTTACACAATGGGCTGCACATGATTGGCTAATTCTGGAATTCTACTGTAAGCCAATCAGGTTGTGGATTCACTTCTATCTGGAGCATGATTGGGTAGTTCCTGCCAACCAATCATACTGCTGCATTGTTCTAGGACCAATCAGACTGCTGCCTTTTGGATCCTATTGTTCTAGGGCCAATCAGACTGCTGCAGTTTGGATCCTATTCAACCCAGTACATAACACAACCTTTGCTGTCACCTGCTCATCTTGATCAAGAGAAAGGTTCTTTCTGGTCTCCCGCACCGTCGCACCTCTCGAACGCCCTCCGGGTTCCCTCCGTCGAAGGGCGGCGCCTAAGGCGTTGCTCCGCTTTCTGTTTCCCCTCGCAGCTTTATAGCCGTCGGGGCGCTTCCCTCCGCCCTGCCTTCCAGCCTCTTTCAGTAGAGCGGGGCTCCCTCGACGGTGACTGACGCTCCCGAGAAACTTGGCTCTGGGTCCAGGTAAGAAAAAGCACAATTTCTGGCCCAGTCGTGGCAGGAGGAGAAGGGAGCGCAGCGTCTTTGCCTCGAGGGGCGCGGCGCGCTCCGAAGGACGCACAGCCTGGACGGCTGCCACATTTCGCCCCCTCTCGGCGCTGCAAGACGGGAAAGCTGTATTTGGAAAACTCTTGCAGAAGAAAAGCAGGGATGCATCGGGCGGAGCTGCTGACATCCGATCCTCGGGGGCTTGGGATTTCCCAAGTAAGGGATGGAGGGAGGAGGAACAGAAAAGACAAGCTCGTCGGCAGGGTGAAGTTGCGCTTTGGAGCAGAGGGATGTTTCGTCGAATGGTGGAATTGGAAGGGGATTCCCCTAGGGCAGGAATGTCCAGTAGGCCAATCGCGATCTACTGGTCGCGATAGATCGTGGGCTCCTTTTCCTAGCGCTTGCAAAAGAGCATCCTGCCGTGCGCCCCCCCCCCCCCTCCGCTCCGTCCTCCATTCGGGCATGGTCCTTATTGATCTTACGCTGAGCGACCTTTTCCATTTCCTGCCTAAAATCAGGTCAACAAAAACGGGGCTTTACTCCCTAAAAGCGCAACAACTTTGATCTGAACCCCCCAAGAGGGGGTAAATTACTGCCACTTTTTAATTCGGTGAGTAGATCGCAGTCTCTTGAGAGCTGGACGCCTCTGCCCTAGGGTCATCCAACCCCAGGAATCTGGGCGACTGCGTTATCCTGAGTCATCAAACTCAGTACTGCAGCCCTTGGGCGTAGCCAGGATTTATTTATTTGGGGGGGGGGAGAGAGACACGTAGCCGGATTTATGTTTGGAGGGGGGTTCGGACACCCACCAGCCATCACCCTCAGTCTGGCTCTGTCTAGCAGGTTCGGAATGAAATGTCTCAACAACTTTATTATTATTATTATTATTATTATTATTAATACCCTGCCCATCTGGCTGGGTTTCCCCAGTCACTCAAATTACCTTCTTTTGACCCCAAGTGCTGGGGTGGGCATGGAATCTGTCAATCTTTCCATGATTTCTACTTTTAGTTAAGTATTTTTATTTATTTACTTGATTTAGAAGATGGGGCAAATGCTTCCCCTGGCTATGCCCATTCCGCAGCCTACACTACCTGGTAGTGGATCTGAACAGGAGGCTTTCATATGGCCTGAATATACTAGTGATTAAACCTGCAGGCAGAGATTTATTATTATTAATAATAATTTTATTATTTCTACCCTGCCCATCTGGCTTTCCCCAGCCACTCTGGCGGTTTATAGCACATAGTAAATCATCTAATATTAAAAATGTTTTTAAGATCCTGCATGCCGCAGATTTTATGGAGAAGAGCTCCTGCTGTTGATATCTTTTCCCCATCATACAGCTGTTTAAAAACTGTCAGGGAAAGAGCTAGGAAGCTCAGGTTTCTGTGTTTGGCAGAGGGAGGAGTCCAGAGTTTAACCACTTTAACAGAAAACCAGCAGGTGGAGTTTTTCCTCTGGGCATGAATGAGACAAACAGAACTTCCTTCTTCTCTGGCTGCCAGGCTGATAATAAAATCCTAGAACCATAGAGTTGGAAGGGAGCCTGCAAGGCAGCTTCCTCTCCTAAATTGCCACTCACCTGTGATGTCCGTGTGCCTGGAAGGTGCATTTAGAGGCGACTCAAGACAGGTTGCTGAGCTTCCCAAAGCTCAGTCATGTGGATCTATCACTTGGTGGTTGCAGGGAGATTTTAGAAAGTTTATTAACTTGAAGAGAATTTGGGGAAAGAGCCCTTTTTGCACATACCAGGCTGCTGCCCCACGGCACTATCACAAAAAGGATGTGGACAGAGGTAGAGAGAGACCATAACTATATTTGTTATTTTGTGACACGTCTGCCGAAGTCAGGTTCCTGTTTTCCTGACTGCATATAGATTGTGTGTATGGGTTGGTCAAAAGTAATAAGTGTAACAACATGACATGGTTTTTCTTTCCTTTTCATGCTTTTCAGATTCCACCATGGAGAAGCTGGCTAACGCAAACACACATTTTGCCCTTGATCTCTTCCAAAAGTTCAGTGAAGCCAACAAAACAGGCAACATCTTTTTTTCGCCACTTAGCATATCTGCTGCAATCGCCATGGTTTCCTTGGGGGCTAAAGGTAACACAGCCGCACAACTCTCAAAGGTCAGCAAAAATCTTTTCAGGTTTTATCTTGATTTCTGGTTATTTTTCTAAGGTGGTTCAACTTTAACCATTCAAAGCACTTTACATTTAGTATCCCACAAAGTAGGAGCAGTTTTGTTGAGATTTAATTATGCATCAGAATATATTCTGAATGTTGCTGTTTATAGTCCATGATTTCATTGCAGTGGTGTTTTTCCCCCATCATGATAGTAACACACCAGGGAAATAAAGCTAATTATTTTCCTTCCATTTCCTAAAACCTTTTACTGTAATTTATTAAAAATATTAAAATACTGTAATACATCAAACATTAAAAGCATCTGCCTTCAGATGTCTTCTAAAAGTCTGGTAGTTGTTGTTCTCTTTGACATCTGGTGGGAGGGTGTTCCACAGGGAGATTTATTTGATTGGTCCTAGTGATAAGAAGTTAGGACTTCTCTTTTCCCTTGTGCAGACATTTCACTTTGATGTCGTGGAAGACCTTCACTCAAGTTTCCAGGCACTGAATACCGACATTAACAAGAGCGGAGCACCCTATACATTGAAGCTTGCTAATAGGCTGTTTGGAGAAAAGACCTACACTTTTTTGCAAGTAAGTTAATTGCTGGGATATCAACAAAACTCTGCAAAATTAGCTGGCCGAGAGATTTTCTTTTTATTTCCCTAGATGTGGAACTGCGAGTGGTGGGGTTGTAATTCTTCATTTGGGAGAATTGGTATGCTATGAAACTGCTGCATCAGAACATTAAAAGCCACAAATGTCAAGCTCACAAATGAAGTGCTGCCTCATGTAGGTTGTGGGTATTTTCTTTTTGCCAGCTTTATTGTGTTTGACATTCCTGGATAAAGCTAAACATTCAAATTCGTTTACAACATCACATTCATTTGTGTTGAAACAACTTCTATAGAACGCTTTCGGATTGTATCTTCTGTGTTAAGGAGAGTAGGTAGAACTTTTCCACAGGAACTTCTGCACAGAATGAGGAAAAAACCCAAACTACTACTACTGCTCAGTGCCTGAGGGCCCCAGTCCTGCCACTCTCCTGGCCCTGAACGGGGCCTGATGGGCTTTGCTGGGCAGAGAGGGCTCCATCTTGTTTTTGTTTTTTGTTTAAATTGCTGTTATTTTTTTACCTATGTCATTTTAAACTGTGATATTAATGCTGTATTCTTAGTTTCAGATTTTGATTTATATGGTAATTGTTTCCCATTTGGTTGTGTATTTTCTTGATGTGGTTAATTTATTGTTTGTGACTTTTGTAATTGTGTAAATCTTGTCATGCTGTAAGACACCTTGAGCATTGTTTTTTTAACTGTGGAAAGGTGGCATACAAATAAAAAATGATGATTATGATGATTTATACTCCACCCATCTGGCTGGGTAAACCATCAAATGTTAAAAACTTCCCTAAACTGGAAATTGAGTGTTTTTACTAATTGGTGCATTATGAGATAACTGGCATTCTTTCAATAGATTGATGAACGATGCCAACAAAAGTAACTGTCACCCCCAGCCAGGAATGGGAATACCAATTTATGGTCCACAGATGGGTGATACCCCCCTCCCCGTTGTACATTGATATCTGTCTTCTGTGATTTCTCCAGGATTTCTTGACTAGCACCCAGAAGATGTATGGAGCTGAGTTAGCCACAGTGGATTTTCTCAATGCTTCAGATGATGCACGAAAGCAAATTAACCAGTGGGTTGAGAATCATACAGAAGGTGAATGGTGCCTGGAAAACTCTCAACTTAGAGAATCATAGAATCATAAAGTTGAAAGGAACAACAGGGACCTGTAGATCACAACCCTGATCTAAGTGTCTCATGCTTTACTGACTGAACTACCTCAGTTTCTTTAAAAAATGATTAGGAAGGACTACCAGGGTTTGTTTTCTTCCTTCCTTCCTTCCTTCCTTCCTTCCTTCCGCCCTACCTTGTCTCCAGTCAGATCTTGACTTAATAAGCCCAGGATATGCATAAGTTTCAGGCATATTCACACGCTTGCTTAACAAAAGCAGCAAAACAAGCCACTGAGCCACAGTTATCCACAGCCTCCTGTCATGTCTGAACCAATGTCTTGTTTCTTACAGAGCTAATTTGTTCTGTAACTTCAATTTCCAGGTAAAATACGTGACTTGTTATCCGAAGGCTCACTGAATGAACTGACCAAACTTGTTTTGGTAAATGCAATCTACTTCAAAGGCAGCTGGGCAGAGAAATTTCAAGAGGAGGACACTGAGGAACTCCCTTTTAGACTCAGTAAGGTAACAAAAGGCCTATATTCCATACATTCCACAGTCCTGTTAATAAAAAGGTAAAGGGACCCCTGACCATTAGGTCCAGTCGTGAGCGACTCTGGGATTGTGGTGCTCATCTCGCTTTATTGGCCGAGGGAGCCGGCGTACAGCTTCCGGGTCATGTGGCCAGCATGACTAAGCCGCTTCTGGCGAACCAGAGCAGCGCACGGAAACACCGTTTACCTTCCTGCCGGAGCGGTACCTATTTATCTACTTGCACTTTGACATACTTTCGAACTGCTGGGTTGGCAGGAGCAGGGACTGAGCAACGGGAGCTCACCCTGTCGCGGGGATTCGAACTGCCAACCTTCCGATAGGCAAGCCCTAGGTTCAGTGGTTTAACCCACAGCACCACCCGCGACCGTCTTATAAAGAGTTGTATCCAAAGTAGCGCTGAGTAGCACTTCCCATCAGTGCAAGGATTTCTGTTTTGTGCAGCAGGACTTCCCCACTTGTCCTCCCCTCCCATGTACCCCATAAATTTATTCTAGGGGTTTTGGAGCACATCTGGGGAGGGTATGGGGTGTGCGAGGAGAGGAGGGAAATCCTTACACTGAGAGAATGTTTTAGTCGGATGCTACCCAAAATTTAGGTTTAAGGGTGATAGTCAACTTGGTAATACTTTTAGCAGCTCTAAAACACATAAAAGTTATTTGTGCATGACTGGGAGTAAAAAACCCCAAATGTGGTAGGACACCTCTGGATTCAACCCAGTGTGTTCTCTGAATGGAAACTATTAAATTTGAACCAATATTTTCATTTTAAAATATTTTATTGAGCTTTTATTGGACTTCAGTTTCCATTGGCCAGCTTCAGTGCTTGAAGGAGAACAGCTGAAAAGAACAAATTTGGTTTTAGTAATTCGCTTGCTTGATTATCTTTGCCTTAAATGACAAAAAGCAATATTGAGTGTGCCATGAACTGATTACAGCGGTGTCCAAATTTTTTTCAAAGAGGGCCAGATTTGATGAAGTGAAGGGCCATGGGGGCCAACCAAAGTTGTTGACATTTTTTAGGATTGAAGTTGTTGAGGTTTTTTTAGGATTTTACCCCAGGAAATAAACTGCCCCAGGGGCCAGATTAAACCGACCAGATTAGGCCCCCAAAATGGACTTTGGACATGCCTGGATTACAATGTGAATGGTTGCATTCCTCTGTAACAGCACAACCGTTAACATAGTTTTGGAAAGAACCTTTTTCTTTGCACGAACTCTTAGGTGTCTAAACATACTCTTTTACTTGCAATATGTTTTTGCATGCTCATAGTTGTGCCTTTTTAAAAAACTACCCAGAAGGAAAAGACGACGGTGAAGATGATGTTTCTGAAAAAGAAGCTTCCTTTCGGATATATCCCTGAGTGTAAATGCCGTGTCCTGGAACTTCCTTACAAGGGGGACCAACTTAGCATGATAATCCTGCTGCCTGATGACATTGAGGATAACTCCACTGGCCTGGAACAGGTAATTCTGATTTCTCCCTTTCTTTCTCTATAATAATTTTTTCAAATGGCACATCACCAATATTTTTTTTTGTTTAAACGACAACTTGTAGTAGCAGTGCTCATGGTATATGCATGTGAAATTGAGATCAGAATTTTTGAACTATATTATTACTATTATTGATTATTACAGCTGAGTTTTCATAGAACTGTAGAGTTGGAAGGGACCCTGGGGTCATCTAGTCCAACCCCCTGAAATGCAGGAACATGCAGCTGTCCCAAACCTGCAACCTTGGCATTATCAGCACAGCACTGTAACCAACTGAGCTATCCAGTTGATTGTCGAAGGAGTATTCTTGGATAACACATGAAGCAGCCTTGCAGCATGCCTCTCTTTCGTAGGAACATCTTACTTTTCAGGATCAAAGGCTGTGTTTCTGAGAAGATGGAGATGTATCACAGGCTCTCCTCGCAGCCCCAGAGAAAACCAAAGCAGAGCGCCTGGCTTCTTCAGCACGTGCTCTGAATTATCTGCAGATCGATTCATTTGCAGACTTGAAATCAAATAGGGACAAGTTGGACTTTGCTTCAAAATAAATGCCTTCAATATGTTGCTTTGACACAATTTTCCTACCGTTCCACAGTTTCTAAAGACCACTGAGTACACAGGAGTGGCTAAATGCTTTGGGGAGTATTTCCGTGTGGAATTTTAGATTTTATAAAACTCTCGGTGTGTCTTATACTTGCAAATGTCATTTTTTTCATACACGAATCCCCATTAAAGCAGGAGCTGTTCTACAGACAGGGTTTCCTTTTATCGGACCAATGCTGCATTGAGTATCATATTATCTCTTCCAACAGATAGTGAGTCTCCAAGGTCTTGGGTAGCAAACCGTCTCTTTCAAGTCCTGGTACCATTCTGAGGTGGAGATAAACGAAGTTAAAGTTGGGATACCCTTCTTGAATATTTATTTCTCTGTTTTCCACAGACACTCCCTAGCTTTCCATTCTGACTTTCTATATAAGCACTGCTGCTGCTGCTGCTGCTGTTGTTGTTGTTACTGTACATGAAGTAGATATATTTGAGCTGCGATTATAAGACATCTGAAGGCAGCCCTGTTTAAGGAAGCTTTTAATGTTTGATGCATTACTGTATTTTAATATTTTGTTGGAAGCCGCCCAGAGTGGCTGGGGAGGCCCGGCCAGATGAGCCAGGTATAAACAATAAATTATTATTATTATTATTATTATTATTATTATTATTATTATTATTATTATTATTATTAAATTCATCCTCTCTCTCTCTTTAAATTCTAGCTAGAGAAGCAGCTCACCTTAGGAAAGCTCCAAGAGTGGACACACCCAGGAAAAATGTACAGCAACTCTGAAGTTAGGGTGCATCTGCCGAAATTTAAGCTGGAGGAGACCTATGATCTTAAAACTCCCTTGGCAGAATTGGGAGTGCTGGATGTCTTTGACAGCGGAAAGGCAGATTTGTCTGGAATGTCAGGAGCCCGGGACCTCCATGTGTCCAAAATTGTTCACAAGTCATTTGTAGAAGTGAATGAGGAAGGAACAGAAGCAGCAGCAGCAACCGCTGGTATGATAATGCTATGTAGTTTGCCTATGGAAGAGGATTTCAACGCTGACCACCCCTTCCTATTTTTTATCCGCCACAACCCAACAAAAAGTATACTTTTCTATGGCAGATTTGCTTCTCCGTGAAAAGTAAAATAAATGGATGAACCAAATGCCCTTAGAGCTGCTCCTCAAAAAACACTCTTTGTTATTTTGCTTTTTTGAGAGGGAGAGAAAGAAGAATCATTACTGGGCACCAGGTTTTTCAGAAACTGATTTATTAGAGAAGTGGCTTTTCTTGTATCCGTTTGCTGCCTGTCATTAGTTAGCTTTTGGTTTATTACAATGTGACATGCTACTTAAAATGAAGCCATTGTAGTAAAACTATGCAATATATATCTGATTTAATAGAGGTGTGTTTTTTAAAGAAGGGATGTTGCTTCAAAGCTGGATATGAATTAATTTGGGTAATCTGTTCAATCTTTGTGTATCATGGTGCCCCTTGTCTTCTCCTGCAGCCTATCTTGCTCTTTGAATTTGTTATACTCAAACCAATTGAGTATAACAAACAGCCGAAGTTGTTCTTGGCTAGTCTCATTTCACAAAGACACTGCTTTTACAGACGTACTAATCCATGGATAGGCAAACTAAGGCCTGGAGGCCAGATCCGCCCCAATCGCCTTCTTAATCCGGCCTGCGGGCGGTCCAGGAATCAGTGTGTTTTTACATGAGTAGAATGTGTCCTTTGATTTTAAAATGCATCTCTTGGTTATTTGTGGGGCATAGGAATTTGTTCAATTTTCCCCCCTCCAAAATATAGACCCGCCCTCCACAAGGCCTGAGGGACAGTGGACCGGCCCCCTGCTGAAAAAGTTTGCTGACCCCTGTTTGACATCTACAACATCCTGGGATCCAGCAACACAGTTCTAAAAGCATACACTTGGTTGGTCTATGAGGGGTGGATCAGACGAGTCTGCTTTGAAATTTGCATCCCACTCCCCATCCAGATCCTGGATTTCAGCTTCCTACATAGCAACCCAGTACAGTGCTTTGGACTGTACACCATTTATCCACATTATTGGAGCTAAGATTGCCACTGTTGATTCCCTCTTCCTCTCCCCCAACTATCTGCCAGATTATTTTCTGATAGGTAATAGTTGCTGAAGGAGCCTGTCAAGAGCAAAAAATATAAAGTATTCTTGTACTCAGATCCATTTATGCTGTATAATTCCCATATCCATCACAGGCATGTGCATCTTTGCTCTAATGTTGGTGAATAATGCTAGGAACAGGTAGGTAGCCGTGTTGGTCTGATACAGTTGAAATAAAAATTTAAAAAACTGTCCAGTAGCACCTTATAGACCAACTAAGTTTGTTCTGGTATAAGCTTTCGTGTGCCTGAAGAAGTGTGCGTGCGCATTAAAGCTTATACCAGAAGAAACTTAGTTGGTCTATAAGGTGCCACTGGACAGTTTTTTTAAATTTTTATTTTGAATGCTAGGAACAGACCGCATTAGCTGTATGTTACCTCCAGAATCAGAAACAGCAAATCTCTGACAGTGAGAAAGAGCTGCATTCCCATAACACACCTGAAGTGAAGGCCCAAGACAGGAGTTGATCATCATGTGAGCTGCGCACAGGTGGGCTGAAGCGAGCTGCTGACCAGCCTGTGGAGCCTCTTTTTATTGAGACAAATATGCAAGCTAGGCAGATACATTTTGGGCTGTGGCCTTTACACATCTTCCGTCCCAAGATCGTGGGGTGGTACTAAGTTATTTTGGCACCTGTTTCCACAGCGTCATTTCCCCCCTTGCACACTGTATGATGAAGGAGACAAAAGGTCTCGGGGGGGGGGGGAAGGTTACAGACAGGACACCGCAGACTGCTGAGACCGCAAAAGGTCAGACACAGGGGACGATGTTCTGACAGCCGTGGCTTGTCTGAGGGGGAGCTTGCCCTGCACCCCAAGGTCACGCGTGCAGGCAGATTGTGGACCGGACCCCACTCCCCACTCCGTGATATCCCTACACACACCCAATTATCTGTTTTCTTAATTATTGAACCACCCACTACATGGATCCTTCCACCCTGCCCTCCTGGAGAAGTGTCCTCAACACAACAGGGTATCTGTTCATTCCCCAAGGAATTGGTCCCTTGTAAAGAAATGTTTCCATCTCCTTGCCTGAGACTCATGCTTCCTCAGAGCAGGTGAATTATCATCTTAGGATAAAGCTGATGCTATTCTAGGCTGCATCAGCAGAAGTATAGAGTCCAGGTTAAGGGAAGTCATAGTCCCACTCAATTCTGCTTTGGCCAGACCACAGCTGGAATACTGTGTCCAGTTCTGGGCACCACAATTTAAGAAGGATATTGACAAGTTGGAACATGGGCAGAGGAGGGTGACCGAGGGTCTGGAAACAAAGCCTTATGAGGAACAGTTGAGTATATTTAGCCTGCAAAAGAGGAGACTGAGAGGAGATACACTAGCCATCTTAAAATATCTAAAGGATTGTCACATGGAAGATGGAGCAAGTTTGTTTTCTCCTGCTCTGGAGGGTAAGACCCAAACCAATGGCTTCAGGTTACAAGGAAGGCGATTCCAACTCAACTCCAGGAAGACCTTTCTGACAGTAAGAGCTGTTTGACAGTGGAACCTTGGGAGGTTGTGGACTCCTTCATCGGATGGTTTTTTTTAGCAGAGGTTGGATGGCAATCTGTCATGGATGCTTTAGTTGCGATTCCTGCATTGCAGGGGATTCCAGCTCTACAGTTCTATGATTCTAGGAGCAGGGCACATCTATAATGCTCCTAAAGGCCTCATCCACCGTTTATGCCTCTCTTAGTTTTTTTCCAGGTTGGCCTTCAACACAAGGGAACAAACTTGTTCACAGCAGAGCATTGCACCCCAGAGGCAGTCACAACTTCTGCCCAACAAGGGAGATAGTTCTACATGTGACGAAGAGTTCAAAACACTAGAAATCCTTCACACCCTTCCTTACATTCTACCTGCAAATTTGTTTTTGTAGTTTTAAGTTACTTTACTAAGAGCTTGGGTTTTCTTTAGGTCAAGGAAAGGAGGGGTAGGTCTGCTTAACACACCTTGACACTTGGTCAGCTGGGGCCAAGATGCTTCATCAGCTGGGGCTCCTTGAAGCTCATGGAATCGGCCTATACAGTATGTTGTTACCCAAAGTATCCTTCCCCTAGGAGCGGGTAGCGCTGTGGTCTAAACAACTGAGCCTCTTGGACTTGCTGATCAGAAGGTTGACAGTTCGAATCTGCAATGGTGGGGAGCTCTGTCCCAGGTCCTGCCAACCTAGCAGTTTGAAAGCACGCCAGTGCAAGTAGATAAATACATAGGTACTGCGGCAGGAAGGTAAATAGCGTTTCCATGCGCTCTGGCTTCTGTCACGGTGTTCCGTTGTGCCAGAAGCGATTTAGTCATGCCGGCCACATGACCTGGAAAGCTGTCTGTGGACAAACACTGGCTCCCTTGGCCTGAAAACGAGATGAGCACCACAACCTCATTTGACTGAACTTAACTGTCCTTTACCTTTACCTTTTACCGCTCCCCCTAGAGAACCTCATACTTGCCCCATTCATAATATGTTAGACTAAGGGTGTGTGGATTGAGACTATGTTATGATTCTGTATGTTCCAACTCATTGTTCCAAAATAGAGAGCATGGGACAAGTGGTAGAGCTAGCTGCTTGAGCATCCCGAGGGGCAATCTACCCACGCAGCAGCGTGATCTGCCCTGGGGAAATTTTGTCACCCACCTCTGGGATGATACCCGGGGCAGACCCCTACCGCACCCCCCTTCTTACGCCCCTGCACGGGACCCTTAATTTCAGCTTTCAGTTTTATGTAGGCTTAATGGGTGAGGACAGCACACATGCTGAAGACAAACAAAGGGTGGAATTAGCAGTAAAAAAAAAAAAAGAAAGTATTGTTTAAACAGTAACTTACCTATAAATGTGTTTGCTCTGACTCCAGTAAAAATCTGCCGACAGGGAGCAAATAGCTAGCCTGTGCAGCTTTTAAACACCTGCTGAAACCTTTTCTCCTAACAGGTGTATGTAGTCTATTAAGTCTATTAAGAAAACATCCTTCCCGAACAACTCAGATTTGCAGAGCAGAGAACTTAGAAGTCACATTACAAGCTAAGACGACTAAACTACAACAAGAAGATGCATGATTGCTAGATGCCTTGCAGGCACAGTGATAACTAACCAATACAAATTTGGTTCTGGGAAATAGCTAGATTAAAAAGACCAGATGTTTTGGGACTAGAATTGCCATCATCCCTGACCACTGGTCCTGTTAGCTAGGGATCATGGGAGTTGTAGTCCCAAAACATCTGGAGGGCCGAGTTTGCCTATGCCTGAAAAAGACTGACAGATGATGTCCAGAGGACAAAGTAGGAAAGACAAATTTACTTCTGGCTGGCTTGATTTCATAATGAAAGCTAGTGTCTTGAAACATGAACAAGTCCTTCCTATGTACTGTCTGGCTAATTAGCTGTAATTATTGATGTAACCATATCTCCACTTGTCTCGTGTATTGTATCCTTCTTATGCGTAAGACAATATGAAAAGCAATTGTCATCTTAACCCAAATACCATTATTCATGATAGGAAAAACCACTACCACTTACCTGTTCTGGGAAAGCTCAGATGAGTGAGGCTACCATATCACACCCTTTCATGGATTAGCCTTGTCATGGCGAAGCGGCTTGAATAACTCCAAGAAGCTCTGAGCTATGCCATGCAGGGCCACCCAAGACGGACAGGTCATAGCCAAGAGTTTAGACTAACTGTGGTATGCAACAACAGCAGCAAGGATACTTATCGCTAAGCACTGGAAAACCCAAGATCTACCCACACTGGAAGAGTGGCAGATGCAGCTGATAGACTATATGGAACTAGCCGAGATGACTGGCAGAATCCGAGACCTGGGAGAAGAGAAGGTTGAAGAAGACTGGAAGAAATTTAAGATTTATTTTAAAAAGCATTGTAATTTGGTTGAATGTTAAGAAGGATGCTAGATCATAAATAATTGAGCACCACTAAACTAGATGGAATTAGGATGACAAGTGAGATTGAGGAAAAAACATTAACCTTTGGGAGGATTATTAGATTATATTTTAAATGAATGGGATATAAGAATGTAAACAAGATGATAAATTGCGGGTAAGAATTGACAATGATGCAAGTGGGAGCGGGAGACGTGAGGGAGTCCAATGAAGTTAAGAAAATATGTTATGATATATGTTTCATTGTTTTTATTTCTGCATTTATGTTTAAAAATTTTAATAAATATATATATATATATATATATAAAAGAGTTTAGACTAACTGTGATCCACCTGGAGAAGGAACTGGCAACCGCTTCAGTATTTTGCCAAGAAAACTCCATGGACATAAAAAAGGAAAAGCTTTGAGAAGAAAGTGAGAGTTTCCAAGGCATGCTCTGGTTCATGGGGTCACGGAGAGTCGAACACAACTAAGACGACTAAACAACAACCATGTCACAGCTGCATGGATGCTTTGGGTTTTAAAAATCTTTCACGTTTTGTATTTGATCAAAAGCTTTGTATCCAAAAGTCAATACTTTGGATAATGTGTTACTCACATGCTCCCTGTTGGGTTATATATGCAAGATAACTGACCGTTTATTTTGTTTATGGTGATTTTTTAAAAATCCTTCCACAAGGGTTAACTGAGGTCTGATGTTAAGCTTTGAATGGTTTTTACTGGGTAGTTTTGTGTTTTTATTGCTGCAAGCCACGTTGATATATTTTTAATTACACAACAGTGTACACACACATACAAAAGGCGGCCCTGAAAGAGCAATAAAACATACCTAGGCAATTTCTGAAGCTGTTTCCTTCTTCCCTTTTTAGTATTGCATTTCCTCTACCTCAAATTCCTGCTGCCACACCTGCCAAGGTGAAGCCACCCCATTCCCTCAGTGGCCTTTGCCAGCCCTCCAGCACCTGAGATACAGCTCAGCCTTCCCAGGTCTCTGGAGAGAGTGACGCTTGCTCCCCAGACCAACCCCAACCACTTAACAGTTTGCCGACCCACAGCTGCTTTCTCCCACAGAGCTGCTTAAGCAGTGACCGGCTACGAGGACTTTTATTCCTGTCAGCCAGCCAGGTAAGTGCCTTAAACAGAGACGCCGTGCGATTCTTCTGTGCCACACGAGTCCAGTGCCGGATCAAACCCTGTGGAGGCCCCAGGGCAGTCGAAATCTCATGGACTCCCTCGCAAATTATCTCCTAATACTTGATTGCAATTTTCTTTTGAGATCAAATCAATAATGCTTTATCTTTTGTCGTGGGGCCCCAAAATGGCATGGGGCTCTGGTGCCTGCTCTGCCTGTTTGGTAATCCGGCACTGCACCAGTCAACACTGCCATCATAGGGAGCAAAACTGCAGCGAGGCACTTGCCTTTTCAGAAGGGTTGGTGCGACATTGACGTCGAAATCCAGCACCACCTGAGATCTGCGAGTGCAGCTTTCTCCCGATTGAAGTACAGAGTGTTTGAGGACGGGGACATTTGCAGGGAAACCAAAATGCTTGTTTACAAAGCTATTGTACTACCGACCTTACTGTATGCTTGTGAAACATGGACCACTTATAAACACCATCTCCAACTCCTCAAAAGATTCCATCAACGGTGTCTCCGAAATTTTTTACACATTACTTGGGAAGACGGGCAAATTAATACCAGTGTACTGGAAGAAGCAAAGATCACCAGTGTTGAAGCAATGATTCTTCAACATAAGCTTTGTTGGACTGGTCATGTTGTGCGGATGCCTGATTATTGTCTTCCAAAGCAACTGCTGTATTCCGAACTTAGAAATGGAAAGTGTAATGCCGGTGGTCAACAAAAGAGGTTTAAAGACTGTCTCAAGGCAATTTTTTTAAAAAAATGTAGTATAAGGTAAAGGTAAAGGTACCCCTGCCCGTACGGGCCAGTCTTGACAGACTCTGGGGTTGTGCGCCCATCTCACTTAAGAGGCCAGGGGCCAGCGCTGTCTGGAGACACTTCCGGGTCACGTGGCCAGCGTGACATCGCTGCTCTGGCGAGCCAGAGCCGCACACGGAAACGCCGTTTACCTTCCCGCTGGTAAGCGGTCCCTATTTATCTACTTGCACCCGGAGGTGCTTTCGAACTGCTAGGTTGGCAGGCGCTGGGACCGAGCAGCGGGAGCGCACCCCGCCGCAGGGATTCAAACCGCCGACCTTTCGATCGGCAAGTCCTAGGCGCTGAGGCTTTAACCCACAGCGCCACCTGCGTATAAGCACCAACAATTGGGAAACACTTACCTGCGAGTGCTCCAATTGAAGAACAGCCTTTACCAAAGGTGTCATGGGCTTTGAAGACACTCAAACTCAGGATGCCAGGGAGAGACGTGCTAAGAGGAAGGCACGCTTGGCAAATCCACACCATGATCAACTCCCACCCGAAAACCAATGTCCCCACTGTGGAAGGACGTGTGGATCCAGAATTGGCCTCCACAGACACTTACGGACTCATTATTTAAACCGTGTTTATGGAAGACAATCTTACTTGGCTACGAGATCGCCAAAGAAGAAAAAGAAGCTTGACTGTTCATGTGTGACCAACCTGAGAAATATTTCATATTCTTCTTTGGCGGCCCAATCGCCTTCTAAATCTGGATGGTCCAGGAATCAGCATGTTTTTACATGAGTAGAATGTGTGCTTTTATTTAAAATGCTTCTCTGGGTTATTTGTGGGGCATAGGAATTAGTTCATATATTTTTTCAAAATATATTCCATTTCCCCATCGCCATTGATCTGAGGGATGGTGGACTGGCCCATGGCTGAAAAAGGTTGCTGACCCCTGGCCTAAGTGGCCACAGTAGAATTTTAGGAATTTATTAACTTTTAACAGAATTTGGGAACAGAATCTGGGACGCAGGTGGCGCTGTGGGTTAAAGCCTCAGCGCCTAGGGCTTGCCGATCGAAAGGTCGGCGGTTCGAATCCCTGCGGCGGGGTGCGCTCCCGCTGCTCGGTCCCAGCGCCTGCCAACCTAGCAGTTCGAGAGCACCTCCGGGTGCAAGTAGATAAATAGGGACCGCTTACCAGCGGGAAGGTAAACGGCGTTTCCGTGTGCGGCTCTGGCTCGCCAGAGCAGCGATGTCACACTGGCCACATGACCCGGAAGTGTCTCCGGACAGCGCTGGCCCCTGGCCTCTTAAGTGAGATGGGCGCACAACCCCAGAGTCTGTCAAGACTGGCCCGTACGGGCAGGGGTACCTTTACCTTTACCTTTAACAGAATTTGGAGTGGGGCCCCTTCCTAGGAATAAGAAGCAGCACAAACACCAAGTTGCTTCCCTGCGGTGTTAGTGCACGCAGCTGTGGTATGTGAATGTCTCAATTGCATGTGCAAAGCTCTTAATTGCATTTGGCTTTCCCATCCAATCTGTGCCTTTCTTCATGGCAGCGTTCCATTGGTGAGGGAAAGGCTTTGCCCACCAAATGGTGATGCTTAGACATAGATATCGCAGTTGCACAGAATCGCCCCATAGCCAAGCGACTCTATTTGAGAGATTATTATACGTGAACCTCTGGACTGCCAGTATTTTTCAGGAAGGATTCAAGCGCAGACTGAGAAATTTAGGTCTGCACAGCTAAATTAGTTTAAAGCACTCTGTCTACCCTAGTGCAACAGAGCCACTTTTAAAAAGAATTTGTGTGCATGGGAACACAACGGGGAAATGACATTTGAAAAGTGTAGCATGAACAAAGGATTAATGGAATACCTATAAACTGACCAAGATGAAGGAAACAGAATAATTGCTCAATAAAGACCAGATTTAGTATGAAAATGCTGGCTGCATTAAGATAAATTCAACAGAGCGAATAATTGTTGATGGATGTTAACAGTGGACAACCGATTGGAATAGTTATTGTAAAAGATATATATATATATATATATATATATATATATATATGAGATTTAGTGTAACCACCACATATGCTTTATGCACCCTTTGTGCTTTTGTCAATAGTCATATCTAATAACAACATAACAGAAGTTTTCATTTGATTTCAATCTTTCAGAATTTCACCATGGATGAACTGGCTAATGCAAACACACATTTTGCCCTTGATCTCTTCCAAAAGCTCAACGAATCCAACTCAACAGGCAACATCTTCTTTTCACCCTTTAGCATATCTATTGCCCTAGCTATGGTTTTCCTGGGGACCAAAGGCAACACAGCAGCACAGCTCTCAAAGGTCAGCAAAGCTTTTATTTCTATTTTTTGTGTGACAGCTGTTATACGGATTTCTGGCTATTTTGTTAAGAAGGCTAGATTAGAAATCATTAAAAACCCTTTACATTTACAATGTCCCAAATAGAAAGAGAAGGGTTTGTTTGGACTCAGATGCTTATCAGAAGATATCAAATAATATTAATAATAAATAATAATAATACATTTTTATTTATACACCGCCCTTCCCGGTTCAGAAAACCGGGCTTAGGGTGGCTAACAACACATTTAAAACATTTAATTGTAATACAACATGGAAGCAGCATAAAATACGGTATAAAAACATGAATAACAATAAAATTCAAAGTTCAAAAATCAATTTGGGGGAAATCCACCCAATAAACATTAGATAGTCACCAGGGCTAGCTGGCTGAATTAGTCCTACTTGGGCCAGCGAGGAGGCCAGGGGAGAATTAGTTGTGGGGTCCCAGAGTGGGTAATCTTCATAAAAGGAGAGGGGGATGGAAGAGAAGGGAAATAAAAGATCAGGCTGAATTCAAATTAAAGGCCAAGCGGAATAGCTCTGTCTTTCAGGCTCGATGGAAGGAGGTTAAATCCTGAAGGGCCCTAGTCTCATGGGACAGAGCATTCCACCAGGTCGGAGGCATCACTGAAAAGGCCCTGGCCCTGGTGGAGGATAGTCTGACTTCCTTAGGACCCAGGACCTCTAAACTATGGTTATTCATGGACCTTAAGGTCCTCTGTGGGGCATACCAGGAGAGGCGGTCCTGTAACTACAAGGGCCCTAAGCCACAAAAGGCTTTAAAGGTCAAAACCAGCACCTTGAACCTGACCCCACCGGGAGCCAGTGCAACTGGTAAAGCACTGGGTGAATATGCTCCCATGGCAGGGATCCTGTGAGGAGCCTCGCTGCAGCATTCTGCACCCGCTGGAGTTTGTGGGACAGTTTCAAGGGCAGCCCCATGTAGAGCGAATTACAGTAGTCAAGCCTGGAGGTGACTGTCGCATTGATCACTGTGGCCAGATCGGGGCGGGAAAGGTAAGGGACCAACTGCTTAATGCATTTTAATGGAAAAATGCTGCCTTAGCTGTTGCTGTAACCTGCGCCTCCATGGAAAGGGAGGCGTCAAGGATTACACCCAAACTCTTAACGTAAGGCACTGGCACTAAATAGGCCCCCGCAAGAAAAGGGAGTTAGTCCCTCATGCCCATACCATCCCGACCCAGGCAGAGGAGCTCTGTCTTTGAAGGATTTAGTTTCAATTGGCTCCCACGAAACCATCCAGCCACAGCCTCCAAGCATCTGGTCAATGTGTCTGGGGCCAAGTGGGTGTGGCCATCCATCAGCAGATAGAGCTGAGTGTCATCAGCATATTGGTGACAACCCAGCCCAAAGCTCCGGACAATCTGGGCAAGGGAGAGCATTAAGATGTTAAAAAGCATCGGGGAGAGGATTGTGCCCTGTGGCACTCCACACACCAAGGAATGGCACGACGACATCTCCCTCCCTAGCGAAACCCTCTGTCCCCGACCAGAGATAAAAGTGCATAGCCATTTTTGGGCTGTGCCCTGTATCCCCACATCAGTGAGGCAGTGGTCCAGAAGATCATGATCGACCATATCAAAGGCTGCTGACAGATCTAAGAGAATCAGCAGTCCCGACCCACCTTGATCCAGTTGTCTACGGAGATCATACGTTAGGGCGACCAGAGCCATCAAAGTCCTGAAACCAGGACAGAAACTGGACTGAAATGGATCTAAAGCCATTGTTTCCTCCAGAAACCTGCCAAGCTGTTCAGCAACCGCTCTCTCAATTACCTTACCCAGATATGGAAGATTCAAAACTGGGTGGTAATTGGATAGATCTAAAGGATCTAATGAAGTTTTCTTTAAGAGCGTTGGCTTGCAGGCCATCGCTCCGCCCTCTCCCTAGGTAGCCAATCAGCTGCTGGCTGGGGGGCAGAGCGAGGGCCAGGTAGGGCAGGCTCCAGCCGACCATCATTACCAAAATCTTATAAATAGGCCCAATAAATAACACTTCTGTTGTAAGGTAAGCGAGGAAAACGACAGTAACTAAAATTAATATTAATTAATTAATTAAACCCCACTGCAGCCAATCAACTACACCCTTGGCCTCCCCCAATTCCTCTCACTACCAAGGAAATGTAATAAGCGAATTGAAAGAGAACCTACCCAGTTGACATTGACACAAAACCCCACGTGTACACTATAAAAAAAGAATATGTTTCGCCACCACCCTTTCTCTCACTCCACTTCTTCCCCATCCATATGCTGTGCTCAACACTAATGTCTCATAACAAATGTAACTGATCTGTAAAAAAGACTTTAATTTTGTAAACCAAAAAAAACTTTAATAAAAATTATTTTAAATAAATAAATAAATAAATATTTCTGGCTTAACCAAACACATAAAAACAAAAACAACGCATTCAAATAGATAAAACAGCAACAGTTTTCATTTATTTCAGAATATTTGCCCCATTTATTTGTAACTATAGTTAACATCTCCCCTCTATCCACTCCGTCAGGGAAACAATATGTGATTTTTAATTTTTTCTATTCCTAGCCCCCCAAAGCCACTTTGAATAAGACCTTGGCTTATAACACTTAAAAGCTTTTGGAGAGTCCCCAGTTTTTCCTCTTGCATCTCTGTTAGTAAAAGTTCCATACAGCCCCCTCCCCTTTTAAAAGAACTCTAAAAGCAGTAATCCTTTATCTGACAATGGTTCTGCCACACAGCAACTGTACTGTACACTGTGTGTGTGTCATTAGGAGACCAGAAAGTTTGCTGTGCAGTCTGTTTCTTAATCGGCATCAATTTGAATGGCTGCCGTGCTGATGACTTAAGAACTTCTTTCTTCCATGCAGACATTTCACTTTGATGATGTTGAAGACCTTCATTCAAGATTCCAGGCACTCAGTACTGAGATTAATAGGAGTAGTGCACCCTATATATTGAAGCTGGCTAATAGGCTGTACGGAGAAAAGACATACACCTTTTTGCAGGTAAATTGCTTGCTGGACTGTAAAGGAACTTTGAGAACTTGCTTGGCCACCAGAATTGCTTTCTATTACCCTAGATTAGCTTTGCCCAATCTGGTACCCTCCAGAAAGAATCAGACAGGTACAGGGGTGTACCTGGTACAGGGGTGATGGGATTTGTAGTCCAAAATATCTGGGTGTCAGCAGGGTGGAGAAAGGGGTTCTAGACTCTGTTATTTAATGAACTCATCAATACAATTATTCTTGGTTGTTGAATCTTCAATAAATTCAAACAAAGTGACTTTGTGTGTTGCAGTCCAGTGAGCTGATAGGTCCACTCTAAAACATCTGTTCTTTGAATGCTTTTAAAAAAAAATGCACACACAAATGTTGCTGTTCCAACAAGGATAGGGCAGTGGAAGCTGGTCCATTGAGATGAATGGGGCAGTCCATGCTCCACTAACCTGTCTGCCCTCATCCAGCCCCCACCTGCCTGCCTTCTAACAAGGGAGTGGCACTTCCAACCAGCCTCAATATTGTGCCTTGTAGGGAAGGGAGAAAAACTAGACTTTTTTGGCTCTGCCGCCACTGGGATATGGATACCAATTTTATTGTGGTTGGCATTTTTGGATGCATCTAAAAATTCATCATGTTTATAATCCTTATTATGACATTATCTTGATTTCATGAAATAGACTTCCCCTAATGAATATTCTGTCCAAGGTTTCAGTTCAGTCATAACTAAATATAATGCAGACCAGTCTTGGAAGGTGCGCATTCACAGTCCGTTCACTATTACTGAATAATAATAATAATAATAATAATAATAATAATAATAATAATTTATTTGTACCCCGCCCATCTGGCTGGGTTTCCCCAGCCACTCTGGGCGGCTTCCATAAAAACCAAAAATACACTAAAATATCACAGATTAAAAACTTCCCTGAACAGGGCTGCCTTAAGATGTCTTCTGAATGTCAGGTAGTTATTTATCGCTTTGACATCTGATGGGAGGGCGTTCCACAGGGCAGGCGCCACTACCGAGAAGGCCCTCTGCCTGGTTCCCTGTAGCTTTGCTTCTCGCAATGAGGGAACCGCCAGAAGGCCCTCGGCGCTGGACCTCAGCGTCCGGGCAGAACGGTGGGGGTGGAGATGCTCCTTCAGGTATACTGGGCCGAGGCCGTTTAGGGCTTTAAAGGTCAACACCAGCACTTTGAATTGTGCTTGGAAATGTGTATAGGCCTTTTCTACAGGGCTGTATTGTCCCAGAATATACTTATTTTTTGTGGTGGAAGGGAGGCTATTGCTGATTTCTCAGTGTTCTTTATCTGTTCTGTACATTATAAGAGAACCAACATTTAGACAGCCCCATTAACTTCAGTGGATCTTCTTGGAGTAAGATTAACTACAGTTCCTTTCATAATCTCCATAAAATAATTACTCTTTCCATTCCGGAATGGGAGGATTAATTGCATCTTCCAATCCAATTGGGTGACTAAAAGGTTTTATTGCCCACTGACAGCTATCCTCTATGGTTTCTCCAGGATTTTTTGGCTGGCACTCAGAAGTTCTACAGAGCCGAGTTAGCCACAGTGGATTTCCAATATAATTCAGACAATGCACGAAAACAAATGAACCAGTGGTTTAAGGAGCAAACTGAAGGTGAGTGGCTCTTGAAATATCTCAGCTTTCCAAACCTTTTACTAAGAACAGCCAGCATCATTTTTTCTCTCTCTTGCAATTTGCACTATGTTCCATTGCTTGTCAACCTAATTTGCCATGATTTCAGCATCCGTGGCAAAAAATTAAAAAAACACAACAGCATTAAATTAAAACCCCTACACACACACACACTCCATTACATGATTTAAGAGACTGTGTTGTAGAGGCCTTCACTGTCGGGAACAGCAACTTAACCAAGGTTGCAATTCTGTGCACATTTACCTGGAATAATCTATTGTGAACACCATGGGATTAAATTTTGAGATGAACGGGACTGCTCTGGAAATAAAATGCCATTGAAGTAGCAGGCTGGCTGCTGTTGGAAACTGAAATCTCAGCTAAATATAATCCAGTAAGACCATTCTTCACACTTTATTTAACCTTACCCAGGCAAAGTAGAAAACCTTTAGGACTGCTTTGTACTAAGAGAAATGTGGTAAGGAGTCATCCCCATAGCATATGTGGGGAACATTTGACCTTCCAGATTTTGCATACCCACAACTCCCAGCAGCCCAACAAGCATGTCTAGGGATAATAGGATCTGTAGGTCAGCAACCTTTGGAGAGCCAAAGGTTTCCCACACCGCACCTGCTTTATTGTGTGAATGGGGACACATGTGATACTTGACTTCCAAATGGAAGTCCTCCATTTTGATGGCATCCAATTTGAGTTCGGTGTTCCTGATTCAACAGAAACCTGAGCCAAAACCCCCAAACCCAGGTGATTGTCAACAGCCAGGGAGTAAAAGCAGCCCTGTTAGGTAGAACAAGTGCCACCACTCCTCTTTTGTTTCCTGTTTCGTTTATTCATTCATTTATTGCTTTATTAAGATGAAAAATTATTTCAAAGTGCAAAACTACTTGAGATCGGGGGAGGTTTCTTGAGGACATACAATTCTGCTGTGCACAGCGTAAATTTGCTATTTCAAACTTGTATAATTTTATTTTAAAGAGGTTGTCCATGAAAAGGAAAGGGTAGATTTGGGGGCTGAACAAAATAAGGGTAATTCCAGCACAATCCTACTCCTCTAATAATAATATTGTGTGTGTATTGGCTCTTAATAGCTAGATAATTTGTTATGCAACTTTTCCTTCAAGGTAAAATCTGTGACTTGTTACCTGAACATTCAATTGATAAATGTACGAAATTGGTTCTGGTGAATGCCATCTACTTCAGAGCTGACTGGGCAGAGAAGTTTCAAAACAAATTCACTATGGAGATGCCTTTTAGACTGAATATGGTAATTGAATGCTTATTTTATAAAGATTTTTTCTTGTACCTCCAACTTGTACAATGTACAAGGTATATAGGACTAAATATGTAACGGTTGAATTATCAGCGGTGAAAGGGTTAGTACCACTGAATCACTTGAGCTCAATTGAGCTGTTAGGTTGTATCCAAGTTAGTCAGGCTAAGGATAGATCTATTAACATTAATGGACATTACTAAATTAATACTCTTAGGTGGAATCTAGACACATAAAAAATAACTTTGTTAAAATGCCTTTTAAAAAAAGGTTTTGAAAGGCTCACCATCGCCATCTATTGTCACATTTGTATAATGCACTTTACAACACACTTAAAATGTTTTATTTGCAGCTGTATAGCTGAGTCTTAGAAGAGCTTCCTTGGATACACCTCACAATCAAACATATAAAAGGTTGCTTGTTCATGACTAGGCGTAGCAGTTTGTGAATGGCATACTTCTGGATCCCCATCAAATTTTAACCAAGAGCAAGCATTTTATTGAACTTTCTGGACCAGTTTTCCATTGGTCAACTTGAAAGCAAAGCACTGGCTAACAGGCTTTGTTTTAGCATTTCCCTGTCATTATTTTATTGGCCTTGCCAAAGAACAAACAGCTGTGCTGTAAATTGATTATGCTGTTAACGGCTGCAATCCTGTGCACACTTAGCCCTGGGAGTAAGTTCCAATGAATTCAGTTTGACTTTCTTCCAAGTAAGATTCCTCTGCCATGGTATAAAGCACAGCTTCACTCTTAATATGTTTTGTTTTGTTTTTTTACAAGATCCTCCTTCTCTGTATGAACTCTTGCAGATAAATACAATACAATACAATACAATACAATACAATACAATACAATACAATACAATACAATTAACATAACATAACAACACAACATAATATAATATGATGGAAGTCTTTGCTTACATTCTCTTTTTATATGATCATTGTGTATTTTTTTATATAAAAAAAACTATCCAGAAGGAAAAGAAGATGGTGAATATGATGTTTCTGAAAAAGAAGCTTCCTTTTGGGCACATTCCTGAGTGTAGGTGTCGTGTGCTAGAACTTCCTTACGAGGGAAAAGAATTTAGCATGCTGATCCTGCTGCCTGATGATATTGAGGATAGCTCCACTGGCCTGGAACAGGTGATTCTGACTTTCTGTTTCCCCCCTTTCTTCCTCTAAAATAACCTTTCCAAATGGTACATTGCCAAAATGCTGTAGTTGCAGTGCAAGCGGCACAGCAACAATACAGTATGTTCAATTCATTCTCTCTCTCTGTCTTTAAATTGCAGCTGGAGAAGCACCTCACCTTAGGAAAGCTCCAAGAGTGGACACACCCGGCAAAGATGGAAAACACTGTCGTTTATGTGCATCTGCCTAAATTTAAACTGAAGGAGAGCTATAACCTCAAAAATGACTTGGCCGCCTTGGGACTGCTGGATATCTTCAACAGCAGAAAGGCAGATTTGTCTGGAATGTCAGAAGCCCGGAATCTCTATGTGTCCCATATTGTTCACAAGTCATTTATAGAAGTGAATGAAGAGGGAGCAGAAGCGGCGGCAGCAACTGCTGTTGTTACTACAACAACATGTACCTCTACACATATTATGGAAGAGGATTTCAACGCTGACCACCCCTTCCTGTTTCTTATCCGCCACAACCCAACAAGAAGTGTACTTTTCTTTGGCAGGTTTGCTTCTCCATGAAAAGTAGAATAAACGGTTGAACCGGATAAATTGATGGACAACATACTGTTGTTTGTTACCTTGTTTTAGTTTTTTTCCCAGATACTTAGAATCATGGAGTTGTGGAGTTGGAAGGGACATTCCAACTGCTTGCAGTGCAGGAATCCTGCCCATGGCCTTCCTTGGTTCTTATAGGCTTTTGAAGGAATGAGGTCCATTCTGGATATGGATTAATTTGGGGAAATTATTCAATCTTTATTCATCACAGCATACTGCTGATTCAGTTCCAGTAATTTGTTTGTTATACTCAAACCTGATAAGGTTTTTTCCCCCCAACTAGCCTCTTCTTATAGAGACTAATTTGTTTGAAATCTGCTTCAAGAAGTGTTCGATGAGGGCCTACAGTAAAAGATAAAAAATGCTTAGGAATAGGCTTCTATTAGAGAGAGAGCCTTCTGAGGGTAAGCTTTAATGCCAATCTGCATTTGGTATTCTATGTGCAGTCTGGAGATCTTTTTCCTAGTCTGTATTTGTACTGTATTTGAAATGGTTTTTTAAAATAAATAAATAAATAAATAAATAAGGAATTGTTTTAATTGTTTTTACTGTGGAATTAGTTTGAGATATTTCATGGAAAGCTATTCACAAATATAATCATCATAACCATCATCATCATCTTCTCAGGGATGCGAGTGGAGTTGTGGTCTAAACCACTGAGCCTAAGGCTTGCCGATCGGAAGGTCGGCGGTTCGAATCCCCGCGACGGTGTGAACGCCCATTGCTCAGTCCCAGCTCCTGCCAACTACAGTGTGCTCTAGCTGTATTTTGCATCATCCCTACACACAGTGCTACAGTTCAAAAGCACGTCAAAGTGCAAGTAGATAAATAGGTACCGCTCTGGCAGGAAGGTAAACAGCGTTTCCGTGCGCTGCTCTGGTTCGCCAGAAGCGGCTTAGTCATGCTGGCCACATGACTCGGAAGCTGCACGCCGACTCCCTCGGCCAGTAAAGCGAGATGAGCGCTGCAACCCCAGAGTTGGCCACGACTGGACCTAATGGTCAGGGGTCCCTTTACCTTTTTAAATGGGTAATTGGTCCCCATCTCTCTTCTGCACACATGCAAACACAGACAGCATCCTGAGCACAGCCTGCTACCAGGGCATACCATGAGACAGACAGACAGACAGACAGACAGACAGATGACGGATAGATAGATGATAGACACACACACACACACACACACACACACACACACACACACAGATCCCAAGGACCACGGAAGCCAGTGCTGCTTGTCCAAGGCAAAAAATTCCACAAAAGCACTTTCCCCCTTCCCTGACAAGTTAAATTTATTATTGCTATATTTTTACAATCCATTTCCTTTCTTTTCATGATACCCCAAAAGAGCTGCCAGAGGCAGCTGCCTCATTATACCAAGTGACAGAGCTGGATCTGTTAGGGCCCCAAGACATACCACCAACCCTGTAGTGTGAAAGAAGCTTGTTTTCGCACACCCCACTTCTTGCAGGTTAAGGGATTCGGCTACCTTTCTCAGGGGCCACCAAAGTGTTTCAGCTCAGCTGAAAGTCTGAAAAGAAGCAGCAGCCCACAATTAACCTGCACTGGAGCTCCATCTACTGCCTGTTGCTCACAATAAAATTCAAACATGCTCACTATTGCAAGCACCGAAGTTTTCCTGACAGCTTGCTCCACGGCTGTGAGAGAGAGCTTTCGGAGAGTTGCAGTATTTAGTTGCACAGGTTAATACACACACACATATTTTAGTTGCTAGCCTCATTCATCATACTTAATTGTGGTTGATGCAGCATTAAACTCTTATTTCTTGCATTTTTAGCTCCCTTTCCCTACAACGAATCCCAAGCAGGTCACATGGTTATCTTGTCACAACAGTCCTGTGAAGTAGGATGCATTGAGAAACAGTGACGAAGTTTGGGTTATCCAGCATGATTTATATCTAATTGGGGATTTAAACTCTGTTTTCCTGAGTCCTAGCCCAACCCTCAACTGCAGGAATGGTAAAACTTGTGACTCTCTACTTGTTTTTGTTGTTTAGTCGTTTAGTCGTGTCCGACTCTTCGTGACCCCATGGACCAGAGCACGCCAGGCACTCCTGTCCTCCACTGCCCCCCGCAGCTTGGTCAGACTCATGCTGGTAACCTCGAAAACACTATCCAACCATCTCGTCCTCTGTCGCCCCCTTCTCCTTGTGCCCTCCATCTTTCCCAACATCAGGGTCTTTTCCAGGGAGTCTTCTCTCCTCATGAGGTTGTGAAAGTACTGGAGCCTCAGCTTCACGATCTGTCCTTCCAGTGAGCACTCAGGGCTGATTTCCTTAAGAATGGATAGGTTTGATCTTCTTGCAGTCCATGGGACTCTCAAGAGTCTCCTCCAGCACCATAATTCAAAAGCATCAATTCTTTGGCGATCAGCCTTCTTTATGGTCAGCTCTCACTTCCATACATCACTACTGGGAAAACTATAGCTTTAACTATACGGACCTTTGTTGGCAAGGTGATGGACTTTCTACTAGTTGGATTCAATTCCCCTGGCAATTGGGCCCTAGTCACTGTGCTAGCTTTTTGTTCATCCGAGTTCCAATTTCCATGGCTCACACAGCTTCTGTCAAAGAAGAACTATCACGTTTCTGCAAACATATTTGCCTTGTTACACATTTGAGTCTGGCACCTTGCAAATCCGGCTTAGCTTAATGCGTTGTGCCAAGAAATTCTGTGGAACGCGTGATTGGGACATGCAACAGGTCACCTAGATGACATTTGGAGACTGCCTAGGTTCAATACATGTTTTGTTTTATTGCAAGGGGGGAGGGAAAGGAGGGGGGAAAGCTTCAGGGGCTGAAGAAAAGTGTAATACAAAACGATGCATTTTGGAGTAATCTGTTAGTGACAGTTCTCACCCAATGCACGATCTGCTCTAGAAGATCACTTGCAATGGTCAGAATCTATGACAGGGCCGCGTACACATTACTGACTTAAAACACAGCTAAGCGATTGCTTTTCTCACTTTGGATTGAAGCTGCTTTGGGAGGGGGAATTGCATCAAAATACAGTTCTACATAAGAAATGACAGGGTAGGTATGAATTATGACCACTGCCGTGTGTCCTCTGCTTCCTAGATAAGGTAGGTTAAAGGTAAATGACCCCTGGATGGTTAGGTCCAGTCAAAAGCAACTATGGGTTGCGGCAGTCATCTCGCTTCAGGCCAAGGGAGCTGGTGTTTGTCCACACACAGCTTTCTGGGTCATGCGGCCAGCATGACTAAACTGCTTCTGGTGCAATGGGAGACCGTGACGGAAACCAGAGCACACGGAAACGCCGTTTACCTTCCTGCCACATTGGTACCTATTAATCTACTTCGACTGATGTGCTTCCGAACTGCTAGGTTGGCAGGATCTGGGACAGAGCAGCGGGAGCTCAACCCATCGCAGGGATTCGAACTGGCAATCTTCTGAAAAGCAAGCCACCTGTGTCCCTAAACCAGTGCTGGGAGTATACTGGATGCAGGGTAAATGCAGGACTGTGTACATAGCCCAAGTGGACATCTGGTGATTGCCTGGGATAGTATCAAACAATATATCCTCTCCTGCATCCCTGAACATTCCCACAATACGTGTTGGAGGAGAGAGGCAAAGCTGGGGTACAAGCCCAAGGAATGGCATGAACACTCCTTCTGTGTCTGTTTTAAGGCCTTCGTGGCATAGGTTGTTAAGTCCGTTAGGCTTGCTAAATTGTCAGAAAAATGCAGCCGTTTTTATGCCATTAAGAGCAGATCAATGTGCAGAAAGCCACAGGTGAAACTTTTCACATGAATAGCTAAAAGATGAACACGTGCAACTGACCGAAGACAAACGACTTGGCTGGAAAAACGATCGTGGCTGGTTGAAGAGTTGTGATACTGCAGAGGGTGGCTGAACTGATGCAGAATTTTCAAGAGCTGGGATCATGTGATTCAAAATAGAAGGCCAAAATTAGGGTTTAAAGAAGCAGAGAGGGATTATGTGCTGCTGTGAAAGCAACATTGGTTGGGATCTGGGTTAGTAATCCATATTTAAACCAAATGATTTTTCTATCTTTGAATCACATTTAAATAGTATTTAAAGCTTTTATATGCATATACAAACATGGGTGGTTTTATTGTGTTCTAGCTTGGTTAGTAAATTCAAAGTGAAGGACACTATTGTCCTTCAGCACAATAGCTCATAGGATCACAGATTAAGCAAAGCAGTCTTTTAGTTTGAAATGAAATTAACAAACCTTGACTGAGCCTTTCTCTGATTCTACAATTTCTTAGTTATCCAAACTTATCAGCCCATTTCCCCTTAAACATATTGGTGGCATCCGGTTGCATCTGTCCACATGCAGAACAGCCTTTTCCTCATGGAATGGGGCTTCCTGTTCCTCTTCTCCCACCCCCCCCCCACCCCATGCATCCTCCAAATCTGTTCCTGATAGTTGGGGGATCCTCTGGAGCTGGGGCTGTGTGTGTGTGTGTGTGAGAGAGAGAGAGAGAGAGAGAGAGAGAGAGATCTCCTATTGTACAATGCTGGATATCACACAATGGAAAGACAAGAGTCTAGTACAATGCCTGTGATTGCTTAAGGTGACCTTTCAAATCTGGAATGGAAGTTGGTTAATACGCCCTTCACTACCATGGTGCCCTCCAGGTGTTTCAGGCTTTCCCCAGCCTGAAGATGGCTGAGCTAACATAACCACCGCCTTTTGGGAGTAAAACAGCAGAACCCTGAACATTAACAGCTCACTTACTGCGAGTTCCTAGAGGCAAGGATGAAACCAGTTGCCATTGCTCCATCACTTTTTGACAGCGCATACCATTAAAAAAAAAAAATTCTTGATGAGGCAAGTTATGAGGACGACATTTGGCCATTTGACGCAAAGTTTGCTGAAATCAGATATGATACGGGCACGCTCTGTAACCTCCCATTTTTATTCGCTCTGGAAGAAAACAACATGACCGGCCAAAGTTCAAGTGTGTCCTCAGAGGAATTAAAAAGGGCTAAAAATGAGGCAGCGAGAGGTCAAGTTACTAGCAGCAGAATGCTACATACCTGGGTTAAGCCGTGGCGCATGCTCAGTGAGAGTGCGTTGTTTTCCAGATGCTTAATAGTGCAAGCAGGCCAAATTGAGTATCCATGAAATTTAGATGGCTTGGCTCCTTATACACCACACTGACTTCTGGGTGCTTACCAGAAAGTTGACGTCTCCTTCCTGAATCTAAGTTTGGCTTAAAGGGAAACAACTGAAGTTTATATGATGTCACACGTTACATTTCTGTTTTGTAAGTGGTTGTAGGCCTGGGACCACTGTGTGGACGGAAGGAGCTCTAGTAATGTTAAGAAATTGTAAAATATCAGCTTAAACCCTCAGAAAGGAAAAAGGTTCACTGCGGATGTCATTTGTCCGCAGTGCAGAATTTTGGCGCAGATATATTTTGGTTCCTCGGTGGCAGCTTCGGGGCTGCAGAACTGATTAAGCACACAATGAAGGCTATGCAAACAATTTGTACATTATCTCCCCCTTTTGTGTAATTTAAACTTTCTTCAACATAATCTGGAGGCAATTTCTAACACAAACCATCACCATGGAAGCACATAGTGGTGAGCAGACTACCATGATTTCTGTAGTAAGTATGCTGGATTGGGTGATGTATTTAGCATACAGAGCCCAGTTTAAGAAGTGACAAAAAAACAGGCATGCCAGTCCACACAAATCTGTGATCTCTGCCACTTCTTGCAGTTGAATGAAGTGGCTTCAAGATTCGAGCCACAGAGAACACCTTTCGGTTTGCCAATAGATCTGGCTAGAGGAACCAGCCCAACAACAAATGTGGGAAGAAATGATGCAGTTGGCCGCAGAAGATGCTACAGGATTCCAGTCTGTCAGCTCTTGGTAGGGGTCCATCCACTCTGGCTTATATCTCAAGTCATCTTCCCTTCCTCAGATGCCAATCTCTCCAGCACACGGTTATCCCATCTCCTGTTCCTGCTTGAAGTAAGAGTACAACGAACTAGCTTGCTAAAGCAGCCTTTGCCAGACCTCCAGATGTTCAGGACTACAACTGGGCTCCTGTGAGAGGACGGGCAGTGTGTAAATTTAACAACAGCCATCAGCGCAGCAAGCCTCTTGAGGGGTCCCTGGTTCGCAAAGGCTACCTTAAATCATTTTCAAAAAACAGAAAATAGTAGGTGTTTTCCAAAACTAAAAAGGCATTTTCGGGAGATCTCCGAGATCCAGCTACAGTGGTACCTCAGATTACGTACGCTTCAGGTTATATACATTTCAGGTTACATACTCCGCTAACCCAGAAATAGTGCTTCAGGTTAAGAACTTTGCTTCAGGTTGAGAAGAGAAATCGTGCTCTGGCGGCACGGCAGCAGCAGGAGGCCCCGTTAGATAAAGTGGTGCTTCAGGTTAAGAACAGTTTCAGGTTAAGTACGGACCTCCGGAACGAAGTACTTAACCCGAGGTACCATTGTACTGTGCATTCACCCCCCTCAAAAGCCCCTTTATTAAAATATTTATACCCCATTTTATGCCGCTAAGGGAAACATGGAGGCAGCTAATAAGTGTTTCAAGCCATCTACCAATAAAAGGACGTAGGAATTATTTAAAGAAGAAAAATAGTAATGTTAAACAAATCTGTATTAAATCAGCTAAAAATGAAACACACACAGGAACCCAGAGGGGACACTCTGAGTGGACAAAGTAAGGAAAAATATCCTGCCTTTTCACTGAAAATAGATGTTTTAATTTACTCTTGGACTGTGGCCTTTGTTTTTTGTATAAGATTTTAGTGGCTATGCCGAAAATCTGACTGACTGACTGACATACTGCTTTATTGGGACTCCTTGTTCATTATTCTGAACATGCATTATAAATGGAAGTAAACGCAGATCAGTAATTCTTACAGAGACAGAATGAGCAGCCCCCATTCCAGGACATGATTATTCTGCTGCATCAAAAATATACTCTCCAATGAAAGACACAGCAAGGGTTTTCCCTAACCTTTCCCTCCTTTCCCCCAAAAGCAGATGCTGACTGGAAAGAAGCCAAGACAGAGCAGTAAATCATGCAGAGAGAGAATGGGAAGCCTCCTCCACCTTCCACATGAATGCTTTGGGCTTCACTATTGAGTTTGGGAATTACTGATGTATAGCACAGAACAGGGTCACAGCAATCCAACGCAACAGGTGTACGAGACTGAAATCTGCCAAGCATCCATAAGGCTATGGAAAATGAATTCTCCCCAACCTCATGTGGAGTTTCGGCTGGCAACAGAATGGCACTCGCTCAGAGGCAAGAGGCGTAAGTGGGAAGCAGAATAGCTAACATAGTGTTAAGAACCACACCACCATAAACTGATCTTGACTTTCAACAAAACAGACACTAAGAAAGTTTTAAATCAACCTTTATTTACAAAATTTCACAGTATCAAAAATAATCTGACAAGTGGGTTAAATTCCCGTCATATTACTTTTTCTATATCAAGGTGGAAATGCAGAATTTTTATTCTTTTAACCTAGTCCTTTTTCAGTTTCGAGCAAGCCCACGGCATGAAGCAGGCCCCTTTTAAGTGATTTAAGTGATTTAATTGGGAGCATTCAGTATAGAACAAGTTCCTAACCTAGGCTAGATTGTGTCCCAAATGTTTTCTTTTAAAAAAATAATGACCATTGCCTGACCTAGATATGTTTTCTTATGTCCAATGATTTCAGTTGATCTTAAAACATGTACAACTGTAGACCAGATTGTGGACATCCATTTTCTACACAAAGTCCATAACTTCTGATATATTTTACCTCACAAAACCATAATTCTGTGCCTGGATAACATGGCGGAGTTAAAACGGAAATTATTGCAAAATTAAACTTAAGTGTGCATGTGTGTGTGTGGCAGGAGAAAGCTGGCCACCACATTGCACGTAGGGTCATCACATTCTTTGTTGTGTAAAAAAATCGACCCCTTTCAGTTCTTTAGGCAGGTAATCCTGCTCCACAGGTTCCTTATACATTGGGTTATATTTATAACCTTTGCCATAGCCTATGTCTTTCATGAGCCTGGTTGGTGCGTTCCTCAAGTGCAAAGGAACAGGTGGAAGAGGTCCCTGGTGGTTTCTCAGACATGCCTTGACGTTGTTGTAAGCGCCATACACTTCTATAGACTTTGGTGCTCTGGCAAAATAGACCACGCATTGTGCCAGTAAGACCTGTACAACGAAAGAGAAAACAGAAAAATAGACTGAAATAATACGAAGCGCTTTCAGAACGCTTGCTACTGAGGCCGCCAGGTATCTTTTCTAATAAAGAGAAGAACATAATATATAAGAAGACTCCTGTTGAATTGGCCTCTGCTAGTCTGACACCCTGTTTCCCAGAGTGAAGTTCAGCAAGACCCAAGTTTTCCCACATCCAGCTTTATAGTGTCACTCACAGTGTGCAGCTGACAATGGGTCATGTGAACACAGTGATACTGAAACGATAATGAATTGAAAACTCATTTTATTTTTATTCACTCATTTCTAAACCACACACTCATACAAATGTACACTAGTGATCAAAATTGTGGAAACCTTTTGGAAAAAGTGTATTTCTGAGGTTTGATGGTTCATAATACCTGACTGAATCTCTAAACAGTCATGCTCACTGGCTACATTCAAATGAAGGAAACCTACTGCATCTCAACCTAAGCAAGTTGTGCTTCCTTTTTCTGGTTATCTGGCTATAACTTTTGATAGATAATTTGACAGATAATTGAACAAACTTTGTTGCATTACATTCTTCATTAAATTATCTTTCCATTGATACATAATTTTATGGTATTACTCCAAAAAAGTGGTGTTATGAGTCATCAAACCTCAGAGATACACTTTTCCCAAAAGGTTTCCACAATTCTGGCCATTAGTGTATGTGCCTGTACAAAAATCTCAAATTAAACCCAGAACAACAAAAACAAAGATCAAAATGCACTGAAGAAACTGGAGTACAAAATGGGTCATGTGACAAGAGAAACTAAAAAACGGCGAAGCGTTTTTGTAAGGCTTTCTGAGATAAACAGATTTAAAACTCGTTACAGATGGTGCCAAATTGATTTCATTAGCTAGAGAGTTGCCTAAGCCCACTACACAAAATGCACAATTTCTTGTAGAGGACAATCTGACACTGGGACCTTGCTTCTGTGGTGGATCGCAAAGACTGAGCAGTGATATAAGGAATAAGGTGATCTTTTTAAGTCCGCTGCTTCCAGGTTGTTTTGGGTTTTTATATATTCAGATAATAGGAAAACCTTAAAGTTGGCCCATAGCCCTGCAGCTCCCTCAACAGAGGTTTTATTAACTAGTCGGTAGCCAATGCCTAATTACAACCAGACTGATAAAACAGAAGAAACCGAAACTGGCAGGTGAGAGTAACATATACACAACTTTTATCTGTATGCCTCCTTTTCAGTGCAAACCATGCTAAAGGTGGCTTGCAACATGAAAAAACCACGTAACTGCAACATGACAAAAGTACTAATAAACAACCAAACCGAACAATTTTCATACAAATCACAAGAAGATTTAAAATAAAGACACAAAAGATTAAAATCAAGAGCAACAGCCTCCACTAAGAAATACACCAGCCCAAGAGTCTGTCCAGCGATCTCAGCTTTTGTAGCTGGAGTCAGTCTGCATCCCTCCCTCCTAGAGCAGGTGGGAAAAGGCCTGCAAAGCAGGGAGCATGTCTTCCAGGATTCACAGGCAACATTTAGTGGTTGAGATGCTGACAATTATAGAAGTAAATTTATACCAACTTTACCTCACACTCTGGCATTCCAATGAAGTGGCAGCCTTGATAAGCAGCCACCGCTTGGTTTAACGCCAAGGGATCAGCCAATCCTACAACCAAAAATTATATTTTAGAAAGCACATCACGCTCAGCAATGTAATACTCCATACAGTGCCCATCTTATTCCTTAAGCCAACTGTCATGTCAGGGCTGTTGTCAGGGAGCTGTCGCTGTCGGGAGAGGGCCCATTACAAACTCTTGGAACCCACTGGACCCTCTCTGTTGCTATCTGTTCACTTGTGCCCTCCAAGCAAGTGAGTATGGACAGCTAGGCAAGAAGAAGCAAAATTCTCCGTGCCCTCTTTGCCTGGATAGCTACACAGTTTGGGGCCAAGAGAGCGAGCAAGTAGTGACTGCAGTGAGGAAGAGGTGAATGCACTCTGGGGTGGTGGCGCTCATCTCACTTTACTGGCCGAGGGAGCCGGCGTACAGCTTCTGGGTCATGTGGCCAGCATGACTAAGCTGCTTCTGATGAGCCTGAGCAGCGCACGGAAACGCCATTTACCTTCCCGCCAGAGCAGTACCTATTTATCTACTTGCACTTTGACGTGCTTTAGAACTGCTAGGTGGGCAGAAGCAGGGACTGAGCAACGGGAGCTCACCCCGTCACGGGGATTCGAACCGCCAACCTTCTGATCGGCAATCCCTAGGTTCTGTGTTTTAGACCACAGCGCCACCCATGTCCACTCTACATAGAGCCTCCCAAATCTTGCTTATAAGCCAGTCAGCAGAGGCTTGCCCAGCCACAGCTAGAAGGACCTTCCAATGTCAAGTAAGCGCAAGTTGACTCTGTTCCTTACCACCCTCTCCCAAGGGCGTACTAAAATGAACTCTTTTATAGCAGGGCTGGGGCACCAGTGGACCACAACTCCCATCGTCTCTGAAAACACAGCTCCACACAGCAGTATCTAAAAAGCAAATATGACAATAAAACTAGTCTGCTTTAAGTAACTCACCTATGTCTTCACTTGCAAACCTTACCAACCTTCTTGCTACGTAGAGTGGATCCTCACCACCTTCCAGCATTCGGGCAAGCCAGTAAAGAGAGGCATTTTCATCAGAGCCTCGCATGGATTTATGGAGGGCAGAGATGCAGTTGTAATGCTCTTCTCCTATTCAGAAAAATAATTAAATAGATAAAAATCACGCCCTCCACAACAAACTTGGTCATTCAGTGCAACTGACTGGCAGTACATGATTTTGAGCTCCTTGGAAGAAAAAGGTAGGATATAAACAAACAAACAAACAATTTATCTGGTTTTTATCCTTTTTTTTTAACTGAGTACTTGTACACCACCTAGAAAATACTGTAATGAAGCAGTATATAAATTGCCAGAAAAAAACATTCAAGACAGTCGGAAGGGAATACAGACGATAAAAAGGTAAAGGTACCCCTGCCCATACGGGCCAGTCTTGACAGACTCTGGGGTTGTGCGCCCATCTCACTTAAGAGGCCAGGGGCCAGCGCTGTCCGGAGACACTTCCGGGTCACGTGGCCAGCGTGACAAAGCTGCATCTGGCGAGCCAGAGCCGCACACGGAAACGCCGTTTACCTTCCCGCTGGTAAGCGGTCCCTATTTATCTACTTGCACCCGGAGGTGCTTTCGAACTGCTAGGTTGGCAGGCGCTGGGACCGAGCAGCGGGAGCGCACCCCGCCGCAGGGATTCGAACCGCCGACCTTTCAATCGGCAAGTCCTAGGCGCTGAGGCTTTAACCCACAGCGCCACCTGCGTCCCCAATACAGACAATAGGGTCCAGTTAATGCTTTGAATAAATTGCTATAAGCAGCACTGATGACCACTAGTTTAGATGTCTTTTGAAATGGTTATTTAAATTCACAGCATACAGATCTATCAATGGCCACTAGCTTTGACACCTACATGCAGCCTCCAAGTCCAAAATCAGGAAGTTTCCAATTACCAAATGCCTGGAGCAAGCCCTGTTTGTGAGAGGGGATAAGACTACAGAGCAAGACAGACCCTTGGTCTGATCGCGGTCTGATTTGTTCATTCTGTAAGTCCTTGTAGGTTTCATGCGCAATTGTAATCATTTCAGTTACAAGCAGAATGTTTCAAAATTTCCTGTTCATTCAGATGTACAGTGGTACCTCAGGTTAAGTACTTAATTCATTCCGGAGGTCCGTACTTAACCTGAAACTGTTCTTAACCTGAAGCACTACTTTAGCTAATGAGGCCTCCTGCTGCCGCTGCACGATTTCTGTTCTCATCCTGAAGCAAAGTTCTTAACCTGAAGCACTATTTCTAGGTTAGCAGAGTCTGTAACCTGAAGCGTATGTAACCTGAAGCGTATGTAACCTGAGGTACCACTGTACATCTTTATCACAAAGCACTGGATGTGTCTTTAAACATAAATATAAGTAAGTAAGTAATTATTCAATACAACGGTGTGAAGTTGTACCGCTATGCACTTTCCACACAGCTCCAAACTGCTGCCCGATGCATGGAATGATTATCAGGTGTTTTGTCATATAGACTAGAAGCAACGCATAACAGTATGGGATCTGTACCCTCCTGCCTTAGAATTTAAAGGCGGAACCACTTGTATCTTCATTAGCAAAGGTGTAAGCCTGAATCCCTCTGAAGTGGGATTTCCCTATCCGCTTGTCTCCAGGGTGGTCTCTTTCTACGACACACAAGGCCAGCAGACAGCTATTTTTAATAGCGCTCCACACAAAAAGCCCACTGGTATGCCATCGTTATCAGGCCAATATAAACAGCGTGTCTGTGCTCTGTCACAGCATTCAGGCTTTCAACTCGAGCAGGCGGCAATAAACCAAGCAGCTGGGAGTCTCATCGCAGTCCTGGGAATGGCGTCGCCTGGTCTCTTAAAACCAAGATGGCCTTTAAATGTTGAGAAAGGCAGTGTGACCTGTTCCCCCCCCCCCCACACACACACCTTCTTCTCCCCCAGCTGGCATTCTTTCATGCGGTGTTTCTAAGCCGCTTGAAATATTCATTGAGCATGCTCAGTACTCGCTGAGCTATTTGTTGGAAGGGTGGGGTTTCCTTTACATTTTAGCAGTGGTGGGTGGAAAAGACAGACCGGCAAGCCCAGCTATATTAAAATATTGGATCTCTCCTTTGATTTCTATGGGCAGCAATCTGGGGACATTTAAAATAGCTTCTCCATGAACCAGGAAATGAGAATCATTGTACAGCACCGAGCTTCTATTTGCATTCCACTTTTCCAGTTCCTTGAGTGTTCACTGCACACTGCATTTGTTGTATTTTATTTTATTTTATTTTAATCTGGGAGCCTCGTATTATGAGGAGGAAGGTACCAACCTCAAACAGCTGCATGTAGTCACTTCTGACCTAAAAGGAAGTCGTATGAAAAGCTTAGTTTCCTGACATTACAGTGATGAACATGTGTGACCCATATTGTGATGGCGATAGTAGTTACTACAGTGGTACCTCTGGATGCGAATGGGATCCGTTCCGGAGCCCCGTTCGCATCCTGAAGCGAACGCAACCCACGTCCGTGCGTACCGCGATTCGCCGCTTCCGCACGTGACGTCATTTTGAGCGTCTGTGCACGTGGCAAAACCCGGAAGTAACGTGCTCCGTTACTTCCGGGTCGCTGCAGAGCGCAACCCAAAAAGGCTTAACCTGAAGCGACTTCAACCCGAGGTATGGCTGTATGAAGAAAATGTACCTGGGACTTCAAAACGATTTTGATAAAAGTCCCTCACCAAAGAACCCTGAATAAACTTAGCTGTCGTGGGACAAAATGATGGGCCACTTTATGGCCTGGTAAATGTTTAAAAATCAGGAAGCAGAAAGGAGAAGAGTAGCAGAAAGCACTCACAATGAATGGGTGTAAAAAGTGAGTTCTCCAAGGATAGGGATTAGGTCGCGTTGTGCCAATATATTCAGGTAAGTGCGGTACTTCACTTCACTTGTGAAGTCTTCTGTACTTAACTTAAACTCCTAAAAGTACACATATGAACCCATGCTAATATGAGGAGTGACTGTATCTCCATGCCAGCAAGGACTATACCCAAGTATAACTTGGAAATGAGACCAAACACCACATAATCTAACGTCTGCTCTCAGCCACTGCAAGACAGTCCATTGGCCAAATTCTATAAGATTGTGCATCACTATTTATGATGGGCAGAAGCTGGAATAATAATTATCATGGTTAACAACTAGGGAGAGAAAAATGGCCGCTTTCGTTGCACTTTTCTTGCCATCCTCCCCGCAATCACCGCCACAGTCATATTTTGTACAAAGTTTAGAAAAGAACCTTCTCTCATCAAAATATTTTAGAAATAGTTTGCGTTGTATCACTAAGAAAACATATTTTACTGGTCAGGAAATGGATAAAAATGCCACTTCCGGCAACAGAACGAAGCTCAGAGTTGATAATACATGAACAGCATTCATTCAAAGACTATTTAAATACTAGCACGTAACTAGTTAAATACAAGGAGACAAGCCTAATCCTCATAGCGCAATCTCCAATTCCGATCTCCACCGCAAAGACAGACAGAAATGGCCAGCGTTTGTGACACGTCATGGTGCCAAGTCACGAATTTAGCAAGAGCTGGTATCAAATTAGGGATCCTCGCATGCGGTTATATGCAGGTGCTCTGACATAAGCAAATTGCAAAATTCATTTCCTTAAAAAGGAGTGCCAAAAATAAATCAAATAATTGAAAATTTCAACTAAGTATTGGTATGAATGTCAATACTGAGCACCGGCAGGGATTGCATTTAAACGATACTATGTTTTTTTGAAGAAAAAGCCATGAAGACTCTTAACTCATCCTGCCAACAGCAAAGTTTTAAGTATATAAATGGGAGATTTTTAGGAAATGTGAAGCACCAGTCCACAAATCATGGTGGACTAATGCCCTTGTTGGGGGTTAACGATTTCCCTAGGTCTCCTCCAGTTCTGAAGGCCAGAGTTTAAAGAACATTGCTGTGGCTCTTTAAACAGTTTACATCATACAATAAAACCATATCCATATATTGTGTCAGGTTTATTCCTGCTTTAACAATAATGATGGCACGTAACTGAAACCTAGAATGGTAAACACTGCTGTTTTAGAGTCCTGTGTCTGTCCTTCATCCCTTTTGCTGAAGATGGTATTAAGATAACGTAATGAGGCCCAAAGTCTGCAAACCAACAGAATCAGAATGACGACATCAGCTGCAGCTGTGTCCTTGCTACATATCTGAATGTACCCCAGTGCCAAGAATTCTCTGCACAAAGCAAAATAGCAGAAGGCCAGTTGATCCCTTCTCCCCAACATTATCAATTTCAATGCATTGACATCTCACCCAGATGGGAAGCATTCAGACATGCAACAACCCAACCCACGCAGCTTGACATGGCCCCATCCAGGAAAATCAATTGAGTCTGCTGGTTGTACAAACCGCAATTGACGCAAGGTAATATCACCAAGAAGGGATGCAGGTGGCGCTGTGGGTTAAAGCCTCAGCGCCTAGGGCTTGCCGATTGAAAGGTCAGCGGTTCGAATCCCTGCGGCGGGGTGCGCTCCCGCTGCTCGGTCCCAGCGCCTGCCAACCTAGCAGTTCGAGAGCACCTCCGGGTGCAAGTAGATAAATAGGGACCGCTTACCAGCGGGAAGGTAAACGGCGTTTCCGTGTGCGGCTCTGGCTCGCCAGAGCAGCGATGTCACGCTGGCCACGTGACCCGGAAGTGTCTCCGGACAGCGCTGGCCCCTGGCCTCTTAAGTGAGATGGGCGCACAACCCCAGAGTCTGTCAAGACTGGCCTGTACGGGCAGGGGTACCTTTACCTTTTAATATCACCAAGGCAACTATCTGTAAACAAACAATAAACGTCCATAAAAATGGCACAAGTAGTTTCTTTCCCAAATAGGGAAAGCTATCTTAAACAATAGCAAACGCAGTAAATAAAGAGTTCACTTGTAATGTTATCAGTAGTTCAGTGCTCATTTCTTCTCTTTCCAAAATAGATTTTTTTCTTGAACAATTGCAAAGGGGCACTTGTGATATACCAGTGGTTGAGAGCTGGAATGTTGTTCTGGTAATCTGATATTTTGTCGCTAAAGAGCTTACGTCTTCGAGCTTGGTAGTAAATCATGTACAAAAGAAGACCGTATGCAAATGACTGAAATCTGTCCCCATCTGCATGCTTCCATCAGAAGGAACATAGAAAGAGGACAATGTCCTTGAGCAAACTATTATCTTGTGTTGATTGCAGTAGTCATTGTATCACCACCCTGTTCATTGTTTTATAGTTGTACAAACTGGCACTTAGAGGTTTCCCAGTAAAATAAAACAAAATGTGTATTTCTTTTGCAGGGAGAATCCCAATACCATGGAAGGGGAAGTGTGTACGCACACAACCAAAATCTTTGCATTACCATATTTTTCTGTGTATAACATGCCCTAGTGTATAAGATGTCCCCTGTTTTGGGGACTCCAAATTAAGAAAATGGGGGAAGCTTACCAAGAGTTGTTAAACTGTTTTTTTTGGGGGGGGAAATGCCCAGAGATGTTCGGCTTTTTTTTTGGGGGGGGGGTGCTGAATATCGCTCACCTGAATGATCACATGCATCACCAAAGGCACCAAGCGTATGCCCGCTCGCCGCCACCAGACGCAATTCACCCGTCCAATTGCCACAGCGGCAGCCAATAGACAGCAGCCACCACTCAAACGCCCAATCAACACTGAGAATCTCCTGATTGCGCTGCAACCAATTGCCCGTCCCCCCAACGCACTACCAATGTATAAGACAAGCCTCATTTTAAAAGTTTTTTTTAAAGAAAAAACCCTCGCCTTATACAACGAAAAGTACGGTACAGTGGTACCTCGGGTTACATACGCTTCAGGTTACAGACTCCGCTAACCCAGAAATAGTGCTTCAGGTTAAGAACTTTGCTTCAGGTTGAGAAGAGAAATCGTGCTCTGGCGGCGCGGCGGCAGCAGGAGGCCCCATTAGCTAAAGTGGTGCTTCAGGTTAAGAACAGTTTCAGGTTAAGAACGGACCTCCAGAACGAATCAAGTACTTAACCCGAGATACCACTGTATATGATTTCTTAAAATATAGATCTGTACATTACTGAAAATGCTCGTGAGGCAACACATGAAGCACCACAAGCTATTCTTAGCCACGGTCAAAGCGGTTTTTACTCCACCGCCACACAGTCCCCAGGGAGACCCGGTATGCATTATCCTACCCCTTTCAATGTTCTTCCCTCTGAGATAATAGCACGAAGTTCACAGTATGTTCCCCTCTCATGAGTTTCATCTTCCCAGCAGCAGGGCCTCCTCAAATTCTCCACACCTATTGTTGGAACAGGTGCAGAGGATATGAAGAGCAGCCTGTGGAGATGAGTGGGCCTCTGAGAATGGTCTCTGGAAGGCAACAGCTATCTTATTAGCCAAAACCTTCTCGCTCAGGCAGTCTCTTGGGTAGCCCTGGAGGAGGAAATGAGGCTGGGCTCTTTTGTTTTTTTAGAATTTTATGTATTTGGCTTTCTGTTTTATTGGTTTGACTGGCACTGCTGCCGTTGCTGCCGTTGCACTGTTGCATTCCTTTCGCTAACGTATCACAACCTGCTTTAAGAGCAAAGGTAGGTATAAATTCTAAAAGTAAATAAATGAATGGGTTTCAGCTAAACCACAGTGGCTGCATTTGAACGTCACAGTAAATTATGGCTTGTCGTGATGGAAACAAGCCTAGTTTCCCCCCAGGCTCATGTGCTCCCTCTCTTCTTCTCTTCTAGTGTGGCTGCGAGGAGGAGACCAGAGGATTTTGCTTCTGATACCAATTAACCACAGCTTAACATTACACCTGAATTCTAAACTGTGGTTAATCTCATCTATGGTTTGACGAAACAAGCCAGCTTCGTAAGCAATGGTTTAAATTTATATGCTTCAAACAAACCATAACTGAGATTAACCACAGTTTGTTCAGACAGCACAGCAAGCTGTGGTTAATCGAACATGAACTCTTCCTCTCATCTGTGGTGGGAGAGAGGAGAGTATGCAAGCCTAGAAGCTAGGCTCATTTCTAAGACAATAACTATGGTTTTTTTGTGACTGCTCAAAGCCACCATAGTGATTAGAATTACGGCATACATAGGCCCAGTTCTGACATAACGCTAAGTGATAGTTTAGTATTATGTGAACATGTCTGATTTATGTGCTCTTCCCTCACCTCTGTGAGATTTGTTTTACTTGAAAAAAATCTGTGTTTAGCGTTGTCTGGGAAAGGACAAACTGTGCTTCATTTAAGCTATGGTATAAACCAAGACCAAACTTTACGTTTATGATCTTTACTTGCTTTAACAAACCATCGTTTAAATGAAACAATGCTCACTGTTCAGCCACAATAAATTCCAATTTGGGTAAACCGTGAACAAGACGCTCCATACACCCTTGTTCTGGCTGTGGGGACTGTATCAACCTTCTTGCTCTCCCTCCTTCATGTGACATTAAAATACAGTTTAGCATCATTTATATTTTATTTATCGAGTTTAGATCCCACCCTTCCCTCCGAAGGAGCCCAGGCCCACAGGCATTTCGCCCCTTCATTTGCCGAAAGAAACCTATCTTAAAACAAAGCCTTGTTGGCATGTTGGCCAACACTTTGTATGACTGAGTTGCAGATCAACTCTGCCAAGGGAACCTTAACATTACAGAAGGGGAGCTGTTTCAGTTGCAAGCAAAGACCCTACCTGCCCGCAGACTGTCTCGCCAGAGTGGTGCATGCTCTAGTTTTCTCCCGCTTGGACTACTGCAATGCACTCTACGTGGGGCTGCCTTTGAAGGTGACCCGGAAACTGCAATTAATCCAGAATGCGGCAGCTAGACTGGTGACTGGGAACGGCCGCCGAGACTTGAAAGACCTACATTGGCTCCCAGTATGTTTCCGAGCACAATTCAAAGTGTTGGTGCTGACCTTTAAAGCCCTAAACGGCCTCGGTCCAGTATATCTGAAGGAGCGTCTCCACCCCCATCGTTCAGCCCAGACACTGAGATCCAGCGCCGAGGGCCTTCTGGCGGTTCCCTCATTGCGAGAAGTGAGGTTACAGGGAACCAGGCAGAGGGCCTTCTCGGTAGTGGCTCCCACCCTGTGGAACACCCTCCCTTCAGATATGAAGGAAATAAGCAGTTATCCTATCTTTAAAAGACATCTGAAGGCAGCCCTGTTTAGGGAAGTTTTTAATATTTAATGCTGTACTGTTTTTAACATTTGATTGGGAGCTGCCCAGAGTGGCTGGGGAGACTCAGCCAGATGGGCAGGGTATAAATAATAAATTATTACTACTACTACTACTACTACTACTACTATTCATTGCTGAGCTGGGTACCAAGCTTCATTCATAGCATTGCATCACATGGGGCGTTCTTTATCAGCTACTCACCGGCTCGGTCATACAGAATGTGGGATCGCTGCAGTCCCTCCTTAACATGATCTTCTGTGATGACCATTTCGTTAACAGAAGAGCCATGTGTGCTACTCTGCTGCTGGAGCTTAGTTAACCTGGCCTGAACAGCCATCTGGAGTCCATTCAACCCAGTTCTTGCATCGCCATCACAAAGATACGCGAGGGTGTTTACAGCTTTTCTCTCGATGCACACGCAGCATCTGAAATGAAAGACGTGATATCTGAGTGCATTTCCTATTGTCCACAAGGCCACATTTCTTTGCCCTGACCACTGAGAGCCAAATGGATATGAGCTTTATCCCTAACTAAATGCCACAGTAGTTAAATATTAAGGTAAAAAGGTAAAAAGTAAAGGACCCCTGGACGGTTAAGTCCAGTCAAAGGCGACCATGGGGTGCGGCACTCATCTCGTTTTTTGGCCGAGGGAGCTGGCATTTGTCCTCAGACAGGTTTCCGGGTCATGTGGCCAGCATGACTAACAAGCTACTGGTGCACGGAGAACAAATGCCAGAGCTCATGGAAACGCCGTTTACCTTCCCCACTGCAATGGTACCTATTTATCTACTTGCACTGGTATGCTTTCGAACTGCTAGGTTGGCAGGAGCAGGGACAAAGCAACCGGAGCTCACCCCGTCACGGGGATTTGAACCGCTGACCTTACATCGGCAAGGCTAAAGAGGCTCAGTCGTTTAGACCACAGCACCACCCGCATCCCTTAAATATTACAAGGGCTTTAAACAGAGTATGCAATCCACAAACTATGCCTTAAGCATGCTAGAATCACCATAAAAAATTCCTTCCAGTACCACCTTAGAGACCAACTAGTATAAGCCGACTTTTTCGGCATATTTTTTATGCTGAAAAAGCCCCCCCTTGGCTTATACTCGAATGATGCGGGCGGTGGCGGTGGAGGGACGAGTGGCCCGAAAGGAGCCCTTTCTCGCAGTTGGTCCCACCACAAAAGCTCATACCAATAACAAACTTAGTTGGTCTCTAAGGTGCTACTGGAAGGAATTTTTAAATTTTGTTTTGACTACGGCAGACCAACACGGCTACCTACCTGTAACTAGAATCACCATGGACATTTTAACCATTGTACGAAACCTGTCTGTACTTGCAGCCAGACAATGGGCAAGAGAGACAAACTTTGTAAAGCTTTATCTACATAAGATTAACTTTAGATTTGATCAGGGAATCATACTGAACGGGGACTAAGAAAGCAACTTCCTGCTTTATTTTTATTTTTCTTGAATTGAAATAGAACCTAACCCATTGTTTGCGTCGCTCATGTTGAACTGGAACTAAAAAAAGATCTTAAGGCTTGCACCCAATAAGTGTCCTGTCAATGCGAATATTCCCTCTTGCCCAATGCGACTTCCCCATGCGGGCACCCTGTGCCCTCCTCAAATATGCTCTGGAGGGTTGAGGGAAATCACAAAACAGATTTCAGGGGTTGGTGGTGAAAGGAGGTTTCCACTGTTACCGGAAAAATCCGAGGGCTCCCTTGGACAAAAAGTAAAGACACCAACCAGAGTAAATTGGAGCAAATCAGCAGCCTGTAGGCTTGGCCTTTATTGACTGTTGCAACAGGGTGCTCCCCTCACTTGCAGGTGAGAGGAAAGACACAGAAAAATGGTGTGCAAGACCTTATAAAAACTTTTGAAATTCCCATCCTCTAGGTCAAGCCCACCCCCAGAAACATCATGCATACATTACAGAAAGGAGGGGTTGAGGGAGGAGTTGTGGTGGGAACCTGAGTGTCCTGTCACCTGGCTGGTTCCCTTCTCCTCCTCCCCATGAGTCATTTTTCTGAAGACAAAAGGTAGTCACAGTTTCCTGCCCCCTGAGGGAAGATCTGATCATTGTCCTTTGTTCCAGTCCTTGCTGAATCCATTCCCATATGCAAGTTCTTTGTGATCTTGATTGTCTTCTGTCTAGGACCATCAGGGTTGGCATAGCAACTGGGCAGGGCTCCTGTGGATGTGCTGGGATGGTGAAGGGATTATGGCTGCCCTGTATCAAACCTTCCCCATTTTGTAGTCCTTCCTTCATGGAGTAAAATAAAAGTAAAGGTAAAAGGTAAAGGTACCCCTGCCCGTACGGGCCAGTCTTGACAGACTCTGGGGTTGTGCGCCCATCTCACTTAAGAGGCCAGGGGCCAGCGCTGTCCGGAGACACTTCCGGGTCACGTGGCCAGTGTGACATCGCTGCTCTGGCGAGCCAGAGCCGCACACGGAAACGCCGTTTACCTTCCCGTTGGTAAGCGGTCCCTATTTATCTACTTGCACCTGGAGGTGCATTCGAACTGCTAGGTTGGCAGGCGCTGGGACCGAGCAGCGGGAGCGCACCCCGCAGCAGGGATTCGAACCGCCGACCTTTCGATCGGCAAGTCCTAGGCGCTGAGGCTTTAACCCACAGCGCCACCTGCGTAGAACAGTGCAAATCCGATGCATGGTTGATTTTCTATGAATTTATAACAGAAGCGTAGCGAATGTAGTGTGTGAGTGTGAGTGTGTGTGAAGTTTGTACAAACTGAATGATGGGGGGGGGCGGGGTTTCCTGCTACACCATTGTGCCAGCATGAATCCTTGCTGCTGTATTGGATGCAAACCAAAGCAAGACTACAACGGGTTCAAAATCAGGGTTTGGCCACCCCCCCCCCATGTGAAACTCAGTAGCACAAACATGAGCAACAATGTGAACGCTTTAAAAAAAATAGGAGAAAAAAAGTTCAATATCAGGAAGCATCAGGCAGGTTAAAGGACAAAATTTACTTTAACCGAACAGTAGAAAATTGTAGAGCAATTTGCAACATGATGATGTCATGTCCTGCTTCCCTCAAGGGCAGACAGAGACCTGCTGCCTTCGACAGCTGCCTTGAGTTCTCCATAACAGCTTACCCTACTTAAATAACAAAATAACCCAAAGATTGGTGTTGAAAGATGCCTGCAGGCCCCACAACCATTTGCCTCAAGCTGACCATAAAGATAGCAGAATGTACAGATTTTGAAAAGAGGTGTTAGTATTGCTGTGAAAAGTCAGATTAAAAGGAGGGAGGAGAGAACAGGCCTTCAATTTACAGAATCTATCAGCACTGGAGATACCGCTGCCAGTGATTTAGAAATGCCCCCAAGGAAAAAACCCACACACTTCAATTTCTGTTGTAGAAGATGTCACTTGCAATTATCACATTTGTTTCTTTCACTCATCCATTTTATCACCGCCTTCTTCCAAGTTGCTCCTGTTGGGCTACATGATCACCTCCATTTTATCATCACAGCAGTCATGTAAGGTAATAATAATACAGTGGTACCTTGGTTTAAGAAGAGCCCTGTTTAAGAATGATTCAGTTTACAAACTCTGCAATACCAGAAATAGTGTTCCGGTTTGAGAACTTTACCTCGGTCTAAGAACGGAATCCGAACGGTGGAAGGGCACCAGCGGCGGGAGGCCTCATTAGGGAAAGCACGCCTCAGTTTAAGAATGGTTTCGGTTTAAGAATGGACTTCTGTAACGTATTAAGTTCGTAAACTGAGTTAGGTAAAGGTACCCCTGCCCGTACGGGCCAGTCTTGACAGACTCTGGGGTTGTGCGCCCATCTCACTTAAGAGGCCAGGGGCCAGCGCTGTCCGGAGACACTTCCGGGTCACGTGGCCAGCGTGACATCGCTGCTCTGGCGAGCCAGAGCCGCACACGGAAACGCCGTTTACCTTCCCGCTGGTAAGCGGTCCCTATTTATCTACTTGCACCCGGAGGTGCTTTCGAACTGCTAGGTTGGCAGGCGCTGGGACCGAGCAGCGGGAGCGCACCACGCCGCAGGGATTCGAACCGCCGGCCTTTCGATCGGCAAGTCCTAGGCGCTGAGGCTTTAACCCACAGCGCCACCTGCGTCCCGTAAACTGAGTTACCACTGTAATAATTTATTAATTATATGCTGCAAATCTGACTGGGTTGCCCCAGCCTCTCTGGGCAGCTCCCAACAAAAATAGTAAAAACACAACACAACATCAAAAATTAAAAACTTCCCTAGGTGGGCTGAAGATTACTCAGTGAGCTTCATGGAGAAATGAAGATTTATACCAACACTCTAGCCCAGGGGTCAGCAACCTAAGGCTCATGGGCCAGAAGTGGCCCGCGGAGGTTGTTTGACTAGCCCCCGAGCTGCCCCCGAACTGAGTTGCCTGCTCACGCGCTGCGCTAAACTGGCACAGCGTAGTGTGGGAACTCGCTTCCACGGTGCTGAAAATTGTGTCTGCACAGATGCAGACTCCGAAAATCACATATGCGCAGACGCCGAAAATCACAGGCACACACGCTCACACAATCCGGCCCACAGAGGGATCTCCATGGGACCAATCCGGCCCAGGCAAGATAAACCTTGCTGACCCCTGCTCTAACTACTACACCAAATGGTGTAGTACACCAAATGGTGGTTCCATCTCCTTAACATTTTTGCGAATACAGAAACACAGCCAACCTATTTTTCAAGGGCAGGAGTTGCCACGCTTCAGAATCTGGCACGTACAGCACTTCAACCTGTGCTGTTTCCAGCTCATTGACTCATTGCCCTTTTTATCCAACGGGGATTAGTGCGGGGAGACTGAAACAGACAGCAATTCCTTATGGAGTATGTTGGCACTGCACATAAACCCAGGATTGCCAGAGGTTCCGCACTTCATTCACTGAAGGATTTACGGTCGTTTTCTTTAAATGGTTATCAAGCGGCTAGAGAAGTCAAGGGATTCGTTTTGAATTGATCTAATTATACCCTTCAATAAACAAATCAGTCATTTAGAGAAGTGCGTTTATCCACAAAATATCAACATGGGTGCTTGGGAATGTGAAGTGTTGTGGTGGAATTTACAGCAGGGGTGTGGAACAACAGGCCCAGGAGCCAAATCTGCCCTTCCAGGGGCCTTGGGACTCCTCCTAGACCACAACCCTTTCCCCAGCCACTTTGAGTGGTTTCCCCTCAGTTGGAATGTGTCCTTGAACACTGAGAATGTTTCTTGCTTGCCTGGGTGGAGGATAAAGAGGGATGTGTGAGTGTGGCGAGAAAGTAGGCTACTGCTCAAAGCTAAAATTTACATTTGTTACTTTGGCCATTTTGGCCCCCAGGTGGTTTTCCCAGAAGAGTATGTGGCCCTCGGGGCTGAAGAAGGTTTCCTACAGATTTAATCCAAAAAGCAAAATGAAAAGCTAGTAGCCATCGTAAGAAGAAAGGATGCGTGTGTGAACGTCAACCTGATTCTAGGAGTTAATGAACAGCCTAAAGTAAACACATCTCACAGGCTGGGTGGCTGGGTCTGAAAAACCACAAGATTTCACCACCTCAGATACAGACACAGGCTCCCAGCTAAACACATGACAGGTAATGCATGTATAGGTGGCGTTCGAAATTAGCCAGGTGCGTTTTTTAACTGGCACAGGTTCCAACTGTAACCACATGGATATCTCTGGATTCCAGATTTGCGACTGACATCTCCATCTTGCTGGCCCCTCCAGCATTCTTAAGCAGAAGAGTTTATTAATTGCATTTATATCCCACATTTTCCTCCAAGGAGCACATGGTTCACCCCCATCCATAATAATAATTATAATAAAATCTCATCACAAAAATAGCACCTAGACATTTAGTTGTCGCGACGATAACCTAGGCTTATTGGCAATTAGCCTATACAGTGGTACCTCGGGTTACATACGCTTCAGGTTGCATACACTTCAGGTTACAGACTCTGCAAACCCAGAAATATTACCTCAGGTTAAGAACTTTGCTTCAGGATGAGAACAGAAATCGTGCAGCGGTGGTGCAGCGGCAGCAGGAGGCCCCATTAGCTAAAGTGGTCTTCAGGTTAAGAACAGCTACAGGTTAAGAATGGAACTCCGGAACGAATTAAGTACGTAACCAGAGGTACCACTGTATATCTGAGTTTGTAACACTGTCTATAGCTCACCTATGTACTTAGAGAAATGTGCTGGGAGATTTTCTTGCGAGAGACCATTTAAACAATCAATCTTTATATGATCTGTTCCCGCACAGAACTGTTCAGAACATCTTGCAGATTGTTCAGAACTCTCTGACATTGTTTTATACGTACATTTCATGCCTACACATGTTCTTGGCCTAAGGGCTACTATCTTTCCATGTAATTGGATATAGAGGCGCATTGTGAAGAACGATTGCTACCATGATATACAAGAATACAGTCATAATAGGATTACCTGGCACAGGCCAACAGAATTCCTCCTGGGATTCCTACCAGGGTGTCTCCCAGAGGAAGCTGCCAAGCTGCAAATAACTGAAGGCGGGACTACGCGCCCTTTTCTCCCTGCTGCCAACAGCGTGCTGCAAGCAGAATAGCTTTAGGTGACTCAAGCAAGCTACTGCACAAAGGGAGAGGGGACTTCAGTTTACTTGTATCCTTTATACCTGGCCCACTAACCCAAGTTCTCAAGGTGGATTCCAATGCATTAAAACTATAAAATATGTTTTCCGACATACAATAAAATAGAGTAAGTCCATGCAAAATAACATGAAAAGGAGTACAGTGGACGCTCGGGTTATGAACGTGATCCCTGCAGGGTGCATGTTCGCAACCCGCGCCTGCGCACACGTGGGTTGCAATTCGGCGCTTCTGTGCATGCGCAAAGCGTGATTTAGCGCTTCTGTGTATGTGCGACCGCCAAAACCCAGAAGTAACACATTCCAGTAACCTGAAGTGTCTGTAACCTGAGGTATGACTGTATATTAAGTTTTCCCCAGGCGAGAAATGGCTGCCAAAGCAGCCAGATTATTATTATTATTATTTTAAAAAAGTGTCAGTACCCAGAACACACTATTTGCAAGTGGATTTGAAAACCAGCAGCAAGCATGTTCTTTGAAGCAGGGACCAGCACATAGGTAGGTTTGTCCTTAGTACAACTGGTAATGGCCCCGGGCAATTTTGCCTTTGGTATACAGTGGTACCTCGGGTTACATACGCTTCAGGTTACATACGCTTCAGGTTACAGACTCCTCTAACCCAGAAATAGTGCTTCAGGTTAAGAACTTTGCTTCAGGATGAGTACAGAAATCGTGCTCCGGCGGCGCAGCAGCAGGCCCCATTAGCTAAAGTGGTGCTTCAGGTTAAGAACAGTTTCAGGTTAAGTACGGACCTCCAGAACGAATTAAGTACTTAACCCAAGGTACCACTGTAATGTGGGACGCAGGTGGCGCTGTGGGTTAAAGCCTCAGCGCCTAGGGCTTGCCGATCGAAAGGTTGGCGGTTCGAATCCCTGCGGCGGGGTGCGCTCCCGCTGCTCAGTCCCAGCGCCTGCCAACCTAGCAGTTCGAAAGCACCTCCGGGTGCAAGTAGATAAATAGGGACCGCTTACCAGCGGGAAGGTAAACGGCGTTTCCGTGTGCGGCTCTGGCTCGCCAGAGCAGCGATGTCACGCTGGCCACGTGACCCGGAAGTGTCTCCGGACAGCGCTGGCCCCTGGCCTCTTAAGTGAGATGGACGCACAACCCCAGAGTCTGTCAAGACTGGCCCGTACGGGCAGGGGTACCTTTACCTTTACCTTTACCACTGTAATGTCTAAACTAGATATATACACCACACAGGGAGACAAAGAAAGAACGCTCATTGCTACCTGCTCTGACCTTATATAAACCAGATGCTCAGTCACTGAGTAATAGTCTCTCCCTTTGGGTGCCATTTCCAAGGAACCCCTGTGTAGTGGGATAGCTCAGTCAGTAGAGCATGAGGCTCTAAATCTCAGAGTCATGGGTTTGAGCTCTATATTGGGCAAAAGATTCCTGAATTACAGGGGACTCATGGCCTCTTTCAACTCTACAATTATATTTATGATTCTACTGCCTGCAAGGAATCCATGTGTTCCTGGCAACAGTGTTAGAAAACTACCAATATACACCATAATGCTAAATGATATATTCTATTACTCTTTTAACTAAAAAAAAAACCCCAGTGTCAGGGACTCAGCGGGAGCGCAGGGAGGAGAGGAGATGGAAAGCGAGGGGGAGCAATCCGAGGGCAGCGTAGGAGAATATGACAGCAGCTCGATAGATTCCATGAGCCTCTCCAGCGAATCGGAAGATTCACAGAAGGGGGCGCCGATGGGCAGGACAAGGGGCGACCCAAGGGGGACACCCCAGAAGCAAGGGGCCAGCGGGGACTCCCAGAGCAGCAGTTGCAAATCAGGACCAGCTTCCCCACCAGAGCGTAGTGGGGGGGAGGAGTCCCAGGTGTCAGAACCCACATATGCACCACCAGCGAGAGAAGATGAGTCAGGGTGGACCACGCCTCCATCGGAGAGCGAGTTAACGGTTAAGAGGAAAGTTGCAGGCTGGGCGCGCGCGCCAAGTTCAAAGGTACAGGCGAGCGGCACAGAAGGTAGCCCGGATAGGGAACCAGGTCCTAAAGCCCGCCGGAAGGAGGGGCAAGAATCGTCAGGGTCAGCGTCAGAGGAGTCCAGGAAGGATGAGACCCTAGCGGGCAGGAGGGCCCAGAGGAGAAAGGAATTTAGGAAGAGGTGGAGCAAAGCGAGAGTCTTAAACTGGTGTGGAGGGGGAGGAGACTCAGACAGGACTTCGCCGGTCTAAGGTCGAGACGTAGAGCTGCACGCTGCGGCTTTAAAATGGAGACTGAATCTCAATAAAGACTTTTGTACATAACTACAGCCTAGCGTTGGTCCTCTGTGAGCTGGGACCTGGAGGCAGCTCTGACAGTAAGTCCTGTCTCAGATTTCAAAGAACCTCGCAACGTGAGAGGACGCAGCGAGGGGCGAAGATTGGTGCTTCGCGAGCTCACAAAAGCAGCACAAGATGACTACAGAAGAACGACTGGCAGCTTTGCAAGAAGCAGTGGTACAACTTAACGCAGAAATACGAGCGGCAAGGAGGAGAGAAGAGGAATCAGATGCTGTCTGCAAGGATCTGCAAAACAGGTTGGAAATGTTGACTAAACAGGGGCCACCGGCAGCCAAATCCGAAGGGATCGGGCTCGGGAAGAGAGGGGGGAGCCTGGTGTCGCATTTCGATGGGAGTCTGCAGCAATATCCTAACTTCAGAGCAGACGTAGTTTTTGCGCTAAAGTTGCTGGAGAAGGACTTTAGAGATGAGCAGGAGAAAGTAGGCTTCATACTAACGCATCTCCATGGAGAAGCTAAAGCGTGGTTGCGCAATCTGTGGAGAGATAATGATCCAGCCCTCCAAAACGCAAAAGCCTTCATTAAGGCGATGGACGCTTGTTTTTTATCAGAGATAGATGTGGATGTCGCTAGAAGAGAGATTCACGGTTTGAAACAAGGCAGAGCCACTGTAAGGCAATATCATTCCCGCTTTTTTGCATTGGTCAACGCGCTGGGATGGGAAAAGGACTCAGCGTCCGTCAGGGACCTGTTCTGGGAGGGGCTCAACGGGGCTGTGAAAGACGAAATCGCAAGGGGGGAGAGGCCACGGAGCACTCAAGAAGTGGTCCAGAAGGCGCTGACGATTGGGGTGCGGCTGGAAGAACGTCCCTGGAGCAAAGATGAAGGGCGTTGGGGACGCACGCCAGCAAGGGCACCTCCTTTCTTTCCCAGAGACTCAGCGCGCGCTCAATCCACGCCTCCACTGGGAGGGGGAGAGGAGCCGATGGAGATAGGTGGTGCCAAGGCTCAGTCAGCAACCAGAGCCCTAACACCGGGAGCAGCCAAGGTGAAGCCTCCTAGAGGGAACAGGAAGTGTTACATCTGCGAAAGTGCTCAGCATATGGCAAAAGAGTGCCCCCAGAGGCTCCACAAGCACAATGCAGCCTCAGCAAAAGTAACAGAAGCAGCTCAGCAGAGGGAACCGCAGCAGGGAAACGACGAAGTCTGGCTGGAAGCAGAGCCGCTGGGGCCCAGCCAGACGAATCAGTAAAGCAGTCCCCAGGAATCTTACAGCCCACAGACCCCCTCCCGCCCAAACCAGTGGTGCAGCTCACCGCAACACTCCAGCTTCCCAATGGGCTCACCATGGAAGTGCCTATTACCATTGACTCTGGTAGCAATGCAGACTTTATGGGGGTGGATTTCATCAAGCAACATAGCATAGCGCTCCTGCCTGCCACGATGCCCCTGAAAGTAGTGACAGTCGATGGCAGAGAATTGCTGGGGGGACAGGTGGTACAGCAAACGCCGCCAATGGTGATGCGCATTGGAAATCACCGCGAAGTCATCAGCTTCAACGTCACCCAACTGTCAGACACGCCCATAGTGTTGGGCATGAGCTGGTTGGACAGGCACAGCCCGGCATTGGCATGGTACCAGCGTAAATTGACCTTCTGCTCCTCCTACTGCGCAGAACATTGCATCATGACTAACCAGGAGGACGAGGGGCAAGAGGATGACCCACAGCTACAACTGGGCATGCTGCAAGCGGTACCCGACAAGTACAAGGCGTTTTTGGAGGTCTTCTGCGAGAAGGAAGCGGACAAGCTGCCTCCCCACAGACCCTACGACTGCAAGATTGACCTCCTGCCGGGGGCAACGCTGCCGACCGGAAAACTGTACTCCATGTCTGAAGACGAACTGCGAGAGCTCAGGGAGTTCATAGATCACAATTTGAAGCGGGGATTCATCCGAGAATCCAAAGCAGTGGGGGGCAGTCCTGTGTTCTTTGTGAAGAAGAAGGACACGCCCCAGAAGAGGCTTGTAGTTGATTTCAGAATTTTAAATTCGAAAACCAAGCCCACGGCTTTCCCGATGCCCAAGATCGACGACTTGCTCGCGACGGTGAGGAAGGGACGCATCTTCACCAAGCTGGATCTACGAGGGGCGTACAATCTTATACGCATGCGGGAGGGCGACGAGTGGAAGACGGCCATGTTCACGCCCTTGGGCACCTATGAGTATAGGGTTATGCCCTTCGGTTTACAAAATGGCTCCCACTGCTTCCAAGCATTCATGCATCACGTGTTAGCGGGGCTCCTCTACAAGAAGTGTGTCTGCTTCCTGGACGACATTCTGATCTTCTCGGAATCGCAGGAGGCTCACGAGGGAGATGTCAAGGAAGTCCTGCAAAGACTACGGGAGCACAGGCTTTACGCCAAGCTGGAGAAATGCCAGTTCGACATGACGGAGGTGGATTTCCTGGGCTACAAGCTGTCCGACAAGGGAATCGCCATGGACAGTGCCAAGGTACGATCAGTACTGGACTGGAAGAGCCCGCGCAATCGGAAGGAGGTCCAGAGGTTTGTCGGCTTTGCTAACTTTTATCGCAAGTTCATCAAGGGTTTCGCTATGCAGACGGCGGCCATCACGGACACCCTCAGCTCCAAGAAGAAGAAGTTCATCTGGACGGAGCAGGCGGAGCAGTCCTTTCAGAAACTCAAGCGTCTTTTTGCTTCCGAGGAACAACTGCTGCATGTGAACCCCAGCAAGCCCATGAGGGTGGAGACGGATGCCTCCGACAGGGCCGTGGGGGCAGTCCTGTTGCAGCGAGACCCGCAAGGGGATTGGAGGCCGTGTGCTTTCTACTCCAGGAAACTCAGCAAGTCGGAGCAGAACTACACCATCTGGGACAGAGAGTTGCTGGCCATTCATGCAGCATTCAAGGCGTGGCGGCACTTCCTCATCGGAGCCAAACACACGGTGCAAGTTCGCACGGACCATAAGAACCTGGAGTACTGGCGCACGGCGCGGTTCCTGAACCAGAGACACATCCGCTGGGCGGAGTTCTTTGCGGATTTCGACTTCAGGATAGAATATATCCCCGGAGACAACAACGTCATGGCTGATGCGCTATCCAGGAAGCCGCAGTATCTGGAGGAAGCAGCACCGGTAGCGGCCAAACACATTTTCGCACCCAAGGCGTGGGCATGCGCTTCTGCCACAGTAGACCTGGAAGCGATACGGCGCGAGCTGCGAACAGATTCCTTCGCGCGCTCCAAGATGGAGGAGGTGCGCAGCGGCACGGCAAAGGACGACGAGTTCCAGATACGCGACGGACTGCTCCTCCGCAAGGGGGCCATCTACGTACCGGGAGATGAACTCCGCGCGACAGTACTGCAACAGCTACACGACGCACCCAGCGCCGGACATTTCGGCAAGGAAAAGACAGTGGAATTAGTAGCCAGAGACTTTTGGTGGCCCAAGATGCGGGGAGAAGTCGCGGATTACGTCACGAGGTGCGACACCTGCCAAAGGGCCAAGCCAGTACACAGACCGCCGGCGGGACTGTTAGAACCGCTACAGACCCCGTCCGAACCGTGGGAGAGGGTAGCCTTGGACTTTGTCACTGACCTGCCCAGCTCGAGGGGCAAAACAGCAGTACTCGTGGTAGTCGACATGTTCACCAAGATGGCGCACTTCATTCCTTGCGCGAAGGTGGCCACAGCGGAACAGACAGCCAAGCTGTTCATAGACCACGTGTTCAAGGTGCACGGCCTGCCACGGTCTATCCTGTCCGACAGGGGGCGCCAGTTCATCTCGAGTTTCTGGCGGAAGCTGATGGGAATCCTGAACGTCAAGGTCAACCTAGCGTCGGCAAGACACCCGCAGACCAACGGACAAGCGGAGAGGGTCAACGCCGTCATGCAGCAGTACCTGAGATGTTACGCCAACCAGCAGCCCTCGACCTGGGTGGACTATCTGCCCCTGGCCGAGTTTGCCTACAACAACACACAACACGTGTCCATGGGGGTGACACCGTTTTTTGCCAACCACGGGCGACATCCCAGGACCTTCCCGGGCTTAGAGAAAGAGGGGGAGGGGGAGCCACAGGGAGCAGAGGCATTGGCAGAGGAGTTACAGGAGGTCCATGAACAGCTCCGTAGACAGTTAGACCTAGCAAAACACGTATACAAGATGCAAGCAGACAAACACAGAAGAGTGGGGGAGGACATACGGGTAGGGGACTGGGTCTGGTTAGCGGCCCAGGCAGTGCCGGCCAGATCCTTAGCTAAGAAGAAGCTAGGACACAAGCAGTTGGGCCCTTACCTAGTCGAGGCACAGATCAACCCAGTGGCTTTCCGTTTGACACTACCGGAGGGTTCCAGAATGCACCCGGTCTTTCATAGATCGGTGCTAACGCCCTACAAGGCACCTCACAGGTTTCAGGAGCCAGGAACAGCTCCCAGTCCGCTTAGAGATGCACCCATGACAGGGGGGTCGCCGAGGGCGGGGCCACTCAACGAGGTGACGGAGATTTTGGACTCGAGATGGGGGGAAGAGGGCGTCGAATATCTCATCGCAAGGGAAGGTGCCCCGGCCAGCGCCAACAGCTGGGTGCCGTACTATGCGGTGGAGGAGCACTACCTCAAAGACGAGTTCCACGCACTCTTCCCACACAGGCCCATGCCGGAGGATTATTTTGATGAATATCTTTTCACCCCCACACTCTCAGCCAGTACGTTTCAGGGGTTCTCCTCGGATGAGGAGACGGTTCCAGAGACTACCTCGCCGGAGGGGTCGGTCTCAGACTTGGGTGCGGAGCGCTCTTATTGGTGGGACACTCAACCCGAGGAGGAGTGGCGCAGGAGACTGCTCAGAGGGCCCTGGCACGCAGACTACCCAGAGGAAATGGGGGAACAAGGGGGCATGGACGGGTTGGGGGAGGATCCTGGTTTCGAGCACGCCGGCAACGAGATGGAAGCGGAGGAGAGCGACGTCGATGTACCCGTCACGGACTGGCAGCATGCCAGGGGGGAAGACCGGTATCCGGCAGGCACCCCCATAGCATTGGAGCACCCGGAACCCACGCCAGAAGAGGGGGAGGGGGGAAGGGGGGCTTCGAGGGGGGGATGGATGTCAGGGACTCAGCGGGAGCGCAGGGAGGAGAGGAGATGGAAAGCGAGGGGGAGCAATCCGAGGGCAGCGTAGGAGAATATGACAGCAGCTCGATAGATTCCATGAGCCTCTCCAGCGAATCGGAAGATTCACAGAAGGGGGCGCCGATGGGCAGGACAAGGGGCGACCCAAGGGGGACACCCCAGAAGCAAGGGGCCAGCGGGGACTCCCAGAGCACCAGTTGCAAATCAGGACCAGCTTCCCCACCAGAGCGTAGTGGGGGGGAGGAGTCCCAGGTGTCAGAACCCACATATGCACCACCAGCGAGAGAAGATGAGTCAGGGTGGACCACGCCTCCATCGGAGAGCGAGTTAACGGTTAAGAGGAAAGTTGCAGGCTGGGCGCGCGCGCCAAGTTCAAAGGTACAGGCGAGCGGCACAGAAGGTAGCCCGGATAGGGAACCAGGTCCTAAAGCCCGCCGGAAGGAGGGGCAAGAATCGTCAGGGTCAGCGTCAGAGGAGTCCAGGAAGGATGAGACCCTAGCGGGCAGGAGGGCCCAGAGGAGAAAGGAATTTAGGAAGAGGTGGAGCAAAGCGAGAGTCTTAAACTGGTGTGGAGGGGGAGGAGACTCAGACAGGACTTCGCCGGTCTAAGGTCGAGACGTAGAGCTGCACGCTGCGGCTTTAAAATGGAGACTGAATCTCAATAAAGACTTTTGTACATAACTACAGCCTAGCGTTGGTCCTCTGTGAGCTGGGACCTGGAGGCAGCTCTGACACCCAGTATTATAGTACCCGTTTGATTGGGCAGCTAGAGGAGCAAAACAAACTATGAACTTACTTGCCTGAGATCAAACAGGTGCCAGAAGAATAATTAGCATTCACCAAAAACTGAGAATGAACTTCCCCAGAATTTTTTTTTAAAAATGATTAATTGCTTTAGCACAATACTATTTTACAGAGCTCAGTGCTTTAAGCAATACATTCCTCCCTCCCCTGATATCCTGTGTTGAAAGGGATCCTAGAATCTTCATATTTCTGGGAGAATGCCTATTAATCATTTGCATGTGGTAATTACAAAAATGTGCGCCTTTGAAAACCACCTGTTCCTCAGCATGGAATCCAAGTTAAAAACAAATTGTTAATATCAACTTTGTGGTGGGCAGAAGCATCAAAATCTAAAAACAAACTATTCTTTCTTTACTGGTTTGAAGAATTTCTTAGTAATTACAAAGGATCGGAGTACTTCAGCCTTATATTAAAACATACCTAAGTTTCCTCTTCTACTTCCATATTCTACGGCTGCCCATTTATCCTACATGAGGTAACAATTGCAAGTCAGGAAACTAACCTACTTTCCAACCTCTGAATATATCCCCCCCTATACTCTCATCTTACACTTGCACTATTTCGTATTTTTGCCAGTCTCCCAAATTAACACGGGACATAATTGGACACCAAGCCTTGATGTTTGTACCTTGTAACCGGTGATACCTAGAGACAAAAATATAAACAGGCAAGAAAAACACCCTAGGACCTTGCACCAGCTGACCTCAGGGTGGCATGTTACCTAAAAGGTAAAGGAAAACTACAACTAAGTGCACAAGAGGAAACCTCCACTGGAATATTGCTAGTCTCCTTCACGCACGGCAGAGTTAAACTGTGGAATCAATTCCCACAAGACGTAGAAATGGCTGCCAAGAGGATTTGACAAGTTCATGGAGGAGAATGCTCCCAATGGCTACAAGCAATATGGCTATTCTCTAACCTCTGAATAATAATAATAATAATAATAATAATAATAAATTTTATTTATACCCCGCCCTTCCCAGCCAAGACCGGGCTCAGGGTGGCTAACAACCAATAATAAAAACAAGTTGATTAAAATACAATTTAAAAAACAAGATTAAAATACAACATTTAAACATTAGGATGCAGCCTCTTCACAGGAGGAGAAAGGAAAAAGAAAGAGGGGGAGGGAATCAAACTGATTCTAAGCCAAAGGCCAGGTGGAACAACCTTGTCTTACAGACCCTGTGGAAAGAAATCAGATCCTGCAGGGCCCTGGTCCCATGAGACAGAGTGTTCCACCAGGCAAGCCGGAGCCAGTGTTGAGAAGGCCCTGGCTCTGGTTGAAGCTAATCTAACTTCCTTAGGGCCCGGGACCTCTAGGGTGTTGCTATTTATGGACCTTAAGGTCCTCTATGGGGCATACTAGGAGAGGCGGTCCAGTAGGTATGAGGGTCCTAGGCCGTGAAGAGCTTTAAAGGTCAAAACCAGCACCTTAAATCTGACCCTGTAATCCACCGGGAGCCAGTGCAGCTTGAAAAGCACTGGGTGAATATGCTCCCATGGCAGAGACCCCGTGAGGAGCCTCGCTGCAACATTCTGCACCCTCTGGAGTTTCTGGGTCAGCTTCAAGGGCAGCCCCGCCTAGAGCGAATTACAGTAGTCAAGCCTGGAGGTGACCGTCGCATGGATCACTGAATGCCTCTGAATACTGGCTGCTGGGAACCAGAAGTGGGAGAGGGCTGTTGTACTTGGGCCTTGCTTGCTGACTTCTTATGGGCATCTAGTTGGTCATTGTGAGAACACAATGCCGGACTAGATGGAGCAGAGCTTTTCTTATGTTCTTATGGAGAGTGCAAAGACATGCCATTAGCCCTCCACGCAGGCAGTTCTTTTCTTTGCTCCTGCGTTCATATACAAATCCAGGTCCCACCAAGGAGGCGCCAGACTTTTAAATTCTTAAACAACTCAGGACCGTAAGACCTCAAAGACCGCCTCTCCCCATATATACCCTGCATTCATCATCGGAGGCCCTTCGTTGTGTGGCTCCTCCACGTGAGGTTCAGAGGGTGGCAACACGAGAACGGGCCTTCTCTGTAGTAGCTCCCCATTTGTAGAACGCTCTCCCCAGGGAGATCCACCTGGGACCTTCATTATATATATATTTTAGGCAGAAAACATTCCGATCCAACTAGGCCTTTGGCTGATAAATATCCTACAGCCTTTTACATGTGTCTGTGGGGAGGGTGTGTGTGTGCATGCGCAATTGGATTGCTGTTTGGTTTTAATTATTTACTTGTTTTTTATCCTATTTATGATTAAGGGCAGTACAGTGGTGCCCCGCAAGACGAACGCCTCGCAAGACGGAAAACCCGCTAGACGAAAGGGTTTTCCGTTTTGGAGGCGCTTCGCAAAACAAATTTCCCTATGGGCTTGCTTCGCAAGACGAAAATGTCTTGCGAGTTCCTGCGGGGTTTTTTCCCTCCCCCCCCTTTTCCTAAGCCCTAAGCCGCTTATCAGCTGATCCGCTAAAAGCCGCTAAACCGCTAATAGCGCTAATCCGCTAAGCTGTCAATGGGCTTGCTTCACAAGACGAAAAAACCGCTATACGAAGAGCCTCACGGAACGGATTAATTTCGTCTTGCGAGGCACCACTGTAAATAAATCTAATAAATTAATAAAACAAAAATAAACATTTCTGCAGCAGAATTGTGGGATGAAGCCGTGTCAAGGCTGGGGTACATCATTTGCTGGGGGAAACCAGAGAACAAGTCGCTGTGAGAACACGATGCTGGACTGGATAGGCTTTTGGTCAGATCCACTAGAGCTTTTCTCACATTCACTGATTCTAACATATAAAGGGCACCTAAAAAGTCTTGCCATTTCTTGGCTCTGGCTATTGCTTATTATGTGACCTTGACCAGCCCTGCTAACCTTTCGGCGCTTCTGTTTATACATGTTTACCCAACTGGCAGAACCGACAAGGATAATATATAAATATATTTCCACTTCCCCCGGCTAGCAGTATTATGCAAGTGCTGTACACATCAACTTTAACTCGCTCCTGATGAGAAACGAGTTTTTGTGTTTTTTTTTAAAAAAGTATTTTACACCTGGCTCCAGTTGGTGAGCCAACAGGTTCTAATAAATAAATAAAAAACAGCACCAAGCTGATCCCTAAGGTCTGGTCTCCATTGACAGAACAAATATTTACTCAATGCATACCAAGGGTCTAGTGAAATATAATTCCTTGGAAGAAAGCGGCGGAATTGTTCCTTCAACCTAAATTCCACCCAGAAATGAAAGCCCCCCAAACCCATCCAATGAGTCACCGTAAACACAGCTGTGGAATTATATGAAGCCTGAGAAGCAGTGCTGCTCTGACCCACACTTCGCACTCACAGCTCATGCCCTGTTGCAACAAAAAGAATAAACAGCCGTACAAACCCAGCATCCTAAATAAGGAAACAGAATTCCTACATTTCCCTAACTTATGCAATCTAGTTAGGAACTTGCATGTACTGGAGCAAAAAAAAGTCACATCAAAACTGAAGAAAAGAGAGGTCTTTATGCTCCCCTAGCTTTCTTTCTTATAAGTGAACCGGAAGTGTTTTCTTCCAAGAGAAAGTTAGTTACAGTGGTACCTCTGGTTACGTACGTAATTCGTTCCGGAGGTCTGTATTTAACCTGAAACTGTTCTTAACCTGAGGTACCACTTTAGCTAATGAGGCCTTCCGCTGCCGCCGCACGATTTCTGTTCTCATCCTGAAGCAAAGTTCTTAACCCAAGGTACTATTTCTGGGTTAGCAGAGTCTGTAACCTGAAGCGTATGTAACCCGAGGTACCACTGTACAGGTACAGGTCACTTACAAATTACTTAAGTCCTATTGATTTGATTCGTGGGACTTAAGCACCCATTTCCCCCCCAATGGATTGGAGGCAATATCTAAATCTGTCATGAGAAATTTACCAGCGTGTGGTCTCTTCCTCCCCCATTATCGCCATGCAAGGCAGACACATAATACAGTGGTACCATAATACAGTGGCACGGCGGCAGCAGGAGGCCCCATTAGCTAAAGTGGTGCTTCAGGTTAAGAACAGTTTCAGGTTAAGAACGGACCTCCAAAACGAATTAAGTTCTTAACCCAAGGTACCACTGTAATGAATTCTGTCTGGCGTGCGAGGAGGAACATGACTAATGACCCTTTAGATTATGGCCATATGCTTCAAAGACCTTATGCCCAATCTGAAGTAGCCTTTCCCTCTTACATGTAGACTTCAGAACTTTTAGACTGAGTTTAGAGACAGAGAAGAAAGCATAACAGAAGGGTTTGAATATTTTTAGCTGAACTTCTCTTATTTCCCCAGATTGTTTGGCATTTTTGAATGGGTAATTTGTGTCTTGTTGGTTTTTTTTTAAAAAAAGACATACAGCACTGGTTATGCAGGAACAATTCTTCTGTCCCCGCTTGATTTGCTGTCAAACAAGCACTCAATTACATTTTGGATCGAGAGATTCAGGATAAGAAGAGAAGGGATATTTCGGCTGACACTTGGCTGTTATATGATGCATTTGTAGCCAGCAACAAGAACGACGGCATACAAATGAGACAGAAACCCAAACCAAATCCCCAGCTGTAGTGCACTTTAATGTATCCTGCAGGCAAATCAGAAATTGCAACAGCTAGCGTAATGCTCTCTGTTGTAATCCGGAAAGCATGGGTTGAAAGAAAGAAAGAAAGAAAGAAAGAAAGAAAGAAAGAAAGAAAGAAAGAAAACAGCTTTGCATTGGTTTTTTATACCGTTTACGGTGAGCATACATGCATCCTTTTCCCCTATGAAAAGGAGTTTTTAAAGTATTCCCACCCCCTCCTAACCACTCCATAACCTCTTTCTCACTCCTGCTCTGGCAGGCTGTCAATGGATTCCTTGGGTGGTGTGGGTTAACATGCTGCGCTCCGCAAAGCATACTTACTCAGAGTCCTTGCTGTTGCTGCCATTCACAGAGCCAGCGGGTTGCTCGCCTTGGCTTAGAATCTGGATCCCTAAGGACTTGAGAGCTCGCATCAGAATAGCTTCCATTGCATCAACTGAGAGCTTCTCGAGGACAATAACGCGGCAGCGACTCAGAAGAGCCGAATTGACCTGGAAAGAAGGGTTTTCGGTGGTTGCCCCGATCAGCGTCACGGTCCCGCACTCAACGTGAGGAAGGAAGGTATCCTGGAAATGGGAGGGAAGCAGAAGAAACTGGTCCCCATCAACGACAACTTGAGGCATTCCCTGTGAGTACAATTAATTCACAATCGCAATTGCGATTTCCCGTTCGCTCAGAGACTGAAGCAGTTCCGTTTGGGACGTTTCGCTGGCAGCTTTCCAAAATCCAAACTAGATGCTCTTGTTTTCCCCCATACATAATTAAGGTGTGTGTGGTTTTCATTGAGATGGCAGTGCATCTCTCCTTTCCTCTACCTTCAACAGAACCAGGATCTCTCTTCCCCAGGAATGACCAGGACCCTTAAAGAAAATTCTTCTAGCTGTGTCGTGGCAGTGGTGGGGGGCAACCTCTGTTCCCCTTCTGTGCATAGTTGCATGCCATATATTAAGCAAATTCTTAATTTGGTCTGTAATAGCAGCTTTATTCATACCATTTACAGTGTATGTTGAGGGGATGTGTTGTGTAAAAAAGAAAAAAGTTTCTGCAATTTTTGCTTTACTGTTCAAGATACAGAGGCAAAGTGTTCACATATTCATCATTACTGCAACGCTAAACTGACAAAAGTGAGTCCGTTGTGCCTCTTTCTCCCCAAAAGGATTATTCAGAGAGGTCGTAAAGAATCATGTAACTCTGATATTTTGGTGGAAAACAATTCAAATGCGACTTTAGGAATTCATGGAACATTTTACTCAGATCTCCCCATCGCAGCAATCCATCATTCAAAACATCTTTTAGAACTTTCAACACCTCTTTGTGCCCAGAGTTCTCATATTCCATTTCGACTGCAGGACTGAAAACTCTAAGATGCAAGTGTAAGAAATTATGTAAAAATCCAGTCAGTATTGCCTTTGCTTCCCTGCCTCTTCCCCCTCACCCCACCCCCAGACTTAGGGATGATGCATATGCATGTTTATTCGCAGGGTGGGAGTGTATTTTGAACTGCTGGACTGCTTGCCAACTTCCTAATCCCAAAGCTTGTGGTTTAAACTAGACTGTAGTCTTCCTAATGCTGCAAATGAACTCTCAATTCAGTCAGCAAAGAGATGCCAGACGTGTAGTTTCAATATAGGTTAGAAGAAGTTTAGGTTCTAGTTTTGAAAGCCAAATGCACGTCAACAAACTCAGGGGCAGATTCCTGCTTGCTGGGTGACCTTAGGGCACTTGTTCTCTTTCATTTCTAATCTACCTTGTAAGGTAGGTAAAGGTAAAGGTACCCCTGCCCGTACGGGCCAGTCTTGACAGACTCTGGGGTTGTGCGCCCATCTCACTTAAGAGGCCGGGGGCCAGCGCTGTCCGGAGACACTTCCGGGTCACGTGGCCAGCGCGACATCGCTGCTCTGGCGAGCCAGAGCCGCACACGGAAACGCCGTTTACCTTCCCGCTGGTAAGCGGTCCCTATTTATCTACTTGCACCCGGAGGTGCTTTCGAACTGCTAGGTTGGCAGGCGCTGGGACCGAGCAGCGGGAGCGCACCCCGCCGCAGGGATTCGAACCGCCGACCTTTCGATCGGCAAGCCCTAGGCGCTGAGGCTTTAACCCACAGCGCCACCTGCGTCCCTACCTTGTAAGGTAGAGATAATAAAAAATGGGATAACCCCACCATGTAGGTCACACAGAGAACCTCAGAAAAAGGATGAGACATTATATTTTATTTCATCCTCACTGCAACCCTGTGAGGTGGGTTAGGCTAAGAGATAGTGACGGGCCCAACGACTCATAATAATAATAATAATAATAATAATAATAATAATAATAATAATTTACTATTTCTACCCTGCCCATCTGGCTGGGTTTCCCCAGCCACTCTGGGCGGCTTCCAACAAAAGATTAAAAATACAATAAAATTAAAATACACCTAGAGAGCTTCATAGCCGAGAGGAGATTTGAACCCTCACCTCCCAGAGTTCTAGTCTGACACTTTAACCACTATGTCACACAGACTCTCAGTCAAGATGCTAGAAACCTATCAATTTAAGTATTGCGCAACCACATTGTGTAGAAGCCATTCATTTCCAAAGGGAGGCCTTCCGACTACTTCCTACTGAGACAGGAGCAATTGATACCTGCTGAGACTTATTGAAACGGTGTATCTCGTCGATAAAGAGGATCGTTTTCCTCTTGCAGAGCCTCTTTTCATTTTGCGCTTGAGCAATGACCTCTCGGACGTCGTTGGTTTTGGCACTCGTGGCCGACAGGGTCACAAACCGTGTGCCGTTCTTCTTGCTGCTGTTCGCGATGATGTGAGCCAAGGTGGTCTGAAAGGAAGAAAAGCACAAGGGTGTTGATTTTCCTCCGAGAACTCAAAAGACATGGCTAAAAGGCATTGTGAAGAGTGGGAGGGGAAAACAGTGAATGGGATGTGAAGAAGCGAAGGAGTGTTTTGGGATAGAAAACGTCTCGTTTTCTTTTTCTGATTGGAAAATCTATTTGGCATTAGTTGAAAAGGACACATTATTCTGACAGGAAGAGAGTGCGAAAATTACCATCCCCTGAAGGGGAATCCAAAGAGCTATTTTAGCCAGTGGGAGAGAAGGTTTCTCTTTGGACAGCAGACTCTCAGGCCATTTATCACCAGCTGGCTTCAGAAAGCCTCTCCATTTTCAAAAACAGATTGCCATGTGGCTTCACAAGGTGCTGTTTCCAAAACACAAGCCCAAATCCTCATTGGCCTCTAGTTCCATTATTATTACGGATATCGGTAGGCAGATTTGTGCAAGCAGAAAGCTGCACACCATTCACACAAGGCAGCCATCTTGGATTTCTGCAGATCGCTTGCCTCATGGACTTCTGCAGATTTCTTGCCTCTTGCAGCCGTCTACATGGCATTAAATGCAGCATTGAAGGATCCCAGACTTTCAGGAATAGCTTTTTTAGGGAGTACTGCAGCAGGAAGGAGGTGGGAAACCCAAATTCCACATGTAGAGGCTTTGCCCGAGAGAGATCATAATGCAGCACTATTCAGTGGCTGATGCTTGAGGTTTGGCAGGAGTCATCTGTCTCTGCCTGGCAGCCAACTGCATGTGATTATGGGGGGAGAAAGACAGGTGACGCTGAACACTTTTGTCTCTGGCCTATTGGTATGTAACCCCTCCCAACAGATCACTACCCTAGGAACTGCCTTTGATAGGAAAAAGGTCCTCCTCCCCATGCATTAAAAACCAACAATAATAGCCACAAGAAACTGGGGAAAACAGATTGAATTTGATTTGGTCAACAACATATTGGCATCTTTTCACCAAAGCAGGTTAAATGTATTCCCATCAGAAGTGTTAAATGGCAGACTGAGAGGTATTCCTTATCAAAATAGGATTTGTGTATGCTCTCAGGACGTTGACCGCATGAAGCATATTTTATTGCATTGCGCAGCAGCAGCAGGAGGCCCCATTAGCTAAAGTGGTACTTCAGGTTAAAAACAGTTTCAGGTTAAGAACTTACTTCCAGAACGAATTAAGTACTTAACCTGAGGTACCACTGTATTGGCAAATCGGCTGGGTCAATCTGAAGCCTATATCAAATATCTTCTGGACGACAAGTCCAATGATATCACAGTGGCTGTGGCAAAGTTTCTTTCAGTAGTCATACGAATCAAAGATCAACATACCCATGACTAAACAAATAACGCTTCGGTCTCCCTTCCCTGGCGGCGGGGGGGGGGGGGGGTTGTCTGTATGAATCTGCATTTTATTCTGAATCCAAGTTATGTGTTATGGGTCGTTGGACCCCAATAAAGATTATTATAATTACTAATTTGGTCAAGAAAGCAGCAAAGATAGCCCAACTTTACCACTCTGTTCTACAGACCATTGAAATAGTGTGTGCAAAGTCATTTGAACGCCAGATGCATCATATGCCTACTAAAAGCATTAATGTTATATACTTAGTTCAGATTATTTCAATAAATTAATCCAAAGGTTTTGTGTGTTGCATCAGACTATTTCGTTGCTGACTAAAGCCTTCGCCCACACAACTGAGCGTCCTTTTTGGCTGTCAGACTGATTTATCTTAAATCAATCGCCTTTCTGTCTTTGCCCCCCTGGCAGGACTTGGCAGTTATTAATGGACCCTCTTTGGTGCTCCTTACAGCAGGACTTCTCAATTTGTGACCTGCCAAAGCAAACACAGCTACCAGCGTGGTTTTGTGACCTGCCTTGACAATTGCCACCATTTCTGAGGTCTAAGGCAAGACACACACAAGGCAGGGGCAGCTTTAGTGACCCCCGGTGTGGCAGCATACATGGAGTTTGATGTGTGTGGGGGGGTCACAGCCAGGGATGCCTTTGGCACCGCATTTCTATGAAAATATTTTTAGGTACAAATTTGGATGTTTCGGTACATTTGTCACAAAATTCACCTTGGAAAACCCCAGCAGAGCAGAAATAGCTCAGTTTACCTAAGCTATCTTTTATAAACACCCCAGGATAGGAAAAAGGGAAATAAAGAAGGAAGGAAACCCAACTCATAACAAGAGAAGAAAGAATATGCGACTGGAATAGAGAAAACGACCCTATACTGAGGAAGACTGTATATACTCTATACCTTTAAAGAGCATTCAGTGCATGTTCTCCCCCCCCCCCCCCACTATGGGCACTATGGTTTGTTAAGAGCTGCTGGGAACTGTAATGCTGTGGGTGCCCAGAATCTTTGATGGAGGAAAATATGCTTTAAAGGTATCATGTGTGCCTGGCCTCACCTAATATAATACAGGCATTCCCAACCTGCGGCTCTCCAGATGCTTTGGCCTACAACTCCCATGATCCCTAGCTAACAGGACCAGTGGTCAGGGAAGATGGGAATTGTAGTCCAAAACATCTGGAGGGCCAAAGGTTGGGAATGCCTGATATAAGATGATCTCAGTAAACCAACCCGGGGTGGGAAATAAGAAAACAAACTGGGGAAACCTAAGGATGCAACTATTCAGGACAAATATTATCTGGATATCCTGGAAGTGAGAAAAAGATGGCCACCATGGAGAAAAAGAACCAAGAGTGGAAGCACCCGCAAACTCACGTTCTTGTCCATCAGCCAAACATTTCCTTGTCTATTCAAGGAACCACAGCAAAATAAGCCCGAGTAAGACTATGAGGGGACATTCCTGAACAGAGCAGGAAGGATTTGCAGAGGGACAGGTGTGGCGAACCAACCGTCTGGATAGCAAACGCTTTAGATGTTTTCAGGGAAGCAGCAAGAGAGTCTTTAGGAATGCGAGTAGGAGGCAGCAGGCTTTCTCGATTTCAGAGTTTCAGCTCAGCTTAGTTCCTCCTCCCCATCCTGCCGCAATCAGATACCGCTGTCAGGATTCAGTATCCACAGAAAGTCAAAGGATAGAAAGACTATATAACCTGACCTGATCAATATGGGCTCGTCTGGTTAATACAGACTCATATCCCAGATGAGTCACGGACAAACCGAGTAGCTTAGCTGTGAAGTTATTCTCTCTCAGACTGAGGGCTGTAGCAACCAAGCGTTGCTCAGAGTAGACCCACTGAACTTAATAGCCTAAGTTGTTGTTGTTGTTTAGTCGTGACCGACTCTTCATGACCCCATAGACCAGAGCATGCCAGGCACTTCTGTCTTCCACTGCCTCCTGCAGTTTAGTCAAACTCAAGCTGGTAGCTTCGAGAACACTGTCCAACCATCTCATCCTCTGTCGTCCCCTTCTCCTTGTGCCCTCCATCTTTCCCAGCATCAGGGTCTTTTCCAGGAAGTCTTCTCTTCTCATGAGGTGGCCAAAGTATTGGAGCCTCAGCTTCAGGATCTGTCCTTCCAGTGAGCACTCAGGGCTGATTTCCTTCAGAATGGAGAGGTTTGATCTTCTTGCAGTCCATGGGACTCTCAAGAGTCTCCTCCAGCACCATAATTCAAAAGCAATTCAAAAGCATAATTCAAAAGCAATGGCCTAAGTTAGTCACGTTCATTAATTTCAGTGGGTCTGCTCTGGAGTAGGACCTGCACTGGATTCCACCCTTAGCCCCCAATATGTTTAAGTGTTCCTCTTCAACCAGGCCTTTGTGGGGAGGGTTATTGTTCTGCTGCTTTGCTTTACTTATTTACTTGTTTTTATCCTGTACTTTATTCTGCGAACCGCCCTGAGATCTTATAATGAAAGGTGGTATATAAATCTAATAAATAAACAAAGCAAAGAACCAAAAACAGCTGCAAGCTTCCATCAATTCAATTGGTGCACTAATCAAGAAATAACAGCAATTAATCGGTGCAGCCGAGATGTAAGAGTTCAGCACGATGCAAATCACCCAAAGGCAACAGACAATCAAATGAGTTTGAATTCATTAACTAAAGGATTAATATATCTGTGTCAGATTAAACCAATTGTTTTGATGGGGGGAGCATGCTTCCTTCAGTTTTAGAAGTTGCATGTGCATCAGGGATAGTGAACCTGTGGCTCTTTTACCTGTTGCTGAACGATGGCTATATTCATGCCACACATTTAAAGAACAATGCTACCACTTCAAACACTCATGGCTCCCAGGAATTATGGGACCTGCTACAATTCCCAGGGCTCCCTGTGAATAGAGATTGACCATTAACCACTCAGAGAATAGTTAATTCGGTGAGTGGGCATGAGATTGCTTTGAAGCATGGGATGAATGTGGCCCGCAACTCCTACCATCCCCAAGCATTGGCCATTGCTAACTGGGACTCATGGGAACTGGAGTCCCAACAACTTCCGGGGGTGGGGGGGCACACCCCCATCCCTGAATCTTACAAGAGACATTCCCCCCCCCCCCCCGCATAAGAGTGATGGGGACTTGCTTCTAAGACAGCACCTGATGACTCCAAGATACTGACTAGAGCCACGGCTGCTTAGCTTCAGCAAGGTGATGACCTCGTGGACCTTCAAATCCCACCCTGGGAGGGCTTTCAACATACCATATTCCCCCCAATATAAGCCTCATATTTTTCCCCCCCAAATTCTGACCGTGAAAAGTTAAAGTGTCATTCGTGACCTTACAAAAAATTGCTTTTACGGTATTGTTGCTGAAACAAACATATGGTAAAATGAAACAAAAAAAAATTTTTTTTGCTGATTTGCGAGCTTGAGACTTTTGTGCAATTTATTCTAATGTCATTCATCACTTTCCCTGTATTTTACAGTGAAGTGCTGATTTTTAAATTTGCATTTACGGTGCTACGAACAGGTATTTAACCCACTTGCGGGTCCTCTCTACTATCCGTAGGATTTTTTTTTTGTTTGTTTTTTAAAAAAATAATATTTATTAAGTTTTACAAAAGGTAACAAACTCCGAAACAACAAACATCAGAAATACAAACAATATCAAAAATCATAAGAAGAAAAAAGAAGAAAACATAAAAAAGATTCAACATAATAATCAAAAAAAAATTAAAAGGAAAACTCTGGTTCATTTTAGTAGTCTTCAAAACCTTATTTTCCTTGCTCCCTCCCGCCTTCCCTTCTTGTATTCCACTTTAAAAGTTTTTTCAGCAAGCTCATTCATATTCGTTTTCACCCTTTATCTTACCCTTTATACTCTTCCTTATCTTAATCACTAGAACCCCATCATTTCATTTACACTGCCCTTAGCACTCATAGATTTTACAATGATTTTGTAGATAAACTTTGAACTTCTTCCAATCTTCTTCCACCAACTCTTCTCCTTGATCTCGGATTCTGTCGGTCATTTCTGCCAGTTCCATATAGTCTATTACTTGTATCTGCCATTCTTCCAGGGTGGGTAGATCTTGTGTCTTCCAGTGTTTTGCGATGAGTATTCTTGCTGCTGCAGTAGCATACATAAAAAAGGTTCTATCCTTCTTTAGCACCAATTGGCCGACCATGCCCAGGAGAAAGGCCTCTGGTTTCTTTAGGAAAGTGTATTTAAATACCTTTTTCATTTCATTATAAATCATCTCCCAGAAAGCCTTGATCCTTGGGCACGTCCACCAAAGGTGAAAGAATGTACCTTCAGTCTCTTTACATTTCCAGCATTTATTATCGGGCAAGTGATAGATTTTTGCAAGCTTGACTGGGGTCATGTACCACCTATACATCATTTTCATAATATTCTCTCTTAAGGCATTACATGCCGTAAATTTCAAACCGGTGGTCCACAACCGTTCCCAGTCAGCGAACATAATGTTATGACCAATATCTTGTGCCCATTTTATCATAGCAGATTTAACCGTTTCATCCTCAGTATTCCATTTCAACAGCAAGTTATACATTCTCGACAATTACTATCCGTAGGATTTTTTACGGGTGTGAGTGCCTGTGGAATTTTAAGGGAGCAGCTTATATTCGTGTATTGTCTTTTTTTCTTTCCCCGCCTTGCATTTTAAAGGTGCGGCTTATTTGCGGGTGCAGCTTATATTTGGGCTAATACGGTACATTTACACTTATGTTACAAATAACCAACTTTTTCTCAGAGAAAGGAGTTGCCTGCTTTATCAGGGAAGCCACGTTAGACAATTAAGAAAAGGTTTTCAATAGACTCATCTAAGCAATCAGCTCATTCAGGAGTTCCAAAAGATATATGTATGGATAAGGCTTTTCAAAACTGAACTTTTCTTGGCTGGATGTTAATTCTATTCAGATTGTCGGGGAAGAGCAAAAACGCTGTAAATACTTTAAAAAACAGCAACAACTGGGCAGCAGCCCCCTCTGCCCCCACTTTATTCTCCAATAGCTGCTCTGGGCCAAAAGATCTGCTGCAGCTGGTGAGGCTAGGCGGTGACAAGCCTAAATGCTGCCCGAAAAGATATCCCGAAGATCAGAACTACTTCAGCAGGTGCTCCGAATCTGATCCTCTACTGGAGAGCGCTTCAGAGCCAGAGCTTTATGTCCTGGGGACTAACAGTGAGAACAGGGCACTTCTGTTTTTTCCATCAATGGCAGCACATACACCCCCAACCTCTCTCTCACTCTCTCTCCTGTTTCTTGGTCTCCTTAACCTTTTAGGCAGCCGAAGGTAGAAAGATTGTCGTTGGATATAAGCCAGTACAAGCTCAGTCCAAGTATATATGATCAGCCTGTAGTCCTCTGGGTGTTGATAAGTTACACTGGCGCTGTGGTCTAAACCACTGAGCCTCTTGGGCTTGCTGATCAGAAGGTCAGCGGTTCGAATCCAGCGACAGAGTGAGCTCCCGTTGCTCTGCCCCAGCTCCTGCCAACCTAGCAGTCCGAAAGCACACAAGTAGTGCAAGTAGATAAATAGGTACCGCTGTGGTGGGGAGGTAAATGGTGTTTCCGTGCGCTCTGGTTTCCATCACGGTGTTCCGTTGCACCAGAAACGGTTTAGTCATGCTGGCCACATGACCCGAAAAACTGTCTGTGGACAAACGCCAGCTCCCTTGGCCTGAAAGCAAGATGAGTGTTGCAACCCCATAGTCACCTTTGACTGAACTTAACTGCCCAGGGGTCCTTTACTTCTTTTACCTTTAGGTTACACTACAATTCCCATCAAACATTCCTGCTGAATCCTGACCATAATAGCTGGGGCCGATGGTGGTCCAACCACTTTTAGACTTTTCTATGTTATCCTCTTCCATTTTCAGAAACTGGAGATTACCAAGTTGTTGCTGATTCAAGAAAGCATATGTTTTGAAGGTTATTTATTGTGGGGCAGAATATTCTGCATTAATCTATCCCCAAGCTGTAGATGATCTTAGTGCATATTTGCTCATATGCATATTGCACTGCATTCAGTAGAACATACTCTTAAGATATCTGTGTATACAGTTGCAGCCTTAATTACAAGCAACAGGTGTTAAGACATAAGAATACTGGATTCTATAAAAAAGAAACCAGGATACATAAATAGAACATAAATGGAAAGGATTTTTTTTTAAACAGTATGATATACAACAGCTAACATTCTCACTTCTAACACGGTCCCTCCTAGAAAATAAAGAAGGCTGTTTCTTCTTTTTCCCTTTTCGTCAAACTTACACACAGCTATGCGCTACTTATTCTGTGGGATCCATTCTCTCCTACTCTTTCCTTTCAAGAGATATAAATAAAAATAATCCAAGTCAGAGAGGAGTTATGCATTAAATCTAAACTTCTGTAATGTTTGCAACTACGTTATACATTGCTTAATTTTCATTAAAAATTCTTAACCACCTTTCCTGTAAAGGTTTGAGACTGTGCAAGGAGAAAGCAAACAAAAGCTTACTTCTGAGTAATCAATGTGTGATTTAAAATCTGCACATGAATTTACTTAAATCTGATTGTACCCTGAAGCCAAGATGCTTGCTAACACAAACTCCTGAAACAAAACATAAAGATGGCACATGTTTCATTTGAAAATACAAAACACAGTAGTAAGTCCCCTACAACTCTCTCGTACTCTCTGGAATTAGAGGGTTCTCTGGAAGCCCCAGAGCAGAAATTTAATCCTCTATTTTCATATAATATATATCCAATATTAATTAGTCCTAAAACACATGATTGCACTGCGCACTAGATAGCGGGTCCTAAAGACTTAGAAGATCAGCACCACAATTGCCGTTTCCTATTTAAATGTGTGCATCGCCTGGTCCTCAACATTTATTGCTGGTAACTTGACCGCCCACCAAGAAGGCAATCAATGACCCGCCATTGGGTCTTCATGGAATTCATATCCCCCTCCCTGTGCAATTGAAATGGTGGTGTGGCCAACAGCTGCTTCATGCTGTTATCTTTCCCTGGCAAAGACCCTCAGGGCTTAGGATGGGGGAATTACATTTATTACAGAAGTCTGCTGCCAGCTGGGAAGAAGGCAGGGGTCTGAACAGACAATGAAACCACGCTGCATTTATTTCACAGCCCCATTGCCAACATTCCCAGGAGACCAGCTGTGAAAGGCAGTTCTGTAGGGTGGAGACCACAAACCCATGGACCACCATGTCAAACTAAGAGCGCCGGGCATTACACGTGAAACTTTCCACCTCTTCCCAGCTCCGTTTGTGGAACGCTCTCCCCAGGGAGATTCAGCTGGCGCCTTCATTATACACCTTTAGGTGCCAGGAAAAACGTTTCTCTTTAACCAGGCCTTTGGTTGACTGACATCCAATGCCCTTTTAAAATGTGTTGGGGAGAGGGGGTTATTGGGCTTATTTTTTATTTTTATTGTGTTATTTAATGTTTATATGTTGTAATTTTATCATGTGAACTGCCCTGAGACCTGTGGATATAGGGCAGTATACAAATTTAATAAATTATAAATCTGTAAGGAGGAGGTCCTCATCAAAGCCAGTGGCAATGAAGAAAATTAGGAGAGCTGTTGTGACAATATATACTTCCATTTCCTAACTTCTCAAGGAGCATCAGATATTTACCATGTTCCTGTTGGTTTCTGCTCTCTTCATTGTGCAGCGAAAGGCTTGTCACAAGACAATGTTTACATTCCAGTCAGAGTACTGTTGGGTTTTCTCACGGGAAAGGGAGACTGGATGTGACATACACAGGTTTCCTGTTTTTCACTGTTCTCACAGTGATTTCTCTCCGTGCTTCAGAGGAGAGAGGATGCTTTTTCTGCTCCGGCAGAGGCAAGATGTTTTTCTGTAATCTACCAGCTTTGAAATGTAAATAAAGCAATTTAGAGTATGTGCACGTATTCCTCATCATTCCGCTGTGCACGGGACGCTGCTAAATCAACAGTTCCTACCCCACCATTTCCCCAAGGAGCTCAAGGCTTGCTAAACGTAATTCTTTCCCCTGACCCTCCATTTTATCCTCACAATAATCCTGTGAGACAGGCTAGGCTGAGATATTGTGATTTAGCCAAGGTCACACGGCAAGCTTTGTGTCTGAATGTGATTTGAATCTGGGTCCTAATCTAACACCCTAAACCACACTATACGACACTGACCCACGTTATCACAGTAAATTGTGGGTTGTTTTGTTTTTTAGGGGGAGCAGATGTAGTTGGGGGTTTTTTGATGTAGAACTCATACTCTCAACTGAAAATGGTGTTTACAGGTCAAGTATGCAAAATGAGATTTAACATATACAGTGGTCCCTCTGGTTACATACACTTCAGGTTACATACGCTTCAGGTTACAGACTCCGCTAACCCAGAAATAGTACCTTGGGTTAAGAACTTTGCTTCAGGATGAGAACAGAAATCGTGTTCTGGCGGTGCGGCAGCAGCAGGAGGCTCCATTAGCTAAAGTGGTGCTTCAAGTTAAGAACAGTTTCAGGTTAAGAACAGACCTCCAGAACGAATTAAGTACTTAACCCGAGGTACCACTGTACACAGCAAAAGGGAGCTACCTACAGAAATTCAGGGCATCTTTGTGTTTGGCCACATCACCTAGTAAACACTGCATGCAGTGATGGGCCCACCATTTGGAAATTTGGAAACTGTGGAAATTAGCCCTGAAGGGTGCAAAAAGAAATCCCTGATTTGGCAGAGATTTTACCAGGGAAATTCCCGCTTCCTAACAAACAGCCGAGATAGCTTTGCTAGAGTAATCCATTAAACGGTAACCAACCCCTGTCAGGTCAGTCAGATTCGATTACCCTCAAGTCTTCTTGCCTCAATAAACAAGGTAGAGATAACAGGTACAGGGTGGAGTTTCATAATTTATTGACAATTTCACACAACATCCGTCTGAGTCTTGTTAATGCAGGGACCGAGGCGCTCAAGTCTAAATCTACTTCCACCCAAAAAAAGTCTTGTTGCGACAACGAATGTCAGCCACATGTGAAACCCCTTAAGCAACTGGTATGGATGAACAGGGACTTAGACAAGAGACAGCCAAGCCCCCATTTCCCCAAATGGCCTTGCTGCCAAGCCCTTTTGACAAAAATGATGCTTGGCCACATCTATCTTTATCTTCTGGGACTGGCAACTACAGATCACACCTCTCTGTAAGGGAAAGGAGGGTTAGCATGTTGTTGTTGTTGTTTAGTCATTTAGTTGTGTCCGACTTTTCGTGACCCCATGGACCAGAGCACGCCAGGCACTCCTGTCTTCCACCGCCTCCCACAGTTTGGTCAAACTCATGCTTTGAGGACACTGTCCAACCATCTCGTCCTCTGTCGTCCCCTTCTCCTTGTGCCCTCCATCTTTCCCAACATCAGGATCTTTCCCAGGGAGTCTTCTCTTCTCATGAGGTGGCCAAAGTATTGGAGTCTCAGGTTCACAATCTGTCCTTCCAGTGAGCACTCAGGGCTGATTTCCTTCAGAATGGAGAGGTTTGATCTTCTTGCAGTCCATGGGACTCTCAAGAGTCTCCTCCAGCACCACAATTCAAAAGCATCAATTCTATGGCAATCAGCCTTCTTTATGGTCCAGTTCTCACTTCCATACATCACTACTGGGAAAACCATAGCTTTAACTATACGTGCCTTTGTTGGCAAGGTGATGTCTCTGCTTTTTAAGATGCTGTCTAGGTTTGTCATTGCTTTTCTCCCAAGAAAGGGTTGGCATAGAGGTTTGCAATTGCCACTACTGATGGCTGGCTTTTATGCTTTTCATTTGCATTGTCCTATTCAAGGGTCATGTACCACTCTCAGCACTCGTCACCTAAACATACAACCCAGCATTAATACAAAACCTGAACCCCCATTCTCCAAAGAGAGGTGGCATTTGTTCCTCAGTGACAAAATGCTTCTCACTTGTTGAAACAAACACCCTTCAAGTGGCCATAGGTTCACAAAAACCATTGGTTTCTTTTGGCCGCTGAAAGCTTATTGTCCCTTCTCAGTGACTATTCCAAGACTTTTGAACTCCCTTCCTAGAGAAATTAGACTGGCTGCCTGGCAGGTAAATATCTATTTGCTCCAACAGGCTTTTGGGAACCGACTGATTTTACTGAAAGGTCTGGTGCCGTGCTGTTTTTGTTGCGATTATCTGTATGTTTTTAATAGATTACAGATAGATTTAACTCTATCAATGTTTAATTGGTTCCTCCCCCCTATGTTTTTAACTGTTCTTGTTTTTATCTGTAAGCCACCTTGAGTTCTTGTCAGGGAAAAAGTGAGAATAACTAAACTAAGAATAAGAATGTCCCCGGTATAAAAGGAAACTTCTTGGCAGAATTAGACTGAATTGTATAATTCATTGTATAAATATAAGTTTGTAGGGAAGTTAACAGAAACTATATATGAAATATGTAACTGTGCGGTATAAGATAATCAACAGATAAAGTACAGCGAGACTAATTGGAAGTCATTTTTAATTTCTTGTTTTATAAGTTTTACAATCGTTCACATCATTGGGACTACAAATGATGTTAGTTATAAGAATTGTGTTGTTTCATATATTGCTATTGACTGTTTGTCAATTTATAGTTTGTTTATTTGATTGTATGTCTGTTTGCTGGTTTGTTTGCTTTCCTGGCATAAAAGTATCTATTTTATAACAATAAAGATACATCACACAAAAAAAGTATAAGAATGTCCCCAAAATACTTCTTTATGTTTGGAGTGGGTTTGAACTCTGACCTGCCACCGAAGTGTGACAGGAAATCACATGTCCATGCATTTTAATGCAGGCATGCCTTTAAGGTGTTATTCAGTCCTATTTTTTAAACAATAGTATTCCTGGCAATTGTACACAGGGAATCATTTGATTAGCGTTGTTTTCAGACTTTCCTTTCTGAATTGCAACGTGGCCATCTTACGTAACCTTTGTAAGAGTTGCTAAGAAATAAGCACCTTTTCCCCACCCATGCTATCAAGACAAGGTGGATCATAACCATTTATACTGTTTTGGTATTCTAGAATTCATCCCTACTGTGAATTTTCCCACAATCTGTGAAAATCGTCAGTGACTATAGTCAGTTAATATACACTGGCAAGCTGTGTCTCTAAAGAAGCAAAGTATCTCCTCTATGGTCGCACAGATAAGAAGACGTAAATAGGCTGACTTTCCACTGTTACACAGTGGTACCTCAGTTTATGAACTTAATTTGTTCCGGAGGCCCATTCTTAAACCAAAGCCGTTCTTAAACCCAGGCGCCCTTTCGCGAATGAGGCCTCCCGCCGCCGGTGCCCTTCCACTGTTTGGCTTCCGTTCACAGACTGAGGTAAAGATCACTAACCGGAACACTACTTCTGGTTTTGCGGAGTTCTTATACCGAATAGTTCATAAACAGGGCCATAGCTGTCAACGTTTCCCTTTTTTAAAGGGAAATTCCCTTATTCCGAATAGGATTCCTCGCAAGAAAAGGGAAAAGTTGACAGCTATGAACAGGGCTGTTCTTAAACAGAGGTACCACTGTATTGCAAAAGGCAAAGATGATCATAGTGGATGGAGACAGGAGCCTCACTTTGTTTATACTGACAGCCCTGTATGCCTGGCACCAGCAATTGTAGTGGAAACCAATTCAATTTAATACAAGGAATGCCAATAAGACTCGTGTGTCTATGGTAGAAAGCCACAACCTGGGAAGGAAGAAAAAGAGGCTGATAGACAGCATGGAGAAGAAATGATTCAGAAATCAATCAAGCTGTCAGAGAAGTGAACACTTCAATATGTTCCAAACTAAAATACCCCATTTGTACCCCTGGCCTAAACTACAAATACTTTTGCCCTGTCATGATGAAGTTTGAACTAAAAGCTAAAAGACAAAAATAAGCCCTGTGAAACTTAATACAGATTGCCAAGACAGCATGTTGCTTTGAAGTTAACACATTCCCATCGTCTATTAACTCCATTAACGTAGTATAAGATTGCACATGGAAGACCGAGAACAGCTGGTTTGCAGCCTTCAGAGTCAATTTATTAAGTAATAACATGTCAGACATCCCCTTACATAACCCTTTTGCACGGGTGTTAAAACATAAACAAAAAAAGTACAAAAACAAGGCTATACCAAACCTTTGGTTTGGCCAGTTCTGAGGTTCATTTGCAACAGCAAAGCTATTCTGTGCTTGGGTTACAGCCGTGGATGTTTCCCTGCTGTATCCCTAGACTAAAATTGGGTGCTTCATGGCAGACACACAAAAATCTGAATCCTGCAAATTAGAGGGTCATAAATCATAGCACAGCTTACTCAGGTTGCAAGCTTGTGTTTAAGCAGCTGGACCAGCCGAGACGAAACAGGGAAAATTTTCTAAAAGTTAATTTGTAGCCCAATAGAACAAATTGATGCTCCTGGTTCATGCTATTTGTCTGTGGGCATACGCAGGGTGCCTAGGGACGCGGGTGGCACTGTGGGTTAAACCACAGAGCCTAGGACTTGCCGATCAGAAGGCTGGCGGTTCGAATCATCGCGATGGGGTGAGCTCCCGTTGCTCGGTCCCTGCTCCTGCCAACCTAGCAGTTTGAAAGCACGTCAAAGTGCATGTAGATAAATAGGTACCGCTCCGGCAGGAAGGTAAACAGCATTTCCGTGCATTGCTCTGGTTCGCCAGAAGCGGCTTAGTCATGCTTGCCACATGACCTGGAAGCTGTACGCCGGCTCCCTCGGCCAATAAAGCGAGATGAGCGCCACAACCCCAGAGTCGGTCACGATTGGACCTAATGGTCAGCGGTCCCTTTACCTTTACCTTATATGCAGGATGCTAGTATTAAAGGTTCGGGGATAATTTATCACCACTTCCAATAGCCACAGATTTGATGGTCACTTCAAGCGTATTGTTCCCTTTCGACCTGCACGCCTGACACTTAGCCTGAGCTTTTTAGTCTCTTCCTGGAGCAACTTGGAGAATCTTGGAAGGCACATGTCCCATGTGCTGTAGCATCAAGGTGTACAGTGGTACCTTGGTTTAAGAACAGCTTAGTTTATGAACAACTTGGATTAAGAACGCTGCAAACCCAGAAGTAGGTGTTTTGGTTTGTGAACTTTGCCTTGGAAGCAGAACATGTTCCGCTTCCTGTTGAGTGTGTTCCATTTGTAAATTGAATCCCCCGTTGCTATGGGAAAACATGTCTTGGTTTGAGAACGCTTTGGTTTAAGAACGGACTTCCGGAACGGATTAAGTTCATAAACTGAGGTACCACTGTATATAACTTTTCCTCACTTAAATGCTTTATTCCTGATTTGTTCCGTTATAGGGTTGCCATATTTCAAGAAGTCTCCAGACATAGTTGCTCCAAAAAGTTGCTGAGCTTTTTTTTTTTTTTTACAATCGTCCAAATTTGTGATCGACAACTGAGGGCTTCCAAAATCACCGTCTAGGAGGCAACAAGGAAGCGGCCGCTGAACAGAGAACGAATGAAATCCCAGACATTTATTATTAAATTAAAATTTTCCCCAGGGTGCCAATTTAGCCCCCCCCCCCCGACATTACCAGAATTTTCCGGTATATATGGCAACCCTGTCTGTTATCGTTGAGAGCAAACTACGAAAGCTTTTCCTGTGCTTGGTACCACTGAAATAACAGATGAATTCAGGCAGAGTCAGGGGAGGGAATCAAAGGAAAGGGTACAAGTGAGTATAGGATGGAGAAAAGGAAACCAAATTTCTAACCTACATTTATGTAAGTTGCTGCCCACCATGCCCCCACAGAGCAGAGGTGGGGGGAGGGGCGGAGGAAGAGGTAACAACATGCCAAAAAAACAGTAGCATTATGACATATTAAACCACACTCATCATTTAACCCACGATCTCACAAGGTTTCTGTGGAAAAGGGCCCGTCTTGATCAAGTTTTGATGGGCTTTTAAACAGAAAGCAAAGTTGAGTCGCTGGAAAAGAATATTGTGGGAAAGGGGGGGGGGAAGTATCAAGCAACTCAGAGTGCAACCTATCAGAAAAATGTTGGATTTTTTTAGTTTTCGGTATCCCATCCTGTTTTTCTTTGACTGCAGGGTGCATACACGTCTACCTTTGCCCATTTGCTCACAAGTCTAATTGCTGCCCTACAAACTTCAGTTATTAACCTTTTTTTTTTCCAACAAGAAAAAGAGGGGGAAACGTTTCAGTTCAAAGAAGACCGAGAAAGAATAATTCAAACATTTATTTTATTTCAGTATTTCCAGGATGCTTCTCAGAATTACCCAAATTACTGGAGCAGGGTGGGAAAATTGGATGCAACTTTAGGACTTGGCAAATATGGCAAAGAGATGCCAGACTTTCTCAGTGAAGAGATGCTACTTTTAAACTCATGAGTACACGCTGTATCTCTTTGGTTTTAGGTTCACCAGTTACACAAGAAGGGGGAATGGTATGTGCTGCAGAAGGGGAATGGTATGTGCTTCCTTTTGTTTCAGGGATGGAAGGCAGTGAGGCCCACTCACAGCAGTGCTGAATCCTAGATTTCACTTTTTTTTTTTAAGGGATAGTCCTCAATTCTGCCCTTGAAAAGACCACAAAAATGTGAAACAGAGATGAGCTACTCTCAATGTTATGGCTCCCTCAGTATGCCACGGGTCCTTTTTTTGCGATGAGATTTATTACAGTGGTACCTCGGTTTACATACGCTTCAGGTTACATACGCTTCAGGTTACAGACTCCGCCAACCCAGAAATAGTACCTCGGGTTAAGAACTTTGCTTCAGGATGAGAACAGAAATCGGGCTCCGGCGACACAGCAGTAGCAGGAGGCCGCATAAGCTAAAGTGGTGCTTCAGGTTAAGAACAGTTTCAGGTTAAGTACGGACCTCCGGAACGAATTAAGTACTTAACCTGAGGTACCACTGTATTAATATGCAGGCTGGGAGTGTGTGTGTGTGAACCACGTACTCCTTGGAGGAAAAGGTGGGCTATAAATGCAAAAAAAAACCAACCCCAAAAACACAAGCTCTACTACTTAAGGAAGCTGGAGGGGCAAGCCAGATGGAGATGTCAGTCACCAACCTGGCAACCAGAGATCTCCCTGGGGTCGCAATTGGACCCACGCCAGTCGCAAAAACGCACCTGGCGCCTGGCTAATTTCGAACACTGGACTGTGCCCTGTGGAGTGTGTCAGAGAGGAGGGGGATAGAAAGTAAGAAGGAGTCCGCTGCACAACACATCTGGCTGTAAAACCTATAAAGCCTTGGATGGCTCAGGACCACCTCTTTCTATATAAATCTACCCAGACCCTGAGATCATCTTCTGAGGCCTTTCTTCATGTGCCTCCCCCTTGAGAGGTCCGAAGCATGGCTCCCATCTGTGGAATGCTTTCCCCAGGGAAGATCGCCTGGTGCCTTCATTATATACCTTTAGGCAGGCAAAATGTTCTTTTTTAACCAAGCCGTTGGTTGATCTGATTTACATCCTATGCCCTTTTAAAATGTGTGGGGTTTTTTTTCTTGTTGGAGGGAAGCTACTGGTTTGTTGTTTATTTTTATTATGTATTTTGTGGTTTTCTATTTTGATTTTATTCTGTGAACTGCCCTGAGACCGCCGCGGAATAGGGCGGTATATAAAATAAATAAATAAATAAATAAATAAATAAATAAGCTGGTGGTTCGATCCCCACCCAGCATAGCGTGGGTTGTCAGCACCTGGGGCAAGGCAAGTAATTTGCGCCCCCTAACCTGGGGCAAGGCAAGTAATTTGCGCTCCCTAACCCGGGGCAAGGCAAGTAATTTGCGCTCCCTAACCCGGGGCAAGGCAAGTAATTTGCGCCCCCTAACCCGGGGCAAGGCAAGTAATTTGCGCCCCCTAACCCGGGGCAAGGCAAGTAATTTGCGCCCCTAACCCCTAACCTGCCGCCGCTGCCAGCTTCTTCTTACTGCTGCCTGGGCTGGGGTATTTACGGTAAGGTAGTCACGGTGGCGGCGGCGGGTCCGTGTCAGGTGATCTGAGGCGAGTTGCCGCTGGCGCTGCTGCCCAAACGATGCCGCTTGCCCGGAGGAGGAGGAGGGCAGAGAGGCGAGGAAAATGCAACATGGCCCAGCAGCTGTAGCAGCAGCGGCGGCGGCGGGGCTGTGAGGAGGGGCTGCCTGGCGCGCCCTCCGCGGCCCTGACGCGCGGGGACCGCGGGGAGCGCTGAGAGCCGCTGCCTGCCGGACGCCTTCAGCCCGGCCGCGCACACAGCTCGTCGGTTCCGCAAGACATGTGGCTCTGCTACAGCCTGCGCCCGAGGCTCTTCGGCGACTCCGAAGGCGGCGAGCGCCCCCCCCCCAGATGTTGCGCCCGGTGGGGCCGGTCCCCCCTGACCCCCCACTGCTGCAGGGTACTGGAGGAGATGACTAGACGACCCCTGGGGATGCCTTGCAACTACTCACCTTGCCACAACCCGGCGGCCCCCAGAGGATGAACGAGGGGATTTCGTGCACTTCCAGCAGGGAGCGCAGGAGCGTCCGTTCGCCCAGCGCCTGATCCTGCCCCACGTAGTCTTCCAGGAGGCTGGGCCGCAGCTTGTCCGCCAGGGGCTTCCCTTCCAGCTTTCGGGCCAGGCTTTCCCAGCCCAGCGCACCTGAGCTCCGATGATCCTCCCCGTCCGGCTGTTTCTCTCCCGTTTGCGCCCGGGATGGAGATGGAGACGGGGCGGCAGCAGCAGCAGAGGCGCCCCGAGGTGTCCCGGAGCTCCTGGCCTTGTGGAAAAGGGAGAACAGCGGGGCTGAATCGGGTCTACCCATCCCCGCGCGCTCTTCCCCGCTGCTCCTCTCCGGGGAGTTGGAGAAGCGCATTTTCTTCCGGCAAGACGCGCCCATCCCCGCGTCCTTTGGGCCGCTGCCGCTGCTGCTGCCGTCGATGCCGCTTCGCTCCGCATCCTCTGGGACTTCGCTGCCTCCCGCTTCGCTTTGCTGCTGCAAACATCTGTCCAGATGTGAGTTGATGGAGCTGGCGGGGAGCTCCCGCAGGCAAACGGGGCAGCTCACAAAAAGCCCTTCCTCCACGTCCTCTCCTTCCATTTCCAGGGCCAAGGAAAGAGAGGGGAATCCCACGGAATTGAGGCTGGCTCCTTGGCTTCTCCCCCTTGCCTCTTGGAAACGCACCTGCTTTAGGGATCCTCTCCAAGGAGACAGAGATCCAAAACAGTCAAAACGAAACCAGAAGTTGAGCTATAGGAACTTGCCCGGGCAGGAAGAGGAGAAAAGTCAACACCTCCTTTCCCACCAGCCCAGCGGGCTGTCGGGAATCGTAGTTCTTTAAGCGGGAGGAGCGTAAAGGTCCTGCCATAGCTGTCAACTTTTCCCTTTTTTAAAGGGGAATTCCCTTATTCCGAATAGGATTCCTCGCAAGAAAAGGGAAAAGTTGACAGCTATGGGTCCTGCCGGGCTCGACTGAAGTTGGATCGGAGCTTGAGAGGCGGACGGAAAATGCCATAATCGCTAACATTTGTTGTGCATAATGTGCACAGCCTTTTATACAAATTAGACATACCTTTTACACATTACTCGCCTCAGTACAGGGGCACTCAGTGGGCAGGTTTTTCCAGTCCTGTCCCATGGATACCTGCTTCCAAGAAGATAGAACTGCACATTAACCCCTCCCCCCGAAATTTGCGAAGCCCTCTGTTCAGGGATTTGGCGGTTGTGAAAGCTTTTGTACACTAAGCATCATCCTCGTGATTATTAGGGATCAGGTCCTAAGGAATCTCCATAGTCAAAGACTATAAATTAAAGTTCAGTTGTGCATGCTTTTGAAACACTGTTTTGTGGCAATCGATTGAAGATTTGCTCAATAGGCACATGCAGGTCTGGCTGCTATGCTGTTCTGAATACATGGCTTTGCTGGATGCTAAGTTTGCCGCCATGTTAAACACATTCTGTTTGTTTCCTTTTATTGCAGACAACAGACAGGAGATATCGGGAGCCACTCCTATTCGGTACTTTACGGAACCATGATGGAGAAACATGTTGTAGCTTACCATTCGAAATTCTATAAGATCAACCGGATGGATGAAATGAACACGCGGTATTACAACAGCCGGGAGGACACCATGGCGTTCTTCCAAAAATTGGAGGCAGTCAAAAGCGAAGAAGAGGTATGTGAAGATTACAAATGTGTGTGTGTGTGTGTGTGTACGCGCACACACGCACACACACAGAATCATCCATTCACACACAGAATGAAGTAAACACTTGTGTGCGTATAAAAGGTTACAAATTATTGGTCTGCTTTCTGTGGCATCAGATGGTTGTTGAACAGAGAAGAATGTTCGTGAACATATTATCTTCTTGGAAATATAAAATTATTCCAAGCAGGTCCTGGCCAATACATTTTGGTGCCTGAGGCGAACCACAAAATGATGCCTCCCTCACCATCAGGGAAGAAGGGAGTGAGTGAAGATGTACGCCAGGAACATCATCTGCCAGCGTGGCTGCTGCTGCCTCAGGCGGTCGCCTCATCTTGCCTCGTGGCCAGTCTCGATTCAAAGGCTGATTTGACTAAGGATAGTCAAAAAGTTGGTCCACTTGATGATTCCTAGGGTAGAAGATGTCATGTTGCACATGGGTGTAGGATTGGAGTAAGGCTGTGATGGTTTGAAAGTGGTGTATAAACAATTTCAGTAAATGAATACAGTTGAAAGCAGTTGGATTAGTTGAGGGAGGCGACAGGACTGAGAGCTTATGGTTTCCATGTTGCCTGTGTGAAAGTTTTCAAAAGACTGAAATAAAAGGTGCTATGAGGTTTCGAGGTGTCTTACAGTGTAAGACCACATAATTATGACCGTATGTGATTATGTCTGTTTTGAAACCAGTAGGAATGTTTCAGAGCATGTGGCCTTGGTTTGTGCTAGAAAGCAGTACATTAGTACCTTGGTTCCCGAAGGGCTTAGTTGACAAACAAATCGGCTCCCGAACGCCGCAAACCTGGAAATAAGTGTTCCGGTTTGTGAATGTTTTTTGGAAGCCAAATGTAAGGTTTTAAACATATAGGCATTGCCCCCATGTTTTATTGCTGCGAGTGACTGAACAAATCCTTGTGCTTAAATTTGGTGCAAAAAGATTGTGCAATCTAAAACTACAATTTTTAAGGTTGCTGACAGAAGGTTTGTTTTGTACATGTTCGGTTGTTTCAAAGGGCAAAGGAAGTAATTTTAAAAGATCTTTGCACTTGGCTAATTGTGAAGGGTATCTGAAATTAATCTCATACAAGGAGCAATTGCACAACTTTCCTCTAGGTGGAAGTCTCCTCCACTTTCAGCACTCCACAAAATACCATCCTCCTTCTCCCGTCCACTTTTTGCTATATTAAAGGGAATCATGCAGGAGCAGTGATGGCAAATTTCACCTGTGGTTTTAATTAGTTAAAAATAGGTTTCATTAAGAAAAGAAAAAGCCCTGCATGGTTACTTCCAAGTACACGTATTGTGTTTGGATTGTGGTATTGACTGCTAGGTTTCAAACTGTATTTCATATGTATTTCCCTTCTACATACAGCTGCATTTGGGTCAGAACTTTCATATTGCTTAAATTGGGGTTGGGGCAGCAGGACAGATGTGTGGGGAAGAAGGGAAAACACAGAGAACCCAGGTAAGAGCTGCACTCCTGAAGCTTCTCACCACTTAGAGAAATTGGAAATAGGCAACAGTACTTTTATGCACACAGCCTGAAAAGCACCCTGATCAGCTTGAACACTGACTTCTTGGCAGACTGGCTTTCCAAACCATGCAGTTACAAACTTTAGCCAGTGCTATCGCCAATTTGCACCCCGACTGCAGACCCTCCAAATGTCCCTTTTTTCCAGGGACAGTCCTGGATTTATAGAAGCTGTCCCAGTTTCCAATTTGATCCCAGAATGTCCTGCTTTTCCTTAGGATGTCCCTATTTTTGTCAGAGAAATGTTGAAGGGTGTGGTTGTTGTTGTTGTTTAGCCGTTTAGTCGTGCCCGATTCTTCGTGACCCCATGGACCAGAGCACGCCAGGCACTCCTGTCTTCCACTGCCTCCCGCAGTTTAGTCAAACTCATGTTGGTAGCTTCGAGAACACTGTCCAGCCATCTCGTCCTCTGTCGCCCCCTTCTCCTCGTGCCCTCCATCTTTCCCAACATCAGGGTCTTTTCCAGGGAGTCTTCTCTTCTCATGAGGTGGCCAAAGTATTGGAGCCTCAGGTTCACAATCTGTCCTTCCAGTGGGCACTCAGGGCTGATTTCCTTCAGAATGGATAGGTTTGAACTTCTTGCAGTCCATGGGACTCTCAAGAATCTCCTCCAGCACCATAATTCAAAAGCATCAATTCTTTGGTGATCATCCTTCTTTATGATCCAGCTCTCACTTGCATAAATCACTACTGGGAAAACCATAGCTTTAACTATACGGACCTTTGTCGGCAGGGTGATGTCTCTGCTTTTTAAGATGCTGTCTAGGTTTGTCATCACTTTTCTCCCAAGAAGCAGGCGTCTTTTAATTTTGTGACTGCTGTCACCATCTGCAGTGATCATGGAACCCAAGAAAGTAAAATCTCTCACTGCCTCTATTTCTTCCCCTTCTATTTGCCAGGAGGTGATGGGACCAGTAGCCATGATCTTAGTTTTTTTGATGTTGAGCTTCAGACCATATTTTGCACTCTCCTCTTTCACCTTCATTAAAAGGTTCTTTAATTCCTCCTCACTTTCTGCCATCAATGTTGTGTCATCTGCATATCTGAGGTTGTTGATATTTCGTCTGGCAATCTTAATTCCGGTTTGGGATTCATCCAGCCCAGCCTTTCGCATGATGAATTCTGCATATAAGTTAAATAAGTAGGGAGACAATATACAGCCTTGTTGTACTCCTTTCCCAATTTTGAACAAATCAGTTGTTCCATATCCAGTTCTAACTGTAGCTTCTTGTCCCACATAGAGATTTCTCAGGAGACAGATGAGGTGATCAGGCACTCCCATTTCTTTAAGAACTTGCCATAGTTTACTGTGGTCGACACAGTCAAAGGCTTTTGCATAGTCAATGAAACAGAAGTAGATATTTTTCTGGAACTCTCTAGCTTTCTCCATAATCCAGCGCATGTTTGCAGGAAACTGTGGCGTCCACCACTGAGTTCAAAAAATACATGACTGAATGTCAGGAATAATATGGTTGAATGGCAGGTCATGTCACCTGGTCAGCCTTCCTCACTATGGTGAGATGCATTATGTTTCGGTTTGTATTACGGTAATTGTTTCCAAATCTCCAACGCTGAGCGAGTGGGATTCCGCTTGTGAAAGGAAACTTCCCCTCCCTCTCCCCTCCTTTCTCTGCACTCGCTCCAGATCTCCTCTGGAAGGTCCCCAACCTTCTCTAGAGCAAATTTGGAGGATGTGTGTGTTAGAATTTTACGTAAGCAGATGCTGGCTAGTGTGATTAGTATAAATCACATGAGATGTCTGAGAAGAGTGTGGGAACGGAAGACTGTCTTATCTTTTCCATCTGAGAGTGTTATTGGACTGTACTTTCGCTTTTGCTGTATGCTTGCTGTTTTCTGCCAGAGTTTGGAGGGCATAGACGTGATTATGTATTCTCTGTATATATGGTGAATAAAACGTAGTTTAGATCTACGGATGTCTCTACCTTCTTGCTGTGTGATGCCAAAAGACTTGTGTGCACTTTTCATATGGGAAGTGTCACAGAGGGGCACTTGGGAGTGAAGGGACACGCCATTCCAGAGACATGCCTACTGGGAGGTGCTCGGAGGTACTGGGGGTCTGCCGTCCCCCCAAGTGTGTTTACCCTCAACAATGTGGGGGAGAGAAGAGAGGAGGAGGAGATTGCATCACGCAGCCAGAAGTCTGCTGTGCAAGCGGTTAAGTAAGCACGTGCACATTTTTTGAGAACCGGTGCTGTCTTTCAAACTTCTTTTGTGAAGCCTAAACAACCACCTTACCCCTCAGCACCCCTATTTTAATGTATCCCTAATTAGAAGAGATTGATCAGTTTCTACACAATACTTTAGAGTGCTAATCAGGGCTCGCATCTAGTGGGCTGAACAGTAGCAATGCCTTCTCCAAATTCCAATTACAGGTTCCAAATTTAAGTGGAAGTTCTATTCAGTAGCATGTGAGAAGTGAGAAATATTTTCAGCCATATTGGCTATTCAGGGATGTGTGTTGCGCTGTGGGTTAAACCACAGAGCCTAGGAGTTGCCTTTCAGAAGGTTGGCGGTTTGAATCCCCACGACGGGGTGAGCTCCTGTTGCTCGGTCCCTGCTCCTGCCAACCTAGCAGTTCGAAAGCACGTCAAAGTGCAAGTAGATAAATAGGCACCGCTCCGGCGGGAAGGTAAACGGCGTTTCCGTGCGCTGCTCTGGTTCTCCAGATACAGCTTAGTCATGCTGGCCACATGACCTGGAAGCTGTACACCAGCTCCCTCAGCCAGTAAAGCGAGATGAGCACCGCAACCCCAGAGTCGGCCACGACTGGACCTAATGGTCAGGGGTCCCTTTACCTTTTTATATTGTCCATTGCCCAATTTTAACATTTAACATATGTAACAGATTTCCACCCCTTGTTTTGATCTCTCTGCCCTCCACCCACACCCATGTCCCTTGCATCTCCCTTGCATTTTCCTCCTCTCCTCCCTTTTCAGCTATTAGAGGGATAGAAAACGATAGAGCAGATGACTTGCAGCAGAAGTTAGGAACTGCTGAGGTTGATGCTCACAGCCCTGGTCCATTTGAGAATGTCAGATGAATTATCTTCCAAGCGAGGCTCTGCCCATCTTCTCTGCACCTGTTTCGTGCTTGTCACTGGGCCATCACGTTGCTTCCCTTATAGGTCTGATCGAGTTTGCCGGTGGATTCCTTCCAGCCGGCAGCATATCCATGCCTTCCATAGCTAGGTAGTTCTGGCTGGGCTGAGCAAGGCCACTGAATGAGCCCGGCAAAATTTCCCTAGCGATGCCCCAAACCTGCCCCCAATGCTAAAACATCCCCACCCCATCCACCCCAAAATGGGTCTCCTTTCGAAAGGAAAAGCTGTCTGGATCGCTGGTTGCTTCTGCTTCTTAGCCTCATTCCTTTGGCACGTGCTGTGGACTCTCTTACTAAACCATGGAAGCAAGAGAAAGACCGAAGTATCTGCAGATACACAGGTAGCTGAAATGCTTTTGAGGAGGGTGGATACATTTCAATAGCAGGCTTGCCTTTTGATACAGAGTCAACTGTTGATAGTTTGCAAAAACAGGTTATGGTGTCCAGGCAACATTCTCTTTATATGCTTTAAAGATTTTCCTAAGTGTATCTCTTCTTTTAGGCTTGCTGTATTTGAAAAACTGATAAAAATGCAATTTTAGAAACGGAAAGAGACGAAATAGAAGTGCAAGATGATGTATTCTAGAGTTATATATCATAAGTAGGTATAGAATTCTAGGCCAGTGGCATATTTTGTCTTCACATTTTGAAAGATTGCATCCTTCCACCTTCATGGCCATCCTAAATTCTCATTGATCCATGAAACATCCTCTAGTGACCTCTGCTGGGAGAGACAATGTTTGTAGTTAGCTAACCTGTTACTTGTACCATTCATTATCAAGTCAACCCACTATTTGAACTCCCCTGAAATGTATTTACAATCAGACTTCTCCGTCCCAACAGGCAAATTTCCATTATTTTACCCATTATTCGGTAGACAGGTCACCATGTCTTCTCTTTTCCCTCTCCATTTCCCCAAGCAGGAACAGATTTCCCATAGGATCGATTTGTATTTGATGATTGCAAAATAATGGTTTTATAGATGAATGCATATATTTATTTTTATTCCTCAGTTAAGGACTCAAAGCTGGCCTTGGCATGTGTAAGATTATTCAGTTAGGAAAAAATGGTAAGCATGGTTTCGCTCAGTGGTGATGGAGTGGAGCAAATATAGGTGGAATAACACTCCTCTTTTGCGATCAAGTACATAGCTTGGAGATGCGCCTTTGCCCAGTGTTGTCATTGGAGACACAGTTCGCCTTCCAACTCTGGCTGGTTCACCAGTCATGGTTGTTCTTGGACCAAGATAGTCTGGAATCAGTCATCCATGCTCTGGTGACCTTGCACTTGGATTATTGTTTTATGTGCCCTACATAGCGCTGTCCCTAAAGGCTGTCTGGAAGTGGTGAAGAATGTGGCTGCCTGGTTCCTCATTGGAACAGCCGGACTGGAAGCTGTAATACCTATCCTAAATAAGGTAAAGGTAAAGGGATCCCTGACCATTAGGTCCAGTCGTGGCCGATTCTGGGGTTGCGGCTGTCATCTCGCATTATTGGCCGAGGGAGCTGGCGTACAGCTTCCAGGTAATGTGGCCAGCTTGACTAAGCCGCTTCTGGGGAACCAGAGCAGCGCACGGAAATGGTGTTTACCTTCCCGCTGGAGTGGTACCTATTTATCTACTTGCACTTTGACGTGCTTTCGAACTGCTAGGTTGACAGGAGCAGGGTCCAAGCAATGGGAGCTCACCCCATCGTGGGGATTTGAACCGCCGACCTTCTGATTGGCAAGTCCTAGGCTCTGTGGTTTAACCCACTGCGCCACCCGCGTCCTGCATCCTAAATATTATCCTAAATAATAATAATAATTTATTACCTCTGGCCTGGCCTCCCCAGCCACTGTGGGCAGCTCCCAACAGAATGTTAAAAACATGATAAAAAAATCAAACATTAAAAACTTCCCTAAACAGGGCTGCCTCCAGGTGTCATCTAAAAGTCAGATAGTTGTTTATTTCCTTGACATCTGGTGGGAGGGCATTCCACAGGGCGGGCGCCCCCACTGAGAAGGCCCTCTGCCTGGTTCCCTGTAACCTCACTTCTAAATGCACTGGATTGGCTGCCTCTGGGCTACCAAACCCGGTTCAAGGTGCTGGCAAGGCCTTAAATGTTTCAGGTATTTATAGGAGCACCTTTTTCAGTGCCAGTCAATTCAGTCCTTGAGATAAGCATCGCAGCACTCCAAGATTGCACAGTATGGGGATGGATGAAAAAGTCTTCCCTGTGGTGGAATTCAAACTTTGGACTAGGTGGAGATTTATGGGTATCTTTTGTTCTGACTGACAGATCCAGTTTTTAATCACAGTGAAATATTATTCCAGGACACCTCCTATAATCCCTAGGGAGCAGGAATAGTGGTCAGGATGGTGAGTGTTGTGGTCCAAGAACATCTGGTGACCCAATTTGAGAAACACTAAATTTCAACCAATAGCCCATTTAGCTCGTTATTGCCTGTATCAGTTGCAGCTCTTCTTGTGATGTGAGGAGTGACAGATGCCAATGAAGATGGTTTCTGTGAACCCCTCATGGTTGCAAAGAGGCTTATCCTTCAGGGTTGGAAGGATAAACTCCCAGTATCCACCACTCAGCTGGTCTGAAGTCCTTCCTGTCCTTTGCACATTTGAACGTGTCTAATATATATATTCTAGAAAGTTGTTTGTTGGTTTGCTATGCATTTGGACACCCCTTAAAATATAACCAAATTTTGCATGAAGGTTTCTGAGACCAAGGAGCCCAGCTTCTGTAAATATATGGTAGCTGGACGCCACTGGGAATCAAGATGGCAGAATGAGCCGTTCAGAACGGCACTGTTTTTTTTGTGTGTGTCTTACAATTCCCAGGCAATGCTAAATATGAAGCTGCTGCTATCTCCTCAATCTCATTCGGCTATCTATCTGGGCACATGGACTACTAATAGTAATATATATGTTTAAGTTAGAATTGAGGGAATACTTTTATTGCTAATGTGATCTGGCAATATTTCTTCCCTTGTTCTTTTGTTGTATTTGCAACATATAAAATTATTATTATTATTATTATTATTAAGTAAGGGGCTGAAAAATAAAAGAGTCACACTTGTTTTATACAGTGGTACCTTGGGTTACAGACGTTTCAGGTTACAGACTCTTCAGGTTACAGACTCCGCTAACCCAGAAATAGTATCTTGGGTGAAGAACTTTGCTTCAGGATGAGAACAGAAATCAGACGGCAGCAGCACAGTGGCAGCAGGAGGCCCCATTAGCTAAAGTGGTACCTCAGGTTAAGAACAGTTACAGGTTAAGAACGGACCTTCAGAACAAATTAGTTCTTATTCTGCTGTGTTATAGCTTCCATGTTAGGCTGGAACTGTCCAGCGGCTGCTATTACATGCAAACTTTCCACCCATCTTGATATTTATTGCACCTTCGTGTGCCCATCCAAATTTCTTGGAGAATTCTGCCATTTCCATATTGATTCTCTGGCATGGCTTATATGCTGGGCCATATAAGAAGGGACATTACAAGATCATTAACTATGGCTCCAACAGCATTTAAATTTTTGATGGCTCCTCTGCAACAGTGAAGTAAAAACATACTTTCCAAGTGTCCCGTATTTCTAGGGAGAGTCCTGGAATTACAGAATTACAGAAGCCACCTTGGTTTCTGATTTGATCTTGGAATGTCTCTTTCCCTCCTTTTTCCTCCCCTCCACATCTAGGATAACATTCAAAAATGGTGTGTGTGTAGGTGTGTGTGTGTGTAGTTACAAAAACGGAATCCTATTTATACGGAAAATAAAATCCCTGCACCAAATGAATGAAGCTGCCATACGAATCCCTTCCTATAATTTTGAAGGAAAAGGTCATTAATCCACTTTAAATTCTTTAATTGCGATGCTTCTACAGCCAGCCATTTATTAGGAAACGCGGAGAGAGTTGATTCATTTATTGTAAATCAAGCCCTATTATTATCACATCCTGCCTTTTTCCCTGACAGGGACTCAAGGCAGCTTACTGCTAAAATGTTATTTCATTTCATTTATCTGTGGAAGGTGTTGCATGTGATATTTCCTCTCACACGTTTGTCTTTACAACAATCCTGTGAGGTAGGTTGGGCGCCGAGGTTGTAATTGGCTCAAGGTGACCGATGTAGATGTGTATATGATGCATAGCTGTCAACTTACAGATTTGAAAATAAGGGACCAGCAGCCTCGAAAATAAGGGATCAGCAGCCAAAATAAGGGATCAACAATTACTTTGATAAAATACATATTTTGTTGCGTGCAAATGGCTTTAGATACCTATTAGGTCCATAAATTACCATATAGCATATATTCAACACAAAAAAAACAGCAACAATTTGTTGTTGACAAAAGATATCTGGACATAGAAAGGGCCCCATTACCTTCAGTAGCTTATTTAAGGGACATCGTCAATAAGGGGCAGCAGCGGGACATGGCGCTGGGATAAGGGACTGTCCCACCAAGTAAGGGACACTTGACAGCTATGATATGATGTCTTTGTGTGTGGTGAGATTAATAATAATAATAATAATAATAATAATAATAATAATAATAATTTATTATTTGTACCCTGCCCATCTGGCTGGGTTTCCCCAGCCACTCTGGGCGGCTTCCAACAAGGATGAAAAATACACTAAAAGGTCACATATTAAAAACTTCCCTGAACAGGGCTGCCTTCAGATGTCTTCTGAATGTCAGGTAGTTGTTTATCGCTTTGACATCTGATGGGAGGGCATTCCACAGGGTGGGCGCCACTACCGAGAAGGCCCTCTGCCTGGTTCCCTGTAACTTGACCTCTCGCAGTGAGGGAACCGCCAGAAGGCCCTCGGAGCTGGACCTCAGTGTCCGGGCAGAACGATGGGGGAGGAGACGCTCCTTCAGATATACTGGACCAAGGCCATTTAGGGCTTTAAAGGTCAGCACCAACACTTTGAATTGTGCTCGGAAACGTACTGGGAGCCAATGTAGGTCTTTCAAGACCGGTATTATATGGTCTCGGCGGCCGCTCCCAGTCACCAGTCTAGCTGCCGCATTCTGGATTAGTTGTAGTTTACGGGTCACCTTCAAAGGTAGCCCCACGTAGAGCGCATTGCAGTAGTCCAAGCGGGAGATAACCAGAGCATGTACCACTCTGGCGAGACAGTCTGCAGGCAGATAGGGTCTCAGCCTACGTACCAGATGGAGCTGGTAAACAGCTGCCCTGGATACAGATTTGACCTGTGCCTCCATGGACAGCTGTGAGTCCAAAATGACTCCCAGGCTGCGCACCTGGTCCTTCAGGGGCACAGTTACCCCATTCAGGACCAGGGAATCCTCCACACCTGCCCGCCTCCTGTCCCCCCAAAACAGTACTTCTGTCTTGTCAGGATTCAACCTCAATCTGTTAGCTGCCATCCATCCTCCAACCGCTTCCAGACACTCACACAGGACCTTCACCGCCTTCACTGGTTCTGATTTAAAAGAGAGGTAGAGCTGGGTATCATCTGCATACTGATGAACACCCAGCCCAAACCTGCTGATGATCTCTCCCAGTGGCTGCATGTAAATGTTGAAAAGCATGGGGGAGAGGACAGAACCCTGAGGCACCCCACAAGTGAGAGCCCAGGGGTCTGAACACTCATCCCCCACCACCACTTTCTGAACACGGCCCAGGAGGAAGGAGCGGAACCACTGTATGACAGTGCCCCCAGCTCCCAGCCCCTCAAGACGGTCCAGAAGGATGTTATGGTCGATGGTATCAAACGCCGCTGAGAGATCCAGCAGAACTAGGAAACAGCTCTCACCTTTGTCCCTAGCCCGCCGGAGATCATCAACCAGTGCGACCAAGGCAGTTTCAGTCCCATGATGAGGCCTGAATCCCGACTGGAAGGGATCCAAATGGTCCGCTTCTTCCAGGCGTGCCTGGAGTTGTTCAGCAACCACTCGCTCAATCACCTTGCCCAAGAATGGAAGGTTTGAGACTGGGCGATAATTGGCCATCATGGCCGCATCTAAAGATGGTTTTTTAAGAAGCGGTTTAATAACCGCCTCTTTCAGCGGGTCTGGGAAGGCTCCCTCATGGAGGGAAGCATTCACCACCCCACGAAGCCCATTGCCCAGTCCTTCCCGGCTAGCTTTTATAAGCCAGGATGGGCAAGGATCCAGGAGACAGGTGGTTGGCTTCACTCGTCCAAGCAGCCTGTCCACATCCTCGGAGGTAACAGATTGGAATTGATCCCACACAACTTGACCAGACAGGACTCTAGCACTCTCCCGCCCCGGCCCTGCTCCCACGGTGGATTAAATGTGGGAGAAACTTCCTGAGGAACAATAGGATGTTCCCTATATTCTTCGGAGAAATGTTCGGTGGGTATTAAAAAATAAATGCTTTAACCAAGCATTTAAACCACCCAACTGTAAGCCACCCAGCTTGGCCAACAAGACTCAAAGAAATGAAATCAGTCTCAAAGGCCCACATCGTGAAAAAGAGAGAATGTGTACATTTTGATTCAGTTAAGTATAGCTTTCTAGATAGGCGGATTGTGACACAGGTCCCAGCACATGCGCTTGTCAATCAAAAGAAAGACGTGTTTCTCACATTGCTTGAGGCTTGGCATCTGTTTCCTCTTACATGTCGCACTTGCTATGTGTTAGCCACTTGTCTGCTGAATAAAAATAAGATCTAAGAATTTGTTAATTAGTCCCACCAGATCTGGATGTCTGTGTACGAGCACTTCATTACTCTCTCTTTTTATATTACTCTTTATTCTTATCTGGTTACATTCAACGACCTTGAAGGAAACCTGACCCCATAGCTACATTCCAAAGTCACAAAGGGTAGCACAACATTCAGCAAATGCCATTAATTCCTTAATTAATGTGTGTGTGTGTGTTCTACGAGCCACGGTATTTTCAAACACTGTTTCTGACTCGAGCCAATCATAGAAATGTTCCTTCTTGTAATATTAACTTGTTTGTGTTGGATGCATTTATGATAGATAGAAAGGGCAATGAACAGTGACCTCCATTGACCAAATTGTAATTAGTGATGCCACAGAACTGTGTAGTCCAGGCATAGACAAACTCGGCCCTCCAGATGTTTTGGGACTACAACTCCCATCATCCCTAGCCAACAGGACCAGTGGTGAGGGGTGAGGGGAGTTGTAGTCCCAAAACATCTGGGGCCCCGAGCTTGCCTATGTCTGGTATAGTTAATCAGTTTGGAGGCCAAAAATGACCAGTTCAAAAATGACCAGTCTTTTTGTACAATTTTTTTTATGTTGGGAGAATTGCATCACAACATTTGGAGCAATGCAGATGTTAAAAACTAGCATCAATGCATTTGATACTTTACAGAATTACTTAGTCAAAAATAGACAGACCCTGCCCACAAGGAGCTTACAATCTAGAATAGACAAAGTTGAACTCAACAAACGGAGGAGAGGAAGATACAGTGGTACCTCAGGTTAGATACACTTCAGGTTACAGACTCCGCTAACCCAGAAATAATGCTTCAGGTTAAGAACTTTGGTTCAGGATGAGAACAGAAATCGTGCTCCGGTGGCACGGCGGCAGCAGGAGGCCCCATTAGCTAAAGTGGTGCTTTAGGTTAAGAACAGTTCCAGGTTAAGAACGGACCTCCAGAACAAATTAAGTACTTAACCCGAGGTACCACTGTATTAGCTTAGGATGAAGATGGATATGGACCAACCTCTTTAAAAAACGGATTACAGTGGTACCTCGGGTTAAGTACTTAATTTGTTCTGGAGGTCTGTTCTTAACCTGAAACTGTTCTTAACCTGAAGCACCATTTTAGCTAATGGGGCCTCCTGCTGCCGCTGCGCCACCAGAGCACAATTTCTGTTCTCATCCTGAAGCAAAGTTCTTAACCTGAAGCACTATTTCTGGGTTAGCGGAGTCTGTAACCTGACGCGTATGTAACCTGAGGTACCACTGTACATTTGCATTTGAGGATTAAAATTATAAGCATGGCACAACTACGTACATTGTAGTGGCAGCGGGAAACTCCCCATATTCATTGAGTGTGTCACTTTTACAAGAGTCAAAGGACCCCTATATCTTCCTGCACAAGATTGCTTTGTTTATTTAAAGAAACAACAAATATATCCATACCGCTATCGGCCTGACTCTCATTTGCATTGCAGCACTTCTGGAAGCCAAAAGAGACCTTAAAATGAACTTAGCTCTCGTTTACACCCACTTTAAATTCCCTTTACATTGCCAGAAAATGAAGAGGCTTTTATATACAGTATTTGAAAATGTCCCTGGCCCCTCACTGAATGGGTTAGTCTCATTTCATTCATCATTCGTATTTTGGTAGAGTGATTCTTCATGTTGTCTGACTGGGTTACCTGCCCATGTGGAAGAGCTAGGTCAGTTTTCATCTGTTAACGATAATGTGGGTTGGATGTTAACAGTTGGTGTGGGTCTCGTCTCCCAAATTATGTGTAGCTTAAGTGTCAAAACTCTGAAAACATTTGAGCAGCAAGGCTTCATGTCATTGCAATGTCTATTTCTTAATGCACCTGAGTATTCCATTCATGTTTTAAAATAATTGGGTGGAGTTTAAAAATTCTTTATCCTCAGACCTTTTTTT